>NC_077246.1:71557420-72172420 GCF_947179165.1 Solanum dulcamara | reverse complement strand
CATTAATCTTTTTTAGTAATTAATATATATAGCTATAATTATCTGGAATTTGTATAATTAAACGCCCTATTGTATAAATTCAGAATTTGCTTATATAAGTTTTGAATTTTCTAATTGAATAAATCCAGAATTTGTATGTGCTTACCCTAGCATGTATATAATTATAATATTGATATATTTGATTCGTATAAGTTCTGAACAAATCTTAAAATGTATAAATACATAATTTATATATATTTACTCTGTTTGTATATTATCTATGAATTATACAAATCGATATACGAATTATATAAACTATAATTACAGCTACAAAATATAATTACCTAAATTATAATTATTTTTATATATTAAATTTTAGGACTAAGCTATTTATAAAAATTCCACTTATTACTTATATATGCAATTTGTTTCTTTTTTGAAAAGATATGCCAAAACAAAAAGGTCTCTTTCATTCTATTGAAGATATTTGAAGCAAATCGAGAGCGTTTATTATTCAAATAATTAAGCTACTGCCACCTTGCATAAAATTTTAAAAATGGCTACATGCCCGTACAGAATTAGAAGGTTATCTATTAGAATGGTCAATCGAACACAATAATTTTAATTCAAACACTATATTTATATTAAAAATTTCTCCAAATTCAATTATTAACATATTAATATATGTTTTTCTCTTAAAATTAAAACTCATAAAATTTAAATTCTGAATTCATTTTTCTCCGATATATAAAGTATTTTAGAGTTTTTTTACCCTATTGTAATTTGATTAAGTGAAGCATTTGTAATGACTTTGACACATTAGTTGTTCTCCACCGTAAAATGCATATATATCCTTTTCATATGGCTAGCTAGTCAATCAATAATAATGAATAAACTATTGTCATTTTCTTTTTCAATAAACATAATTGTCATGGAAAGAGTTAAGAAAATTACCAATAGAATTGTAGTAGAGTAAACATATAGTAAATGAGTGATGGATATTTGATTTTTCGATTTGATTATAGCTTTGAATCGAACGAGACAGTGAGTAGCAGAGTGTACTCAGTAGTATCGAGTGTACAATATTTTTAATTATTTGAACTTATGTTTTAAAATTTCAATCGAAGGATTTGTATATTAAAATCAAGAAGTGAATTGAATATCAAAGTTTCAGAAAATAGAATTGAAGAAACGAATTTATTTGTTTTAGTCTGTTTTTTCGGGCATTTATGCTCATCTCCTAGTGATAAGTACTTTTTTTTTCATCGTTAATCAAAAGTCTTAAACTTTAGTCTCGAATGTAAAACTTTCATATGCGAATTAAAACCCCATAAAAAAAAACTCCTCATATTCGAATTCAAATATAAATACTAAAAAAAAGATTAGGAAAACTAGAAACCCATTTAAAGAACCTCATTAAGTTTCTATTTTTCTGCTACTTTTGTTCTAGGATTATCAACACCAAGAGATCCTTTTTTGCATATATACTTTTTCTCCACTTAACTATAATTACTTTTTCTATATTCTCGTGTTATTAAATTATTTAACTATAACAAGTTGATAAGATTTGTTACTTTGATGTGTCCATCCAATACGAGTAAAATTTTAATTGGTTTGAATCCATATCTTCTTTTAACACTTCTATAATTCAAAATTAGAAGAAATAAAGAAACATCATTAGGGGAGATAGGTGGAGCACGTGCAAGAATAATAATTCTATAACTTTACGAAAAGTCACTAATTTGTCGACTTTTGAATGCACTTGATTATATTACTAATTAAATTGAATTGAATAGTGTTTAGTCTCATAAAGTTAATTAAAGACATCGCAATCATTTACATTTAGATACGAATGATTTTTTCTAGTCTAAATTTGATACGCAAGTGTTTAGCTCCAAGAAAAATGTCGGTAATTCATTTTATTTAGTCTAAATTAGATATATGCGAATTTAAATTTGATTGAGTCTCAATATAAATATCATAAAAAATATTAGTGATTTTATAGCCTCACCGTGATCTACAGAGTTTTTTTAGCATTTAAAAGACACTCAACAGGAAGTGGACGATTTTTTTATTTTTTCTGTGCATTAGCCAATGAATTTTTTTTATGATGTGATTTTTGGTCAATTTTTTTACAAAATTTATACAAAATCGTCTATAATGACCTGGGAAGAAACAATAGTATAGTCTCGCCCTGATCTACGCAATTTTTTTTAGCATTTAGGGGACATTTAACAGAATTAGGCAGAAAAAAATCAATTTTCATGTGTGTTACATTGAGATACGTATCATAATATTTATGTTAGATAGTATATCTTTGAAAACTACAAATTTTATTCATAAATCGCATTCAGAGAATGTGATTTATTCCCTATCATACATCTCTATGTTTTTGTTTCATATATATATATATATATATATATATATATTTGAGCTGAGATTAAAGTAGAGTTTGAAATATTGGGTCAAAAGCCTCTATAAGTAAGCATAAAAACATCCTCCGTAAGCATTTAGAGATCGCACAAGCGGAATTAGGTGATTTTTTTATTTTTCGTGTGTGTTAGCCCATGAATTATTTGGTGATATGACTTTCGATCAATTTTTTTCTGAAACATTTATGGGACCCTTCGTAAGTACCCGAAGTAGCAATAGGTGTAGCCTCGGCAGTCGGCACTATACAAAGTGTATTCATAGCATTTAGGAGTCACACAAACGGAATTAAGAATTTTTTTCATTTTTTCATTTTTGTTAGCCCATTAATATTTTGGTGAATTGACTTTTAGTCAAAAAATATTTTGAAACCTTTATGGATTCTATGAAAGTACCTGGTGATCAGTATGTGTAGTCTCGGCACGATTCACAGTGCATTCATAACATTTAAGAGCCGCACAAATAAAATTAGATGATTTTTCTAATTTTTCGTATGTGTTAGCCCATGAATAATTTGGTAAACTGGCTTTTGGTCAATTTTTTCCTGAAACCTATATGTGGCCCTCGTAATTACCTTTAGGAAACAACACGTGTAGCCTCAACACGATTCACGATGTAATCATTACATTTAGGGGGCGTACAAGCTTTTAAGGTAAAAATAGATGTAGATATAAATTTATTATATATGCCTATACACATACTATACCTAAAGAGTGTGCTTGGAATGAAGAAACAAAATAATGTCAAGAGAATTTATATGTAATCTAGCTAAACAATATGAGTTTTTGTAGATATAATCTTATATAGTATTATATATTGAAACAAGTATCATAATATTTATGTTGGACAATATATCTTTGAAAACTAAAAGAATTGTATATAAATCCCATTTGATGAGTGTGATTTACACCTTATCATAGATCTCTCCATTATTACTTCTTTTCTTTTGATGTTTGAGCTGAGGTTAAAGTAGAGTTTGAAAGATTGGATCAAAAGCCTCCACGAGTAAGCATGAAATCATCTTCCGTAAGCATTTAGGGGTCGCACATGTGGAATTACGTAATTTTCTTATTTTTCGTGTGTGTTAGCCCATGAATATATTATATATATGTGATATGACTTTCGATCAATTTTTTTCTAAAACTTTTATGGGACCCTACGTAAGTACCCGAATGAGCATTACGTAATCCTCAGCATGATCCACGGTGTATTCATAGCATTTATAGGGGTCGCACAAGCGAAACTAAGCAATTTTATTAATTTTCGTATATGTTAGCCCATAAATATATTGGTGAACAAGTGTTCGGTCAATTTTTTTTGAAATTGAAAGAGGCAGTACGTGTAACCTCAACACGATCCACAGGGTATTCATAATAAATATAGGAGCCGCAAAAGTGAAATTAAGTGATGTTCTCATTTTTCATGTGTGTTAGCCCATTAATATTTTGGTGAGCTGTCTTTCGGTCAATTTTTGTCCAAAATCTTTATGGAATCCTCTATAAGTACCTGAAGGAAGATGTATGTGTAGCCTCAGCACGATCTAGAGCGTATTCATAGTATTTAGGTGTCACACAAGCAGAATTAGGTGATTATCTTATTTTTCGTGTGTATTAGCCAATAAATATTTTGGTGAATTGATATTTAATCAAATTTTTTATGAAACCTTCATGGACCATCAGTAAGTGCCTGATGGAGCAGTATGTGTAGTCGTGACATGATCCATAGTATATTTATAAAATTTAGGGTCATAGAAGTAGAATTAGGCAATCTTCTCATTTTTTGTGATTGTTAACCCGTGAATATTTTGGTGATATAGTTTTCGGTCAAATTTTTATCAAAACATTTATGGGACCCTTCATAAGTACCTATAACACCCCTCAAAAATTCCCCCCTAAGATTCGGGCCTTCTTGGTACACGTGTGGGGCCCGTCGTATTTAGTTCGAAGTATGTGCTCGAGTTAAGAAGAGTCCTTGAGAAACTAAGGAGCGTTGGAGGTGATGTGGGGTCATAGTTGTGCAGGGTTTTTCAGGCCAAATTCCCAGAATTCAGAACAATGGCCTTGGTGCTGTAAGGGCGCGATGCGCCACTATCGCGCCAGAAACATGCCTCAGTAGTTTGGTCCCTAGCGCGACGCGCCACTAAAAGTTGTGCAGGTTTTTAGGCGTAATTGGCCTTGGCGCTGTAAGGGCGCAACGCGCCACTATCGCGCCAAGGGCGTTTTGGCCTAATTTTTCAGAATTTTGGAGGAAGGGCAATTTGGGAATTGTCCCAAATTATATATACACAAGACTTGTACATTTTGGGATTATTTCTTCCGCCCTCACTCTCTCTCTAAAAAGCCCTAGCTCCTCTCTCTTCTTCTTCTTCTTCTTCTCCATTTCCAACAAGAAGAGTCCAAGAGCTTCAAGGTTTGAGTCCTCCATTGAAGACCCAACAACAAAGTTTCTTCAAGCATCTATTCTAAGGTATGTAAGACTATCCAAAACATGGGCTAAGTTCACCCATGTGCCCAATTCTTGCTTGAGGTTAGATATTCATGAAAAATAGAGTTCTTGGTATGGTGTATGTTTATATGAACTTTGTCTCCTATTTATATGATGCTATATGTGTTGACGTTGTTGAGCCAAGAAGTCCTTAAAATCCTTCATGTTAGTATGAATTGATGGAGATGACTTGTTGTTATGTCTTGTTGATCTCTTTAGCCATGTGAGTATGTTGTTTAAGTCAATTTTCTTAAATGCGCTATTCTATTGGAATGGTTGAGTTGAAGTCATAGAGTTGTGTTAAATCTTGAGGAGATGTCATAAATGTTCATATAGAGGAGGCTTGATTGAGTTGATATGAGAAAGGAATTGGCAAGTGGACAAGGTCCTAAATGAGACTTGTCATTGTGACTTAATTGAATTGAAATGACAACCGAATTGATGAGGTGGTAACGTACCACATGAAACTAGCCGTGAGGGCTTGTTTGAGATGATTAGAGGAGTTTTATGAGCATGGAGTCATGAAAGGAGTAACGAGCACCGAAGTGGATGAGAGTATAGTCCATACTCGAATCCCAGAAATTACGCCGCCAACGTAGGTAGGGATGGAACTGTTAAAGTCGGATGCTTCCCGAGGGATGGAACCATTAAAGTCGGATGCTTCCCATAGGATCGAATCGTTAAAGTCGGATGTTTCCCATTTGTATTGTCCTGAAATGATAGGACTTGACTAATCAATGGTATCCATGATTAGAGAGGCGTTCATGCCCTGGCAAGGTATGGACGGATGTGGCAACAACGTCTGATTGTTGTACTATCACCGGCTCATAGGTAATGATTGTCGGTTAAGAGAAACTCCCATTTAGGCCTTGATAGTGCTCTGAGTCAGTTGAGTTAAGTGGCTTATGAGTTAGTCCTGTCTAAACTATTCTTGCTGGACATAGGACATGGAGTGAGTTGTCATGTATACATGTATGAGTTGAGATCCTGAGTTGATATTGATGTTTTCTTAATGTGGTTTCATTCGGCCATTTTACATACTCGTACATTCCATGTACTGACGCCATTTGGCCTGCATCGTTTCATGATGCAGAGACAGGTACTAGAGATCATCAACCGGTGCTCCGTTGAAGATCCACATACACTTCCAGCCAGTCGGTGAGTCCTCCTAGTTCCCGGAGGATATTGGGCCTTCTTGTACAATTTTGTTGTTCTTTCTTTTATTTAGATTGTTGGTAGTCATGGACTTGTCATTGGCACCTCTTAGACTTGAATAGAGGCTTCATAGACCGGAGTGTGGAGAGGTCGAGCTATTATTTTGAGGAGTCTTATTCTATTGTCTTCTTTTGATTGTAAATGTTTGGCCTTCGGCCCTCATATTATGAAAAGTATTTCTTTAATTGAGTTCCCGCTAAGAGAATGTGCTTGAATGGATGAGTGACTAGACCAGATGGTTCGCTCGGAGGTCAGAAATAGCCTTCGGGTGCCGGTTACGTCTAGGGTAGCCTTCCGGGGCGTGACAGTACCCCACGGAGAAGTACATGTAGCATCGTCATTATTTAGGGCATATTTTTAGCATTTAAGGGTCGCACGAGCGGAATTAGGCGATTTTTTAATTTTTTATTTGTGTTAGTTTTTGAATATTTTGATGATATGACTTTCAATCAAATTTGTTTTGAAATATTTATGGGTCCCTCCAAACGTTCTCGGGGTAGCAGTAACTGTAGCCACGACATATTCATAGAATTTAGGGACCGTATAAGCGGAATTAGTCAACTTTATCCTTTTTGTGTATGTTCCATGAATATTTTGGTGATATACCTTTCAGTCAATTTTTTTTTAAAACTCTTATGATACCCTCCGTAAGTACCCGAGAGAGCAATATGTACAACCTCGGCACGATCTATGACGTATTTATAGCATTTAGGGGCTGCACAAGCGGAATTAGTCAATTTTATTATTTTTTGTGTGTTTTAACCTATGAATATTTTGGTGATATGACTTTTGGTCAATTTTTTTGAAACATTTATAAGACCCTCCGTAAGTACTCCGGGGAGCAGTGTGTGTAGCCTCGACACGATCCACAACATATTCATAGCATTCAGGGGTCATACAAGCAGAATTAGGCGATTTTCTCATTTTTCATGTGCGTTAGCCCATTAATATTTTGGTGGTATTGCTTTAGGTCAATTTCTTTATGAAATCTTTATGGGACTCTTTGTAATTATCCGGGAGAGTAGTATGTGTAGCCTCGGCACGATCTACAACGTATTCTTAGCATTTGGACGGCCACACAAGCAAAATTAGACAATTTTATCATTTTCCATGTGTGTTAGTCTTATGAATATTTTGGAGATATGGATTTCGGTCCATTTTTTTCAAAACTTTTATGGGATTATACATAATGGCCTTGGCGCTGTAGGAGCAGTACATGTAGTCTAGGCATGATATATGACATATTCATAGCATTTAGAGGTCGCACAAGCAGAATTAGGCATTTTTTTAATTTTTCGTGTGTGTTAGCCCATGAATATTTTGGTGATATAAATTTTGGTTAATTATTTTTCAAAACCTTTATGGGACCTTCCGTAAGTACCTAGAAATCGAGTACATAACAGGAATTAAACGATTTTCTTCATTCTTCATGTTTGTTAGTCTATGAATTTTTCAGTGATATGCTTTTTGGTCAATTTAAATATTTACAAGACCGTTCTAATGACCTGGGAAAGAAATTTTATAGCCTCGCCCTGATCCGCATGGCTTTTTTAGCATTTTTGGGGCCAATGAACAGGAATTAAATGATTTTCTCCATTTTTTCCGTGCGTGCTTATATACAACAACAACAACAATATACTCAATATAGTCTCACTAGTGGGGTCTAAAAAAAAAGCATACGTAAATCTTATATCTACCTTCGTAAAATAAAGAGATTATTTTCTATAGACCCTCATTTCAAGATAACAACGTGTGCTTATGTAAGATCGAGAAAAATATGTTGGAGTCAATCAAGTAAAATATTTGAAAATCACAGTTCCTCCATGACTTTTTTTTAATAAACAGACCTAATCTAAGGATCTCACCCCTAGTGCGACACACCCCCAAGTCTTATGATAAATAAAATAGAAGAATACAAGAAGAGGGACATAAACCTAACCTCCGATCCTATGGTGATTCATAAGTGGACCGTCCTACTAAGGGCAACCGACTCATTCCCGATAGTAGCAAATGAAACCTAGAAACTATGCACCTAAATAAAAGGACTTCTCTCCATACAAAGAGACTAGGAAAGCATAAATAAGGGAGACCCGCCCCTTTACGTCATAAAAGAAAAATCTAAACAAAAAAGGGAAACTTACATAAATATACAATACTAAGAAATTTTTTACCATTTATAGCAATAAAAAAAATATTCACTTAACACTTATAATACATTTATATTATAGTTTTGATACATATTGCAGAGAACTATTTATAAAATATATATAATACAAGTTTTATAGATGGATAATATATTTATCACATACTTTAATAGACTTATAATACATTATGTTAGTTTCTTACTACATAAACATAATATATATTTTAAAACACTTATAATGCATTTATATTGTATGCATAATTCACTTTTAATACAAGTGTAGATTTAT
This sequence comes from Solanum dulcamara, assembly GCF_947179165.1. Lineage (NCBI taxonomy): Eukaryota > Viridiplantae > Streptophyta > Magnoliopsida > Solanales > Solanaceae > Solanum > Solanum dulcamara. The sequence continues at coordinate 72,163,880 of NC_077246.1, read as the reverse complement.
CATAGTATTACTATATATTGCTATAAATGTTAATAAATAAAAGACATCGCTAAAATCAGTAATTAATTTTTAAAAAACACTCAATCAAGTAATTTTTCCAACAAAAAATCGGAGTGAATCTCATGAAGTTCCATGACTTTCAAAGTCAAAATTGGCCCATAATATTGTTGATCAAATTCTGAGAGTTTTTTTTTTTTTGGGGGGGGGGGGGGGTTGGCAATATGAATTGGTCCATAATTTGGCCCATGAACTTTTCGTGTAACTTATTTAATATTTAATTAAAATATAATTGCTTATTCTTTTTTCTATCTATAGCTTTCATCACATACGAATTAGTATTATTATATCACTAAAATGCAGAATTATATAAACTTCCTAAGTCGTATTTTCGTTTATATAAATAACATGATTGAACAAGAAATTAAATAATTAATTAGACATTAAAATTGGATAAGACATATAAGTTATGCCAATTTGGTAAGACTTATAAACAATTGAATAATATCTATATAATAAAGATAGAGACGTTGCTAGTGTGACAAAACTTACAAACAATTGAACAACACCGACAAACCTTGGACAACTCCTGAGCAATTTAATAAAGACCAGTAGAATATTACACTTTGTTCGGATGATTGTTACGTATTGTTTCATAATATATCGTATTATATTGTATAGTGAGGTATTGTATTGTACTATATTTTAATGAATATAATGTTTGGATAGATTGTATCATTCTCTGTAGTTGTATAATGTCACACATCCATAATTCGAATGATAAAACTTACAAGAAAAGTAGGGTACGGAGTAGAGTTACTATAAAAAGATAGGATAAAAGATAAAATATAATTATTAAATAATAAATAAAGACAAAATAAAAAAAAATATTAAGGGAACGGTGCAAACACATGAAATTGGTCGTTACATAAAATGAATCTTTTCATCGTTATCTAACGATGAATTTAACGATTCGATACAATAGATTTTAATTAACAATCAGAACAAAATTATATTTCAACTAACAATACAATACTGTACAATACAACGGATAACAACCATCCAAACAAGGTGTTAAAGATAGTAATTAGTCTTGCAAGTCCGAAAAAACGAATGAACGTACAATTGAAACTACACAAGCAAATCTTATCACTCTAGCAAAGTGTTGAAACTCCTTGCAAGTATTGCAAATATATATGCTGCTCCCCCACCCCCACCCCCACCCCCTACTCATCCCAACCCAATCATATTTACATAAAATATGTACAAATAATAGAGAAATTATGACTTTTATTAAGGGAGTTTAAAATATAAAGAAATAAATATATATACCAAAAAGTTTTAAAAAAAATTAACATTTACTATATACACATAAAAGAAATCACGTATAAACACTATAATTTTCTATCAAAGAAAATTCAGATGTATAAACACTATAATTTTCTATCAAAGAAAATTCAGATGAACCCCTTTTGCCTTACCTGACTCCACCTCGAACCAACTCAATTCACCCTATGTGACATTCTATCATTATTAGTCAATTTCAAAAACAAGTCTTATTTTTAAATATATTAAAAAAAAATTAATTCTAAACTTCTCAGTTTAATCTTAATGACAAGTTTCTATCGTCACATATATGACTATGGTATAATCAAGAGCACAACTTTCTTATGTTTGTTAAATTTCATATTCAGCCATATACCACCATAAAATGAAATATTTCACTTATTATATATATTTATATATGTGTTGTAACGACCCATTAGGTCATTTTGAGTATTAGAAATTTTTAGTTCATAAAAGACTCACCTCATAAATTTTTAATGGGTACTTTGGACTAATTGAAACTAAGGTTATTTAATTGAGGGATAAATTTAGATAACTTATTTAGTTAATGGGCTAAAGTGATAATATATTTAATATCCTATACCACTTATTCTGTATTCATTAAAATAAGTTAATAGGTTTTATCACTTCAATACATAAGAATTTTTAGAAAAGAAAAAGAAGCAAGAAAGGACGAGGAACTTACCTTCGCAGACGACGAATAGAAGGCAGCACGTACAAGGAAAAACAAAAGGAGACAAACTAGCCTCGGTAAGCCACCAAAAAAAAAATGTTTTCTGAATTGTATATATATATGATATACTTCATATTGGACTTCATATTGGACCATTATACTTTCACATAGTTGTTAAATGTGAAAGTGAGAAAGCAACCTGCTTGCACGATTTTTTATTTATTTATTTATTTATTGTTTTGGCTATTTAATTATGATTTAAGTTTTGATATATTGATATAAGTAATTAATTAATAGGGTATTGTATTATACAAATATAATTAGATTTATGTTATTGGAGGAATTGAGACCTAACCCTAGACTTGATAATTAGGATTTGATTATAGATTTGGGTGAGTTTTAGGTCTAAGCTAGACACATAGTAACATGAGTGTTTATGGACTCAGTTGCTTACGAATATTGTATAATTGATAGATTGAAAACGTGAGGCTTTGAAGGAAGAAAAGACATTCGTGAATTAGCTGACTTGCATTCGGTTCTTCGGTTGAGGTATGTTATGGTTTTTTTTATTCTATATCATAGATAGGCTCTTAATAGTGATTGATATTCATTGAGTAATGTGTGAAATTTACTACGCATTTAATTGTTGTGGTTTGGATGGTTGATATGTTATTGTGATTGGTCTAAAATCCCAAGGCCATGAAATCCATAATCTTGAACTTGCCTTATCAAAAATGGTGCCTTGAATAAAGAAGGTTTGATGAAATATTGTTAATAAAGTGGAATATAATCATAAGGAATGATAAATTAATTATATTTGGATCGGGTATCATATTCCGACACGGTATATTTGGATCGGGTGTCACGTTCCGACACGGTATATTTGGATCGGGTGTCACGTTCCGACACGGTATATTTGGATCAGGTGTCACGTTCCGACACGGTATAATTGGATCGGGTGTCACGTTCCGACACGGTATAATTGGATCGGGTGTCACGTTCCGACACGGTATAATTAGATCGGGTGTCACGTTCCGACACGGTATATTTGGATCGGGTGTCACGTTCCGGCACGGTAATATTAAAGGAAAATAAATTAAAATGACTTAATACTACCCAATCTCCAATAACTCATTTTCCAAAAGGGTGTGATATGGAGGCTTGAGTCCTCATGTGTGATCTTAATATTGTTGATTGGTTATGAAATGGTTCATTGTGTTGTCACTGATCTTGATCTTGTTGGTTGCCACATGTTAAGTGTTACGGTTGATTTCCCGCTATTACTTATTGCATATTGATTCCTATTTTGAGTTGGCCGATGATACCTACTCAGTACATGTTGTCCTGTACTGACCCCTACTTGTATCTTTTCTTGTTTTATTTTGTGGAGTGCAGCGAGTGTTCCACCGACTTCGACTCGACCTCAGCTTTAGTCAGTCTCCAGTTCATAAGATTTCAGGGTGAGATATCCTTCTAGCTGGTGATGGAATCTCTTGTCATGACATGGTGTCCTTAGTTTTCGGACACGTTATGTTATTTATTTATTTGGTATTTTATAATTTGAGACTTAGTTTAGAATTTAGATGTCCTTCATTTGATGACTTTCAAGTTTTGGGAAAAACATATTTATTTGAGCTTCCGCATTATTTTCACATTTATTAGTTGGGGTTTGTATCGTTGGTTCTCCCACCTAGGAGGTTAAGTGTGGGTGCCACTCACGGCTTATTTTGGGTCGTGACAAACTTGGTATCAGAGCTTTAGGTTTGGTGATCTCATCACATAAGGAAAGGTCTAGTAGAGTCTTACGGAACGGTACGGGGACGCCTTTACTTTTCTTCGAGAGGCTACGTGACTTTAGGAAAACTCCATTCCTTCTTTCTTTCGTGCTATTACTTGAATCCAATTGGTATCTAGGTGATACAAATTGGTATCTGACCTTCTTCACTCTATTTTCGCAAATATTCAGAACTAAAACAATAGCATCGCCTGAGCCAACCATTAGGGTTGTAGCTAGAGGGGGTTAGTGATGAGAGATCATGGTAAAGGTCGCAGGAGAAAGCCCACCAGGGGCAGAGATCAGGAAGTTAGGCAACGTTTTCTGACTTCTTCAAAGAAAAGTATATCCCCCAGACCTAGAGGGACAAAAAGGGAGATGAGTTCCAAAATATAGAGCAAGGAAAGATATTCGTTGTAGCCTGTGAGACCAGGTTTCGTGCCTTATCCAAATATGCAACTTTGCTTCAGACTGAAAAGCGGATTTTGCCACTTTGTGAAAAGATTGTGGTCAGAATCTCTATTGCAGTTTCATAGATTGAGTGTATATCAAAAAGGGTCAGGATATGACTACTATAATGATATTGATGCTTACTTGGTTAGATTATAGATTGTGTTACTTCTGCTAGCGACCTGACCTATGAAAAAAAAATGTATATCGCTTGGGATAGAGATAGAATAGGTCGAATTTGATAATGTTTTGTAGTTATTCAATGAGTAAGAAGGTGTAGATCATTTGAGGTACGGTCTTCTCGATAGGTATAATGTGTTCTAGGGGTATATCTTAGATACGATTAATGTGTTTAGGTTGTTGAGTATATTTCAAACATTCTAAATAAGGATTGGTGACTTTATTGTAAGCTCTAAGAGAGTGGATCGATATAGAAACAACAAGATTATGGGTACAGAAAGACCCAAGAAGTAAACTTGGCTAAAGGCAATCGAAGATTTTAGTAAGAACGTGCATATAAAATTGGGTTAGACCTTTGGAAGTGGTTGATTTTATGATAGAGGTGGAGGGGGTGAATCCAGATAGCTTCGCTACAGAGCCCATTGTTATGCTTTCCCTGGGATGTCAGAGGCAGAGACATTCGATGCTGTTATCACAGGTACTCTTCTGGTCTGCGATCGCTTGGCTTTTGTATTGTTTGATCCTGGATCCATATTTTTTTATGTATCTTCCGCATTTGCTGATGGACTCGATTTACATTGTGACTTACTTAACATGTCTATTCGTGTTTCTACTACTGTTGGTAAGTCTGTGCTAGTTGAGAAAGTGTATAGGTCTTGCCTTGTGACTTTTGTGGAGAGCAGAACTTATGTAGATTTGATTATTCTGGAGATGGTTGACTTTGATGTAATCTTGGGTATGACTTGGCTCTCTCCAAATTTTGCTATCTTAGATTGCAATGCTAAGACTGTGACATTACCCAAGCTTGGGATGGATCAATTGGTATGGGAGGGTGACTATCTTCCTACTCCAGGACGGATTATCTCTTTTCTTTGTGCTAAGAGGTTGGTATATCTGGGTTTGAGGTTGTCATGTCGATGACAAGATTGACTTGTGGTGATGGTAAGAGCTATTGAGCATGATGGTAACAAGAGTTCATGATAGATTGTAGTTGGGATGCAACTATATGCTAAGAATTTTTGATTTAATAAATTTGGTATAATAATAACGACTTGCGAATATCTAAGATTGTGGTTTGCTACTATTTGGTTAGTCATGTGGTCGTATGGAAAGTTATAGGATGTGTTGAAACACCGCTAGAATAGAATTGAAAGGAGCTAGAGTCATAAATGGAAGAAATTAGTGGGATGTAGTTTAACCTTTGGAAGGAGGTGAGAATGAGGATAATTACTCTGACTGCAAGGCCAAAGATGTATCTTCAGAGAGAGTAGAGAATTGAATTCAAAGACACGTGGTTTCATCTGTTTTGCTTTGGTTGTGGTGATAGTGTTACGTGTCATTTATATGCGTTAAAAACTGATGGATAGAATTTGAGGAAAAGAAATCTACATGCGTTCAACTCGAGTGTGGTGATAAGTTTTTTTTTGTGTGTGTGGTTTTGAGTTTGGTAACTGGTACAATTGGATTTTTAACGAAGGATATAGTAAGGTCGATAGAGAGGCAATCAATGATAATCTAAGATATGTGAATTCATAAAGATCTTCAAGGTGTGAGCTAATGTTGATAGATAATAGAATTAGGTGACACATTCCCTTAAGGACGTTAGTTAGAATATGATCATAAAAAGTAGAGCTATGTGTATATTGATTCTTGAGATGTCAGTATGTACTATAATGAGCCAATCTCAGGTGTTTAAGTGGCATGCTGATAGTATTATTTAAAAGCTATATAAAGAACATACTTAAATGAGTGATTTTTAATAGGTACTCTACCAGTTCTATTGTTGTTCTGGTATAATATCCGGATTGATATTGCAGAGATCATCAACATCTCAATCTGAGTATAGCCACATGAATCTAATCTCTTAAAATGAATTACCATACAAAATAGCTAGTGAATCTGTAGATACTCAGTTTTGGATTATTAATTACGTTGGTGTCTCATTGGACTTGGAATGATTTTTTTTCTTTTCCTCAAGGATCTATTTTACATTGGCATTTGACTTGTGTTTAACATAATTAGTATTTTTACCTCTATGTCGATATTAACGCTAGTCAACTGAAATGATGTGAACTTAAAGTACTTGCCAGAAAGTTCCTTTTCTCCAAACCTTGAAAGTTGATTTTATCTTTTTAATATTGTAAGAGGTGATGAAGATGACAATGCATGTGGCAATTAAAGGATTTGGTGCAAGGTGTAAGTCTGTTGAGTATATGTAAGTCGTTAACATGATTGGTATGTCCAAGAGGTTTTATGGTAGGTGCAGGGGTTGATAAGATGGTAGAGATTGACGATAAGCAATCCTTTGATGTGGCACAAGTGAAATTTCAGAGATGAAATGCTGCTTTGAGAATACATAAAGAAAGTACGAGTTAAAGACCAAGTGACATGTGGAAATACAAAATTTTAACTAGGATCGAGAATATACCTGTGATATCCCTCCTAAGCTAAAAAAATAAAATAAAAATAACCTAGAACTAACTTACCCAAAGGGAAAAGAGAAGTACACTGCTAGCATTATGTGGTGTTTTTGGACAGAAAGAAACATCTATGGTGTATCAACTCCAAACCACTCTATTAAAGTTAGATGCTTTTTGTACTTATTTAGTTGGCACAATTTGCTCTCTGTAGGTTCCTCTGAGCTTTTTATTGAATCCCTGGTCCTAGAATAGTCCCTTATGTAATGGAGCTAACTCGTTATATTTCGAAACCTCGTTTGTAGTTCTTTAAAACTTTATGATGCCTTCAATGAAGATTCTTACTTTATCAAAAACAAAATCTATCTCAAACATACGAGGTGTTAGTGAATATAAAGTGCTGTGGAAACAAGATGGAATAAGGAATATGATCTGTAGGATAGTGGAGTGCATATGATTTACCAGTGTTTATTTATCATTCAGCTATCCTATTTTGTCCGGAAGTGAAAATTAACTCAAGACTCTATGTGTCACACTGGGATTAAGTAGATCCAGTCCAATTATCACAATGGTGTATGGAGAGTGTCATGAATATCTGCATCTTGGCATACAGCAAAAGTTCTCTAGAGGTTGAGGTAGTAAGTTTTCATCACTCATGATATGTCCTGAACTGGTGTTCAGAGAGTTACTTAGTAGTTTACTGTGCTAGTCAAACGACTAGTTGAAAGGCGATTAAAAGGGCAATTATGAACGTAAAGGTAGACTTTAAAGTCAAAAAGGAAGAGAAAATTTGCTTGTTCAACTTGGATTTTCGTTTGAGAACCATTTACTACTTGAATGGTTAAAGATTGATGCAAAAGAATAGTAGAGAAAATGCTTGATCACCAATAAGGTGATTAGAAGATTCAATGGAAGAATCGTCCAGTTGAGGAGTCCACTTGGGAGACTGAGGCGGATATGCGTGGAAGATATCCACATTTGTTGTCGAGTCAGGTACCCTTTTCAACCCTCGCTCTTCTTTTGACCGTTCGGGGACGAACGGTGGGTAAATTGGTATCTGTTGTAACGACCCATTAGGTCATTTTGAGTATTAGAAATTTTTAGTTCATAAAAGACTCACCTCATAAATTTTTAATGGGTACTTTGGACTAATTGATAACTAAGGTTATTTAATTGAGGGATAAATTTAGATAACTTATTTAGTTAATGGGCTAAAGTGATAATATATTTAATATCCTATACCACTTATTCTGTATTTATTAAAATAAGTTAATAGGTTTTATCACTTCAATACATAAGAATTTTTAGAAAAGAAAAAGAAGCAAGAAAGGACGAGGAACTTACCTTCGCAGACGACGAATAGAAGGCAGCACGTACAAGGAAAAACAAAAGGAGACAAACTAGCCTCAGGTAAGCCACCAAAAAAAAAAATGTTTTCTGAATTGTATATATATATATGATATACTTCATATTGGACTTCATATTGGACCATTATACTTTCACATAGTTGTTAAATGTGAAAGTGAGAAAGCAACCTGCTTGCACGATTTTTTATTTATTTATTTATTTATTGTTTTGGCTATTTAATTATGATTTAAGTTTTGATATATTGATATAAGTAATTAATTAATAGGGTATTGTATTATACAAATATAATTAGATTTATGTTATTGGAGGAATTGAGACCTAACCCTAGACTTGATAATTAGGATTTGATTATAGATTTGGGTGAGTTTTAGGTCTAAGCTAGACACATAGTAACATGAGTGTTTATGGACTCAGTTGCTTACGAATATTGTATAATTGATAGATTGAAAACGTGAGGCTTTGAAGGAAGAAAAGACATTCGTGAATTAGCTGACTTGCATTCGGTTCTTCGGTTGAGGTATGTTATGGTTTTTTTTATTCTATATCATAGATAGGCTCTTAATAGTGATTGATATTCATTGAGTAATGTGTGAAATTTACTACGCATTTAATTGTTGTGGTTTGGATGGTTGATATGTTATTGTGATTGGTCTAAAATCCCAAGGCCATGAAATCCATAATCTTGAACTTGCCTTATCAAAAATGGTGCCTTGAATAAAGAAGGTTTGATGAAATATTGTTAATAAAGTGGAATATAATCATAAGGAATGATAAATTAATTATATTTGGATCGGGTATCATATTCCGACACGGTATATTTGGATCGGGTGTCACGTTCCGACACGGTATATTTGGATCGGGTGTCACGTTCCGACACGGTATATTTGGATCAGGTGTCACGTTCCGACACGGTATAATTGGATCGGGTGTCACGTTCCGACACGGTATAATTGGATCGGGTGTCACGTTCCGACACGGTATAATTAGATCGGGTGTCACGTTCCGACACGGTATATTTGGATCGGGTGTCACGTTCCGGCACGGTAATATTAAAGGAAAATAAATTAAAATGACTTAATACTACCCAATCTCCAATAACTCATTTTCCAAAAGGGTGTGATATGGAGGCTTGAGTCCTCATGTGTGATCTTAATATTGTTGATTGGTTATGAAATGGTTCATTGTGTTGTCACTGATCTTGATCTTGTTGGTTGCCACATGTTAAGTGTTACGGTTGATTTCCCGCTATTACTTATTGCATATTGATTCCTATTTTGAGTTGGCCGATGATACCTACTCAGTACATGTTGTCCTGTACTGACCCCTACTTGTATCTTTTCTTATTTTATTTTGTGGAGTGCAGCGAGTGTTCCACCGACTTCGACTCGACCTCAGCTTTAGTCAGTCTCCAGTTCATAAGATTTCAGGGTGAGATATCCTTCTAGCTGGTGATGGAATCTCTTGTCATGACATGGTGTCCTTAGTTTTCGGACACGTTATGTTATTTATTTATTTGGTATTTTATAATTTGAGATTTAGTTTAGAATTTAGATGTCCTTCATGTGATGACTTTCAAGTTTTGGGAAAAACATATTTATTTGAGCTTCCGCATTATTTTCACATTTATTAGTTGGGGTTTGTATCGTTGGTTCTCCCACCTAGGAGGTTAAGTGTGGGTGCCACTCACGGCCTATTTTGGGTCGTGACAACATAATTCTTTTTCTACTTACTTATAATCCGAACTACAAGCATTATTGACTGTCAAATGAAATCATACTAAATAATTTTTGGTCTAACTCAACAATAAAAGCTTGACATTAATCGATTCATGAAAAGCATTAATTGCCACCACCGTGGCCTACCGGAGTATGTTTCTCCGGTGACCTTGGATTGCCGGAAACTCTAGTACTTCTCTGCACCACAATATCATGTCTTGAGCTACACATCATCATGCCATATTTAAACCATAGCCATACTTTTGATTTCTTGATCCTTATAATTTGCACATCATGACCAATTTTTTCACTTGCACTACTAGTTTCTATGAAGTGATTTAACTCCTTTGAGATTCTTTCAATCTCATACTTATCAAGAAGGGACATATTATTATTAACAACAATAGTTGGTGATGGTTTTCTTATGTGGGAAGACAAGGAAGATGAAGATTGCATTTCTTGATAGACAAAACAAAATGGATTTTAGAGAATTGGAATATGTGGGACTTAAAAGCTAGTTCTACACCTTATTTATATATGAGGAAGATGGTTGCTTTTAGCATAGCGGTGTTAGTAAATAAAAACAAATTAGGGAGATTTTAGTAGCTCGATCAGTTGGTGCTATCACTTTATTTTATTGGTCAGAATTTGATTTCCCTCCTTGTATCTTTCTTTCTCGCTTCTTCTACCTTCTATGAAATATTTTTTAAAATAAAAATAAAAATAGGGGAATGATTCAAAAACTTAAGTTATATAGTCATATCGTATAGAGAATTTTTATATTACTAGTTTTGATATACGTAATCTGCACGTGTATCTCACTGTTAATTAATAAAACTATATACCATAAAAATGAAATAATTAAAAATAGCAACTAATGTTAAAATAAATATTTAATCTATCAAATGATAAGAATGTCATATATATAAAGATTAAAAATCTATTTTTCTCTTAGTATATATTTTATAACTCTTTAATTATTAATTCTTTTAAAGTGATTGGTGAGATCGTAGTTTTTTTTTTCTTGCTTTCATTGCGAAGCATTGTGCAATAAGCGATACAAAGTGACTTTTGTTCCGCCCTTGCAACATCAATTTTTATTAATTCTTGTCCAATTTTACCTTGGCAAATACCGACCACCCCAAACCCGCGATCGGGTTGCAACCTCACTCCTCTCTTCGATTGGTCCAATCTTCTCTATTAGCTTGGTCCGATAGAACAAAATTACTTATACCTATATAAATATCTAATATTTGTTTTATATCATAAGATTTTAAAGTTTTTATTTTTTTCTTTAAAATATATGTGTCTAGTTAAACAGTGCGACATGAATTAAAACAACAAGAATACTAATTAAAATATACTTATCATATTAATTAGTAAGTTAACATTTGGTTTGGCGGTTGGCTAGTTGTTTAGTTTAATTTGTGTGTGGTAAACACCTTGTAGTGGCATATAATGAAGACAAATAAAAATAAAAGTATAAAAACAATTCATTAGTTGTAACCCTAAAATAAAAGTGATTAATTGTACCGAAAGAATGAGTGGGAAATAAAAAAATACATACTATTCTAATCAAATTTCAATTGATAGCCACTATATGTGGTCTCTATAAATCTCTTATAATTCATAAAATTTCATCGCATTATATGGTCATTTTATATTTATATCCACAGAGTATTTTTTTCCTAGTTTTGAAAAATAAAGATTTTAGGAAAAGATTTTAAAAGTAGTGCTATAAGCGTCCGTTTTTTTCGTTTTTGTAATATATACAACAACAATAACAATCCAGTAAAATCCTATAACATGGGGTCTAGGAAGGGTAAAGAGTACGTAGACCTTACTCTTATCAAGGTAGGACATCTGTTTTCGGCAGACCCTCGGCTAAAAAAAAACATAAAAAGAGATCAGATAAAGTTTGTATTTGTATGTCATAAAAATATATGTTGTATGTATGTCATAATTGTATGTTTGGTATTGTCACGACCCGAATCCGGGTGTGATGGAACTCATCTCAACCCACCGAGATGAGTCAGCCTAATAACCAACGAAAAGTAAATGCGGAAGTAATTGAGATAAAGCAAGGTTTAACTTAGTCAAAAATAAATGAATAATCTCAAAATCCCCTAAGACTGGTTGTCACGTGTACAAGCCACTAATACATTACCAAAGTACGAAAGAGAATACAGTCACAATGTCTTTGTCTTTAGAATAGGACTAAAACATAATAAAAGAGTAAGAGGTGTCCGCTAGATGGATGTAACAGCTACCTCAACACTCGGAATGATAGCCTCGAATGTAGTAGAAAATAGTAGAAGATCCACCAGGTCCGGGCTCACAACCTACACAAGTGTGGAAGCAAGGGATGAGTACCAAACAACACGGTACTCAGCAAGTGGATAACTAAAACTAAGCAAAGCTCAATAAATACAAGTAATCCTATCCTCCCAACCGAACCTCCTTATCTACAACCTGCATAAAACCAACCCCAACTCTCCACTTGTACAATAATAACAGTAATACAGTCCACGAATACTCATCAATGAATCATATCAAGTCAAGTTCAACATATATAGAGCAATAGAGGGGTAAACACGAATTCACAAATATCAACAAAATATGATGCAATGCAATGAGATGATGCATGTATGTCCTATCGGTACACATCCGCTGAATTACAGTCTGGAATTCATGGGGGATATTTCTGTCCATATAACCTGTCACGGAGCGTGTGGTCCGTCCCCTCAATATATATATCCGGCAATGGAGCGTGTGACCCGACCCCTTTATTTTATAATACTTGTCACAGAGCGTGTGGTCCGATCCCTTTGTTTCATATTATCTACCACGGAGCATGTGGGCCAACCCCTTTTGTTTCATATCATTTTCAGTCTCAACACAATATGGTTGGACCCCTTGAGCCTTCCCTTTTCGTTGGGCCTCCAAATAAGTATAATCTAATCAAATAAATAACCACAATAAGATTTCGAAACTAACAACACCCATATTATTATATGTCTAGCCTAGACCCAAAACCTACCCAAATTTATAATCAAGTTCCTAATGTTGATGTCAAATAACATGTCAACTCTCATATTTCCAAATTTTAAGCCTAGGTTTAGGTTCTAATTTTCCCAATATCATAAATTTGACGGAATTCATAAAATATAATATACCTAATATTTAATTATCTATCTCAATATATCAAAATTCGGGAACTAACTCATTCTATGTCATTGAAGTCAAATCTGAAATTTTCTTTCCGATTATGTTCACTCATGATAAAATAAACTCACGTGTCAAATTTCAGTTAAAACGGATCGTTATTCAACCCCCAAATCAAGATTTTATATGAAGAACCCTAGGGTCATATTTTCTTATTTCAGCATTATTTTCTCCACCAATATACCCTAAATATATGTTCATAATCACATGAAAATTTAATGGAAAGAATGAAAATACTTACCTTGACGTTTTGGAATGAAAATTCCTATTTTTCTCTTATCCTTTATTTTTTCTCCCTTTCTTTTCTTTCTTTCTCCGTATTTTTTTCAGTTTCTGCGTTGTTTTTTTCTTGTTTATGCCGCCGCTCATCTGATGGCTTAATGCCATCAGATTATATATATATATTATTTTATTTATTTTTCTTTTATTATTATTTATTTTCTTCTTTTTCCTTTCTAAATTAATCATCTACTAAAAGTGACAAACCCTACTAACATATTTTATTAAATATAAGAAAAGTGGTATAAGTATTAAATAAACTAACACTTTAGCTCATCTGTTAAATTAATTCTCTAAAATTATCCCTCAACTAATTAACCAAAGTTACTAAATAGTCCAAATAACCCATTAAAATTTTACGGGAAGGGTCTCATATGAAAGGAAGAGGACTCGTTCTCAAAATGATCTAACGGGTCATTACAGGTATTTATTGTTGTTTCACTAAATCGCTTAATTATGATTTGATGTAAACACCCAATATTAATAGGGAAACTTACATAAATCTACAATATTAAGAAAACATTTACCATCTATAGCAATAAAAAAAAGCATTGAACACTTATAATACAGTTTTAATACATATTACATAGAACTATTTATAAAATATATATAATACAAGTTTTATAGATGGATAATACATTTATCACATACTTTAATAGACTTATAATACATTATGTTAGTTTCTTACTACAAAAACATAATATATATTTTAAAACACTTATAATATATTTATATTGTATGCATAATTCACTTTTAATGCAAATGTAGATTTATCATAGTATTGCTATGTATTACTATAAATAGTAATAAATAAAAAATATCGCTAAAATCAGTAATTAATTTTTAAAAAATACTCAATCAAGTAATTTTTCCATATTAATACATATCTGTCAAATAGAAGTTTTAGCTTTTCCAGTCTTTTGGCCAATTTGGGCTTCATAGCTCCTCTATAGAAAAAGTGACCTCTTGAATCCACAAATCCTATGGGCATAGAACAATGTTTGGTCATTGCCTAAACTTGGCCCAAATCCAAATCTGTTTTGCCTTCATTTAGCAGCACTAACTAAGGTTGTACAAGACAAATCGATAAACCGCACCAAATCGACAAATCGAACCAAATCGGAAAAAAACTCGACTAATAATTTGGTTTGACTTTGTTTGGTGTTTGAAAAAAAACCCGACCATTATAGGGTTGGTTTGGTTTTAACTAAAAAAAGTCAAACCGAATTCAAACCGATCCGATTATAGATATACTACTTTTAAATTATGTTATACATAAAAATATTTATTAAAATGTAATTTATAAATATTTTTTAAAATTTTTTCATAATTTTTGTTTTCTTTCTTACATTTAGATTTGGACTTGAGTAGCCCATCTAAATAATATACAAAAAAAACTTATCTTATAAAGTTATATTATAAAGTTAAAACTTCAAACAGTGTTGTGCTGTTGATATTTTGTACTAGAACTCTTTTTAAGAAGTACTGCTCTGTGCTTTTTATTTGATACTATGAGAAACCCGAAAAAATCCGAAAAAAACCAAAAAATCCGAGAAACCCGAAAAACCCGAAAAAACCCAAAAAACCCGAGAAAAATTGATATCGAAAAACCCGACCTTTATTGGTTTGGTTTGATTTATAGATTTAATAACCCGACACAAATGGTTTGGTTTGGTTTGTAAAAAACCCGAACCAACCCGGTCCATGTACACCCCTAGCACTAACCAAAGAAAGTAAATAGATGAATAATAGGTTAGGAAGTTAATTAAAAAATCCTATTAAAAAAAGTGGGTGTTCTTTTATGAGATTCAAGGTTCATTAATTTTTCTTAATCATCTATTTTCTTATACCAATAAACTAGATTTCTTTAAAAAAATCCTATTAATTGTTTTATTCTCTTATGGTGAATTTATGATTGGTACGAAGATGACCTTAACTGAGGCTTGGAGCAATAACAAAAGTTATTGTCCTGTGACAAAGAGGTCGCGTGTTCAAGCTGCAAAAACAACTTCTCGTAGAAATACAAAATAAAATTGTGTACATAAGTACCTACACGGTCCCGATAGTTCCCCATGTCCCGCGCAGAACGGGAACTTCATGCACTGGGCTACTGTTTATTTTCATGTGAAGGAAACCTTAAAATCAATTCATGTGTTCAAGCCGCAAAAACAACCTCTTGCAAAGATGTAAGATAAGATTGTGTACGTAAGAACCTACATGATCGATCTTGACAGTTCCCCAGGCCCACCTGACTGTCGTTTTCTTTTATGTGAAAGAAACTTTACAAACAATCACAGCTAAAAAAAAAAAACAGAACATATGCATTTCTGAGCAGTAGACTAAAGTTAAACCTTTCCATATTGTTATTAATAAGATTAAAACTGTTATTTTCAACAACATTACCAAATCATTTTGGCAATGAACTCAGCCTTGCTGAGTACAATACAAATTGAAACTTGGAAAACAGCATAATATATCAAAATGACTAGCTATATAACTCTCTAATGACTTGTGAGGAAAGGGTTGTTAAGAAATTCAATTCTTTCTCCAAACGTTTCACCCCGAGAATATTCATCAAATACGCGTTCAAGGGTTCCACAGGATGGTAGTCTCCGCGATCATAGAAGTCACAATGTATGGATCCATGTTCGATGCAGGCCTCCTGTCCTCGAAGTATCCCTTGCCTTCCTTCTCTGTGTCTCTTCCCACACGAATGGATGCACCACGGTTTGCAACACCCTAGACAATACAAACACATTAAACATAAAATGAGATACAAGACACATTTTACGGGGAATTTAACTTGTATACACTGACAGTATAAAAAACTATACATAGTTTCATCGTACCCATTTGAACGTGTTGATGTCAGCTGTTTCGTGTCTTCCAGTGAGACGACGTTCGTTGCCTTCACCATATGCTGCAATATGCTCCTTGTGCCTAAGTCCAAGCTTCTCAATAGCCTTCTTGATAACTTCATAGCCTCCCTCTTTCCTCATTGACTTAGTACTGGAAAAAAACACATTCCAAAGTTTCAATCACTTTGAAATAGAGAAAAAAAAAATACTAATCGCGGAGTTGAATATGAAATGTTATTAGTTACTATTACTCTACCTGTAATTTGTATGCGCGCCTGCACCATTCCAGTCACCCTAACAGTCAAAAAGTTACAAAAACGAGTATTTGAAAGTTAGCAAACTTAGGCGTTTGGACATGATTTGATTGAAATTCTGAAGGGAAAAAATCGAGTTATTGAAGTTGAAATTGAAATCGAGTGTACAAAATAGTGATCTTACCGGAATAGGTTTGGGGTCGAAAGAGACTACAACTCCAGCAATCTCTGTAATCCTCTGTTTAACAACCAAAATCAGTTAACGAATTCAATCCAAAATCCAAAAGTAAGAGAAATGAATTGACATTTAGGCTAAATTTATGGATAACTTAGCTACATTACCTCGAGAATGTAACGAGCTGCCCATAACTCGTCACCTGATGCAATGCCAACTGAAGGTCCAACTTGAAATTCCCACTGCATCACGTCGAATAATGCAAACAAAAGTTCAATAATCGTCCAAACTGAGGCAGAGGCAAATCTAAAGCAAGTTCTGTGAGTTCATTTTGTTTACTACTTGAACTATTTATACATATTATAATATTATTCTCGTTCTGAACTCACTTGACTCTATATTATGGATTTGCATACCTGTCCAGGCATCACTTCTCCGTTGATACCACTAATGTGAATACCAGCATAGAGACATGCCTTGTAATGAGCATCAACAATATCACGTCCAAAAGCCTTTCCAGCTCCAATTCCACAGTAGTATGGCCCCTAAAATCGATCTTAAAATTAGTCGAATTCATCACAAATCGCGATAGGACAAGGGGAAAATATGAATTTGCCTAAGATTTTCAATAGTTAAAATGCTGAATCAACTGATTTTGTAGTCTTAGGAAGTTGCTTGAAACAAAAAGGGCAATTGTAACACAATTTTTTTAAGTCAGTATTCTAACACAACTTGATACTCCCTCTGTTTCCGATTGTTTGTTTGGTTTTGACTTGATACGAAATTTAAGAAAATAAAGAATACTATTGAATTTGTAGTCTTAAACTAAAGATATGTAGAATATACCAAAATGGTTTTAAACATGTCGCGTGGAAAGTTAGAATTAACGAATTGCCAAAAAAGAAAAAATGCATTGTTTTTAAACAGATTAAAAAAGAGAGTAAGAAAAACAAATTAAAATGGAGATAGTAGCATATTGAGAAAAGCAATATTTGAATATTATCATCATCAATGCAACTATAAGAGGGAAAAAATTTAAAGCAAGAAAAAGATAATGGTTGAAAAACTAAATATGTTTGACACTTTTCCCCCTTTTATTCTATTTTTTTTTACACGTGAATATAAGTCTAATTAGGCATTGAGAATATATGCCTGAAAGCTATGTTGCTTGAACCCTCCAAAATATCGCCGCGTCCATGTTTCCCCCTTTTATTCTTTTTTTCCCATGTGAACATAAATCCAAATTAGATACTAAGAACAAATGCATGAAAGTTATGTTGCTCGAATCCTCCAAAATGTTGTCCCACCAAGATTGAAGGATCCAACACTGATACGTTCGAATTATTGGAGGGTCCGAACAACATATCTCGAAAGATGTGGAAATAGAAGAGAAAAATTGGCATTTGAACTGGGGAAAAAAGTTGTTGAAAAATTTACCTGTGGTCCAGGAAAACCACCAATAGGCCATCCAAGTGGCCAATTAATTTCTTTTTGTAGCAAGGTGTATTCTTGCTCAAGACCATACCTAAATTTACACAATTTATCAAAAAGTTAAGGAATTTCCAAAATGACATAAGGAAAAAAAAATCTAATTTGAAAGCTAAAATGAATATGTTAATATTCACGCAAACTGGCTCAAACAACACCAGAAGAAACCGGATAAGTACCATGGTTCCTCAACAACAACATCAGGGTTGCTAAAAATTTTAGCAGCATTGTGCCTCTTGTTTGTTGGAATTGGTTCACCAGCTGGGGTGTAACAATCACAGATGACCTTTAAGTAAAAAGAAAAAAAAAGAATGAAAAAATTGTCAATGATATGTATAAAGTAAACTAGTAAAGGATTTAATTTACACACACCGATAGCGTAAAAAATTTCCACACTAATCTAGTGTTCTTTAGCATGTTGCAGTCTATCTTATTCAGATCCTCCAAAAATGTCGTTACAACTCTGTTGAATCCTAAAAAATGTACTATAAATTTTGAAAGATTGGACAAAATACCCCAATGACATTCTTGAAGGATCCAAGCAACATATGACTTATAATAAGTGATCTATCTTATTTTTTCGAGTCACACTCCACTTTTTATGTATGATTACATGTAATTGTTGTTCTATACTATCAATATGTAAAAGTTAAACTCAAATGTAAATGTTTTGCTCACCAAGATATTGTTGCCCCTCCTGAATGGATCCTTGAAAATTGCTTGAGGACTGTATCAAATTACAATAATATTCAGATAATTGTCCTCATAAATATAGGGATGGCAGTGGGGCGGGACAGTGCGTATACAGGCAAGTTGAGGCTTAACTCACAAAAATCTCAACCCATCCCCCATAACAATTTAATCTATTTTCAATACACCCTGCTCTGCCCGCATAGCAATTTTATCTATTTTCAACATGCCTTGCCCGGTCCTGTCCTGCCCCACATAGTATTTTTTTCAAATTTTCAACACGCTCACCCCACCCCACCCCACATAACAATTTTTTATTTTTTACAACGCGCTCCGCCCCGCCTCGCATAACAAATTTTGCATACTTACTATAGGATCACTTCACTGTCTTCTCCAGGAGCTTGACCTGTGCTAGAACCATCATAATTCCATTTGGGAAGCTTTGAAGGATCATCAACAGGACCAACTAGAGTCTTTATATAAATTTTTTTAAAAAAAAACTAATTTAGAATTCTTCACATATAATCCAAAAAAATAAAAAAATAACAACCATGTTATATAAAATAAAATAAAAGATGTATTACCCTGGCTTTGCTCCTTACATCCATTCCTGATCCACCAATCCTGATTATAAACAGAACAATATTAACATCAAAACTAACATTTAAATTCAAAACAACATAATTCATTAATCATCATATAAGCAAAAATTTCATTTTACATATGTATTGTTTTCTTTTTCTTTTTCTGATTTCCACACAATGTCTGGTATCTCGGTATATTCAGGTTCACGCCAAGATGTCCCATATAAGAAATAATGACACTCCTTAACAAACATGACTATATAGCGGTACTCGAACCCGAAACATACATATATTTTATATATTACAATGTATAAAGAATGAAAACAAATCTCCAGTAGAGAAATTAATACAATAGTGTATAGAGAGTATATATTTGTCTCAAACTATCATTGATTCAGGAGAAAAACATGATTTTCTTTTTTTTTAAAAGTCAGGGGGTTCAAAATACCAATGTAAATATTACTTCTCTATGACAATAAAGAAAAAAATGAATAAAATGAATTGACTGATTATGAAAACTTTATAATTCACCATTTTGGATTTTCAAAAACAAATTAAGATTTTATCATAGCAAAAATGGATACTAATAAAAAAACAAATGAAGCATTGGAGAAAACAAATGGGTTCGACACAACTCAGTAAGTAACTTTAGCTCTGACATTATATTTGTATTAAAAGATGTATTCATAACTCGGCAAACTATCCCTTTCTGAAACTCAGAACTTATAAACTCAAAATCCGAGCGTTGCCTCAATTCATAAGAACCATATTACAAGAAGAACCAAAAAGAATACTACAAAAGAACTAACCATATGTATTCAGCAATGATTTTCTCAGTGGAATCAGAGAGACTGAGATTGACAAGATCTGAAAGATGAGCCATTATGTGGAAAATAATAATAATTCAAAGTTTGAATTTGTTGAATGAGAGAATTTAATTAATTTGTATAAGTAGAGGTGAAGATGAAGAGAAGCAGTTTCCTCTGTTTTTATAGGCAGCTAGAGAGAGTGTTGGTTGTATAAAACTATTCAACAACAATAATAATAATAATAATAATAATAATAATAATAATAATAATAATAATTATTATTATTATTATTATTATTATTATTATTATTATTATTATTATTATTATTATTATTATTATTATTATTATTACTTGTTCAACTTCTAATTAATGTTCGTCTTTTTTGGTATTCCATATTCGCATTGGAGTTTAACTATATTTGGATTCATGATCAAAAATTGTACGGTGAGGGGTTAAAACATTTTCTAAGCATGGCAACTTTGTACATCATATGACTTGAACCCGAGACCTCTATAAGATAACAAACATTTTCCTCAATACCAGACATATACTAAGCTAGTTTTTGACCATAGATTTTGAATTCGATTTTAAAAATTTATCTTTAAATATCCATTTGGTCATAATTTTTTTCAAAATCTAATTTACTTCAAGTTTTCAAAAATCAGCTTAGACCAATTTTTCACAACTTTAAAAATTTCAATTTCAAAACTTATGATCCAAATAAGAATCAAGAAAAAAACAAAGTTTGGGGAAATTGATTTTTCTCAAAGAGTAAGAAATTAATCAAAAGATATAAGAATATAAAAAGAAAAAAAAAGTATCCTATTGTTCTCATAATGCCAAAAGTATCGTGCCGTAGTAGAATGGTTGAGATCTACCTAGTCAAAAGTTTTGAGTTTGAATTTTCAAAAATGAAAAGAATTATTTAGAGTGTCGCTCCCATAAAATAAATTTTATAATACATGAATTTGAATTTAATTGAACCTCAATACGAATGAATATTAGATATCGTATATTTAAAAAGATGTCAAATGGTGTATGGTGAAGGATTTTATTATCTGAAGTAACCTTTTGATTTGTTCTTATAAACATGCTATCGTCCAACATGTGTATTGTTGCAAACCAATTTTTTTCATTCACGTAATTCAAAGATATTTTTAGATATTTGCAACATAATCAATTATATGGTAAGCTTGCTCTTCCTGCGGAAGTAGGGGTAAGGGGTTTATCTGAATTCATGAGATAAAAAAAATAATTATTATAATATATACAAAAAATTAATTTTTTTTATATATATAATAAGTATTGAATTATCTTTTAGCTTCTCTGTACGTTTAATGTTTTATATTTTATATTTCATTCCTTAGTAAAATATTCTTCCCTTGTTCTTGTCGTAGCATAGTAGTACTTTATTCATTTTAATTTGTTTGTCTTATTTTAATTTGATACGGAGTTTAAATAATTTAAAAAAAATTGAATTTTATGGTCGGTCAAATGTATCAAAATGCATTTAATATTGTGAGCTTAAATATGTCATGTGAAAATATTAAATTAAACCGTTGTCAATTTTATTTTTTGAAATATACTAAAAGAAAAATAGGACGGACAAATCAAAAAGGGTGAAGTATATGTTATTCAAATAAGTAGGTAACTTATAATTAATTTTGTTACAATAAATTATGTTATATTTAATTTTCCAATGACGATGTGGCTTGTACGGTAGATCAAATCGTGAGACAAAGCATAGGTTTTATCGTCCGATTAGTAAATTACAATGATTAGAATTTCATACTCTCTCCGTCCATCTTTACTTGATCCTGTTGATTTAGCATAGGAATTAAGGAGTAGTAAATAATAAGAGTAGCTTAATCAAATTATTCCTATTTAATATAAGTCATCTAAACAATTAGGATCAATTAAATCTAACTAAAAAAATTCGTGTCAACTATAAAAACTCCTTAAAGTTTCTACCCCAACTTTAAAAAAAAAAAGATTTTAAAGTGGCGCATTGGTTTAGAAGGAGCATACTCCATTTATATTGAAATAGAGGGACATGAAGGGACGTGTAGTTGATCATTTATTAGACTTTGAAAGTTTAACTTTGACTTATAATTCTAAAGTATTGAAAAATCTGATGTAGTATTAAATAAGGGTAAAATGGATAGAAATAGGTAAATTATCCATTGATTTTAGAAAGTGGACAAGTATTGTTGGACATCCCAAAAAATAATATAGGGGTCAAGTAAATATAGACGAAAGGAGTATTTAAGAATCGGAGTTTTGTAAATGTGGGACCCAACGCCACCTCGAAACAACCAATTGTCGCATTTGGATTGGTTCATCTCGAGCCAATAACTTGTTTGATCAAACTTTTGAGTTTTGAGAAATCAAAAGTATATCGTAACGAAATTTTCACCATTTCATAAGTACCTCATGAATAATGACCGAAATCCCAATGATACACCTTAACTTAACTAGGGTCCGATTAACCCCCCACCCCACCCCATCCGAACTCATTTTTTTTGCATTTTCGTTCACATTTTGTGCTGATGTTGCACCTTCAACCAAATAAGTTGGTTGTGTTTGTACACACTCGCCACCACGTCAGTAATTATTTTTTTTAAAAAAAAATTAGTTTTTAAATCTTTTTATTTTCTTCATCTACACGCCATTTTTATTTTTAAAAAAGTTCTTGTATTTAAATTTTTTTACTTTCATTCATAGTATTTTCTCTTTTATTTTTCTATTGATTTTGTTTACTCTTTTTATTTTCTCTGTCTTTCCTTTTTGATATGATTTCAAATTTAATTTCATATGCTTGTATTTAAAATTAGTTAATTTCGAATGAATATCAAAATAATTAATAAAATATAAAAAAATTAAAATGTTAAAATTAAAGAACACTTTTTAATTATTTTTTTTTAAAAGAATCCACATAATTTTTTAAAAATAATTAAAAGTGAAAAAATAAGAAATTAAAAAAGGGAAAAAAATAAAAAAAATTAAAGTAAGGAATAAATTAAAATAAATATTTTAAATAGAAAAAAATGATAATAATTAACACTAAGTTGCTTACGTGGCTTAATATTAGCCGCACGAACATGTCACAGATTTATACGGCATATTGAACGGCTATGATTTCTTATCGTGCCGAAAAATTGATTTCCACTTATCTTTACTTTACCAAGTAGTGAATATCGATTTTGACGTTGTCATTCATGATATTTAAAATTTTACATGATTGAAGTTTAGAAAAATATAATTGAAATGCAATTATTTTTGTTTGATTATAATTATTGGAGTAAGATTTGTATACACTCTACCCTTTTTAGATTTTACGATATGGAATTTCACTGGATTATTGTTGTTGTTGTATAATTATTTTTTGCTTGAGCTTTAGCCACTTTTTGTCTGATTTCTATCATTTATGACTGAATGCATACATATATAATTGCATTGAAAACAAAATGATTGAAGAAAGATAAAAATAACTAAACTTCAAGCAAAAATGCATAAATTTCACTTTACTAATACGTAACTTCAAATATTTTGTCTAATATTTATTTTTGTCAAGTTTAACTTCAAACATCAACTAGTGATGTCAAAATAAGTTGTTCCATAAATTTTTGTGGCAATGATCCAATAAACTTAAACATAAGTTTAAAATATCCCGCAAATATATTATCCAATAATATTAATCGTATGTTTATATTTTTTATTTGAATGATCAAGGATTTTATGATGTTTATTTATTTGTTTCTTCATTTTATTGGTGTAAATAAAATAAAGGTAGTTGATATCTGCAAATCGCCAATTCTTTTTTCCCTTTAAACACCTTGCAATTAAACCTCTGACTTTTAACATTAATTAATAAGATTCTATGTTTTGGTTAGAAATTAGAATAATACTATAGTTTAAAATATATCTATGTGTATTAGAACAACTACAAGAATCTTATGTACCCCACCAAAAAAACTATAAGAATCTTGAATTTGTATTTTTTTGTTAATAATTGTTATTGTTAAGTCAACTAAGGGAAATATTATTAATTTGAATAAAGAGTATAATTTTGCTTGAGTCACTTTCATGGACAAATTATCTGCATCTAGATCTATTTCCTAACAATAAACTATTAAAAAAAAACTTCAAAAAAAAGAAAAAAATGTTGAAAAATTTCTATTATATTATGTGAAACTATTCGTATGAAAGTTACAATTAAGTACACAGAGAAAAATATCTTTGTTTTTTTCTTGTTTCCTATATTGTATCTGGTATGCGCAATTTGGTATCCAATTAATTTAAATTCACATTAAGAAATCTCACTTTGAAACGGAAGCACGGGGAGGGGTTGGGAGGGGGGGATGGGATTCCTTTTAAAGACAGATTTATAGTAATACTTATTATTTCACCACAACATTTGGAGTCAGGAGCAAATGTAGTGCAATAATTATTGATTCACATGAATTTAATAAGTTTCATCAAATCCATATATTTGTATTAAAAAAAATATTAAATATATAAAATATATATCTCAAAACTCAATTCGTTAATTCAGTTATAATAATGACATCAAGTGAAAGAAGAAAAAAATAGCAAATACAAATTGTGTATGAGTTGCAATATAATCGATAATGGATTGTGTTGAAATAATTTATGATTCCTCCTATCTTTAAATACATGTCTCGAATTCGAATTTTTGAAAAAGAAAAAAATCATCTCGTTAAAAGCGTTAGCTCCAAAAATAATACATGCAATGCACTAATTTAAAATTAATCAAATTGTAATATCGATATCAAACCGTGGGCGGAAAACTAAAGAAAAAAAAATAGTTGCAATATATATGTTTCAGAAACCAGAAAGGCCACTAAAAGCTGAAAAGGTAAAAGCTAACATGAAAGGTCATGGACGACCATGCAATGTTAGAAAATGACATTATTTTATTATATTAGTTATTAGACAACTACTAGAGTTGAATTTTAACAAAAATAAATTAATTATTACTAATCAGTCTCGTAATCATCATAATAATGTCTTAATTAAGAATTTAATATATAGTTGACAATTTGCAACTACTAATCCTCACATATTTCATCCAAGTTGGCAAAATGATTCTTCAAATTTATATGTAGTGAATCTTGAAAGAATAGTAAATAAATAGGTGGATGATGGTTGTGATGGTGAAATTTATTTTTTGTTTGACAAGTTAGACATATAAAGGAAAGAATAATTGAAAAAAAAGTATGAATATATATATTTTACTCAATTTGAAAGAGACTTGCTAAAAGCAATAATAATACAAAAAATAAAGTTGAAAATTAGAGAAAAAGGCAAAAAAAATTGTGTTTTAAAAACCTGTTTTAATTTGACTCATACATAGATACAATATTTTGATAATATATCAATGTATTTTAACATGTCATAGCAATTTGTGAGAATAAATATAGAAGGTGTTACAAGATTCGTCTTAATCTCCAAATATATAGTAGATTAATGTTGTATTCTCATCACTTTTTTATGTATATATTTTTTTATATTTTTAATTATCTTTATTAAAAATTGTAGCTCCGTTATTGATGATGGTTGAAATATTTAAACATAATGATATTTAAAAGAAAACATACACTATGATTCTCTTGTAAATTGCTCCGTTATCTAGACAAAACATATCATAATAATAACAATAATATAATATATATATATATATATATACATACATATATAGTACTGCATCGAGGTTCATTAATTTTTTTTAAAAAAATTAGATGCATTTTATTATATGCAATATGAACAGAAAAAGTTCGCGGCTAATCGAAGTGGTAAACTAAGCACGAAAGTTTAAAAAGATTCTTAGTACTAAAAACAAGACTAATTAAATATATCAAGATAGCCAGTATTGTTTGGTATAAATAGCAAATCGTTACTTTTGTAAACTTCTTGTTCTTATATAGATGTATAAGATTATGATGTTTAACTAATTAAATATATCAAGAAAGCCAGTATTATTTCGTATATATAGCAAATCGTTACTTTTGTAATGCAATTTGTTCTTATATAGACATATAAGATTATGATGTTTAAGTTCAAATTTCAGCTAAAAAAAGTATTAAATCATTTCTTTCATCAATAAGCCAGTCCAAATAAATTCAGATATGACATTAGGATCGTTGAATTCGATCATTATATTTATTAAGGTAAACAAATTTTAATAGACAACTAACTATCACATAAGATTAAAAATTGTAGTAATTAAGTTATAGACACTTAGATTGAGTATCACTATACCTATAACTCTAGTAAAAAAATTAGTAGGTGCATGTAATCATATCAAAAAGGTAGATTTGACCTTATATATATGGACTAATTTGAATGGTCTAGTAACAATATAATGTATTTATTTTGTTCCCTTTTTATATTCACTGGCCTATGGATGAGGAGGAAGAAAAAAGAAGGCATCAGATACCAAAATTTTGTGAAAAAAACTTTACAAATTTTTGTTGAAGTTATAATTGAATCTTGGAAGGATGATGAATTGGTGATGATAGTTACAAGAAACAAATTCATTGGATGTCATGCTCTGACCAATCATGTTGAGCACATATTCTCTTCTTTTACTTTTCTTTTTTTTTTCCTACTCGGTGTGCGATATTTGTATTAAGTCTTGACTAATTAAAATTTGTATCGTGTAAGGTTTATTAAAGAAAAAAAATGTTTTATGTAAAAATAACATATTCAATTTAATCCTACATATGGAATTTAAGAAGATGGTTGTATATGCAGATTTATTCCGATCTTATAAAAATAGACATTGTTTATAATATAGATGCTCGACTAAAATAAAGCATATCAAATCAAATATATGAGGAAAAAGTACTCATATTAGATATTTTTTCATACCTCAAAATTTGAGTCCAAAATTTTAATTAAGAATGTAGAAATCATATTCATCCGACTAGGACGGACGGTGGCCTGTCCCTTTACTCGTTTGGATGGCTACTTGCTTCCCTAAAGTAGTAAAGTTTTAGTCAAATCTTATCTGTGATCTTTCCTTT
Organism: Solanum dulcamara; assembly: GCF_947179165.1. Classification (NCBI taxonomy): domain Eukaryota; kingdom Viridiplantae; phylum Streptophyta; class Magnoliopsida; order Solanales; family Solanaceae; genus Solanum; species Solanum dulcamara. Next base: position 72,136,548 of record NC_077246.1, on the reverse strand, counting down.
TTTTTCATTTATTTTTAAGTTACATATAATGATGAGACTATAATTTTCTTTTCTTATTAAAATTAATGATCTCGTCAACTACTATCAATCAACAATTAGAAGTAAGTAATAAATAAATAAAAAGGTGCACTGAGAAAAAAAAAAAGTATACATACCTGTGATTAAATAGTTTTTGGTGAGTAAATTAATATTCTCTACGTTCTAACTTATGTGATAATATTTGATAAAGTGTGCAGTTTTTAAAAATTAAAGAAGACCTTCGACATTTAAGTCTAAAACGTATTTATTCAAAATGAGTTGATGAAAGTTACAATAAATTATGTCATTAAGGATAAATGAGAATGTTGAAATTAATTAATTTTCAAAAAAAAATAATCAATATTATTTGGAGAGATAAAAAGATATATATATTACATAAAATGAGACAGATAAATCGATATATATTAGTTCACAAATTCACAATTGAATTACTTCTCTTTGTTTTTTCATTCAATATATGTCTAGTATCCACTTAAAGCCCGATTAATTCGAATCAAGCGAAAAAATCCTACTTTAATTAGGGTGTGTGTTTAAAATAACTTCAAAGTGCAATAACACACCATGAAAAAGATGTCTCAATAGAGTTATACATTGCCTTGACTTTTGTTAAAGAGCACAATTTTTTCCTTTTGAGGCCACAGAAACGGCCCAATGACATCCATGAATCAAATCAACAAACATTATCCAAATTCGGGTTGTGATAAGATGAATAAATCATTTTATTCATAATCAGAAGTTTCAGATTTAAGTTTTAAAATGAAAAAATAATAATTTCTTTGACATGAAGTGTTTTCCTCTTCAATGAGTCATACACAATACAAATTTGATTAGTAATATGAATACTGAATAAGAAAAACCATCCAAATTCTACACCACTTGATTAACATGCTTATCTAATATTCCTCTTAGATATAGCATGGGTTTCCACATCTACCAAAAACAGCTTTTTTTTTATGCAAAATCAAAGAAGCAAAAGTACATAGCTATATGCAATGGAATTGTCACTTGTGGTGTTGGGGACCAAATTAATGGATAAAAATTAAAGTGAGGATTCTTTGAAGAGCAACCGCATACTTGTAGTCAATTTGTGAATGGCAAATTCATGGACAATAGAACAAAAAAATGTTTTAAAAGGTAAAATTATGACTAGTAATGAATGAGATAAAGTGATATATGAAAAGCAATTTCATATTATGATCTTCTAGAATGTTATGTATGTATGTCCATGCGTCTTCTAACATGTCGTGTTATTTCACAATTGAATTAATTTAAATTTCTTTAAAAAAATTGAAGTTAAGGATTTGTGAAACATGTAATGTTGCACCAATGTCTAACCATTGGTAAGAGTACTTGCCAACCTTTAAGGAACAAAGGAAATTTCATAAAACTTTAATCAACGATTAATCTCAATTTGAAACAAGATACAAGAAAAAAATAGTTGATTTTATGCTCACTTTTTCTCCCTCAAGCACGAAAGATTAAGGATAATTGAATTAATGACGACCTGATAAGAATGTATACATACAATTTTTAAATGTTGTTTATCCGCCTATAAGTTTAAAAATGCTTCACTTGGACTACGAATTTTCTCATTGGTTGATTTACGAAATCACCTCTATAAAAGATATGCTTTATGGTGGCATCCATCCCTTGCGCTCCAAATTTGATTTAAAAATCTTTTTTCTCTATTTGACGACAACATATATAATATATAATTTAATTATACAATTTATAATTTGAGAATTTTGTATAAAACAAGGGAAAAAACTATGTTACAGATTGTAATTAATTGATAAAATGAGAATTAAAGATTTTTTAGGGTCTGTTTGGAAAGCCACCCGGTAATTGGAATTTGTGTAATTACTAGGGTAGTAATTACTGGCCTAGTAATTACACAGTCTAATAATTATGATGACCTGTTTGTTTGTCACAGTGTAATTACAATTGTTTTGTTTGGTGGCACAGGTGTAATTACAAGATTATATTAAATTTTAAAAATAAAAGTTAATTTTCTAAATTTAAAATTTATATTAGACAAGGATATTTATAAATGATATTAAATTAAATATTAATTAATAAACATATGTTCTTAACTAATATTATAAAAATAATTTATTTATATTTTTTAAATTAGTATATTTTAAATAATTTAATCAAATAAACTAAAAGTATAAGATTTTTATGAACATCATGAAATGTATGTTTGACAATAATGTTAATATTATAAATATAATGTCATAAAATTATTAAAACATTTAACAAAAAAATAATCTATCAAGTTTAACTAAAAAACAAATGTTTTGCAATGTGAAATATCAAGTCAAAGTACTAAAACAAATGAAATTGAAAATGACATAAATCCTAAATTCAAAACAAAAAATTTAACATAATGCTTTTATATCAAATTTTAACACAACGTACATAAATATGATTTTAAAAATTAGAACACTAACAAAATTATTTTGAAAAAGAAAATAGAATAATATTAAACAAATAATATGAAAAATTGCATGGAATAAAAAACTAAAGGTTGAGAATGAGAATAAATTAAAATATAAATAAAAGAAGAATTTTAAAAAGCTTCATTTAATTAAATGATGTAATTACACCAATTTCTTACCCTCTCTTGAGAATTGAAGAGTGTAATTACTTCCCTTCAATTACAGCCAATTTCTGTCTTACCAAATAATTACTTAGTCTATCAAACATGCAAAAAAATGTGATTACACCGAATTGCACCAAATCTCAATTATATTGTGGCTTTCCAAACATGCTCTTAAAGAAAAGAATAAAGAGCAAAAACTAAAAGGGAAATGGAAAGAAATAGATGGGCTTTATTTTAGATAATAATAGGCATATAGTACAGCCAGTCCAGCATAACTGTTGGGCCTTGTCGGGAAAACAAAGGCTAATTATTTTACGGCCCAAATAATTTTTTTCAGCTCTCGGTTCAATTTCTTTTCTTTTTTTAAAATAATTTTTTTTTGGCATCTCAGGACCTTTTATTCAATTCAAAGCATACACAAAATGGACAAGTGAGGGTTGCTCAGTTGGTTAAGCACCTCTACCCACGACCGGTAGGTTCTGGGTTCGAGTCACACAGGAGAAGTGTGGAAACACTGAAAAGCGTCAAGAATATAAAGAATGTAGACATTGTCAGTCCGCATGCTTATTTTATTCACAGCTTCAGCATTATTTTGATGCAGCACTTTTGTCGGGAGCAATACCAAATTCACTTCGAAAGGAGTATAAATCCTGCTAGCCATTTCCTCTGTTTGCAGATATTTCATAAATTAATAGTTCCATCATCTTCTTCTCCTCCTTTTACCTTCACCCTTTGCATGGTGAAACTCTGATATAGGGACATTGTAGTTTGTCAGCGTTAACTAATCTCCTTCCTGTTGATTCTAGCTCAAGGAAATGACCAAAAATGTTGATACCTTTGTCTATTGCTAGATTAGTTAGGTAGTCAGCTAGTTTGTTTCCTTCCCTCATTATGTGTTGAAATTGAACCTGCTTGTTTTCCAATAACTCCCTTATTTGCTCAATCATGCTAGCTATGATCCATGGACAGTCCCACTTTCTTGTTAGTATTTGTTTTATCAATAGGGAGTCTGTTTGCATGATAATTCTGTGGTATCCTGCTTGATTGCAATGTTTTGCTGCTTCCAGTATAGCTTTAGCTTCTGCCTCCGTATTAGTTGTGTCCTCTATTATCTCCCCCTTTGCATAAACTAGATTTCCTCTTTCATCTCTTACGCAGAAAGCATACGAACTTACCCCTGGGTTTCCTCTTGATGCCCCATCAGTGTTGTAGTTAACCTATCCTGCAGGAGGCATCTCCCATTGTACTTTATTGATTTTGATTTCTTGTAATTCTTGCATAATCTCTGGCCAGTTATTGGGAAATTGATGCTTGGGTTTTCTGACTTGTAGTAACCTTAGGATATTTCCAGTAATGTTATGCGCACTCCTTTGCCAAGTGGTACCTTGATAATCATGCTTTCTATGATTCATTCTTCTCCACAGTTCCATATTATAATGCTTGGGATAACTTTAAAATATGCCTTCATTCCTTACCTTACATCAGCTTCCCACCATTTCAAGATGCTTTCCCTTAGATTTAAATTTTGAATATTTAGACATGCAAAAGAAGAGAAATAGGACCAAATCTTGTTAGCAAAATCTGATTGCCGAAGTCTCCTGCTCCGGTTTGGTACAACACCAACACCTCGAAGGCCCTTGTATTCCCCATCTTCTAATTCTATCATCCACGGGAATTTTGAATTTCCATAATCTCCACATCAGAAAAACCGTTTTAAAAGGCAACCATTTCACCCAAATCTCCTTCAATATTTTATTAGATTGCTTTTTGTGATTTACGAAAATAATAAGTAGAAATTGCACCTGATAACCAATGTAATCTCATAAGTGGATGTGAGGACTATATTGAGAGGTAGAATTTTTTTTTTCCTCTAAACCCTCAATTCAAGAAAAAATAATTTAGAGTAGAGCGAAAAAGAAATAACAACAAGGACAACAATGCATGCACTCATTTGTTTAGATGTTTGTTACCTACTATATTGTATCATATTGATACTCTGCAGCTCGGTCCACTAAGCCTCCCGCTATGCGCAGGGTCCGGGGAAGGGCCCGACCACAAGTGTCTATTGTACGCAGTCTTACCTTGCATTTCTGCCAGAGGCTGTTTCCAAGGCTTAAACCCATGACCTCCGGGTCACATGACAACAACTTTACCAGTTATTCCAAGGCTCCCCTTCATCATATTGATACTCTAAACATAATATTTGTTTTAGTTGTTACTTAAATTTAAATATATCATATTTTTAAGGATGTGATTTAAGTTTGTGATATATTCTTTTTTAGTGACAGAGCCAGAATTTTAACTAAGGAAATTCAAAATCTGAAGAAGTAGACACACAAATTAATCGAAAGGGTGTTTGATATCTACTATATACATAAAAGATATTTTAACCATGTATAAATAGTATAATTTTCTGCCGAATGCGGTTCGGATGAACCCCCTAATCACAATGTGGCTTCACTACTGTTCCTCCCGTTTCATATTAGTTGACCTCTGTTAATCTGACACATCCTTTAAAATGCTTTAATTAAAAGTGTATTTTATCAAACCAATCTTATTAATGATATTTTAGTACTCTAAATTTGACAACTATTACTATTTTATATAGTTATTTAATATAAAAATGGTATGAGAAATGAGTAATAAAATTCTCTTGTTTTGTGATGCGTAAATAAAATAAAATATTTATATTTGATATAGACATCAAGTAAAATGAAAACCCGGAGAGTAATTACTGGATGTTTTTGTCTAATAACAACTCTATAGAAGTTATTTTGTGAATTGGCTAAATTTACAAATTATGATAAAATAGTGGCTATGTCTTAAACAGGGTCCAAAAAAGTGGCTAATATATGCATCATCTTCTTCCTTAAGTTCCTGCTAAAACCCTAGGCGCCATATTTCTCTGCAACATCAAACTCCACAATTTTTTCTCTCTGAATCGCGAAAAGTTTGATTTTTGGTAATTCCTTTTAAATTTGTTTAATAATTCTGTTTCTATTGATTTGATTTCTTCTCATAAATAATGGGTTGTTTGGTTGTGGTTGTAGATAAATCAGTTTAAGAATGATATCAGCTATTTCATGGGTTCCCAAAGGAGTTGCAAAGTCTGTACCAGCTGAGGCTGAACCACCTTCAAAGGAGGAAATTGAACAGATTTTGAAAAGTGGTCTTCTTGATAAACGGTAATTATTTCCCTTGTTCATTATGTTTTTCCCAAATCTCCGGAAGTGAAGTGAATGTAGGCAGACCTTACCATTATCTTTGTCGAGGTGGAGATGCTGTTTTCCAGTAATGCATAATCCTTATAACCAATTAAATCAGTTTTACTGAAATTGCTAGGCTAACTACCAACCCGTTTTATTGTTTCATAATGTATTATGTTGTGTTGCAGTATTATACTGTATTGTTTCAATGAATACAATGTTTGTATAGATTGTATTGTTCTCCTTGGTTAAATAACGATTTGGAGGATAAACCTACAAGAAAAGTAGGATACGGGATTAGATCTAACAACAACAACAACGGAAACAACAGACAGTAATAAAACAACATATAGTAGGGGTAAAGGATAAAATAAAATTATTAAATAATGAGTACAAACTAAATGAGAAGAAAAAAATTAAGCTAACGATGCAATCACACCAAATTGGTCATTACATAAAATGAAACTTTTCATTGTTTCCTAACGATAGATTTAATGATACCATATAATAAAATTTAAGTAACTATCATAACAAATATTGTATTTAAACTAACATTACAATACAATACAATACAATGGGTAACAATAATCCAAACGAGGTGTAAAAGTAATTAACATTTTTCTTGGAATAAAACTTGATACTTATGTTCTGTATAATCTTTACTTTGCCCTTCTTGAAAGTCTGTTTCTTTATTTCCCTTCCAGTGAAGATAGTGATGATGAGGAAGCTGAAGAAGATATGAATGTTGATGAATCCAAGGAAAATGAGGATGATGAAATTGCTCATGCATTAGCTGCTGCTGATGCACTTGGAAAGGCTACACAAGTTTCTTCTGTAGGAACTGATGACATAACAGATGGTTTAAAGGAATTGGACATGGACAACTATGACGATGAGGAGGATGGTAACTTAAGTCCATTGGCTAATATGTTGATTTGGGTTGAACATAGTTTTTTTTTCTTCATTTTTTATATCTAATGTACTGGCAGTATTTTTCATGTTCTGCTCTTTTTGATAAGATATATATTTTTCATATTAATTTTTCCCAAGCCTAGGTTATATCAATTTTTATTAACTGTTCCTATGTTTTTTCTCTCTTTGCATGTGTTTGACATTGTCAGGAATTGAGCTTTTTGGTTCAGGACTCAAAGACTTGTACTATGCAAATAATGACATGGACCCATATCTCAAGGATAAGGTTGCAGTACGATTAGTTTGTTGTTCCATCATGTTGTAACCGTTCAAGTATAACTGACTGGGAGAATTCTTCTTTCAGGATAATGACTCTGAAGAGGATGATGACATGATAATAAGACCTGATGATTCTGTTATAGTTTGTGCAAGCAATGATGATGATGTCAGTCATCTAGAGGCAAGTAAAACTTACCTCACGACTTGATAGAACTTCCATCTATTTGGTCCATTTAATTTCATTTACCCACCCTTTTAATTTGTGACTCTGATCCGTGCCAACAGATAATGATTTTGGAAGATCTATCAGATGGTGAAACAAACATGTATGTTCATCATGCTCTTATTATACCTGCCTTTCCTCTCTGCACAGCATGGCTCGATTGCCCTATTAAAGGCGGGGAGAGAGGTATGGTTCTGCTTGAAGTTGAGCTTTATGGCGCTGAAGTATTTTCTCTTACTGGTTTTGAACATATGTTACCTTTGGAAGCAACTTTTCATTTACTCATGTTAATAAATGAATTGTACGTTGATAGGTAACTTCATAGCCGTGGGTTCAATGGAACCGGCAATTGAAATTTGGGACATTGACTTAGTAAGTGACTCCACACTGATGTTTATGAACTCCTGAGTCACTACTGATCGTATCTCACTATCTTCTTTCTCCGTAGATAGATGAGGTGCAACCATCTGTTATTTTAGGTGGCATTGCTGATATAAAGAGAAAGGGGAAAAAGGTAATTTAAGCAATTTGACCTTTCTATTCTTTGATCCAATTTTCAATTGGAATGCTCTTGTATGCTTGGTCAGCTTGTGCAGCTGAAATTTGTTCTAGATGTTAAGGGAAGAAAATATGTCAATGATTTTCATTGGTCATTCTCCATGCCACTGTGAACCAGTTTCCGGGGGCTTTTATTTGGAATAAACTTGTAGGCTACTGCAAACTATAGAATAAATAAAACAATGAAAAAATAGTTGGCTATGGCACTTGGCAATTGGAGTTGGTCAGTGTGCTCGGGCTCATGTCTCTCCTAATGCCAGTTGTCCCTCTTACTTCGTGTATGTGCAGCATGCCAGATCTTCAAATAATAGGTTTGTACTTTGTTGCTTGGTATTCTGGAGTAGGAACTATTTGCATTAGTTGTCCGACAGGCTTTAATTTATGGCCATTTGAGCAACCTGAGGTGGTACCCTACAAGGGGCTTTAGGCTTATACAAACAAGTCGAGCAGCTACCTTAAAAGGCTTGGACTTCAGGTCAATCGGCATTTTCTTGTTTAACTTACTCTCCATGCCGCTACCTATTTACTGCAACATGCCATACATGGCAGGCATACTGTGACTATCAGTGTTTCTAATCCCAGCACCTCCTTTTGGTTAATAAGAGCACTGCAAGCACCAGCTGTTATGTGAACCTTACTCTTTAAGAAAATGAAAGAAGGGGAACGATTTGCCAGTTATTATCATTTACATGGTGGATGATCTTTACTGAGTATTTGATAGTTGTCCGAGAAAACTTACTTTTATGCTCCATTTACCTACTTTGCAAATTTTCTTGCAGAAATCTATCAAATACAAAAAGGATAGCCACACTGATGCAGTACTTGGTCTTTCTTGGAACAAGGAATATAGGTATGGAAATTTGATTGATGAGTGTTTGATGTTTGTCAGTGCCTCTCTGTGAGGCTTAGTCAAACTTCAGATCATCTTATTCAACATTCTATGCAGGAATATACTTGCTAGTGCTAGTGCTGATCATTCAGTCAGGGTTTGGGATGTGACTACCCAAGCCTGTAATCTCACTTTGAAGGACCATACTGACAAGGTAGAATTTAGAAAATTAGCAGTTCTATAAACATCTCATCGTGTTGTATCAGTTCCCCCCAGTAACCTAGATAAAGTTGAAATATCTTGTCTTTGCTAGAGTTTGGAATCTGACTGATGAAAGTTGAATTACCTATGGAACATTAGACTAGCTTGCTTTCAAATTATTGAAAGAAGCAGATTCATCGTCTTGCTATGTTTGACACAGGTTCAAGCAGTTGCATGGAATCCATTTGCTCCACAGATTCTTCTGAGCGGGTCATTCGATCATACTGTTTGCTTGGTGATAAAGCACTTCTCCTTTTTCCTTTTTTGCCCCCTTTATTCTTGGAAGTTAGGACTGTGGATTAGTTTCTTACTTTAAGATGCTAATTCAACTTCCAACATGTCTTGCAGAAGGATGGGAGGAAACCCTCTCACAGTGGATTTAAGTTTTCAGTTGGCGCTGATGTTGAAAGCTTGGCTTGGGATCCACATTCGGAGCATTCATTTGTGGTCAGTGCTCGCACCGTGTTTGTGACTAATTCAATCTATGTTAAGGCTTTATTTGCTTTGGTATGCTACATGAAAATGTAGTTCTTTTGATTCTGATATGGGAATCGTTAGTGGAGAAATTGTCAATAATTTCTTAGCATTAGTATGGGAACCAAGGATGGGATTGTGTTCGTTGGTAAGGTAGATACACTATGGGTTTGGGGTGGAATGACATTGAAATTAAGCTTGGCCAATAGTTTACTTTTCCCTCGTGCATATTAGTTTTATTTTTTTTGCTTGTTGAAATTTTTGACACTTATTAGTTAATGCAGAAAATTATAAGTATTTATCCGCCTCCGAGTCTCTATGGACTTAAATGAAAATAAACACTGGATAAATTCAAAATGCCGCATAATCATGTTTCCCCTTGGCTCAATCACTAAATTTCTGTACCTTATAACTGTATGACACCTAAACCTTGTTTTTGGATGGATGAGTAAATCCATTTTAAAGTCAGGTCAGGAGTCTCAGTGTTGGATGTATATTGGACATTAGGAAATGTCTAACCAAATCAGAGTTCCTTAAAACTTTCAGGTCAGCTTGGCAAACGGTACAGTTACTAGTTTTGATATCCGTGCTGCTAGTTCTGCTTCTACTTCCGAGACAAAGCCAAGTTTCACCATCCATGCTCATGATAAAGAAGCGTCCTCGTTGTGCTTTAATCCTCTAGTCCCAAATGTATGTGAAACCTTGTTTGTTTGTTTTTTTGCTTTACCCTTTAATTCATGTTTCCTTTTCAATATTTGCTTTCCTCACTTTGCTGGTGTATTGTGGGCAGCTTCTTGCAACTGGCTCCGTGGACAAGATGGTACTCTTTTTTTGTCTCTGCTGCTTATTACCTAGTTTTGATATATTCCGTGGGATTAGAGCTATTCCAGTGGTTATTAATTTGATAAATTTGCTGCAGGTTAAATTATGGGATTTGACCAACAATCAGCCTTCTTGTATCGCATCTAGGAATCCGAAAGCTGTATGTGATTTTCAAATGTTTTGTGGTTCTTACAAATTCAAGTTTGATGCTAATATTTCCTCGAACCTGTTATGAAAGCAAGGTTGTAGATGGTTGCTTAGACATTTTGGATTGACGAAATACTATCATGACGCCTCTTTTGTTTTATTTTATTATCAGGGAGCCGTCTTCTCTGTATCCTTCTCAGATGATTGCCCCTTTTTTCTCGCTATTGGTGGCTCTAAAGGAAAGTTGCAGGTGAGTTGGGTTCCTTTTGAAACTTCTGGTTAGTCCTGGTAAATCCCCCAGACGTCATATTTTTTTTTGGAAGGAGGTCCTCGGTAACACAATTTAAAGAGCTATTGGTTCTAAGCCATCTCTTACGATTAATCAACTACTTTAAGTGTTTTTCTTGTGTATTCTTGATAAACCAACGTTTATATATGCAGCTCTAGTTTCTGTGTTTTTGGGCTGAGAATTGTCTTTGCTTATCGTTTGCAGCTATGGGATATTTCGTCTGAAGATGCCGTGTTGAAGAAATATGGGAAGTACGTTGCACAAAAAAAGCTGTCGCCCAAATCATAATGCAAATGTAGTTTTCGAGATATCGGTTATGAGTTCTAATAGTGAAAATATTGCCCCCAATTATTTATCATATGAGCATGGTAAATTTTGCCGTTGCTGCCTGGACCAAGTGAAGGAGGAAAGTGAAGAGTTTGGTGGAATCAAGATAGCTGTGTGTATTTTTTTTGGACATAACCAACACGAGTTCATCGAACATGTATCGGAACGTAGATCAGGCACTACTTGTGTTGGTTGAAGGTAGCAGATTCCCGATGATGTAATAGTTGACGTCCAGCTGTTTGAACACCATCATTATCTAGAAAAAGAATATACATTGAGGATGTTGGTTGATTTTTTTATTTATCAAAGTCTTGGGTAAAATATGGAAGTAGGCCAATCTTGTTCTATTTTACATGGTTCCTTTTTGAGCCAAATATGGGGAAGCATTACATATGGTTAATTTTCATAGCATAGTTGTTTCTGAGAACCAGAAATATTTCAAGTTATCACACAAGTTGACTGGTAATATTATTTAATTCTGAATAGCTTATTACTTGTACTTAAATTATCATCAAATGTTTATCGAAATATTTAATAGCATGACAACATATTTATACAAATTTTCTACCCTGCGCACAGTAAAACAAGCATTCTTATTGAGATTTCCACTCATACGAAAGAAAATTGAATTATAGAGGGAATTAAATATGTGGTATTTACAGAAAAAATAATTAGTTATTGGAAAAAAAATAGGCACGTAGTGTTGAATCAAGATTAACAAGTACAAAAATAAAGCATTAGGTCAAATTGTATAAGTTAGGTAAGGGTCGGTTGGGATTTCCTTTCGGAGCTAAGTCGAAGATTTCGATAGTCTTGCGAGAGTTTGATAAACTATGATAGTCTCCGTGAACATTTTTTTCTTAATGTATTAAAGATGATCTCTCTAATCGGTGAAAAGTTGTGGGTGTCCATTTCTGACTTGGCTCCACATCCACCAAAAGTCTCTAGCCTTCATCACCGTCAATATTTGATATTCTTTCGATAGCTTCAAGCCTACAACAACAACAACAACCCAGTGAAATCCCACAACGTGGGGTCTGGGGAGGGTAAAGTGTATGCAGACCTTACTGCTACCAAGGTAGGACGGCTGTTTTCGAGAGACCCTCGGCTCAAAAGAAGCATAAAAAGAGGTCAGATAAGGCTAAGAAGTTCAAAGCGATATAAAAAAGCAAATAACGAATAACGCAAATAACGAAAGCGACACAGATACAGTAGAGTGGAGTAATCAAAGTACAGAAAGTAATAGAGAGATAATACCAGAAGTCAGAACACAAGAAAGACTTTAGCACCTTAATTTTCTTAATTAATGCTCTCTTAACTTGATGAGTTTTAACAATGATAACTGTGAAGTTTATTGAGAAGGTGACTTTATTTTTGAAAGACTTCCCTGCATAGTTTCTTTGAAGCCATAGAGGTGATGCCATTTAATAAAAAACCCATCTTTTTCATTAGGAGATACGAAAAATAGATGTCCAACAATAGTTGTCTAATTTATGTCTAATTTATGAAATCAATATATAATTTTAACTTAGTTCCTAATTTATCCTTATCATTAATTAGTAATCATTTCTCTATTATATTTTTCAAGACGTTGTATTTATTACTCCCTCCGTCCAACAATGCTTGTGCATTATTGACTTTGCACAATTCTTAAGAAACTATAAATAAAAGAGTAATTTTAACATATCATCCTTTGAATACAATGTCTTGAAAAGTGTTATAGAGAAATGACTACTAATTAATGATAAGGATAAATTATGAACTAAGTAGGGCTGTACAGGGCAAACCGATAAACCGCACCAAACCGACAAACCGAACCAAACCGGAAAAAAAACCCGACTAGTGGTTTGGTTTGACTTGGTTTGGTGTTTGAAAAAAAAAACCCGACCATTATAGGGTTGGTTTGATTTTAACTAAAAAAAGTCAAAACGAACCCAAACCAACCCGATTATAGATATACTACTTTTAAATTATGTTATACATAAAAATATTTATTAAAATGTAATTTATAAATATTTTTTAAAACTTTTTCATAATTTTTGTTTCTTTCTTACATTTAAATTTAGATTTGAGAAGCTCATTTAAATAATATACAAAAAAAGCTCATCTTATAAAGTTATATTATAAAGTTAAAACTTCAAACAGTGTTCTGCATCCATCTTATATGTTGATATTTTGTACTAAAACTCTTTTTAAGAAGTACTGCTTTGTGCTTTTTACTAGATACTATGAAAACCCGAGAAACCCAAAAAAAAACCAAAAAACCGAAAAACCCGAAAAACCCCGAAAAACCCGAGAAAAATTGATATCAAAAAACCCGACTTTTATTGGTTTGGTTTATAGATATAATAACCCGACACAAATGGTTTGGTTTGGTTTATAAAAAATCCGAACCAACCCGGTCCATGTACACCCCTAGAACTAAGTATAAATTATATCTTGATTTCATAAATTGAATAAGTATTATTGGACATCCCCTATGTTATTTATGGTATTTATGTTATTATCTAATAATAATATCTACTGTTTTTTGTGCTTTGATTATACTACTGTTTGGACCGTTTTCGTCATCTACTGATTTACTCTAATATTCCTGTCTGACCTTTTTCTATGTTTTTATTGAGCCGAGGATCTTTCGGAAACAGCCGTCCTACATTGGTAGGAGTCAGGTCTGCGTACACTCTATCCTCCCCAGACCCCACGATGTGGGATTTCACTGGGTTGTTGTTGTTGTTGTATTATTGGACATCCCAAAATTGTGTAATGGACAAGTAAAGATAGACAGAGGGAGTATACTCAAAGGGTGATATGTTAAAATTACTCATCTATTTATAGTTTCTTAAGAATTGTGCAAAGTCAATAGTAGATAAGTATTGTTGGACGGAGGGAGCAGTCCCAATTTTTTAATAATTATTTGTGAAAAAAGTAAAATCAAAGACTTTTTTTTAAAAAAATAATCTATTTTCTAAGTCACTATTGACTTGATCATATATATATTTCTGGAACATCATTAATAGTGGGGCAAATCGTCAATTTTTTTAGAAAAAATTATTGTCAACTTTTTTCAGATACGAATCTATTTCATTTATTGGTTAAAGATGAAGACTAATAAATGTGAAATTAATTGTGGAGATTGCTAGAACTTCAACTTTCATTAATTTCAATGAATTAAAGAAGTAGAAATTGTCACCCTTCAAAAAGTCTAAACTCTGACAAAACTCTTGGCTCTTTTAATGCTTAAATGGTAACCAAACTCACAAGAACAAGAAATGAGATTAATATTTTCTATTTTGACCATTGCCTATGAAAACTTTTAAAACTTCTATTTTGATCACAATGTCAAGTTTTTACACTATAACCTATTATTTCAAAGTTAATTACATATAATCATTTATAATATGTTGGTTAATAAATAAGAAAATAAGGTAAGTAACATAATATCATTACATTAATATAGTAAAAAATATCTTACAATGTCAAAGTAAACTATTTTCTAGAAATTAAGTCTAGATTTATGAAGTATTTAAGATTTAGCGCCACAAAATCAAACTTCAGATCTCGGATCTAAATTTTCAATAGTTTTTTTAATAAAAAAATAGATATATTTTAAAACGATGTAATCGTTGATAAGTTGGCCCCAAATAAAGTTCTTGAGAAATTAAACTAATAAATAGATTCTTATCTAGAAGTAGATCTAAGATTTAAATTTATGGATTTTAAAAAAGCTCTGTTAGGTTAATAATACAATAATAACTAGGTTCATGATAAAATATTTATAGATATTTAATAAAGTTCTTAATATATACAAAATTTGAACCGAAACTACTAAGTTCATGTGAACTCTTAGAGCCTGTTTGGACAGACTTATTTTAAGTTCTTTTAAACAGTTTTGTAGTGTTTGGATAAGTTTTAAAAAATGCTTATAAGCACTTAGCTTTAAACTAAAATAACAAAAATAAGCCAAAAATCATAACGAAAAAGCCAATCCAAACATATTCTTAGTCGAACTTCTAGATCTGCCTCTATTTATCTCTAGAAGATAAGATAGACATAGCCCCTTTTATGGTAAGTAGGTTTCATACTTCATACTCAAAGAAAAGGCACTTGAAAATATGGCACAAGTTTCTTTTATTATTTATTTTTGTATCTTACTCCAGCATCTCAAAATAAGTATCATTTTACTTGTTATGTAAATTAATTTGATTAATTTTTCGAAGTTAAATTTGAATTACATTAACTCAATATTTTATATTTAAAAACTCAAAAATTATATGAAAAATACAATAAATTGGTATTCATTCTTCTTTTATCTAAGTGATAAAAAATACGTTATTAAATACTGACTAAAGTTTAGTTAGTTTGAATATCGAGAGTCGACAGGGAGGGTGTACAATTTGTGGGCGGAAATAAATTTGGTTTTTTTGGACCATTTCAATTGAAAACAAGTGGCTAACTCAATTATTTCATATAATAGAAGTATGACATTTTCAGTTTTCACATTTAGTTTTTGATTTTGTACAAATTGCAGATGGAGAAAGACTTTGGCAAGTCAATTGTGGTTCATTTTCATTTTAAGGGTCATGTCAAATAAATTTTGGGATTTTCCTAGGGGACAAAAACAAACATTGGGCCCACTTATTTTTATTGATCATATAGTTTTACTTTTACTTTTTCCCTTCTCGATTTAATCATTCGATATTCAAAACTCACATATAAGGATCACTAAGGAAGTAGGGCACTCTGTATTAGAGAAGTCTCCATTTCCAAAATTCAAATAATAATAAATGTGAGACGGAATATGATTATGCTTGAAATTTTTAGATATTTAGTGAGAATAGAACCTAATATCTTTTATGTTATCGATTTTTTTGTTTTTCCATTTAGTTTTTGATATTTATTTTGTCGTCCGACTAGTTTAGAGTCACGTCGAGAAGACCTACATTGAAGAGTAAAACACTCCCTGCTAAAAACGATTGATCTCTGATTGTTTAATTTTCATGGTAATATGTGTTCTTATATACTCCGAATTATTGTGTGTTTTTCTTATATATAAAAAGTAGGATTATATAAGAATTTGTTTTTAGTTTATTTTTGACAATCCAAGCAAGATTAGGTTTGTTAGGTTACAAACCTAAATTTCTAGTCATCCTACGTAGATTAAGGTCCCACTTAATTACTTGGAAAAGAAATTCTATAAAAAAGGATCTTTAAAGTTGTCCTTATATTAAACAGAAAAGATGCTCTTGTAAATAATGTGTAAACATAATTTTATGATAATTTGTGATTGATACTTAATTTTTGATATATTTTATTTACGTCGAGAATCATCAAAAATAATATTTCTACATTTATTCTCAAGATAGATAAGGCTAAGACTGTATGCATACCACTCAATTCTTAAATTCCACATAAAATTACATTGGATTGTCGTAAGTCTCTACATATGAAATAATTTGTAAAAATGCTAGTTTTTCTAGAACAAACTAAATATGAACAATTTGAATGTAACATTTAGATGATTGAAGGGAATGCACATTTGTAAGTGATTAAGAAAAAATGAATCACATTAATAAAAATCCATATACTTAATTCCTTGTTCACATTTGTTATTATTTTAATTGTATTTATACTTATAGGTATTTATTATGAGAGTTGTAGTGGATAGTTGAGATTCTTTCATCCTTAATTAAAGATTTCGAATTTGAAATTTTGAAAATGAAAAAAAAAATCATATGAGAGAGTCGCCTCTAGACATAGATCCTCAAATGCGTGAATTCAAATTAAATCGGACCCCAATACAAATATCGAAATCGAGTGAGAAGCCAAGGAATAACTCTTAATTCTAAACTTTCACATTTAATTATTATTTATTTAACATTTTCTACATACATTAGGTATCATTGTTGTCTATATCCTAACTAAAAAAAATTGATGCTAGAATATTACTTTATCTATTTTATATTTTTTTTCCATTTTCCTAATTATTTTTTTATAAAAAGGAAAAGTAGACAACTTCTTTTTTTTTTGTCCAACTTTAATTTAATTAATGGAAAAAATTGACTTTCTACCACTTTTGTAGTTCTTTAGAGGATGAGACTAGTATGATGTGACAATTTTGGAATTATTAAATTTTTAGTAAGTTTCTATGAATTTCTTTTGTGTTCTAATGTAGATAAAGATGCTCTGGAAATGATCTCATACACTTGACATAAGTTTTTTTATACTCATTTGATTTTAGTTTATTAGCTTCCAATTTTCTTCAGTTGTTTTGTTTTTGTCTATTCTTCTTTAATTAATATCCTCCATAATCATAAATATTTATTTTTATTTCTCCCTCAATATTTAATATTTATATTGAAGCTCAATTAAATTTAAATTTATATATTGCACGATCTATTTCTAAAAATGATGCTTTTAATTATTCTCAAAAACTTAAACGTAAGACATCTGATTAAAGGTCTCAACTGCAATTTCACAAGTAGATATATTTTAACCTATGTCTTATACATTTAAGACATTTGTTATCTTATACATGCAAAGCTATTTCTGTTTCTTTTGCCCCATTTTAATGAATATTATTTGATTGAGTATGAAGTTTAAGTAGTTAAAAAGAAAAATTCTTATGCGTAAATATATAAAGTGAGTACCTTTAAATGAGTGATGGTGAAAAATTTCACACGTTTTTTTAATTTTTTATTCTTTTTATATTTAGTAAATCCCAATAAGTTATGTTATTAACGATAAAAGAAGAATGATATGATTAAATACCTTTCAAAAAGAAAATATATCCTCCTTTGAAATAAGGAATAAGTGTCAAAAACATATTTAAATTATCCCTTTTTTTAGTTTCATACTTAAATTATTACTTTTTAATTTGAGAAACACACATTTCTCTTTTATTCCACTCTCTGGTATGTGTGTTGCACTCTCTCTTTCATTTCAAAAAAAATTTAAATTTTTTTTATCCCGCCACACCTAACCCTCCGCTTCTAAATTTTTTTCTCGTTTTGTATTAGATACATACACATGAGTGAGAAAAATATTTTAAACTTTTTTAAAAAATAATTTCATTTTTAAAAAAATATTTTTGTTTTTTTTTTAAAAATATTTTCTTTTTTTAGAGATATAAATACTTTAGTTTTAACTTTTAACTAATATTAATAGTTTATTTCATTTTTATCAATATAGAATATTTTAGCCATGTGACAAAAAAAAAATCAAAAAATAGAGAGTAGAGAGAGTATATTACACACACCACTGAGGTGTGTCTTTCAAACTGAGAAGTGATAGTTTAGGTATGAAACTCACACTTCCAATAGTTTAGATATGAAACTCAAAAAAATAGAAATAATTTAAATGTGTTTTTGATACTTATCTCTTGAAATAAACCATATAAGAAAGTGTCTGATTTGATTGTAAAATAAGGGGAATATAGAAAATAGAAGAAAATAAATAAGTGTAGGATAAAATGATAAAGAAAAGATCTCAAGTTGTGGAAGCCATTAAAATCATGTCACAGTGAGATGGATACAATAATTTCACTTTTAATAAGAAATCTTGAGTTTAAATTTTGAAAAATAAAATATAAAAATTGATACGGAGCACTTTTTTTATAATGAGCTTTATGTAACATAAATTCGTAGTAATCGAGTTTCAAAATACTTTTTCTTTTAATGAATTTTATATGGTGCAAATTCAATGTAGTTGATATCCGGAAATGAGTATACAGATGTTGAGGAAGAAAATGACAGTTGAAAGCGAATTTATGTTTTAAGTTTTATGAATTTAAATTTTTACGATTCTTTGCTTTAAACTTTTTATATTTTCAAAATTATACCTTGCTATATATTATTTGTTACAATTTTAATAAACTAAAGTTATAAATTTTAAATCGAAAGTTTTGATTTGAGATAAACACGATAACATAAAGCTGCATTGGCCCTTCACATTAGTCATCACATGAAAAATATTGTTACATTTGATACAACAGAAATTATTGATTAGTGATGGTGACAAAATGACAATATTAACCTTGATTAAAGATTTAGACTAAGGAAATTTCCTATTGCTACAATCCAATTATGTCCCTCTCTTTGTCGTGAACATGGTCCCTCTTTCCTTCCTAATCCAGAGGTGTGATCGGATGGATGATATTTTTATATTTTTAATAAGAGATTTTGTGTTTGGTAGCTCAATACGTAATTAATGAATCTTTCCTTTTTAATAGGCGATATACACTATTTAGTTTCAGTTATCATAAGTTCGAATCTTAGAATGAAGAAACTATTGATATAAAACATTTTTTTTATTTATCAGTACAACAAAAGAGACATTTAGTGACGATAGATTATTGTTCTAGTAACGATATTTATTGTCGCAAAAATATTTGACGACAATTAATTAAGTTAATGTCATTGTATCCAGACTCGCTAAAATCTCCAACAATATTTATATAAAATGTTCGTTATAAATACTTATATTTATTACTGAGACTAAATATAATATAATATAATAATAATGAAATTATTTTCGCTAAATAATTACCGCTAAATGTTTTACTTCTGGTTGGGTATAGACTCTTTGTATAAATTCTAAATTGTAGGACAGAATAATTCATTCCTACCCAGACCCCACCCCACCCCAACCACATACAAAAAAGGAAGAGATAAGGATAATCACGTAATTTAATTTGAAAAATAATAATAAAAAAAAGAATAATTTATCTCACGAAACATCTTGTGTTTGTTACTTCAAGGGAATAATATATGGATATTATATATTCTGATATATATGAATGACTGATTTTACAAATCGAATTCATTAATATAAGTTATAAAAAAATAATTTTATGGTTGGTTTACGACTTTCTATTATTATTTAGTCAAGTTATTGGGTGTACACTATGCAATATGACTATAACTACACTATTCTTTGAAATAATAGGTTCTAACCCAAAATCTTAAACTAATAACTTTATAAATTTGAGATACATTGTATCTATATTTTTAATAAGAAAATGGACTTCGAACTTAATTTAATTTCAAGAAGTTGCTCATAGAATAAGAATAGTTTAAAATTATATAAAGAGCTAATAATTCACATCACATCAATGTGGAAACTCAACATCCCCTTTATGCTAATATTTGATTGTGAAACAATGTAATCTAAGGGCCCAACAATAAATTAAAATAAATTATGATTTTGAAGAAAAAATGATTTTTTAAATTTTTTTTCATGAATTTAAACAAGTCGTGGCATTTGTTTTAATATGTTAATAATTAATAAGGATAAAGTGAGATTTCAAAAATCAAATTATTTTCAAATATAACGACGAAATACACTAATTTCTTATATATAATGAAATAAATGAAAGAATATCCTATGAATTGAGAGCGTTAGGAGGTAAATTTCACATTTAAAAGAATACTCAAAAAATACTAAAAAAAGAGACAAATACCAACAAAATATATAGTGGTATTTATTAAGAATTTGATTTTCAAAGACTTCTAGTCTAGAATACTTTGGGGGAATTTATTTTTTTTAAAAAAAAAGACCTCTAGAATACTACTATATTTAGGTCCTCTTTTATTCCTATTATTTAAAAATACCTTTTCCGTTCTACTATTTAAAAGTTAAAGAAATTTCCTTTTAATAATCTTTTTCATATATTTTTTTAAATAGTTTTAATCATAAATAATAATAATTTATGTACTTTTAATTTTTAATATATAAATTTTATTCTAAAAAACTTGAAAATTAAAATAAAATAATTTAACTCGTATTTTAAATCATCTTTATTCCCCCCTTCTTTCTTGGCGATGCGACGTGTTAATGCACAGACGTGACTTCGAACATTATTTCTTGCGATCAAAAACTCAATAATTCATGAGATTCAGTAATTCACCCTAAATATCACATTTCGCTATATTATTTATCTCAATTTTAATTACGTCTAAAATAAAATAAAAAGAGAAAAACTATTTACACGTGCTGAGTCACACATACGTATTAGATCCGTTTGGAAGTGGCCTTTCATATCATTTAAAGTAACGGTTTTTGCACTTTGCAGCATATACACACACAAAAAAAAAAACTATAACATACAAATCAATAATTTTCACTCCAAACTTTGGAGAATTCACAATTTTTCTCCACTTTTTTTGCTGATTTCCTTTCTGGGTTTCTCTTAATTTCAGTTCTTGAAGCATTTCTAAGTCGCATTTCAAGTTTCTTTTTTCTGGGTTTCAGATAAAGACTCCATTTTTTTGCAGAAATTTTCGACCAAAATTGGGATTCACCATTGTTTTGTTGATTTCCTTTCTGGGTTTCTCTTATTTTCAGTTCTTGTAACTTATACAAGTCTCATTTCAAGTGTTTCTTTGTCCTTGTTAGTTGATTCCTTGTTCTGGGTTTCTGATAAAAGACTCCATTGTTTTTGCACAAAATTGGAATTCAACATTTTTCTCCAGTTTTTTTGCTGATTCCCTTTCTGGGTTTTCCTTATTTTCTATATAAGTGGCATTTCAAGTTTTTTTTTCTTTGTCCTTGTTGATTTCTCGTTCTGGGTTTTGAATAAAGATTCCATTTTTACTCAGAATTTTTTCAAATTGAAAAGTATGGTGGTTCTAGTTGCACGTACTGGCAGGCATTTGCAGCGTTATAACAAGGGTCGTCGCCAAGTTGTTGGGTATGTTGTCTCAAAAAAATAATCCTTTTCCTCTCTATTCATGTTTGTTGACAGAGACAAATTCAAGATTTAAAGTTAGCCGATTTCGAGTATATCTATTTATTATGGGTTTAAATTATATACACTAACTTAAAATTTCAGTATGATTTAGTATTAGATCATGTTTGTTTAGAACCGAGGGTCTATCTGCGTACACACTATCTTCTCCACATACTACACTTACAGGATTATACTGAGTATGTTGTTGTTGTAGATCATGCTTGGTATAATCAAGTAGTACCTTTTACCTTCATGTATTAAATGTATAATTTTTGGAAGTTCTCTTTTTTTGCATATCCTCCTTGATATAGTAGGCTATTAGTTGTCTCTTTTGCTTCCAAAATTTGTGGGTTAGCCCAAATTTGGGTGAATATTGATGTTAACTATGGAAGATGGGCCTTTCTTTTTAGCCGAGGGTCTAACAGAAACAACTTCTCTACCTTGCAAAGGTAGAGGTATAGTCTGCTACATCTTGTCCTCCTCATAATCTACTGGTGGGATTACATTGAATGTGTTGATTGTTGTTGTTGTTATGGTTGTATGGAAGATGGGCCTTGGAGCAACTGCGATTAGCACTATGCATTTATTCATGTGAATTTTGGAACTAGCCTCTCTAAAATGCTCAAATTTTGGAATTAGCCTCTCGAATGAGAAGTTTTCGATGAGGAGTTAAGGCTGTTTGACATTAGTCTTCTCCGATCATGGAGGTGGATGGGGGTTCATTCACCAGAAAATCACACTTATATACAAGCTCAATCTTTTTCTAATTATGTATATGCAGTAAATGTTGAACCCCATAGTAAAAATCATGCCTCCGCCACTGCCTGAGACACTCAGGGCAGAAGCCTTCTGCACGGGCTTTGTCTTTTTTAAAAAAATAAATAAAATCGGTGTGAGGGGTGGTTATAAAGAGGGTGTAATGAAGAGTTGATGTCTTGGATGAATAAATTGATAGAGAAATAGTCCATTTCAGTCTGCAATTACAAGAATCTCTTTAATTTCTAGCCAAGTGATCCAACATTAAGAAGGTGCTTGATGTTCTTTTACTTGTGTGGAAAATTGGGATGATTTACAAAGTATGTTCTTTTACTTGTGTGGAAAATTGGGATGATTTACAAAGTAAAGTCTTTGAAGTAATTCCTACTTCCTCCGCTTCAATTTGTTTATCTTACTTTCCTTTTTAGTCTTTTTCAAGAAGAATGCATCTTTTCGTCTTTTGGCAAATCTTTTAATTCTAACTTCTCCACATGACATGTTTAAGACCGCAAGTTTAAAGAGCATTTTGGTACATCCTACATATCTTTAGTTTAAGACCACAACATTCAAAAGTTTTCTTTAATATCTTTAACTCTGTGTTTACTGCTTCTCAATCTAGTGGTTTCTGAAAACAAAATTTTGTATTCTTCGAAAATGAACCTGAGGTGAACTGTTTCAGTTTTTGACATTTTCCAAATATTGATAAAGAAATAAATAATTTCCCCCTTGTTTATCTTATCAACTGACCTCCTTATGTCATTTTCTAATCCCTCGTGTATATTTTTGAGTGTTAGGTGTTTATTTTTTCTTTTGGATGTTTCTATTTAGCTTGAAATAGTCAATACTGTCATGAGCTCGTGGCATAATGTTCAACTCATCACATGTTTTGTTTTTTATCTGGGAAAAGGTCCATATTTTCTTCACGTTTAATCTATTTAATTGTTAAATGAAAGGATAGGTGAGACATTTATTCAATGTCCTTTTCTTGGTGCATTTTTCTTTTCAAATTATAACAGTGCAAGTGTGATACATTGTTCTTGGACAACAACAACAACAATAACATACCCTGTGCAATCCCATACGTGGGATGTGAGGAGGGTAGATTATACGCAGACCTTACCCTTACCTCGTAGAAATAGAGACTGTTCTTGGACATTAACTAAAATTAAGTATTTGTTGTCTAACAATATCGATCTGATCATTAGTAGCGGTTACCAAGTGGATTTGTTTCTGTTAAATGATTCTCATGTGTAAAATACATCTAAAAAATGACCTAATAGTAGTTTTCAGTAACTTCATCGTTATGCTTACGTTGTCCTGGGATGAGTTTCAAATATTAATCAACAGTGTCTAATTCTCTGGTGTCTTTTGCAGATGCATACCTTACAGATATAAAGATAATATTGACCTATCCATGGGGGACGAAGATGCGTTTGAAGTTCTTCTCATAAGTCCTCAGAGAAAAGGAAAAGGATTGTTGTTCCCAAAGGTAGCCATCGATCTATATGGGTTTCAAACTCAATGATAGTTTATACACTAAGCTGTAAGCTCTATCAGATTGATTTATCTATTTTGCTTACAAATCTCGCTCTTGTTATATCAGGGAGGTTGGGAAAAGGATGAAACAATTGAAGTTGCAGCAAGGCGCGAGACAATTGAGGAAGCTGGTGTTTGTGGCGATATTGAGGTTAGTTTTAAAAACAGTGATACCTTTTTAATTTCTTTTACGATTTCAACTTTTCACCACTACTCCTGAGTTTCGAATCAGTACACTAGTTTCTGATTCAATATGGTTTTCATGATGGTTCACATTTAAGACATACTGATATCAGATCATTTCTTAAAGATATTCTTAATTTTCCAAACCAATGCTTAAATAGTAACATGTCGACTAACTATGCTTGTTCAAAGGTGAAAAGAAATCTTATTACTCACTAGCCCTTTTTTTTCTTGTTGATCTTCAATCCTGTTGGTGTTAATATCTACATATAGGTCGTTAGATGTAGTTCTAACAAGAGGTTGGAAACTTTATTGTAGGGCAAACTAGGAACATGGTACTTCGAGAACAAAAACGGTGACACTGCCTATGAAGGGCACATGTTTCCTTTATTTGTGACAGAGGAACTAGATTTGTGGCCTGAGAAGGACATCCGTGAAAGATTTTGGGTATTCAGCTGTCTGTACTCGATAAATTTGCATATAAATAACGTCACATATACGTCTTTGCTTACTAGTATTTTCAAATGTCATTTGCAGATGAGCGTTCGAGAAGCAAGAAAGCTCTGCCAGCAGGGATGGATGAAAGAAGCCCTGGAGTTGTTAGTTAGTCGGCTCACATCACAATCTAAGAGGACTAAAATTGGCCTGTTTTCAAGAATCAACCGTAGCTCCGGTGGCCATGTTTCGCGTTTGGGATGCAGGGCTCAAGTACTTACTCCACCACCACCAAGCCCGGCAGAAGAGGCCTAGTTTCCATCAGCCAAAGAATGTGGTAAAAATAGCTTGTAAATACGAAATTAGCACAGCACATGGTAATGTGAATTAGCCGCACGTCACAGTTGGAAACCTGCTGTAAACAAAAGCACAGTTTTAAGTGGAGTAACGTACAGAGATAGGCCCATTATTCTCAAGGTTTCGAACCGTGGGCCACTGATTCTTCACCTAGTTTCGAACCAAACGCCTCTGATTCTATAGGGGATGTTTCGGTTATCAAAAAAAATAGGAAATCATACGGAGTACTTTATCCAGATGTAACAGTGTAGTGGCAAATACAGACAGAGTCATTCATCTATCAAGTCTTGGTGCTAACTCCAATTTTCAAGAAAACAGAACCATAGAACTGTTCAGTTTTTTTTTCTTCTTGTTTTGTTTTCTTAGAATTGGAGTTGTACGTAGATGGATTGTTGTACTACTTTAGATTCAGAATCAGTGTTGTTTAGGATGCAGTCTTTTTTAGGTACTTTACTTTTCTGCCTGAAGATAGTGAAGTTACCTTTTTAAGTTATGATGACAGCTCCTAAACCTCTTGTGTCAAGCAAACTTTTATTTACTTAATTATATTCTGTCTCAATGCACTCCCTCACGAGTGGTCTTAGATTTCTTTTCATGGGTCAAACTCGTAAAAATATATGTTTGTTGTTTTGGGTGGCAATGAAATTTGAATCCAAGACGATATGTTAAAAGAAGGATCAACTCACCTAATGAAAAAAGAACTTTTCCACCCTAAGGGTTTCATCAAGATGATGGGTGTATATACAGGCTTGTACGGTTAGATAAAATGTATACATATAATAAAATTACACTTAAAATTACACTCATTCTAAACCTATCGACTTTAGATTCAGCCTTTGGGATTCTCATATAGTTTAAGTTTGATTTTTGTAATGTTGTAGTCACCGTATGAAAAATATGAACATCTATCCACAGTCAAACGGTTATTATATTAACAACTGTATGCAAAGAATTGCCTATTGAGTAATGGGAAGCAATCTAGTCCCCGAAAATGCTCCACCAGTAAAAGCCTGTTTGGATGGGCTTAAAAAAATAACTTTTATGTATGAAGTGTTTTTAGAACTTTGAAGTGCTGAAAGTTATTTTTATAAATAAGCAGTTGAGTGTTTGGATAAAAGTGCTTATGTTGAAAATAAGTGTTTGAAATTTAGGGTTAAAAGAATAAAAAAGGTAGCTTGGAAATTTAGTTAAAATATAAGGAATATAAAAGTAATTTTCATGATCAAATAAAATGACTTTAAGCACTTAGAAAAAAAAAGCTAGAATCCTAACTTTTCATTTTTGACTGACTTTAAGAACTTTATGACTTAAAGTTAGCATTAGACAAACACGTCCAAAAGCTAAAAAGGGGCTTTAAATTGGTCAAACCAACTTAAAGCCCATCTAAACGGGCTCTAAGTTGTTTTGTCGTTGGGGGAAAAAAAATCTTTTCCTTCTAACTAAAATAGAGTAAATTCTTCCTTCTTTTCTCTCATGTTTTTTGTTGGTCATCAACCAACCAAAGTGCTCTATACTTCTTCACTACTCGTACAAACTTGACGAAATTAAGCAATATTGAAGAAATCGTTTTGTCTCAATCAATCAAGAATGCCTTAACTGGGGAATGCAAAACCAAGAGTTTCTTTCACACTAGAAATTGCATCTAGTGGTTGTCTTGATTTGTTTGTTAACTGCAATGAAGAATATTTTACAAGTGCCACGGACTTAGACTTCAACTAAAACCTCCGTGCGGCACTTGAAACTTGCTCACAAATCTTTCACGCGGGTCATGACACAAGGGTATCAATTTCATTGTCATGTCTATAACAACATACCCAATGTGATGCCATAAACGGGATAGGGGGGACTTCACCCAGACTAGGAAAGGTGGAGAGATTGTTTCCAATAAGACTCTCGGCTCGAGAAAAACATTTTGAAATCAGGTTTGAGAAACACAAGAATGAAAAGCTCTGTTGCAAAAAAACTGAAGAATTCATTGGCATGTCTATTGACTATTATAATCAATAACCAACTCTACTCTTCTACAAGACTTCTCCTATTGTCAAACTGCCAGCCACTTCCACCTCAAACCACTCTACACACACACACACACACACAGAAAAAGACCACCACACTGCCATACCATTTTCAGCAATGGGCTCGACACCACCACCATGGTTCATACAGCCTGAATCTAAAATAATGACCTCAATTACAGTCAAAGAAGATGATCATCATCCTAACTCCTAACCAATCAGTCCACCAGACTTGGCCAAACTCTGTGGTAAGAAATTGCCAGTTTCCCCAGAAAATACGGCATTCTTGGATATCCTAAAAAATACGGAGCTGTTGGATATTCTAAAGGCGGCTTGTTTTGTGATTTCACTTACGTTTTGCTTTAAGCAACCCTATATTCTGTATAGAAAGAAAAAAATTCCAATCAATAAATTTCCTCGCTGTAGCATAGCATCAACTTAATTTGAAGTTAATTTTCCAAATATCCGTCCTTGTTTCAAAGAGAAAAGAAAACATAAAGCGAGCATACCCTTTTAAAGCTCCATATTTGGTCATGGATACACGTAAATACTAGCTTAATAGTTGCTCAAAGTTCAAACAAGGAGATATTAAAGTTGTTGGCGATGGAAAGAGCATTGTGACAAGTTCTACCAAGGCCAGGATCTGAAAGAGAGGATTCACTTTCCGAAATTCGAAGTGACATGATTCCTCCTTCAAAAGCAAAAGTTGAATGATCAAAGTCTCCTTTAGGTTCAGTCGAAGAGATCAAAGTGAAATCATCAATTTAACCATTCGAATGGTCTCCCCTAAGATTGACCTCTTTTCCAAATAAACCGAACCTTAATACCCCATTCATCAAAGAGATATGGCCACCAGTTAATTTTCTTAAAGCAAGGTGATCCTCCTTTTGTTGTCCAATACTATTCGCAGCTCCTTCGAGCTCTATCCTTAGGAACTATATTCTGTAGCATAGCTAAACCCCTCTCTACCTTGAGATCTCACCCTGACCCTTAGTAAGCCATGATGACTATAATGGTTCGCATAAGGCTACAGTCGGTGGATTTTCAAAGGGATAAGGTTGCCGTAAGAAGAACATTGCGGAGATCTCGGAGAGCCTCTCTCAAAGAAAAAAATGAAGGTAAGTAACAATAAAAGTAGTTGTGGCAATGAGTTGGGTCAAGGGTGAGATTACTCTTGCAAATGATAAAAAGGAAATTCAACAAACCAGAGAGGTGGAGCAAGCTAGTTTAAGTTGGGTAAGACTATGTGAGGAGCCAAGGATATATGGGAATGAAATGATTCCCGCCCCATTGCCATCTTTAAAAAAGAGTTAGTGATGAGGTTGTTAACTTTCTGGTTAATTTGGATAATTCCACCTAAAAAGCCCAACTCACTTGATATGCAAAATACACTAGTTAATGTGTTATGCTCGACAAGTGACAAGACAACAACCATGATTACAAGTAACCATGCACACCTCATCATTTAAAAAGGTGGTGCACGAGCCATAAGGATATTTCAAGTTTTTGAGTACTAACAACTTATGGTATCTAAACTAACTTGCACTCACATTGACTAACCACTAGGTAGATTGCTACAATGCAACAAGAAAAGGTTGCAAGTAATCCTGTCCACCAAGCCTGGAAGCATATAAACTTAGCCTTGGTGTTGTACCAGGGAATCAAACGTAAAACTCTCCAGTCCAATATCTCAATCACTCAATCATCCCCTTGAGAAAACATTAATGATTATTTCTTTTTTCCATTTCCTATTTTTATTCAGTAAGACATTATTTTAGTAAAGTTACCAATTTAGAAATCTGATTAATAACGGAAAGATTAATAATCCAGTTACAGTTACAGACAATCCAACATCTTGGATCCAAGTCTCTACCAAAACACACAGCAATCAACAATGATACCAAGTATAGCATGACGTTCAGCATTTCGGCAACATGAGCTACTACCTATACTATCAACAACATCAACTAAAATACTTTCACATTGACCAAGGAACAAAGTTTAAACTTTTATTCATGTGTATGTCAATTGATTCCTTTTATAATTCTTTTCATCTAACTCAACTTGTTCAGCCAACATATCAAAAACCAGCAAACGAGGCTGAAAAATGCATAATCCACCACCAAAGGAAGCCTAGTATATGTCGTGTATGTATCTGCTATGGGTACATCTATAGCTAATTCTTCTGTATTTTTTCTAAAAATACCCGTATTAAGTTTCCAAACTTGGGTATAACAATGAAACCCGTGTAATCTGGGGAGAGTGGCGTGCATGCATCCTTACCCTTACCTTATGAAGATAGAGATGTTGTTTCCGATAGAAACTCGGCTCAAGTAACAAAATACAAGATGCATTCCCCATAATATATCCTCCAATAAGATAAAGCTCCAGCATCAATCAACAGGATTCATCTCAGCAGTTTACAAACAAATCAAAACAAGTACTAACTAATATAATAATAATCGAAAAACCCGAAAATCAACACAAGATAATCCATTGAGCAATTCACAAGTCGTATAAAATTATTACTTCATAATTAAAGATCAAAGCAGGATAAGAAAAACCCAATTCACTAAATATCCCATACCATATAAATACCAGCAAAACAGTGGCAGATCCGACTAGAAAACCCCTAAAACCCGATCCAAATCCTTCACTTCAATCCTGAGCCTTCAGTTTCTCCACACGCTTATTCAACTGCTCAACTTTAACAACAAGTCCAGTAACAGAGTACAATAGCCAGTAGAAAACAAGAGCAGATGCGATTAGCAGCGCGTTACGCTGAGACTTCATAATCGATTTCTGGTGACGGAGATGCTCCGATGGGGAACAAGATTCGGCTGATTCACAAGTGGGTCGGGTCTCATACTTCCAGTATATATCCATTAACAAGAAGAGACAAAAGGGTACAATCGAAAGGAATGGTTTGAGGAGATTTCGGGTCACGGCGATTAACCCTTTACGAAGCGGGTCAAGACCCGGAATTGTTAGGAGAAGGATCATGATTGCTTCTGCACCTGCAGCGTAGCTGAGAACAACCCATTCCAACGCCATTGATGATTGATTGAAGAATTGAAGGTAATTTTTTTTTTCTCACAGAAGATTTTGAAGAAAAGTGTTTGATTAATTAAGAAGGAAAGTATCAATTATAAAGTGTGAAAAAAGGATTTGGGCTGAGATTTTATTGGGCCATATTGGTTAAAGTCCATATTGTAGTCGATTTTTACGTGTGTTATTTAAGTTTTATTTATATTTTTGAAAAAACTACCTAATTATCACACAAACGTTCCTATCATATTCACTAATTCTCTGTATAATTTAAAAAATATTTATATAATATCTCACTAATTAATAATTATACCAAATTTCAAGTTGGATACATAAATAGATTTTTTTCCTACCAAATATACTTTGAAATACATATTCATAAGGAGAGAGACGAGGGAGAGAGTTTAAATTTTGATATCCTTATTTTATGTTCACAATATTCTTTTTGTTTGATTTTTCACTTGATGACCATTTCTTTTTTTCAGGCACGACTAATTTAAATTAACGCCAAAGGTTCAAGTTGGAGGTAAAGTGCTCGCTACCATAACATGACTCCATATTCAAAGCTCAAACTGAAAACCTTTACTTAAGATGCAAGAGTACTTACCATTTCACTAAAACCTTCGATGATCATAATATATATGAGATTTACATAACTAAACTACTAAAGTAGCACTATTTAATTAACAAAAAAGATCAAAATTATCCTTCAATTTTTTGAAATAGAACACATATGTCCTTAAACTATATTCTAGCTCAAAAATATCCTCCCCTTCATACTATTGGCTCAAAAATACCCTTCACGTCATACTATTAACTAACTTCTCATCCTCTGTTTGACGGAATGAAATGTGGCATCCCATGTGTATTAATTTACGCCACGTAAGATCTCCACATGAGCACCCTCACCTCACCCCACCCCATCAATTAAAAGACCCAAATTCACCCATTTAAATACCCAAATCAATCCTTGACTCTCATAGTTATGATTTCTTTGACTCCCGTAGTTATGACTGTCACAATTAATTTACAGTAGTTTTTAAACAAACTATTAATTGACTATTTAATTTGCTTAAAAACTGCTGCAAATTAATTGTGGCAGTTATAACTACGAAAGTCAAGAAAACCATAACTATGAGAGTCAATGAAAGGTTTGGGTCTTTTAATGGGTGGTTTAGGTCTTTTAATTGATGAGGTGTGGTGAAGTGCTTATGTGGAGATTCTATTTGGCGTAAATTAATATACATGAGATGTCACATTTCTTTCCGTCAAACAGAGAGGTGGAAGTGAGCTAATAGTATAACGTAAAGAGTATTTTTGAGCCAATAATATGACGTAAAGAACATTTTTGAGCCTATAGTATAACATGAAAGGTATTTTTGAGCCAGAATATAATTTAAAGTTTATATGTTTTATTTCGAATAGTTAAAGTATAATTTTGACCCTTGGTGAAATATCACATGAGGTCAAATTTCAAGATAAAATTTGTAACGAAATACAAAATTTAGAACATTTAATTATAATAAAGTCTTAATATCATTAAAATTGATTAATATTTCAACAAGATCAAGGTGGGAAGATACAAAAAAACCTTTTTTTTATTCTAGAAGTACTTTGTTACCCATCCAATTCCACAACTTGTGACAACATACACAAACTATCCTTAAACATTTATTGTACCATAACCAAGATTTTATAGCTTGCTAGTGATATTAATATTCCTAACTTTAGATGTTTTTGGAGTTGCATCTTTTGGTACAACAATGGTTAGAACACCATTCTCAACTTGAGCTTTGATTTGATCCACCTTCACATCTTCCGGTAGCTCGATTTCCCTCGAGAAATCATCGCCTTTCCCTCCTCCTCGCTCCGCCACATGCCACACTGTATCCTTCTCTTTACCGTGGAATTCATCCTTCTTGTCGCCACGACCCTCCGCCTTCACCACCAACACATTTCCTTCTTCAACTTGCACCTTTATATCCTCCTTGCTATACCCTGTCAAATTCATCCCAAATTTTTGCATAAACATCTCTCAAAGATTGCATCCTATAGAGTAACAACAATAACATATCCAGAGTAATATCACAAATAGGATCTGGGAAAGAGAGTATGTACGCAGACTTTATAGACTGTCCGTGGTATTGAAAGGGACCTGTACAAGTGTGAAATCCAATTCTCCACCCTCTGACCTTAACTACCCCCTTCATACGAAGGCATCGTAACATATACATCAAATCAAGATCAAATAAAAGATTCCTCTTC
This sequence comes from Solanum dulcamara, assembly GCF_947179165.1. NCBI lineage: Eukaryota > Viridiplantae > Streptophyta > Magnoliopsida > Solanales > Solanaceae > Solanum > Solanum dulcamara. The sequence continues at coordinate 72,104,256 of NC_077246.1, read as the reverse complement.
CCTTCTGCTCGACTTGTCTATTGAATCAGCTCTCCAATAGACCCTTGATTCAAAGAAAGAAAATTGAAGCATTTCAACCTCAAAGTGGAGGTAGACTCAAACTTTTAACACTATGTACTTCGAATGCCACTAAACTCTATTAGTACCAGGTTCAAAATTTAATATTTGTTCGTATAACAGTCTCAGACAAAATTAGTGCATTCGGCTGAACCCATAACTTTAATTGTACATTTGTTTCTGACCTCAAAGTTGTACTAATTGATACTAGTCATATTCCATACCCACTTAATTCATATGAGGGAAATTCAAGCATAATAACATATGTAAATAGACTATACTGACACAAGCACGAGAAAAATTTACTAACCATACTAATTTAGAATCCATCTCATCAAAGGATAACTTTTCCAATTATTTTCCATACAAGTTAACTTCAAATTTTAGATCCGCTCGATTAAACAAAATTACAAAATTTGAAAAGGAAAGTGAAGAAATCAAACCTGGGACATTGATTTTGAAGATATGAACATTACGAGATTCAATCCAATCGATAAGAGCAGGAGAACCAGAAAAGGTTCGATAAATCGGTGGACTCAATAAGAATCTTCTAAAAGGATCACCAAAAATCGCCATTTTTTATTTTTTTTAAAAAATTTTATATGTTTATTTGAGGAGGAGAATGTTATATAAAGGGATGAAGATTTAATGTTTTTTTTTTCTGGAAGGTTCTGTAAAGCTTATCTTTCTTTTGGTACAATGGAGAAGATGATGTAGGAACTGATTATATGTGGAGATCCCTATGATGATTGTTGTGGTCTTGAGTTAAAAGAAATTGAGTTGGGCTTTAATTTGAGTTGGCTTGTGGGCTTGAACTTGTCATCCCAAATAGCCTAAATCTTAATTTTTTATTTTTTTCTTTTATCATAAAAATTGTACGTTTTGTCTTTTAAATGATCTGATATTTGATTTTTGGTCTATCAAATGTATTAGTCTTTAATTTTTATTTCGAATTTATGCCTAATGGGTTGTAAGTTCTTTAGAGATTAAAATCATGTCTCGATATAACTTCTGGGAATATAAATTTATGTCTCGTAAAATAATTATTTATAATAAGAGGCATAAATTATAGGGAAAATTACCCATTTACACATGTTATATTACCATATTTACTAATACTCCCAACTAGTTGGAAAAATATCAAAAATTCCTATTTTTTTAACTCTCTCCCTATTTCACTGATACATCACTTTTACCTTATATCAGTTACCTAAATTTACGCCTATTTTTTAGCCTCCTTGATGGCAGTTTCTTGTTTTCAATTTCAGTCCATCTATTACTCAATTTCAAGAATCAAAGTAAGGTATATTCAAGTTTTTCCTTTAATGGTGTCTCACTTCATTCTCACCTTCTTCGATTTCCTTTGTTTTCTTCTGTAAAAAAATTTCTCACATTGTTCACTGATTCACATGGAATCCGCTCCATCTTTTAGTGTTGGTCTCACTCAGTTGAATAAAAATCAAGAAAATCTTGATTCACCGGACGAGGTTAGATCCAAACATCGTAACGATCCATCAGTGATGGGTAAGCTCCGTGAGAAATTGAAATCAAAATCTCAAGTTCAACATTCACCCAAAGAAGCCAACAAGAAGATTGAAGGAGTTTCAACACGCTCTTTTTTTTTAATGTGGTTTTTTACTGCTCCTGATACATATAATTTTATGTATCAGATTCGTATGTATCAAGCTTGCATGAGAATCTGATACATCCTGTTTATATTTTTTTTAAATGTCATTTTTATAAAGTTTTACTAATTCCTGATACATATACTTTATGTATCAGATTCTTATCTATTTCATCATACATTGTCTTTTTGTATCAAATGCTCATATATCAAGATTTACTGCTTCTGATACATGTTATTTATATATCAGATTCTCAAGTATCAAGCTTACATGAGAATCTGATACATCCTGTTTATATAATTTTTTTAAATGCCATTGTTCTAAAGTTTTACTGATTCCTGATACATCTATTCTATGTATCAGATTCTTATCTTTTTTTTTGATACATCATTTTTTTTATCGGATTCTCATGTATCAAACGTTAATGCTCCTGATACATCTTGTTTATGTATCAAGATATAAGGCTTCTGATACATCATGTTTAAATATAAAAATTAAGTTGTATTTAATCAGTTTCCATATCAATGCAGGAAATAAAGTACGTCATCAAGAAGATCCCCTCACACTCCCTAAGATTCGGCACTGCATATACGACTAATTTTATTGATGATTTCAAATCATAAATAAGTGATGAAGCTATACAATTATTTCGACAAATCATACTTGGTCACTATCTAGATATGCCACAGTGCAATTTTCAAGGGCAAATCATCAAATGTCTCTTACTTCTTGAGGTCGAGCAAAAAAATAGAGAGGAATTGCACAGTATGGGTGCATGTCTGTAATGTCTAGAAGGCCAAGGATGGTTATGTTAGCGACAACGATGATGCAAAAAAACGTAAGAGAGATTTCATACATCCTGGTCAAGGAGAATTGATGGACGTCGAGTAGTTTTTTTTTTAATTTTATAGTAATAGAATGTACAATTATATTTTTGCACCAATAGTAAACATTTTTTTTGGCTATTCAATAATTTAGCAGACTTTTAAGTTTTTCTAATATTTATGTATCATATTTTGATTTATCAAACTTGAATGCTTCCAATACATCTACTTCATGTATCACATTGTAATATATCAAGATTTAATGATTCTGATACATCTATATTTTTGTATCAAAATCTCATGCATCAATATTTACAGCTTCTGATACATATTGTTTACGTATCAGATTGTAATGTATCAAGATTTAATAATTCTGATACATCTACATTTATGTATCAGAATCTCATGCATCAATCTTTACAGCTTCTGATACATATTGTTAATGTATCAGATTGTAATGTATCAAGATTTAATGATTCTGATACATCTACATTTATGTATCATAATTCATGCATCAATCTCTACAGCTTCTGATACATATTGTTTATGTATCAGATTGTAATGTATCAAGATTTAATGATTCTAATACATCTACATTTATGTATCAGAATCTCATGCATCAATCTTTACAACTTCTGATACATCTACAACCTATATCAATACAACATGTTATGTATCAACCATAATCGAGTTGACAAACTAATACAACAACCTTTAAAGTATCAACCTTAATACGTTGAATGTTTATGTATCTGCTATTCATATGTATCAGATTCGAAATTACTATCAATACCAAGTAACTTACAATGAACATAATTACCAACCATCCATATATCAATTATTGATATTCAATTACTATTCTGGTTAATTGATATATGTATCAAATACAACCCACAATGTAAAAAAAAACTATGTAAATGTAAGTACATGATCCAAATAAAATGTATCTTGGCATAACAAACCATTATTTCTCTTTGAGAATGAAATTACAAGTCTTTCTGTTATGGCCTTCATGGCCACAACGACTACAAGAATTTGTGCTCGTTCTTATCTTCTCACTAGAGTACTTTTTTCTTCCTTTCTTTGGTCTTTCTGGCATCCTTTTGTATGTTGGTGGCAAGATGAATTCTTCCAAAATTTCTTTCAGAATAGAACAATCCTTCTTATCTGGCATTGGAACTATTGGAAATTCATAAGTAATTGCCAACGCCTCTGGCTTGTAGTAATCAGAACAGTATAGGTGCATGTCTGTAATGTTCTTGCTCTTCAACACTGCAATTGTGTGTGGACATGGTATCTCGTCTAATTGAAACCTGTCACAATTGCATGTTTTTCTTTCAAGACACACAATGTATCTTATAGCTGACTCATAAACAGAATAAAGATATTCTGATGAAGCAACAATCTGCATTAAATAATTATCACAGATATGTATCAGCAATGATGTATCAAATACAGAAATGATGTATCAGAACTGATGTATCAGATAATACTGATAACAGAAAATACAAAACTGATGTATCCTATAGCTATGTATCACGCAACTATGTATCAAGTAGATAACTTTTCCAATTTAACTGTGATCTCTTTTATTTAGTTAACTAGCCTTTTTTTGGTGTGTGGTGAGATAACTGCTGCGATCCTCTGTTGTGCAGACAAAATTACTTTAAAAAAATAACTGATGTGTACCTTCATTCTCGAACACTTCATTCCCTATTTTTGCAATTCCAAGCACCAAATAACATTCTCGTTTGCTCCAAAAAGTCAATTATAGACAACTCTCGTGCTTCAACAAGACATTCATTGATATGCTCTGTTTTTGAGTTTTCTTTCATGGTCAAGATCTGTTTCTTTTTTTAAAGAATTCTTTGCCTTAATTAGCATGGTAATTGATTGAAACAATCAATCATAACTTGAATTACGTTACTTCCCATAATTAACCCAACAACATTAATTGTTTTACACTCAAAAATTGATGTATCAGCTCAGCAAGTAATGTATCAGAAATTTGAAAAAAAAGGGAAATCGCGTAATTTCATAAAAATAAGGGATACATTGTAATTGAGCCTTTTCAGTATGTGATTTAGGTAAAGTTTACTAAATTATAGACGAGCACAAAATATGGATTATTAAACTTTCCGAGTTTTATGTTTGAAGTTTGGTCTTACCAAATTCATTACCCCAGTTAAAAATATTTGAAATTTTTGGGTCTTGGCAAATCTTGCCAAACTTCAATCAAAAACAACTAATACTCCTATTTGGTTTGACATGGCTATGTTTTAAACAAAAATATTTAAAATTAGATGTGATTTTTTAAACTTTAGTCGCGTATGTTTGAAGTTATGCACTTCGCCACCGGTAGGTCACAAAATAAATAGTTGGGCCATCTAACTTAATTATCCAAAAGAGATTCTCCAAATTTTCTGCTGGGCCTTAAGCCCAGGTCCATGGTCTGTTGTTTGGACTTTGCTTATATCATGTCTTGCTTTTAAAAACAAAACACTTCTTTACTTTTGGGCCTAAAAACATAACATTCAAAGTTATCACGTTAAAAAAAAAATACATAAATATATTATTTAATTTGACTTCAGTTGGTATTTATGTTTTCCAACTTTGAGTCTATTTATTTTAAGAGATTTCCAACTTTGAGTCTATTTAATAGACTGTATTTCTGGATGCAGTCAAATTATTTTAAATCGTGATAAATAGACTGTATTTATTTTAAGAGATTTCCAACTTTAATCTAGTTGGTATTTATTTAATCGTTATGACTTGTCTTAAACGTTCAAAAGTCAAAATAAAAAAGAAAAAATATCCAAAATCAAATACTATCTATAACATGATATTACTCTTTTAGAGCAGATTGGGTTGTTTATTTAAGATAAATTAGTCAAGTTACAAAAAATATAACTAAACACAAATTCATATTCAACTCGAACTTCATAAAATTTCAAATAAAATATAAATAAATAAATTGAAATCTATTACCAAACGCCTTCTAATTAGAACACCATATTAATCTAACTTTATACTTAGCTGCAAATTGAGAACTAAACTATGAAAATATGTCCTTTTAACTTATTCTATATCTAGTAGGCTTGGCAAGAAAATATTAATCAAGATATATAAACAACAATTGTAAATTAGCCAGCCCATAGAAAACATTTTTTTACCAGGATATAATAGGTGGCTTTTGTTTCTTCATGATAGTGATATGGATAATTAATTGTTCAATATTATCTCATAGGGTTCATTAATAATATTATTATTAATCAAATGACTAATGTTTTCATGCGAATTACTTGTTCGATGACGTACTTATATTGGGTTCTAGTTAATTTGAATTCACATAAAATTCGTTTAAAAAGAAATTAAAATTGTTTGATAACAAAAAAGACTCTTAATTAAAGTTCGAATCAAAGACTTTTAATAAGTCATAATAATTTCTACAAAGGACATCTAACATTAGATTATATATACAGTTTGTACTTTTGAAAGACAAGTAAGTAAATAAATAAATTAAACAAATAGGGATTGACATTTCAAACTTTATACAAAACAAAAGAATCACGACACAAAAAATTGGGTATATTTGCACTTTTTATATAATATGTTTCTCACTCTTGTTAGTCTTCTAGTAGACTTTTTGTATTTTATGAATTTGGTGAACAAAAGTATATAACACTAATTTTGACCAATAGCTGGCTATGGATATTTTTCTTTGATCCTAATTTTTAGATAAGTGTGGGGCAAATTTTTTACTTAGTGCATAAGAATGTAGGTCCATTTTGGAGTATAAATAATGTACACACCATTCATATATATATACATACATTTTTTCTCAAGGAAATCAGCAATCGCTATCTTTCGATTTTGTACAAAGTAAACTCAATTCATGTATAATAGCTCGCAAATTGCATACGTCACTTAGCTCCGTACGGCAAATTTAATTGAAAAAATATGCAGAAAGTTTTGAACATGATATATATATATATATATATATATATATATATATATATATATATATATATATATATATATATATGCATTTTAAAGAGTCTAAATTTATTAATATTTTATTTTATATACGATCTCCTGAATTTATGTCTAAGGAAAGATCAATGTTTACAATTCTATTCGATGAATTTTACTTCAAGAAATCAAGTTAAGTTTGCAGTTTCTTTCAACTTTATTGACAAGGTAAAAATGAAAAAAATAAGATTAAAAAATCCTTGTGAACTCACCATAGAATTATCTAGGACCTATTCACATTATGTATACTAAGAACTCATACCAATAGTATTTAAGGAAAATAATTGTCGTATCCGATGTTTATATCATGTTAATTTATTATAGTTAAGTGATTTAACAAAACAGTAATGCACATTAACTAATTATCATGGTTAAGTGGTAGAAGTTTATGTGCAAATACACGTCATGCGTCTATTACTTTGATGTAAATATCAAAAGCAATTTTTTTTATTATCTAAAATTAAATTATATATGATCCGCGTAAAAATTGTTTTTACACTGTCAAGATAATAAGTTTAATTAGTTATTATTTTTATCATATCATCAGTTAATGTTAATCAATATGCGTATACTCATACATAATCTATTTATTATATATATTTTTTTAGCAATAGATTTTTTGTCATATTTAACTACACTAAAATTGTAAAAATTATCTTATATAGTCAACGTATAGAAAACTATTTTAAAAGTATATTGTATAAATACACAAATTTGTTTTTTAAAATATAATTTGAAACATTTTTTGCCCCTATAAGAATTTTGAATTTTTTTGTCCCAATATTTTTTTCCCTTTAAACTAAAGCAATGAGAGGAAAGGAGATGTTGAAGTGGCGTTTTCAAAAGGTAAACAATGACACGCGCTAGTACGCGCTACATGACCAAGAGACACGTGTAGAGAAAGTCTAAATAATTTTTTAAGAAAATAGATCAAATGATTTCTAAATAAGCAACCAAAAAAAAAAGAACAATGAATGTGAAAAATTAGTAATTTTAGCTATATATATTTTTAAAATTAATAATATAAATATTAAATTTCAAATGGTCTAACAGGTACGTACCGTCTGAATTCATAAAATTCAAATTTTGAATCAACTTTTATACTTTTTTCGTAAAAAAAAAATTTCGAACCTACTAATTCAAATGATGTAACAGGTACGTATTTTTTGAATTCATAAAATTCAAATTCCGAATTAACTTTATACCTTTTACTTCAAAAATCTAAACTCAGTTGAAATCATAGTTAGTAGCACAAAACATTCCATAATTGCTTATTAAATTTCAATAACAAACATTCATAGGTCCACATAAACATGAAAAATGGTAATCAACTTACCATAATAGATTAATTAAACTACCATCATAATATATAAATCTTGAAATTTAGGTGTGTGGGTTGTGGGGTGGGGTGGGGGGGGCGGTTGGGGGTGGGTTGATTTTGATTATATATATGTAGGTGGCTTTTGGTGCTAGTCTTCAATAGGACCTCCCCTCCTACTAAAACAAAAAACTCTATTTCTCTCTCAACATTATAATCTTTGATAAAACTATATGTTATAACATTTTATCCCAAAGTTTATATTTTTATTGTTTTAATTTCTTGAAAGAACATGGGGAGACAACCTTGTTGTGACAAAAATGAAGTGAAAAAAGGTCCATGGTCATCTGAGGAAGACAAGAAACTCACTAATTTCATCCTTAATAATGGCCAATGTTGTTGGAGATCTCTCCCTAAACTTGCAGGTATTTTCCTCTCTCATTATTCCTCTTTTACTCACGATAGAATAATATCGAAGTCAGAAATTTATGTCAAAAAACTCAAAAAAATTACTAAAACGTCATCTTTGTGATTTGGATTTATACTTGTGACGTAAAGAGTCTTTCTTTATATCAGAGGAATTCAATAGTTTATAATATATAATGAAGATTTTTTTTTATTTGAACAGTATAATTTTTTGATAAAGAAATTCAAAGCTCTTTGCCTCTCGGAAATGAAAAAAGGGTTGTTAATTTCAATGATTATACCAACCCCATTGGTCCAATTCTCATAAAAATATCCAAACATGGGATGAAATATATGAATATTTATTTATTTATTATTTTATTATTAATGTTGGTGAGTTTTATTTTATTTTTTTAATTTTGGTGGGTGTCAAATTTGGTGCAGGGCTGTTGAGATGTGGAAAGAGTTGTAGATTGAGATGGACAAATTATCTAAGACCAGATTTGAAAAGGGGACTTTTATCAGAATATGAAGAAAAAATGGTTATTGATCTTCATGCTCAACTTGGCAATAGGTAAATTTTCTCTCATTCATACTATGTTGGAATCGGCATTTTCACTAATGAAATTCAAATTAATTTATTTGTACAAATATAATTTTTTAACAAAGCAGTGTTAATTGATTTTAGCATTGTGATATGTGTTCGGATACAATCCTAGGTTAGTAGGATTATCATAATCTAATTCTTTATATGTGTATGCGCGAAAAATAATTATAAATAAAATTATATATTTTTTTTAGAATTCGCAACGTTTAAATTCTGTGTTTTTTATGATATATAAAAATGGTACATGTGGAGCTTATCTAAAGTGGCAAACAACAATTTCAAACTCAATTTTGGGCACCCATTCTCCACTGTATACCTTTCTTTCACTTTGATATTTTTATAAATTAATTTTCTTTTTGCCTATTCATTACACTCTTTACACAAGTGGGGAAAAGGTAAGTGAATTTTTCACTTAAAAAAGGTAGTTTGGTGTACTTTTATCTTACGTTCATGACGAGTTTGAAAAAAATTCACGACTTAAAAGGTGTTATATAAATAGTCTATCTTAATACGAACATTAGCATACTATAATATGTTTATAATAAGTGAAATTGGTTAACTGAAAAATAAACAAACAATTCGCTATAACATATTTCAATACTTGATATATTGTGCAATATTTGTGCTCAATGCTTATTCAAATTATTTTCAGGTGGTCTAAGATTGCTTCTCATCTACCAGGAAGAACTGATAATGAAATCAAGAATCATTGGAACACACATATCAAGAAGAAACTCAAGAAAATGGGGATTGATCCAATCACTCACAATCCAATTACTAGTGACCAACCAACAAAAAATCAAACAATTATTCAACAAGAAAAACAAGAAGAAAATAAGAACATTGGTACAACAACAACACTAATTACGCCTCAGTCTCAAACAAATTTGAATCAGCAAGAAAACGAGAACATTGGGACATGTCCAAAAAACATCAACTCAATTGATGAAGTCATGAATAATAACTTTTGTACTAATGAAGTCCCCTTAATTTCACCAAAAGAAGTTTTAGTCCCTCATGAATCAACAACATCATCAACATCTTCATTTTCTTCTCAATCATCCATCAATATTCTTGAAGACCTTTTGCCAAATTGGCAATGTGATTTCAACATGGAAATTAGTTGGGCAGATGATGATTTCAGTAGCACTTTGGATTATTTATTCAATGATGATGATGTTAGTGACATGAACAACACCACCATTTCCCAAGATTGGTCACAAGTGTTGGAAGTTTGAAATAGCTAGCACACTACTAAAAAAAATCGAAATTTTCAATGAACATTCCATTGGAACTACGATATTTTTTTCCCATCGAAAAGTTTGTTGAAAACTAAAATTCACGTTTTTTTTAGTAGTGACCGTTGTTAACTTCTTGTGATTAATTTTTTAAAGGAGAGCAAAATTAAGCTCTTTCTTTTAATTGGCCAGTCAACTTTTCTTTTTGTATTGTCTATAGAAGTTTAGATGGTAAAGTTGTTACTATAGTTCATGGACAATAAAAAAAAAACATGTTTATGGAGATAAAAAGCTTCATCAAATATTTATGTTAAGGATGATAATACAAAAGTGTACAACTCTTTTCTAAACTTTAGTGTTATTTTCTTTATATCAATCGCATCGCCATGTTACCAAACGTATAATATTATTTCCCTTTTTGTTTATGTGTGTTTTACCTGTCTTTTACGCTGCTTAATTTTTTATGAATCATATTTCAAAAATTCATTCAACTCATAATTTTATGATGGATATGAAATCACTTAGTAGTATAACTAGTGTGCATGTTAAATTTCATTAATTTATTGATGAAATTTTTATTTTGCTTTTATGGTAGATAAAAGAGATGCGACTTTTTAAAAGTAAAATAATTGAATACATGCAAAAGATATCGCAACAATCAGTTAAAGCATCATCCATTAGCATATCCGTCAAGGTCCGCACCTCAAGTAGTGGTGATATAGATAGCCTAACATAATACAAGCACTAATAATTATTTTTACGATTTAAACGTGTGACCTAAAAATAATGAAGAAAACTTTCGTATTTTCCCTACAATAATCATTCTACCTAACTGATTAAGACGTCCAGTTACTCTATGAAATTTCTCAAGAGTCAAATAATAACTTAGAAGTTCATATATGGGAATTTGACAAATTACATATATTAATTACGCAAGTCAAATAACTATCAAGTACATTTTCTACTAATTTAATAAATTAAATCGCAAGTTCGAAGTGGAAATTAAACCTTCCTCAGTCTCAACTATAAATGAAAATAGATAATTAAAAAAAATAGTGGAAGATGCCAAACATTATAGAAAAATATTATCATTGACTAAATGCAAAATTAGAAGAGTAGAAGTAACCTTTGCACGGCTTAGTTTGTCGTACACCTCAACTATTTTATCTAGATTTGTTATTTTCAATCTATATATTAGTTTATTCACTTTTGTCCTTAGCAAATCGTTTTGTATTTGCCCTTACAATTAATTGATGAAGCTTCAAGGTGAAATTAGTGAATTTTATGTGTTTAAATTTTTCGAGAACAAAAGTTAAAATTAGCATCAACTTTTAATTATGTTTTAAAATTACCCTCTCATGTTAAATCTTTATTAGGAGATTAAGAACAAAATTGATACTTTTTCTTCTATTTTTGCATAGTATCTTATTTTTTAATTTTCATTATTATCTGTGTTTTCATTTGCTTTGTTTGTCTTGCAATTTTGTTGGTATTGTTTTTCTTTCAATCATGTTTGATTCCACTTTTTTTTGAGCCGAGGATTCATCAGAAACAATCTCTCTTCAGTCTTCCCCACAAAACAGAAATAAAGTTTGCATATACCTTATATATATATATATATGTATATATGTTGTTGCATTAATGATATAGTTCCTTATCTAGAACAATTAACTCATTTTCTACTTTTTTTTGTCAAACTTTGCAACACTGACTTTGGTACAAGAGTTATATGTGTAATAAACAGCATTAATTATTACAAGAACAATATTCTATGTAGCTACATTTTTCCAAAGTGTGAACTTAGTAATATTTTTAAAATTTGACAAAAGACATCTTAATTGGTATTCATTTGAAATCCTGCTAGTTTTTTTTTGAAAAAAAAAATCCGCCGTCGCAATTTTTTGAAAAAAACCGCTATAATATAGTAGTACGCAAACTACACAAGAAGATAAATCGTCCTAGACAAGTCTCAACGAGCGAGTTCGATCAAGAAAATATGCTAGTTGCTATTGTCTAATTAGTTGGTTTTTGAATTGATAATTAGATGACCTAACCATATCTTCCAACTAAGAATATGATATGATTACAAATTCAAAGATGTTGGAAACATATATAATTCCAATTAATTAACTAATTGACTCTTCGTACGTTTGTTAGTTTAATTTCTTTTAAAAAATATTTGTTAGAATATATCTATCAAAATACTATTAAATAAGACACAATATGGGAATTATTAAATGAACCGAAGCAAATCAACCTATATAGTTGTTAGGAAATAACAAAAACATAATGTCACAAATCACAATTAAGTCAATAATAAAGAATTCCACCAATAAGGATTGTGGTGGATAGAGAGTATACTCCGCTCTTAATTAGAGGGCATGATTCGAGCCTCGGATATAAAAAATTCTATTTAAAAATATTTTTCACTTAAAAAGATCTTATGCCGCATGAATCTAGATTAGTCGAGGGGGAGGATGGCAATGGAGGTATTGAACATCGAGAAACCAAACAATATTTCTTAGTTAAAAAAGATTTATTTTTATGAATATATATAGTGCCTTGATGAGGAGGCAGGATTTTCAAATATAGGTTTTATTTTTGTAAAAATAAAGTCTTACGCTAACAAAACTAATGACATATATGGGTCCAATTTAGTTCAAAATCTTGAAATTAAGTTTCCTAATTTTGAATTTTTGGTAATTATGTATGATTTTAGATGAACATTTATAAGTCAATTTTAGGTCTATTTAGTTGAAATATTGTGGTTTTCATTCTATTTACTATATATATTATTTTCTGTTTTACTTCTTATGTTGATGATGCTAAGCAAGACCATTAACACGTTGAGGGATATGATGGGATGATCGGAGTTTCTTCACCATTAATCAAAACAATATGAGTTTTAAGTTCGAATCGTAGAAACAAAACAACTATAAAAAATATTTTATTAATTTATCTGACGTAAATCTACATTAATCAAATCAATGACAATATAATTAAGAAAAAAACATAGTGCTCGAGAATTGAGTGATTTTCTCTATGGTAGAGATGTTGCTTAAAGATGTAAATTTTTACTTTAATATTGAACCTTTTGTTCCTTTCCCACCATTTTTTTTATAAAATAAAAAGGATCACTTGTTTTTTTTAATGTTTTTTTTAGATCTTGGAAAATCATAAATTAATGAAATTTTAAAAAATCAATTATTAGTTTTAAAGAAGAAAAACATTCAAGTTTGAGGTCGAATCAGGATCTTTTTTTTGTTTAGAAATTTTGTTTCTTCCAACAACCGTAGAGGCGGATGTAATGCATGTTGGGTTTAAAGGTGTGAATGGAAAATAAAATGTTGTGATATTTTTGAAAGGTTGTGATTCTGAAGGATTGTGACTTTTTCAAAGGGTTGTGACCTTTCCGATAAACCACAATAAGCACTTGTTCACATTACCCTTTGTTGTCTATAAATAGAGGATTTTTCTCTCATTTTTCATCATCGAAATTTCTATTACATTGCTACTTTTTGAGTTCGTTGAAATTATCAAAATTTGAGGTATCGCTACTTCTTTAATGTTCTATCCATTTTATTATGGGAGGAAATAATCCATAACCTCGGGTACAATGAGAGAATTAAATTTCTTAAGGACACACAGTGAATTTTGTGGACTCGAATATTGTTTCTTTCTTTTCATCTTAATTATTTCTAGTTTACTAACTTTAAGATAGGACTTAACAGTTTATTAGTTACGAGTTTAATCGAATCTAGTATTAAATCAATAAAATTAAATTTTGATTTCGTGTTTGGGAAGAAGGAATCTCTTTGGTTTTGCGTGTGTCTTTTTTTTAATTTAATAAATTAGGTGAGAAGATTCGAATCTGAATATTATATATGAGTAGTTGAATTGATGGAAAAACTTATGAATTCTTTATCGAATATTAATAACTCTCTGAAAATTCCTCTTTGCCTACCTAAGATTCCTTAATTTGATGGTAATTTCTCATACGAGTAATGTTTTTTGTTTAAATAAATTTGTGTTTTCTAATTATTATTTTTTTGTAAATAAACTACCACTGCTATTATCGATCTTAATGACTTTATTTAATAACTTAGCCGTGATAGGTAATTTGTATGATTTGATTTAAATATCAAGTGTGAATACGTTTTTATCATTATAACACCTCTTAGGTGATTTCATTGTGACATCCTTTTCATGATTAGCTGCTTTGCTATTTTTCTTTGTTGAGATAATAATTGTATGAGACTGTAATGTCTGTCCTCGTATATTTCTTAAAATGCACGCGATCCTTCTTCAAATCTTACATAAACGTGTAATATTTTATGCATCGAGTTATAACTCTAATAGGAACACATAATTATTAGATTCATTTACCTAATAATCCACCAATGAATGTAGCAAAGTATTTATCCCTTTTTGACTAAACCGTACACAGTTTATGCAAATTAAATTTTGACTGTTAAATATGAACACTAAATTTTGATGGTGATTTTTCTCAACATTTTTCTTACTACGCAATTGACTTTAGTTTTATTAAATGAATGCAATGACCACGTTATGGTAAAAATTAAATGATCACCATTTTTTAATTTGCATGATTGCGTTTCTATAAAATTAAATAATATTGTTTAGTAGCTTGTAGAGAGTAGTCGTCTTGTTTAGTTGACAACAAGACACCGTAATATATGTACAAGTCAAGATTTTACTTATAATGGTTCGAAGGAACAATTGAAAGTACTTGAGACTAATTTTTTCCCATATATCTCTGTTAATGTCTATTTTCTATCATTGATGAAAATAAAAAAAAAATTGCTAAATAACAAGTCATGTACTTGCATAATGTAATGAATGTGAAAATGTGAATGTTTGAGTATTTTACATGCCATTTATATTGGAATATTTTTCTTTCACACACTCTTTTTGAAAATATTTTTCATTTGTCAAAGTAGTACCCAAGTAAAATTAATTTATTTGTAATACTTTCATGTACACCTTATATCGACTTTTTTTTCCTTAAAAACTCATATTTCAACTTATGTCAACCTACTTGCATTTCTTCAATAATTTTTTTAATTATTAATTATTAATTTTTGTACTAAGGTTTTTTCTACTGCCTACCTAAATTTTGATGATAGCCCGTACTTAAGCTAGAAGACTACTTTTTCAACTGACTTGATTAAAGTCGTAAAGTCTCAATAAATAAAAAAATAATAAAAACGTTTGTGATTGGTTATAAAACTCTGTGAAGAAGGATCATTATTACCGAATAATAATGTGGTGCAATGAGGTTATATATTGTTTAGTGACGTCTCGATTTTGAATCTTGTGTATGAAAAAAAAAATTGGTAGAGAATATTACTCCGAATGGGTCCTACGAGTGGCGCAAATCTGAATTAGTCTGAATCTAATGTGAATACTGGTCCAAATGAGATCTATGTGGCACAAATCCAAATTAATCAAAATTTAGTGTAGATACTGGACAGGAAAACCAAAATAAATAAATAAAGAAGGATCATTACTTGATTTCTTTTTTTGTAATGATATAGTCTTTAAATTCCTATTTCGCTTTCAATATAAATGCATATTTTCAACAAAAAAATAATAGTTTAAACATTCTATCATTTAGTTGAAAAGCATTTTGTCTAATCGTTAAGATTTTATTAACTTAACCTGGTTGATTTGATTTTGATATGAAGGATAATGTATACTCCCTCCATCCTAATTTATGTCGCATAATTGAAAGTTTTAAATTTTTTGAGATAAAATTTATATATTTAAAAACTAGATAAAATTACTATAAATTATAATTATTAATAATTTAAAATATTTAAAAGACTAAAGAAACTTCGATCCGATAAAAAAAACTTAATTGATTCACGAAATTTCAATTGTATCATATAAATTAATACAAAAAGGAATAGTTTTGATTGTGAAATATAAGATATCCATTGAGTGTCATTTTCTTATTATGTTTACTTTTAAAAGGGGGAAACATAATTGAGTGTTTGGCGGGTTAAATATAATCCCTAATTATTATTGTTTTATGGCCGACTGCCGACTCAAAAATATTAATTAAAATTCTTTTTTTTCCTCTCTCAATTTTATTCTTTTCTTTTGTATACTTAATAATTAATTTTTCAGGGCAAAGCTATAATTTTTAATTTAAAACATATATAAATATATTTTAGCATCCTTCTAAATAACTCCTCCCAATATATTATTACATCATTGTGACACCAAAATCCCTTGAATATGACGTTTGTATACTTAGTATTATATCCCTCATAGACACAAAATAAAAGCATCCCAAATAACTTTTTTGATGATAAAAAGGTAATATGACACATTGCCACATGAGTTTTATTTATTAACAATATTTGTGCTTGAATTGGATAACTTAATTAAAAGGAAAGATTCTAATCAAATAGATAAGCCTATCATAATAAATAATATTCGTGCTTGAATTATATATATATATATATATATATATATATATAGACGCACCAAATAACTTATGCAGCGCATGAATATAAACCTTTTTTTCGTTTTTGAAATTAAATTTGTTTTGATAAATTGTTGGGTGAGCTATGCTTTTTCTGTTGCTTGATAATTCCTTCAGTGTTCACAATAAGTTATTTGGGAAGATATCCTAAAAATTACTTGTAATAGTATAATTTAATTGCTAATCAATAATTTTTTTCATTAAAAAGTTAACAATAAGTTCGATGACATTCCCATCAATTGATTAAATTAGAGAGAAAAGAGAAGTTTCTTAACATTTCAACGAGAATTTGTTTCTAGAGAAGTTTCTTAAACATTTTAATAAGAATCTGTTTCTATCATTCGTCGTGAGATAAAACATACTATATTTTGTAGTTGTAAAATATGTATTTCATATTATAAAATCTATATCTAAATTGACATTAAAAATAAAATGCATTAATTTTTTTCATTGGGGCGGCAGCAGAATCCTAATGGACTTGTCGGCCCACGCGTATATCTTATTGGTCTGTTTTAGTGGATTATGGGGCCTAAATTTATCTTTTTCTATTTAAAATTGAAAAAGGATAAAGAAAAGAAAAAAGTAATAATTCTGATAAGGATTACACAAATTTCATAATGTTAAGAGTTATCATATCCCTACTCTTTTCCAAATTATAAAAATTTCTTAAATTTGGTGGAATTTGGATACATCACGTAAAGTGACTATCCAACGTTCCGATACATCAAGTAAGTGATGTATCTGATCGATATATCACGTATAGTGATGTATCCGAGAATAAGAAAGAGTAGCGATTTTTATAATTTTTTCAAATGGTAGGAAATTTTAAATAATATGATAAAATAAGTTGTGTATTTAAATAATTTTTCCATAATTCTTTAATACTCCCTCCGCTCATATTACTGCGCCCCTGTTAACCGGACACATTTCTTAAAAAATCTCTAATTAGAAATATATAAGTTACTAAATTAACCTTATTAATGATGTTTTCAAAATTTAAATTTGACTACTATTACTTTATGTAGTCATTTAATAATAGCGATAGTATTGGAATAAAATGATAAACTTCTCTTTATTATCTAAATTGAACAAATAAAATGGAGCATCTATTTTTGATAAAGTGGTGAAGTAAAATGAAACAAAAAGAGTTTTTTTTAATTTCTTATCTGTTGTCTAATATCTATTTTGGAGTCTGATTAATCTGAATTACCATCGAAATTTTTTACTTTGAATTGGTAAAATAATCTTCTCTAACAAAAATGACTCTATATGACCGTATTCAAACCTCAAACCTTAAATCTTTCGATAAAAATAAAAAAGTGCCTAGCACTCCACCATAACCTTCTGGCGGTAAGATAAAGTTATATATGAACAACATAAATCTTTCGGCGGAATCCATCGGTGGCCCCTCAAAGTTGGCAGCAACTTTCACTTAGACACCTCAACTAAGCTTTGTTCATTTTAGACACCTCAAGTAAGGTTCCGATGTGTCATTTTGACACTTTTTTTTATAATTACCCAAATATCTAAAGTGTGTATAATACACTTACCGCTGATGTGTCAAACTGACCAATTAAATGAAGAAACGTGACAGATATATCAAAAATAATTTTAAAATAATGACTTTTGATTAACAAAAAAGTTGTCATTAACTTCATTTAATTGGTCACTTTGACACATCAGCGGCAAATGTATTACACACACTTTAGATATTTGAGTGGTTGTAAAAAAAAGTGTCAAAATGATACATCGGAACCTTACTTGAGGTGTCTAAAATGAACAAAGCTTAGTTGAAGTGTCTAAGTGAATGTTGGTGCCAACTTTGAGGGGCCATCGGGTTAGGCCTAAATCTTTCTCATCAATTTTCAATTAACCAATCATCACATAGCATGTCAAATCCTAGAATAGAAAATGACATCTTTATATGACTAGGGTTTGTTGACTCCTTGGATTGGATGACATAGGCAAACACGTAAAAGATTTTTAACAAATTAATTGAATGGTATACATAATTCTTTTGTTGTTTTTTTAAATAGAAATGTCAAAATCTTTTTCAAGGAAATAACTCAATGAGATACGTATGTAACATATTTGTTACGGTTCAATATATTGAGTCCAATATTTTCACACAATTAGCCTGTTTGGATTGATTTATTTTTAAGCAATCTATAAGTTGAAAAGTGCTTATAAGTTTTTTTTAAAAAAAGTTGTGCAGGCCAACTTTTTTTTTGACTTATAAGCTGTTTTCAACTTATAAACTGTTTAAAATAAGTTTATCCAAATAAATCCAACTATTTATTGGGGCTTATTTTAAGCACAAAATGACTTTAAGTTGGTCAATCAAACACTCAAAAAAAAAAACTAAAAACAGCTTATAAGTCAATCCAAACGGCCTCTATATTATATATGTAAAATTACAAAAATTATGCAATTAACTAAATTGTAAATACCCGTAAGAGTTGACTGAGTTGGTTGAATGAGTGATTTCTCGCATGGGAGACCTGATATCAAATTCCCTTCACCAACTCTCAGTCAAAGCTTATCGCACCGAACTTACCTAGTGCAGTTTACCATGTGTGGTTTGTAAGGTAATGTACATGAGTCGATTTACCCAATGTGCATCCGAATAGGAATCCCACTCTAAACTCAATAGTGCGTATATCACAATTCGATTAACCACAGCACCATACGACAATTGAACTATAAACTTTTCGTAAGAAAGTTTAAATTATAAGTAAAACATCACGAAGTTACCAAGTTTAAACATATTATATAACGTTAAAATAAATTTAACTTTATATATATAATATAATTTTTCGACACAAGGATCTGAATGAACCTGCTTGCACCCCATTGTTTTGTCCCCTAGCATCATAAACCTCCACCTTTTTGGTGAAAGCTCTATTTCTAAAAAAAAAAAAATGATGTAAGGCTAACATAGATTTCAAGCAAGAGGAATTGTGGGGGGGGGGGGGGGGATTGGCTTGACACATTAGCTCTTTAATCGGTTTTAGTTTTTCTTTATAGTGTATAGTATATTATATAATAGTAAGTAATAAGCACTGAAAAGGCCAACTTTTAATTTCTAAATTGAGTTAAGACTTAGTTTTATTGGAGTTTTAGAGGGACCAACAGAGAGTGGAACATTTCACTGGTTACCAATATTTTTTTAATTTTATTTTTGGTATTTCATTACTCTTACTTTCTTATTCTTCAATTTTATCATTTCTTTGATTTCGATTATCGTATAATCTGTTGTTGTTGTTATCTTTCTTTTTCAGTGTGAATTCTTCATTATTTTACTTACTTTACATACTTGATTTTAATGCTTTACTTCATGAGTTGATGGTCTATGCCTCCCTACCATTTCAAGATTGCGTACACATCATGCTCCGTAGATCTCACTTATAAAATTACATTAAGTATGATATCGTTGTTTTTTAGCCAACAAAAGATTGACATCTCAATAACCATTGCCCCATAATTGAAACCCCACAAAGATAGATCTATGTAGTATCCAAAGATTTAGAATGTATTGCTCTTTATCACTTTCCAATTTTAATAGTCCATCAAACATGATGTCCATTTGTGAACAAGTTTGCCCTACACATCACCAAATGTGATATAAACATTTCCCAAGAACCATTGCTCATTGGACCATCACGTCGCGAATTTAGAATTTAGACGTTATAAACTTATTTTTCATATTAAGTTATATTCAGAAGCACTATTTTTTATTGGATTACTAAACTCATGATTGAATCCGCCACCTTCAAAAATACAAATATGTAACCAGGATTTAATGTTGTGTTTTCTTTTTCACACCTTCAACTCCATCATTCTCACATAGGATAAGGATACTCCAATTGATAGGTGTATTATATGGGATGTCATTGTATGTGACCCCTAAATTTGCATTGATTTATCCTATTTCATTTTAATTGAAACTTGGTAGGGATAATTATTCTTTTTCTTTTTCTTGTGGAGTAAGGGACAAGGCGTTTGAAGAACTACTCATTTAATAGTGTTATCCATTTAATATGATATATATAAAATCTTATCCTTACCTATCATATTATGTGTTTCTACATTCTTCTTGTTTTGTTGTCAAAGTGTACTAGCTCCATTAATTGGGATACGAGGACCTAAGAAAATGGAGATTGAGTACACTATATAAAAAGGGTAGTCATTGAAAAAAATACACTATTATTTTAATATACAAAATTTGTGGTATATATCCAGATCAATTTTTGTATACGTCAATTAATTTTATAAAATGCTTATTATTTCTCATTAGCAATTTTGTCCTCTAAAAATTTAGACGGATAAAAAGAAATCAACCTAACTAATACACATATATACCCCTTTCCATTTTCATTATTATAGTCTTTGTGGTCACCAATTTCTTGATTGGTTAAGTGGTTACTTGTTTCAATCACTTTTTAACACCTTGCTTTAGGAATTTGGTGAACTTTTTTGGAGTTTGTTAGGATTGCTACATTAGTTGAAGCTTTTTGGATTTGTTAGGATTTTGACTTAAGTGGGCAAATATTCTCCAATTGCAAAAGAGCTTCATTCACTAAGTCTTAGAAATTATATTACTTTATCCATAAATAATTACAATGACATATTATACTACTAAGGTGCACTTAGGATTGATCTCATTGGATGCCACTTTGAAATAACATGTCAAAAATACATAGGTTTTCAACATCATCTTTTTGAAGAATTAAACGTGTTTGATTCAAGAAAGTTCCTATAAAAATAATGTGTCTCCCATTATTACTCATGATTCATCAAGTTATTTTATATATTATATATGATAAACTAGAGGAACTTTTTGTTCTTTTGTCAATTGTTTGATGAATGATGATGGTGCCTGGGGGTGGGGTAAGAGGGTTGGGGGGGGGGGGGGTAAATGTATAATGAAAGACACATGCGTGACCTATGCATGTCGCAATTTTTCTTGCTTAAATTAAAATTTTAATTTGATTTTTGAGATTTATTCTAAGACAAAAAATATTCCATCATTAGATATAGAAAAAAGACCAACACATGACTTCTGCAACAATTATGTACATTGTCACTAATTCAATCTTGGGGTCGTTTGGTAGTAGATTTGGAGATGAGTTATGTAAATATTACATTTTGTATAAGTAATATCACGTTTAATTTTGTAGTTGGTAAGAGATAAGATAATTATGTATAATATTAATACGATGTTTATTAGTTTGCAATTTAAAAACCCGCATAACTAGTATATGTATAATTTATTAGGATATCTATATATTATTCATGCATAGAATCTATGTATTGAAAATGTCCTCCATTATTATTAGTAGTATTGTTATTATTATTATTATTATTGGCGAGTAATAACATACAACAACACACATCTATGTTCCAAGCAAGATAAGTCAACTACATAAATTCTCACTGGTACTCCATGGCCCATGCCAAGTTAAATTCATTTCATTGGAAACCCAAAGTGTGTTATTCCATATTTTATCATGTTATATATTAAATATTGATCAAACTACATGAAAGTATTATAGGGAAACCCTGAGATTGTTACCGTGCATAGACTTAAAAGCTCGTTGATCAAACTTTTCGAGAGTCAAAAATACTTTTTTTCACACACAAAGGTGTTTTGCTTAGGGTATAATGACATTTGATTATTTACAAGTTCTAATAGATTAATCATGCCAGATTAATTTGATTTGGTACTATTTTCATTTTATATATCTAGTGAAATTACTCGTGCAGAATTAGCTGATAAGTTGACACAAGTTTTTCTTGATTCATTGTTTACTGTCTATGGCATCGCCACAACAACAAAGTCCGTAAAATCCCACGAGCACGATATGAAGAATCTCCCTACCCCTACCTTATAGAGGCAGGCAAAGAGGGTTCCAAAAGACACTCCGCTCAAGTGCAGCTATTGCATCACCATAGAAAAAACAAAAATTATAGTCGATTTTCAACACATGCATGCACTGTAATGCCTACAAAAACCAATTTGTGAAGCATCCAATTGATGCACAATACAAAAGATTGAACAAATGAAGTAAACATTGAAGTTCAACTTTCTCATCATACTCATTTTTCCAGGCAAATGCTTGCTAGTTAGTTGCAGAACCATGGTTAATACTTGGATGGACATTATACTAAACTCACATTATCTAACTCACATCGACGTTCTAAAATTCATGTTACAAACCATTAAAACCAAAACTAGAATCCTCCGAAAATATCAGAAAAACTACTATAGCAGTCAGGAAACTTTACAGCAAATGTTCTTGCAGTAATCGAAAGTGCAACACTATATTAGCTCTGCATAGCATCTGCATTAGCATGATAGTTTTCCAGCTCCTTGTCAAGATCTTCTGCTGACTTCTCAACGCCATTCTTCCTACCCCTACCGCCACGACCGCGTCCTCCACGTCCACGTCCACGTCCACGACCACGCCCACGACCCGAAGTATTTCCCAAGCCACCATGGCCCCTTTGACTATACAATGAGATTAAAAAAAGAAGTTTAGAAATACCAACAAATTGTTTAAGAAGCACAATGTGATCACTGATCCCAATATATCAGACTTTCAAGCATCTCTTTCCTTTATCAAGGGATTCATCTAATTATTTCATTTCCGCAAATAACTATCATTTCAATTTGATGAAATGATCACCTTCATTTACTCGTATATATAACTTCAATCTAGACATGTGCGATTATAGGCAGAACAAAACATGCTAAAAATTTCAACTTCCGAAAAAGTAACACTAAGCCATATCCACATCTAAAGTACATTTGATTTGCCCATCCAAAAGAGATCTCTTAATTTACACGGCATTACATTGTTGAAAAGAAAGAGATTGCACTATCAAAGCAAAAATAAGCTGTGTAACTTATGTTTTATGTGATAAGACTTTAGAACTTGCGACAAAAATTAGATCTCAAAGCTCCCATAATAGAAGATATAGTCTGCGAACAACTCAAAATGGAACGATAGTCATCCAATTAGCTATGCATAGAGAAAAAGTTCCACTATCTGATATCTGTTAACCATCAACTTTATTACTTGCCTTAAAATGAGAAATCCGTCATTCTACTAATAAATAGCCCTAGGGCCGGTCTCCGAACAAACATGTCTAACTTCCCACCACAACCCAGTAACCACACATCCAAAGAATAAATAACCATGCACATGAGAAACTCACCTTGAACCACGATTAGCAGCAGATGCAGCACCTCTTCCACGAGCTGAGCCCGGCCTACACAAGACATAGGTTCACTTTTAACTTCCAAAATTATATTGAAAAATTCACCAATAGCAGCACATACTTTGGAGAACAATATTCCTATAAGACGACCCCAATCAAAACTACCACATCCTGCTAAAAATTTTACTACAAAAAAGCAAATGACTCCAACATCAATTTTTCTAAAAACTAAAAAGTTTGTCAAAGCTAATAAGAGGCTAAAACAACATTATCTGCAGCACTTGTTATTTGGCGAGAACACAATACCAAGTGCAAAATATTCTTTGGTAGTCCATACTGCATCAGTCTTTCAGACAAAGCTGATGCTGATACAAACTAACAGAGGTACAAAGAGAGAACAAAATTAATATTACGTACACCATGACAACTGTCCTTCCATTTGCTCGTCCAACATCTACACGGGCTGATAAAGAAATGTCCGGCTTGGGAGCGACAATTTCTATCTTCATTGGCTTCCCATCCAACTGAACATTGTTGTATCTTTTAAGTGCTTGATATGCATCACTCCTTCTAGCGAAAACCACCTCCGCTGAGCCCTATAAGTGATCAGCAATAGTAACTCAAAACTATATAAGCATACTACAAGAACAACTGGAGTATTTAATCCAAAAGAAACAATAACTGACCAGCCAATACAAGGACAAAAGACGCAGAAAAACAGTGTCGAACCAAGTAATTAAGTATCACTACTCCTTATACCTTCCACAATCCTATTATGTATTTTTTTGGGGGGGAGGGAGGGGGAGGGGAGGGGGGGGGGTATGCAAGTTCCTTGCACAACTGATTCTACCTTAACTACCTTGCAACTTCAAACAAAATGATATCTCAAATCAAATAGAAGATATGATGCAATGCTTTGACCCAACACAATTATACCAAGATAAGAGCTCAACATGAGTGGGGGCAGCCCGGTGCACTAAAGCTCCCGCTATGCGCAGGGTCCGGGGAAGGGCCCGACCACAAGGGTCTATTGTACGCAGCCTTACCTTGCATTTCTGCCAGAGGCTGTTTCCAGGCTTGAACCCGTGACCTCCTGGTCACATGGCAGCAACTTTACCAGTTACTCCAAGAGCTCAACATGAGTAAGGCTCTTATTTAGAAAGTAAGGGGAAATGTTGCAAGTTGAAAGCAGCTTCCAGATGTGGATCTCATGTATTACTTTGACTTACCGAAAACAATGAGGGCCATCCTTAAGTGGACAAATTGAGATAATAGAGGATACGGGTTACGCAAAACTTCTGGTTTATTCATATGCAGAAATTTATTGATGCAACTATGTATGACAGATTACAAGATAATATTTTATTTAGGATGACTCCTATATTTCTCAAGTCTTGTAAGGCTGTTTCCCCCTTTAACTGAACTTCTAATAATAAAAAATCAGAAATTGCATTTCTAACCACGTCAAACTTCAACCAACTCATAATTCTTTCTTTCTCTCTTCCCCCTAACATTCTGTGACTCCAATCATTTGGAGTAACCTTTTTTGTGGATCCATAAGCCCATACTGACATGTAATTAGTTTGAAACTAGTGCAGCTTATTTATCACTGACAGATGAACTTGTGCATGTGATGATCAAGTAGCACGAGTTTATGGTAAATGCAGAACTCTGATATCAATTGGCGAAGATCAACTTACACTTGGACGACCATTTTTGTCGAAATGGATAGCATATCGTATCAGTTCACCCATCTCAGAGAAGAGTTCCTGTGTAGAGAGTCCTTTTTAACAGATCTTGAAAGATATCTACTGAAAAAAGTATATATGTGAAAGACATGCTCAAGGTATACCCTTATATCTGAATTTGTTACTCCAACATCTAAGTTGGAAACATACACCTTAGTGCCACTCTCTAATCCTGATGATACCCCTGCAGCTCTAAGACTATCTTCAAGCAAGCCATTCTGCCATGGTAAATTCTTGGTTCTGCGGAAAGACTGAAGCAAGAATGCCCAAAAGATATCCAGGTGGAAAGTTAAAAGTCAGCATACTACCAAAAATAAGACAAATAACCATTCTTCAAGATTAAATCAGATATCATCAGTTTCCCATTGAATTAGGAAGAGTTTCTTACGTCGAATTGCTCAAAATACAATGTAACCTAATAGAGAAAGGGGAATGAAGTATGCAGAAAAAGTGTTGGTGGAATGGAGTATTTGACCAACTGCACATCAACACGTCCTTAAACAAAAGGTGAGAGCTCCACTTTTGATGTTCAGTGAAGGAAGCCACTTTTGCGAAAAGGCCATGAACTAGATAGTAACAGAAGATCTCGATACTGTAGCAATTCCACATATTGCAGTAGGATCCATCAGGACAATTGCAAACTCCCTTTTAGACCAGTGGTGAGAAACTAGAGCAATTGCTATTAGATAGTGAGGACAAGAGATGGTTAACAAAATACAACCCTCTAGATGTTATGGAAATTAAATGGTGAAAGCTCTTTAATTTTTCCAGTTATTGAAGCACCTCTAGCAACATGCTACAAAGAAGCCATGTATGCCAGAACAGGGCCACCTGAATATTCCATTTTACCAAAATCCATTGCAAATTCCTCGGAAAAACCCCATTCAAATGGAAGAAGTTCGAGGATCATCGATACTTGCACTACCATTTCAACAGCTTATAATGGCTGAATATATACTTTCTCCTTGGAGCCAAACATATCAGTATCTCTTGTATGTCAATTCTAAAGAAAATATATGGAGAACCTTCAGTTTCATTTCTAAAGCATATCAAATGGTCAAGGAAATGCAAAAGACTCCGACAGTTTTGAGCTTGCCTTGGCAATTCTGTTGGCAGATGGCCGAGCATTTACACCAAGTGCCCCTTTACGAGGAGCTCCTGTTGTTCTTCCACCTCTAACTGATCCTCCTTGCCCTCTTCCACGCCGGGCCCTGCCCTGTCCCCTACCTCCTTTCTCACTATTTCTCCTACTTTTTATCATATCATCAAGAGTCATATCCAAGGAAGCCATGAAGTATTCAGACCAATAAACCGGCAGCAAAAAGAACAGTCTGTAGAAAAGGATAAAATAGTTATAAGTATTTGTTAGTAAGTTTGAATGTCACATAAATAGCTCAACCAGAAAATTGTTAGTTCAAAATAAATACTCAAAACACAGATGATTGCTAAAATGGACAGCATCAGTGACAATGTAAGTTTTATATCAACAATGTAATCCAATTCAGCACAGATCAGCAGTAACAATGGACCTAGATAATCAACACCAAAAAATTGCATAATCTAATTATTTGTGTGGTACATCTGCTCCCATGTTTAACTCAAAGGATTTATTCTATACAAATATTGAATAGATCACATATCAATGACCCAAATAGATGGCAATTTGATTATTTACCCATCTGAGTCTGATAGATTCTATTTTTCTCTTTCTTCAATAGAAAGGAGGTTGGGACGGACTTTTTATAGGGATTCAAGCTTGCGAAATGCTTTATCATTCTTACTGAAGAGTAAAACTCAACTGGCTTTTGACACAGGTGCGAAGCAAGTCTATGCGGAAAGGATAGGAAAAAGCTCTATACGATACACGAGTTGTGGTTTCGTGGATTCATTGATTAGTACACCTCCGGTGCTGGTAAGGCCGGGACCGTGGTCGTCCGCATAAGCATCGCCTCTCGATCCAATCCATTTCTCTACATTCATCAACTTAACAACAACATACCCAATAAACCCCCAGTGTGTCTAGGGAGGGTCGAGTGTACACAACCTTACCCTTATCTCTACCTTTATAATGCCACAAGATGGGGATCTGGGAAGGTAGAGTGTAGGCAAAACCTTACCGCTTACCCCACCAATACATCAAGAAGGTAGAGAGGCTGTTTACAAGGACCCCCAACGTATATCAAAGAACATACCGAAGAAAAGAAATATAATAACATTTGTTCTTCCGCTTATTGAGGAAAAATTATAGCCATAATAATACATAAATCTTTGCCAATCATTATCTATTTACAATAGCAACCAGTCTTCAATTTATACCAGAATATGAATTAGATCCATGAAAAACTAGGGCAAAAGAAAGGAAAAAAACATCAAACATGAGCTAAATACGCATGTAAATCAGCACACAGGTAATTCATCCATAACAAAACTTGAACCTTTACAATCAATGTTACATGGACTCCCCTAAACCGATTCAAACCCGACCCAGATGCGTAAAAATCCGATATGGGTATCTCCAATTTTTAACTAATTGAAGAATCCACACAAGAATCTGAAGCAAAACAGGTACATACAAACAATACAAAAGAACGATCCATATAACAAAAACGAGAAGAACTGAAAACTTACCAAGATCTGAAGCAAAAGACCTAAAATTGAACGAATCTGGGATTCTTGAAGGAAGATGAAGAGAAATACAGGAGAAGAAGGTGAAGAGGATGGGAGAAAAGTGTAAAGATTGATGTTTTTGATGGGGAAAAGTGTAAAGATATGAAATTTTGATGGTAAAGATCGAATTTTTCTTCAATGAGATTGAAAAAGATTTGATCTAGAGGGAGATCTACTAAGGAATTTTGGGTGAAGATTGAAATTTGTTAGCAGTTTTTAGGGATATGGTTTTTGTACAGAGACGGTGGCCAATGGAAGAAGACTAATAAGGATTAAGGGTGGGGGTAGGGGTAGAAGTAGGGAGTGGGGTGGTCGGCCCATCATTGTTAATGAAATTGAAAGATGGGCTTTTTGATAGGCCCAAATTCATGTAGTTTATTGCCTTTTGATATTTGTTACCAACGTCAATTATTGCATTATTTTGTTGTTGTTGTATGAATGCTATGTCATGTTTTTCTAATTAGATGTCATTTTTTTGTGCTTTTGTATTTTCTTTTTCATAATTGGTTTGATTTGCTGTATTTGAGTTAAGAGACTTTCGAAAACAACTTCTTTGCCTTGATGGGGTAAGAATAAGATTTGTGTACACTTTATATTCTTCAGACCTTGCTTATGAAACTGTACTGAATATGTTATCAAGTTCTTGCATGGACTACCCCTATTTCGGTGTAGTCTTGATAACACTGAATATGTTATCAAAGATCTTTCGGAAACAACTTTTCTGCCTCCATGGGATAAGGGTAAGATTTGTGTATAATATTTTTCAGATCTTATCTATGAAATTACACTGAATATGTTATCAAGTTGTTGTTTGGGCCTTAGTTGCTAGATTAGGGCTTGAAATTGGGAGTGTAGCCAGTTTGGGCCTTATTATTCATCAAATGGGTTTCTGTCCCAGATGTTGTCTTTTTTGGGCCTTTGCTTTCTCCAATCTTTTGGAGTCCATTCATTTCGATGTAATTTGTTAGCCTTAGCACAATAGAGAGAGAAAATTACAATCATGTCCTTCAAATGAGTTGGCCTTTAATTATTGATACTCATAATAAAGGGTGGGTAGATGAAGACTAGTCAAGAGAAGGACATAAGGACTTTTAGGTTGGAAAGCTTCTAAAAAGGAGTGTCTGTGACATCTTAGACAAAACACATATCAGAATATCAGAATAAGAGAGGAAAAAAATGAAGAGTTTTATAAGGTATATCACGAGTTCACATGGCATACGCATTTTTGAACTAAATTTTGATGTAGCTAAAGGGAAAAATATGTGAGGCATGTTGGGCCAACAATGTGTCATGATCGTGACAAATATAGTATCAATGAAAAGGGGCCTAAAATATCCTCGAACTATTAAAAATGGTATAAAAATATTCCTCATCCATCTATTGGGCCTAAAATGTCCTTGACATCCACCTTTAGGTTCAAAAATAATATTTTCTTTAACGAAAATGGACATTTTAGGCTCAATAGATGGATGAAGAGCATTTTTATACTATTTTCAATAGTTCGAGGGCATTTTAGGCCCTTTTTCGTAATTAAAAGTCTGTTAAATAAATTTTAATTTATAATTAATTTTAAATAATTAAATTGTAACCAATAGATGGCCAACACGTGTTTAAAAAAATTATTCAAATTATTTAATTAAAATTCTTTTAAATAAATTTTAATTTATAATTAATTTTAAATAATTAATCTGTAATCAATAGATGGCCACCACGTGTTTTAAAAAATTATTTAATTATAATTTTGTTGAATATATTTTAATTTATAATTAATTTTAAATAATTAAATTGTAACCAATAGATAACCACCACATGTAGGGCTGCTTATCGGCTGGATCGGATAGATTATTATGCTTAACAATTTGACTTAACGGTTATCGGCTTTTAAAAGTACTAATCCGCTAGCCAACCTATAAGATATCGGTTGGTTCGGTATCGAATTAGCAATTATCGAACGGTTATCGGGCGGTGTATTGGTGGTAACATGTAAGCTACGATATATAAGTCCCTGTATTTCAATCAACAACCTAAAAATAAGTTACGATATCGATAATCAATTTTGTACCAATAGTTTAATAACGCCAAAATCAATGAAGCACACACCAAAATTAACAGAAATAATCAAAGTAGATTCGAAGCCGATTTAGACATAAAGTGAGGATTTAGCACATTAACATAAAGAATCAGTGAACCAAAGATCTGAAACCTCAAAGAAATTCATGTTTTAGCCAAAATTCACAACAAGAGTAAACATCATCAAAAGAACATATCGGAAAATCAATAGACAGAAATGACTAAAAGGACCAAGAAGGCTGGAATCATTGGAAAGTATAGTACCCGTTATGGTGCCAGTCTGCGTAAGCAGATTAAGAAAATGGATGTTAGCCAGCACAGCAAATACTTTTGTGAGTTTTGTGGAAAGTATGCAGTAAGGCGGAAAGCAGTGGGAATTTGGGATTGCAAAGATTGCGGCAAGTCAAAGCCAATGAGGAGTACAATCCAAAGACTGAGGGAGCAGACTGAGAGTTAGAGAAATCGTCCCCTTCTGGTGGTTGTAGCTAGGGCTGAACACGAAAAATCAAAAAATCGAACCAAACCGATAACCAAACCAAATCGGGAAAAAAACCCGACATTTATTTGGTTTGATTTGGTTTGGTTTTTAAATTTAAAAACCGACTATATTTGGTTTGGTTTTGGTTTCAAGTCTAAAAAAAACCGAAAAAACCGAACCAAACCGGCTTTATATATACATATTTTAAAAATTAAATTTGTATATATATGTGTGTGTATTTTAATTTTTTTATGAAAAAAATATAATTTATATTGAGTTTTTATATTTTTGATCTTGGGCCATTCTTTTGAATTATACTAAATAAAGTAAAAATAAATAAAATGTGGACTTCATACGCAGAAAAGCTACTCACAATTACAAATAGTAAAACTTTAGGTGAGTCATTCTCTATTATTAAACATGTATGCGTCAATCTTGGCTAGTAGCTACTGGCTACAATGAAATTTATAATAAGAAAATACTTTTGAAATTTATTTTCTGTTTATTCAAATAGTGACTATAAGGTATTTTAAAAACCGACAAAAATCGAAAAAAACAATAAAAACCGACAAAAACCGAATAGTAAAAACCGATATAGTTTGGTTTGGTTTGGTTTGACAATTTGAAAAACCGACTCAATTGGTTTGGTTATTTTTTAAATAAAAACCGATCCAAACCGAACCGTGAGCACCCCTAGTTGTAGCTTATGATTTGTCTACTTGTTTCGACAAGTTTTTCAATTTTGATTAGCACTTACCTGATTAGGAATGCTATAAAGAGTAGTTGATTCCCTTCTTGCTAATTTCTGAACTTGTATTCTGAGCTTCTTTGGAATGCTGTCCTTGAGGGGGTCAAGATCTCATTATACTGTTTCTCCATGGCTTTTGTAATTGCTCTTTCTACATTAGCAACAGCCTATATATAACATCAGCAGAGAGCATTATCAGCAAACAGAAGGGTCATAAAACACATCAAGCATTGGTCTAAATGTTCCCTGGATACCAAAATAGAGCGTACATTCTCCAGAATGACTGTGTACTGAGGCCAACGGTTGATCACTACTTCATACTCGGTTAATATTTGTTTGTTTTTTTCGAACATTTCTTCAACAAAAGGAGAAGTCGAATAGTTTGTAACTGTTGGGGGGATGAAGCACCACAACTAAAGTTTGATATGACAAATAATATGAAAATAAATTGGACACGAGAATTTTACATGAAAACCTCTCTAACTGATAGAGGGGAAAAACCACGGGGTAGAAGGATTTCACTCTTTTTGTATGAAGTACACAGCTCTCAAATACAAGGAGAAAACAACAATTAATACTTCTCTCTTGTAAAAGGAACAACTACTAAAGAGGACACTCAAGACTACAATATTTATCTTGGTGTATAACTCTTTTTGTATTTTTTACTCTCTCTTTCTGGGATGATTGAATGATTTAAATGAGGGCAGAATGCCTTCTATTTATAGGAGGATGAAACGCGTAAACACGTTAATTAAAAGAAAAGTTGGACAGTACGCGTTTTCTGTTTTTCAACAAAAACGTGTTGTTTCCCCTTTTGCCTTTTCAACTTTTCTTATTCTCTTTTTGACTTCTCTTGTCTTCTCTGTTTTCTTTCATTCTCCCACTTGAAGATTTAATTGAAAATCAATTAAGTCTTCACACCATCCTTGCTATCAATTACTGCAATGTTATATTTCTACTAGGCCAATAGAAGATCGACACCATATGAACTTATTACTGTTGATTCATTTTGTAAACATATCTGTCAGGTTGTCATTAATGTGAATTTTCTGAATGTCCACACTGTCTTCTTCCACCTTCTCACGAACAAAGTGATACTGAACTCGTATATGCTTTGTCCTTGAATGAAATGCCGGATTTTTTGCAAGATGCAAAGCGCTCTGACTGTCACAAAATAAAGCAATCTTCTCTTGTTTGTGCCCGAGCTCCTCCAATTAGGGGTGGGCGTTCGGTATTCGGTTCGGTATTTTCAAAATTTAGATTCGATAATTCGGTAATCGGTAATTCAAAGTATATACCAAATACCAAACTTTCAAACTTCGGTTCGGTAATTCGGTAATCGGTAAATAAAAATTCGGTTCGGTACGGTATTCGGTAATACCCAAATTTTTGCATCTTATAAGATCAACACTTGCATCACATTATGGATGGCACCACCATCAGGGTTCAAGGATTTCAATAACATTGGAGATTTTTTCTGGTTGTTTGTTTGTTTGTTGGTTGGTGCTGTAGGTACAGGTTCACAACACATTGGCACAATCTGAGAAGACAACTATGCTTGGTTGGTTGTTTGCATTTGTTTGATCTTTCTTGTATAGGTGTGACAAGGGTACAAATACAACTATGGAAGGTGCATTCACATCACATTGGAAGGAGCTGCTCATCAAGAATATCACATCAAACATCACACAACAACAACTACAATCTGCAAACTGAAGTTGAACATGGAGGAGCAACAGCAACTTCCAACAACTACACCTGCAGCAAAAAATGGTGTTTATGCAGGTTACTGGAGCAGCAAATCCCAACACCTGGAGCCATTTTTCTCCTATGCAGAAACATCACACAACAACAGCAGAGACTACCACCAAATTAATGCACTCAAAATGGTTTTGCAACTTGGAGGATGCAATTTACTTGGAGCCAACAACAAGCAACAACCAACAGCAGTCAGCAGCAAAGTCAGATTAAGTTAACAACAACCAATCTGAAGTTGTTAGAGCACTACATGGCTATTCTCCAGCACCTCTTCAGCAGCAACATATCTCCAACAAGTTGCACCTTCTTCAGCATCAACAATTCCAACAAACTGCAGCTCCCTACACACACTACAACACCAAGTAGCAACAATAAGCCAACCAGCAGCAACAATAAGCTGCAACACACTCAAGCAGCTCCCTACACACACTACAACCAGCAGCAACAACACCTGCAGGCTGCAGCAGCTCCCTACACTACAACCAGCAGCAACAACACCTGCAGCAACCAACAGGCAACAACAAACTACACACACTACAACCAGCAGCAACAACAAACTACAACACCTGCAGGCTGCAGGCTGCACTGCAACAATAATAAGCCAACCAGCAGCAACAATAAGCTGCAACAATAAGCTGCAACACTACACACAACAGTCAACAGCACCTGCAACAGCATACAACATGCAACAACAACAACAAAATGATTCAGCTGCAACACACAACAACAACAAACAACATAAGCTGCAACACTACCTGCAGCAGCAGCACACTACACACAACACCACCACCACCTGAAGGCTGAAGTAGCTCCAAAATCAGAAGTCAGAAACAGTAGCAGCAGAGGACATAGAGTCCAAAATTTGCTTTTACTGTTTTTCAGCTTGAACAATGCAAGTCAATATCATCCATAGCTAAAAAGAATTTAAAATGTGTCAATAATTAAACAAAGTAAAAAAATATAAAAATAAAATACCGAAACTGAAAAACATACCAAGTTCAAGTTTCATAAGGTCATTAAAATCTTCTTCAACATTTATGGGATAAGGCTCATTTCGACGCCAATCTTGAAGACAAATAACAGCTTGCACCAATTTCGGAGTCAAAGAACTCCTAAATGAATCAAGAATACGGCCTCCGGTGCTAAAGGCACATTCCGATGCCACACTAGAAATTGGAATTGCCAACACATCACGAGCCATCTCGGAAAGAATTTTATATCTAGGAGAATGAACTTTCCACCACGACAAGATATCAAAATTGTCGTCATCATCAGTCGGCTCTAGTTCTTCACTAAGATACCTTTCCAACTCCGACTTACTACCCAAACCTGTACCATCTAGTTTGTTCCTCTTCATTTGGATCCTATTTCTTACTTTTGTGGATTTTGTGCTAGTGTTAGAGATAGATGAATCCGATGTCTGACCCGATAAATCAGAGAGAGTAGATGGGCGTCGAGATACATTAGAGAATTTTGCTACATACTCTTCAAACATAGATTTCATGTAAGTCACCATTTCATCTTTTATTTCACTCCCCTTTTCATCTCCAAACATATCCTCAAGTGCGTCGCCAACATACTCAAGTTTGTTACGAGGATCTAAGATAGAGGCAATAAAAATCACTTTATTCATTTTTTCAGGAACACCCCAATACTTGACAAACTTTTGTTTCATTTTTTCTCCCATTTTTGCCAAAGAAGGATCATTGTCTTCCATACACTCTCTTAAATGATTGTGAAGCTCAACTATATCTTCAAAGTGACCAGCAGAAGTGACGTAGAGTGAACCTGAAACCTTTTCAGTTAGATCATAAAATCTTTTAAGAAATATGACCATATTTCTCACCTTTTGCCAATCATCACTTTCAAGTACACCTGCAACGCTTCCATCTTCACAAACATGATTAGCAAGATAAGTTGACAATCCACCATCTTCGAGATCAAAGTAATCAAATGCACTCTCAAAATGTTGTGCGGCATCCAACATCAAGTAGGTCGAATTCCACCGGGTTGAAACATCTAAACATAATGACTTCTTACTGTCTATATTTTTTAGTTCACAACATTCCTCAAATTTTCTAATCCTTGCGGGAGATTGTCTAACATATTTCACCATTTGCCTAACACGTTTGATCGATGGACCAACTTCTTTCATGCCATCTTGCACAATAAGATTCAAAATGTGAGCCATACATCTCACGTGAAGATGGTTACCACATTTCATGTTAGATCCCCAATTAACCATTTGTTTGTGTAACTCTTTCACCATGACATCATTAGAAGAAGCATTATCTACAGTTATAGTGATTATTTTCTCCAATTTCCAATCAAGCAAACACTTACTAATACAACGGGCCATTTCATCACCCTTATGACTAGTAACAACCTGAAAGTTTAAAATTCGTTTATGCAAAAGCCAATCACTATCAATAAAGTGTACTGTCAAACACATATAATTTATTCTTTGAATAGATGTCCATGTGTCTGTGGTTAGACAAACTCTCGGTGATGTTTCTTTCAAATACTTCATAAACTTTTGTCTCTCTTCACCAAAAACTTGATAACAATCCCTAGTCACTGTTCTACGGGAGGGAACTCGAAATAAAGGTTGGGTTTTTTTCATAAAATTCTTAAAACCTTCCTTTTCAACAAAACGAAAAGGAAGTTCATCAAGGATTAACATCTCAACTAAAGCCCTCCGAGATGCCTCTTGATCAAAAGTCCAAATTGCCCCATCACACATTTCACCTTCTAAGGAAAAGTTTAAATTTGATTGTTTGTACTTGGAATTGAAATTGTTAACCTTATTTGGATTTTTAGGACAAGTTTTCAAATGTTTATTCAGTCCACTTGTTCCATTTTTAGTTGAATCAGCTAAGAGAACTTTACCACAATACTTGCACCTAGCTTTATTAATTCCATCTTCTATGAGCTTCTCATAATGCGGCCAAGCAGCAGATCTTGATTCTATAGCTTTTCTCTTCACCGTCAATGCATGTTGTTGAACTTCCATTGTTGAATCAAGAGACTCGGTAAGAGCCAAAGGTGCGCTTCCAATGACATTGGTCGTTCGACTTGTTTCATCTTCCATCTAAACATTGAAGAGAATACAAATGTTATAAGACATAAATTAACAATCATCTTCATTTGAAAGAAAGGAAGCAAGAAACAAAGCAACAAAGAAGGAGACTTTGAGCTGATACAGTGAGTTACTAAGAGCTGGTCTTTGTGGTTAACCTAGCTGAAAAGTAACCTGATCCAAAAAACTAGCTGAAAAGTATAGAACATGAAAGAATAAATGGTTTATTACCAATTCTTTTCCAGTTTCTTCCTTTGAACCTTTTCACCACTTCAGTCAACAGA
Source organism: Solanum dulcamara (assembly GCF_947179165.1). Classification (NCBI taxonomy): domain Eukaryota; kingdom Viridiplantae; phylum Streptophyta; class Magnoliopsida; order Solanales; family Solanaceae; genus Solanum; species Solanum dulcamara. Next base: position 72,067,580 of record NC_077246.1, on the reverse strand, counting down.
TTGTCCTGTGAAAGGAATAAAGAAGTCAGAAATTTCTAGATCCAAAGAAATGAGCCTATGAAAATAGTAAAAATGAGCAAATGAAACTGGAATTTTGACTAACAAGAAGTAACCATTAAACAAACACAAGCTAATAAATATCATAATCCCAAATATCAGCAGATTAAGATGATGTGTAATTGTTGGGGTTTGGAAAGAGCATTAACCAGATTAGGCATAAAGAGTGACAGAAGCCAATGAGGCTGTTAAGTTTTCTCAATGACTGACTATAATACCAAAAGGATTAAAGGAGTAACATCTTAAATACTTCAAGAAAATTAACAGAGAAATGCAAGGTAGGAGAATGATGTTAGCTTAAACCTCTCTTGGAAACCTATAACTTAACATTAGTTGTCGACTTGTTTCATCTTCCATCTAAACATCGAAAGATATTAGAAAAAAAACAAATCAAGAAAGGACCCAAGTAAGTAGACAGAGAACTCAGAACAACAAGTCAGCAGGTAAAAAAAACATTAGAAGAAGAACAATGGGCAAACACCTACAAAACACGGTTAAAAATGAATGATTTTATGTTTTGTAAATGTGTACAAACATGGTTAACTAGGTAAGAGGAATTGAACAGCATCCCCAATTTGAATTCTAGAAAACAAATTAATCGAAAAATGGAAGAAAAAAAAGGGAAACAAAAACTTGGAGAGTAGGTAAGTCAGAATACATTAGCATAAATATTGAAGCTCACAGAATCATTTGCTGACTCTTGCATATTGTAATTTCCTCCTCCTTACCATTGACAAGAAAGAAATAAATATGAACTTTATACTCTGAAAACACAAAGAAGTCGAACAATAAAAAGAAATTAACTTTGTGAAGAATGGACACAAAAATCTGATACCAACTTCTAATGTATGTTGCTAAGACAGACTAAACATGTTGCCTCAGCTGTATGTCGAACCCTCCATACAGTTCTTGTCTACAGTTCCACTCACTTCAGATTTTCAGATTTTCAGGATAATAAGAGACATCAATCAACATGAATCTCTTACCTGGAACTTCTATTTCACTAATTCCATACAAATTTTTCCAAAAGATTTGATATTTGATGGAGAACATGAAGCTGATGGTGGCGTGAAGGGCTGAAGGCGGCGTGCGTGAAGGGCTGAAGGCGGCGTGCGTGAAGGGCTGAAGGCGGCGTGCGTGAAGCTAAAGGGCGGTGGTGAACTCAGAGGTGAAGAGTGATGAGTGAAGAGTGAAGATTAGGGTTGGGGCGTTGGGCAGTATAGAGATAATATTGAATGCTGAAATGGATAAGTTAATTGGGCTAATGGGCTGTTAGGGACTTAGGGTATGTTACATAGTTGGGCTGGGACTTAGGGTAGGTTAGATATAGTTAAATTATACGAATGGGCCCAACAGAAATAATTATAGGAGGCCCAATTGCCAATAGAAATAAATTCGGTATTCGGTAAATACCGAATACCGAACGGGAAAATTATAAAATACCGAAACCGAAACCGAAATACCGAAATTTAACATTTAGGTACCGAATACCGGACCGAAATACCGAATACCGAATACCGAAATACCGAAATAATCGATTCGGTTCGGTAATTCGGTTTTCGGTATTTTATGCCCACCCCTACCTCCAATAACATCTACATCCATATTGCCTCTTTGCTAGCTTGTGTAGCTGCTATATATTCTGCTTCCGTCGTAGATGTAGCCACGATAGACTGCAGTTTTGAAACCCAGCTTACAGCTCCTCCAGCAAGAATAAACACATAACCTGTGGTGGACTTGCTTTTATCAAGATCACCTGCATAATCTGAATCAACATAACCTTTAACAGTAAAGTCTGATCCTCCATAACACATTGTAACATCTGAGGTACCCTTGATGTATCTCAGGATCCTCTTAACAGTATTCCAATGCTCTCTACCAGGATTAGCCATGTATCGACTAACCACTCTCACTGCTTGTGCAATGTCAGGTCTTGTACATACCATGGCGAACATTAAGCTTCCCACTGCTGATGCATACGGTACTCGAGACATCTCCATCCTTTCTGCTTTATTGCTAGGATTCATACTTGAGGATAACTTGAAATTAATAGGAAGTGGGGTAGAAATTGACTTACAGTCTTGCATCTTGAAGCGTCTCAAGATTTTCTTCAAGTAGTTCTTTTGAGAAAGCCAAATCTTCCTATTATTTCTGTCTCAGTGAATTTACATCCCTAGAATCTTGTTTGCTAGTCTCAAGTCCTTCATTTCAAACTCCCTAGTCAACTGTGCCTTTAAATTTGTAAGACGATCTTTGTTGGGCCTGCTACCAACATGTCGTCAACATACAACAACAAAATAATAAAATCTTCATCACCAAATCTCTTGTAATAAACACAAGGATCTGAACTATGTCTGTTGTATCCAAGACTTATAATGAAGGAATTAAATCTCTTATACCAGTATCTCGACGCCTGTTTGAGACCATATAGAGATTTGTTCAACCTGCAAACCAAGTTCTCTTTTCCCTGTTCTTCAAAACCTTCTGGTTGGAGCATATAAATTTCTTCTTCAAGCTCTCCATAAAAAAATGCAGTTTTGACATCTAACTGCTCCAAGTATAAGTCAAATATAGCACACATCGCCAGGACCACTCGAATTGTTATGAGTCGAACCATTGGAGAAAATATCTCATTGAAGTCTTACCTTCTTTCTAAGCGAATCCTTTCACCACCAATCTTGCATGATATTTCTCCACTTGATCATTACCATTGCGTTTGATCTTGTAGACCAATTTGTTTCCAATGGCCTTCCTTCCTTGTGGTAATTGAACAAGATCCCATGTTTTATTTTTATGAAGAGCTTCAATTTCTTCTTGCATTGCTGCCACCCACAGAGATGATTCTTGGCCTTTCATAGCCTCGTGAAAAGTTGAAGGCTCTCCATCTTCTGTTAGTAGACAGTATGCAATATTACTCTCCATAGAATAATCTGAGTGCCAAGCTGGTTCTCTTCTCTCCCTAGTTGACCGTCGAACTTGTGGAGTTTCGATCTCAGCTTGCTCTTGTTCTTCGTGCTCTGGTGCTGCTTCAGAAGAAACTGGAACTTCTTCTATTTCTTCAACTTCAACTGTAGTAGTCTCTGATTTTTCTTTTAAAGTGCTATTTTCTTTTGCTTGTATCTTGTTTTCAACAAATACAACATCCCTGCTGATTACCACCTTGTGGACTGTGGGATCCCACAAGCGATACCCCTTGACTCCATCAGCATACCCTAAGAAATGCATTCTCTGATTTTGGATCCAACTTCGATTTTTCTTGGGTGTTGTACATAACATAAGCAGAACTTCCGAATATATGTAAGCGAGAATAATCAACTGGTTTTCCTGTCCACATCTCCATTGGCGTTTTCAGATCAATTGCGGTTGATGGTGACCGATTGATCACATAACAGGCGGTTTTGACTGCTTCTGCCCAGAATGGTTTTTCCAACCCTGCAGTTCATCCGCTCTGCTACTCTATTTTGTTGTGGAGTATATGCCACCGTGAACTGTCGTTTAATACTTTCTTGTTTACAGAAGTTATTAAATTCATCATTAGTGTATTCTCCTCCATTATCTGTCCTCAAACACTTGATCTTTTTCTCAGATTCAAGTTCCACCCGCGCTTTGAATTCTTTGAAAATTGAAAAAACATCTGCCTTCCTCTTGATGGGATACACCCAATTTCTCCTGGAGTAATTGTCGATAAATGACATGAAATATTTTTCTCCTCCTAGAGACTCCACCGGTGCTTGCCAGACATCAGAATGGACCAGATCTAGTATTTCCTTGCTTTTAGTAGATGAACTGCTAAACTTCAGTCTATTTTGCTTACTGGTAACACAATGCTTACAAAAGGGTAGTGAAACCTTTTTGAGCCTTGGAAGAAGTTTTTGCTCAGCAAGAATCTTTAAACCTCGTTCCGACATATGGCCAAGTTTACGATGCCACATCATCATTGATTCTTCAAATGAACTTGCTGACGCGGTTGATGTTTCTCCTTCTTGGTGTGTTTCACCTTTAAGCACATATAGGTTTGCCGCAAGTTTTTCTTCTTTCATCACTACAAGTGCTTCTTTGGATATTCTCATGACTCCCTCATGAGTCTTATATGAACATCTGTTATCATCTAGTTGTCCTAAAGACAATAGATTCTTCTTCAAGTCTTTTACATGTCGTACCTCCTGGATGGTGCGTACCGTGCCATCATACATTTTTATTTTGATGGACCCAATACCAATAACATCCAAAGCATGATCGTTTCCCATGAACACAGACCCTCCTGAGATAGGATTATATTGATGGAACCATTCTCTCCTGGAAGTCATATGCCATGTTGCTCCTGTGTCCATGATCTAGACATCAGTGAAACGTTTTCTGCCTTCAATATTTGATATTGCTTCACTACACAAAATATCTCCGTCATCTGAGGTACATGCAACATTCCCTTGAGCATTTGATGGCTCAGGGTTTTCACTCTTCTTCTTGAACCGACAATCTTTCTTGTAGTGCCCTTTCTTGCCACAGTTGTAGCACTTGATATTCTTCTTACTTCTTGATTGAGATCTGCCATGATTGTGACTCCCACTGGGGCCACGTTCCGTTGGTCTTTCTCTCACCATCATCAAAACTTCAGCTTGCTGCGAACTTGCTTGTCTGTTGTACTTATTTTTGAGCCTATTTTCTTCTTCCAAGACAACGGCTGCAATTTAATCGAAAACTAAACTGTCTGTATTATTCGTCAGGTTGATGATGAGTCGATCATACGAGTCAGACAGACTTTGAAGTAGAAGCTCCGCACGTTCAGTCCCCTCTATTTTGCAACCCATTGTTGTAAGTTGCGAAAACAGAGTATTCAAAGTATTGATGTGTTCAGTAACTGACATGGATTCTGTCATTCGAAGAGTATACAATCTTCTTTTTAAGAAGATTTTATTATGCAAAGACTTGGCCTCATACAACCCCGTAAGAGTATCCCATATTTCCTTCGCCGTCCGCTTTTCTGCTACACTAGACAACACTTGATCAGCTAGTGCCAAGTGTAGATCAGCAACTGCGTTGCTGTCTATGTCGTTCCACTTGCTGTCATCAACAAAGTCTGTAGGCATGCCTTCAATTGCAGCTAAGCAATTGTCTTTTCTCAGTATTGCTTTTATTTTCATTTTCCACAATGAGAAATTAGTCCCATTGAATTTGTCAACGTCAAACTTTGTTATACTCGACATTGTTATTTGCTTCACACCCTTCTAGATCGTTTCTGAATGTTTTTGCGAACAATCGTGACAAACTGTACCGTCATCGAAATTTATTATTCACATGAATAGTACTATTTATTGAATTTTACTATTCACAAAAAGTTACTATTCACAGATAGTACCTTCGCATAAAATAGACAGAATAATCGAGGACTCTGATACCACTATTGGGGGGAGGAAGCACCACAACTAAAGTTTGATATGACAAATAATATGAAAATAAATTGGACACGAGAATTTTACATGAAAACCTCTCTAACTGATAGAGGGGAAAAACCACGGGGTAGAAGGATTTCACTCTTTTTGTATGAAGTACACAGCTCTCAAATACAAGGAGAAAACAACAATTAATACTTCTCTCTTGTAAAAGGAACAACTACTAAAGAGGACACTCAAGACTACAATATTTATCTTGGTGTATAACTCTTTTTGTATTTTTTACTCTCTCTTTCTGGGATGATTGAATGATTTAAATGAGGGAAGAATGCCTTCTATTTATAGGAGGATGAAACGCGTAAACGCGTTAATTAAAAGAAAAGTTGGACAGTACGCGTTTTCTGTTTTTCAACAAAAACGTGTTGTTTCCCCTTTTGCCTTTTCAACTTTTCTCATTACTTTTTCTTTTCTTCTTTTTCTTCCTTTTTTTTTGACTTCTCTTGTCTTCTCTGTTTTCTTTCAGTAACAACTCCAGACCGTAACACCTGAAAGAGGTGATAGAGTGAGAAATATGCTGCCTCATCAAACCAATTGCATCTCCGGAAAATCTTTAGCCTATGATGCACAAAAGAGATACCGGGATATTTAAGTGAGTATTAGAGCAGTGTTGTGCACCTTTTTTCCCTTGCAAAGCTCAAGTAAGTGAAGCTGCATATCTTCTATCCATACCATTATATAACTATGAAAGAGACCCCTTGAGTCTACACCACCTTGCAATGAGCTGAAGCATGATAGGACAGAACAATGTGAGAAGAACTTGTCCAAGCAAGCCTAAAAATAGTATTTGTTTACAAATATACTTTTATTCAAGTTTACCTGATGTTCCATGAGTCTAGATTCCTCTCAAAATCAGCTGGTGTAATCAAAAGCTCATTCACATGTGGAGAAGGACTCGATGGAGGCCATGCAGCAAGAAAGCTCTTGAGCCTCTTACACAATTCAGTGCTATAAACTGATGCCGTTATGCTAGAGAGATCAATTGAACTGAAAAAGGAATGTAACATTAAAGTCAATCGATAGCAGTTTAAGTTGCACAACTGAAACAGTCAGTATAATATAATTACTTGGAGCGGTAATTGTAGGAAAATGTAACCTAACACAATCATGGATAGTGCAACATCTGATTGGTGCCAAATGCATCTTACTATTAGTTCCAACATACCTAGGAAGTATATGTTGGTTATGGATCTTAATATCTGCCTGGATTTCATTTGATATGTTGGAGCAGAGGTTCTTCATCTTCGAATAAGCAGTGGATATTGTTATTGAATCCATGACAAAGCCATCAAGGTTTATTGACAAGAAGTCGTCAGTTTCCATCATGTGCTTTCGGCACCTCTTTGCTGCTGCTGTCTGTTAAATTATAATATTGTTAGACTTGTGATTAGACAAGTGGTGCAATCAAAACCAGACAACCAGCTGCTCACAACTCTTTTATCTGAATGTGCATAAGAGACACTTGCATTCATTTAGTATGTCCAACTTACATTGTTATCTAGCTTGGTTTGTTTAACTTTAAAACCATCAAGTGCAAACACAGAATATGGTATCATCTCCCCAGCAAGAATTTCTTCTTCTTTTATTCTGTCTTTTTCCCATGGACCATTATCTAGGTAAACCGACTCGACTAGCTTCCATCAGAGTACCTCTTCCTTTAACACAATTTGTTTGACCTAGTGGACCTTCCATAAGAAAGAAGAAAGTTTAACTAAGTTACTATATTTGAATTGATTAAACATATGCTTAAAAAAGGACGTGGAGGTTAAAATATCACGTTAAGCTTGAAAATGCATAAAGTATATATTACTTTGGACCTTCTCTAAAATGGTAACATTTCCCTCCCCTTAGAAGGAAGAGTTCAATCTTTTCTGGACATAGTAAAATGCAAAGCAGGTCAAAATGAAATGGCAGAAGGGAGTAATATGTTTGAAATAAAAAGGATGCTGCAATGAATTTCAGAAACTGTTAGAATTCTTGCAATTATTGGAAACTAGATTAGCATTTCTGTGGAATTTGATTTTGTGAAACAATTTGCAATGTCTAAATCTCCAGCATCATATCAAGCTTGAATAGAATTCAATACCTCTTGTCTTGTCATACTTCTGTCACTCCTTGCCTTCATAACTGGCACAAGCAACTCATGAATGAGCTCCAAACAATCTTTTGTTGGAGTCGCGACATCCATGACATATGAAAGGTACCTGTTGAACTCTGATTGTCAGCTTTTGTTGGAGTTGTGACATCCATGACATTCAAGAAAATATAACATTCAGTCTAGTATAGGTGTCTGTTACCCCATAGTACTCAGAAAATTCTGTGACTAACCTGTTCCAAGGTTCCTCAGACCTTAAACTTCGTGCACAGAACTGTTGAGCATGCATTGAAGCTTCCAGTAGCAGATCATATGCAAGAGTCTCCGCAATTGGTCCACTCTGTCATAAATAGGATTCAAATGCATATCAAATGTTATTACTAATTTGAAAACCTATAAAATGAGTTAAGACACCACACATATGCACAGTTTTAGTACTATATTTTAACAATAACAGGCATATAACACTATTGAACTACAAGAGGGCCTCAGGAGTAGACACCTCAAGTAAATGGTCTCCTCAAAAGGGCCTAAGGTTGTCTCCAGTGAAATGTCATTTTAGCATCTCAAATGTCAATTGCAAAAACAATGTATATAAATCCCAGAACAGAAACAGGCACTGATGCTGATTGAAAGTGAAGCTTAGGAAGTTAGTAGGTGAACTAAAAATAAATTTATAACCACTAGCTTGAGTGAAGAACAATTGATATCATCTCTTCTGTACTCGCATTCCTTCTCCTTTTCAACCTTAAGACTAAGACAAAAAAGAACATGTTCCATCGAACTGAAATGAAAATTAGTGGTGACTTGTGTTGTCTCATCAGTTGTGATTGTACAATTGATTGATAGCTGAACCTTCCCAACACATTCAGTAGCATCATGATAAATGGGCCACCAGCGAATCTTATCATTCTGGAGCAATTACAAAACTGATGTAAGAAGGCGGTAATGATAAAAATTTGACAACTAAATAAATCAGTTAAAAAATAATGACAACTTGGAGGACTAGACATACATTATTGTCAGCCACGGCTGAAACTGGTATTGAAGTTCGACCCAAAGAACTTTTCTTCATATCTTGTACTTCAAGCAAAAGAGCATCTCCTTGGTTCTCTGGAAAACTGAATTCAGAAGCATGTGTTATCTTGTATGGAGAAATTAACATCTCAACATCACGGTTTGATCCCCGAGCTAGATCATCATATACATATTACAAATAGAAATCTGGAAGTACAGAACTATGCATAGAATGGAAGCATCCAGACATGGAATCACAAAAAATCTTATTATAAACATCTTCTTTTTTAACTTAAAAGGTGACCCATTTTCATCTTCTTGCAGATTTTAATCAGAGAAAAGAAGTTCCTTTAGCCTCCCGCCTCCATATAAAGCTTATCCTAATCTTGAGAAGTGCTCAATTATTAGATATCCACACAACTTGATCTTCACTTTCCTAACAATATTCAGGACTCGAAGCAAGTGCAAGCAAGGTTGTTCAAGTGGACTTATAAGCATACAGCCAGTATGGACAGCAACAAAGTAAAATGACAACTTACAAGTCATGGTGATCACCACTTCCCGATATCAGCGTAACAGCAGAATTTGGTTCGAATTTAGTATCTTCAGTTGAACTCTTCAGGACAACTAAGCATCTCAAGGATTCTGCAGAGAATAGAGTAGAAAAACAATTATCTTACTTATGTATGAGGATCAAAAAAGCTCTACATTTTTTGTTTGATTTGATAGGTCCAAAAGATCTACTTATTTTCAGGGAGCTCACGTAAATTCTCAACACGCACATAATAACCTACACATACCATCGACCTTGAACTAGGTGGGATCGGTTGTTTGAATCTATGGGAACCATTACACTTGATTCAGGTCATTTCATTCTAATACTTAATATTTTGTTTTCTAGGAAAAATTAGGAGTTCTTTAAAACTAGAGTATCTCTAAATCTCACACTAAAACTGACATAAATATCCACAAACATACTAAATACCTCCTTAAAGACACCTTCTATAACAGATAATAACGATTACTAGTTGGTATTCCTTGCTTCCACTGTATTCTATTATTAACTGTTGGGTTTAATTGATAGTTTGAATGAGAAATTGAGGGAAAAAGAAGTGGAGAAGAAAATGATATGTTCTCTCTTGCTTTATTAAATAAGCTTTGGTCCCACATAGGTGGTGGAAATGAAACGTCTCCTACTTAAAAGTAGAAGCACTCCTTCATGTTGCTAAAGGGTCAAGAAGAGGGTCTCCCCTCGCGCCGTCGTCGTCGTCGCTCGGCTCGGCTACGGCTTCGGCTTCGGATTTTCTTTTTGGACCAAATTTTCTTTACATTTTAATTAATTAATATTATTTATTTATTTAATTAATTAAGTGGAAAAATCCTGACCCGCGACCCGCGACCCGTTTCTTTCCCGGATTAATTTAAATATTTCCCTCCGTTTTTTCCAACAGATTTTTGAAAGGTTGCAACCTTGTCCGAAAAGTTGCAAACCTTTTCTCAACAGATAAATCTTTTCCCAACAGGTGCCTTTTCTTAAAAGGTGCAAACAGTCTATATATATGTCTCTTAATCCTCAGAATGTTCCATACGAAATTCTGAATATATACCATCTCCTTCTTCTTTCTGCACTTCCTAAAACTAGTGTGAAATACAACCATCAAGTGGTTCGAAGTCATCAAAGATTTGCAGTACCTCTACTTTGGTGAGTAAATCGTTCTATCCTGGGAGGAAAGATTCCAAAACCTCGGGTACTTTGAGGGGAATAATTTCCTTAAGGACACACTGTGCAGTCAGTGGGCTCAATTTTGTTCTTGCATTAAATTTCCAGATTCTGTGTTTTATTACTTTTAGTTGTTGTTACTGTTTTAATATTTTTCAATACAGTTTACTAACAATTTTAAGGAAATTACTATTATTATTATTTTCTGATCAAACTATATTCTGTCTTTAGAGACTAAAACCTGTGTGGTTTTCTACTCCGTATGAAATAAATATTCTGACTTGAAGAGTATAAAAACTTCGTTGGAATATTAAAGTTCATACTTGTACAACGATTTGAAGAGTATAAAAACTTCGTCGTTGTTTTTTGTAAAAGGTCTGATATTCTGAAATATTAAGACTGTTTGTCTATTTTGACAGTGAAAAAAAATGACAAGTGATACTCCTACTACTTCTGTGACTGTTGCTGCAACAAGCCGCACTTCTGTGCCACCGGCAGAAAAATCAGGAAAATTTTCTGGAGCCAACTTCAAAGGATGGCAGCAAAGGGTGTTCTTTTGGCTTACCACTCTTGGTATGCAGAAGTTCACTAACGAAGACCCTCCTGTGCCCGCTGCTGATATGCCGACCAATGAAAAATTTATGATTACTGAGGCATGGACACAGGCAGATTTTCTATGCAAGGGCTACATCCTAAGTGCTTTGGATGATGATTTGTACAATGTCTACAGTGCTGTAAAAACTTCTAAAGAATTGTGGGATGCACTTGAGAAGAAGTACAAGACTGAAGACGCATGCTTGAAAAAATTTGTGGTTGCTAAGTTCCTAGACTATAAAATGATAGATAGCAGAACTGTTGGAACCCAAGTTCAAGAACTACAACTTATTTTTCATGACCTTATTGCTGAAGGTATGGTAGTTAATGAAGCATTTCAAGTGGCTGCGATGATAGAAAAGTTGCCTCCTTCGTGGAGAGATTTCAAAAATTATCTAAAGCACAAGCGTAAGGAAATGAAGTTGGAAGATCTTGTGATTCGTCTCAAGATTGAGGAAGATAACAAAACAGCAAAAAAGAAGTTGCGTGGAAATTCAACAATTATGGGAGCGAACATCGTTGAAGATGCTGCTCCAAAGAATAAGAAAAGGAAGCAACCTTTTGGAAAGAATCAGGAGCAGAACAAGAAAAAGTTCAAGGGCAATTGTTATAATTGTGGGAAAGTTGGACACAAAGCTCCAGATTATCATCTTCCGAAAAAGGACAAGAGAAAGGGACAAGCCAATATGGTGGAAAATAAAGAAGGTATTGATGATCTGTGTGCAATGCAATCAGAATGCAACCTAGTAGGTAATCCCAAAGAATGGTGGCTTGATTCGGGAGCTACTTCGCATGTGTGTGCAGTCCGAGAAGCCTTCTCTACTTATTCCCCTGCAGCACCTAATGCGACGATCTATATGGGAAATTATGCAACTGCTAAGATTGAAGGATATGGGAGAGTATTTCTGAAAATGACATCCGGCAAGGTGGTGACGCTGAACAAAGTGTATCATGTTCTAGAAATGCGAAAGAATTTGGTGTCTGCCGGCCTTCTTATCAAGAATGGATTCAAGTGTGTTCTAGTTTCAGACAAAGTAGTTGTGAGTAAGAATGAAATGTATCTAGGAAAAGGCTACCTCACTGAGGGTCTTTTCAAACTAAATGTAATGGTTGTTGATGATAATAAAGTTAAAGCTTCTTCTTACTTATTTGAGTCAAATAATTTATGGCATTCACGTTTAGGACATGTCAATCATAAAACCTTGCGAAAATTGATTAACTTAAATATATTGCCTAACTTTGATTGTAATAAATCAAAATGTCAAGTATGTGTTGAATCTAAGTATGCTAAGCATCCTTATAAATCTATTGAAAGGAATTCTAGTCCCTTAGAATTGATTCACACAGACATTTGTGATATGAAGTCTACACCAACTCGTGGTGGAAAGAAGTATTTTATAACTTTTATTGACGATTGCACTCAATATTGTTATGTATATTTGCTTAATAGTAAGGATGAAGCAATTGATGCATTTAAGCAATACAAGAACGAAGTGGAAAATCAATTGAATAAAAAGATAAAAATGATTAGAAGTGATAGGGGTGGAGAATACGAATCTCCTTTTGAAAAGATATGTTTAGAATATGGAATTATTCATCAAATTACTGCCCCCTACACACCACAATCAAATGGAATTGCGGAAAGGAAAAACCGAACATTAAAAGAAATGATGAATGCTTTATTAATAAGTTTCGGTTTACCACAGAACTTGTGGGGGGAAGCTATCCTTACAGCTAATCGAATACTCAACAGAGTGCCCCACAGCAAAACACAAACTATTCCGTATGAACTATGGAAAGGAAGAAAACCCAACTTGAAATATTTCAAAGTGTGGGGGTGTTTAGCAAAGGTCCAAGTTCCTTTGCCCAAAAGGGTAAAAATCGGACCAAAGACCGTGGATTGTATTTTTATTGGCTATGCTACAAACAGCAAAGCTTGTCGATTTTTGGTTCATAAATCGGACAATCCTGAAATTAATATTAATACGGTAATTGAATCAGATAATGCTGAATTCTTTGAAAATATTTATCCGTATAAAACTAAATGTGAGTCCTCAAGTGAAAGATCTAAACGACCACGAGAAGAACCAAAGGAAAGTAAACCAACTGAAGAGGATCTAAGGCGTAGCAAACGTCAAAGGATATCTACTTCCTTTGGACCAGATTTTGTGACTTTCTTGCTTGAAAATGAGCCTCAAACATTTAAAGCTGCAATGTCTTCTTCTGATTCAGCATTTTGGAAAGAGGCAATCAATAGTGAGATTCAATCAATTTTGAATAACCATACATGAGAATTGGTTGATCTTCCTCCTGGAAATAAACCTTTAGGATCAAAATGGATATTTAAAAGGAAAATGAAAGCTGATGGCACTATTGATAAATATAAGGCAAGACTTGTGGTCAAAGGTTATAGGCAAAAAGAAGGTCTTGATTACTTTGACACATACTCGCCGGTAACAAGGATAACATCTATTCGGGTGTTAGTGGCACTTGCTGCTGTTAATGGTCTTGAAATCCATCAAATGGATGTTAAGACGGCTTTCTTAAATGGAGAATTGGAGGAAGAAATTTACATGGAACAACCTGAGGGTTTCGTAGTTCCAGGTAAAGAAAGAAAGTGTGCAAACTTGTTATGTCACTTTATGGACTTAAACAAGCACCTAAACAATGGCATGCGAAATTTGACCAAATAATGTTAGCAAATGGATTTAAGATTAATGAGTGTGATAAATGTGTTCACATTAAAAATACTCCAAATCATGAAGTCATTGTTTGTTTATATGTTGATGACATGCTGATAATGAGTAAAGACATTGCTGATGTAAATGCTACAAAGCGTATACTTACTAGCAAATTTGACATGAAAGACTTAGGGGTTGCTGACTTGATCTTAGGAATTAGGATCCATAAAACTCCACAAGGTCTAGCATTATCACAGTCACATTATATTGAAAATATACTTGATAAGTTCAAATATTTAAATTTCAATGTTGCAAAAACTCCAATTGATGTAAGTTTTGCACTTCAAAAGAATGAAGGTAAAAGTGACTCACAATTGGACTATGCACGAGTTTTGGGAAGTTTGATGTATATTATGAATTGTACACGACCAGATATAGCATGTGCTATTAGCAAGTTGAGTCGATTCACGAATAATCCCAATCAAACTCATTGGATGGCAATGAAACGAGTCTTGGGGTATTTGAAACACACCCAAAACTATGCTTTGCATTATAATAAATATCCCGCAGTAATTGAGGGATATAGTGATGCAAACTGGATCACCTGATCATCTGAAGTTAAATCCACAAGTGGATATGTTTTCACCGTTAGTGGAGGAGCAGTGTCTTGGAAATCATCAAAATAGACATGCATCGCCCGCTCTACAATGGAGTCTGAATTTATAGCTTTAGACAAGGCTGATGAAGAAGCTGAATGGCTCAGAATTTTTTTGGAAGATATTCCATTTTGGCCCAAACCTTTGGCACCCATATGTATACATTGTGATAGCCAAGCGGCAATAGGGAGGGCAGAAAACGTTATGTATAACGGAAAATCGCGTCACATTCGACGGCGACACAATACTGTTAGACAACTACTCTCTAGTGGTGTTATCACTATTGACTACGTAAAATCAAGAGATAACGTATCGGATCCACTAACAAAAGGCCTATCTAGAGAGGCTGTTGAAAGATCATCGAGGGGAATGGGGTTAAGACCTAGGACAAGTCATCATGGCGGTAACTCTACCTAGTAGACTGGAGATCCCATGAGCTAGGTTCAAAGAGATCAAACAAAGTTATGATTGGCGGTTCAACATTGTCAAATAATTCAACCCATTCTCGTGATGATGACAATGTTCATAAATAAAGGATAAAACCTTAAGGCTTTTTAATGAGTTAATAAAGCATTAAAGGTTTTTTAATGATTATCTAAATCTGGCGGAAAATGACTAGATAGTGTGTTTATAGGACTACACGTTTAGAAATCACCTATATGAATGTGAAGTATAAGCCGCTTCAAGGGGAATGACGGTAAAGGCCCATTCTCTATGCATTCACGAAACCAGGCGGTGTTCATGGCTGAAACGAACACAACCGTGAGAACCATAGATGGTTGATGATTAATTGTGTGACTTATGTTGTCTAGTTATACAACAAAAGTTCGATGGTTCAAAGATATCGCATCTACCGATTGATCGAGTATATCCTATATAAGTTCACTATGGAAAGTTCAAAGGGAAACCTACTTATCCAGATGCAATTAATCTTCGTTTGTATATCACACACTTATCCGTGCATTCCTTTATCTTGTAGACATTCCCCATTCATGTGGGGGATTGTTGGGTTTAATTGATTGTTTGAATGGGAAATTGAGGGAAAAAGAAGTGGAGAAGAAAATGATATGTTCTCTCTTGCTTTATTAAATAAGCTTTGGTCCCACATAGGTGGTGGAAATGAAAAGTCTCCTACTTAAAAGTAGAAGCACTCCTTCATGTTGCTAAAAGGTCAAGAAGAGGGTCTCCCCTCGCGCCGTCGTCGTCGTCGCTCGGCTCGGCTACGGCTTCGGCTTCGGCTTCGGATTTGGATTTGGTCAATTGATTGATAATCTTTTTGGACCAAATTTTCTTTACATTTTAATTAATTAATATTATTTATTTATTTAATTAATTAAGTGGAAAAATCCTGACCCGCGACCCGCGACCCGTTTCTTTCCCGGATTAATTTAAATATTTCCCTCCGTTTTTTCCAACAGATTTTTGAAAGGTTGCAACCTTGTCCGAAAAGTTGCAAACCTTTTCTCAACAGGCAAATCTTTTTCCAACAGGTGCCTTTTCTTAAAAGGTGCAAATAGTCTATATATATGTCTCTTAATCCTCAGAATGTTCCATACGAAATTCTGAATATATACCATCTTCTTCTTCTTTCTGCACTTCCTAAAACTAGTGTGAAATACAGCCATCAAGTGGTTCGAAGTCATCAAAGATTTGCAGTACCTCTACTTTGGTGAGTAAATCGTTCTATCCTGGGAGGAAAGATTCCAAAACCTCGGATACTTTGAGGGGAATAATTTCCTTAAGGACACACTATGCAGTCAGTGGGCTCGATTTTGTTCTTGCATTAAATTTCCAGATTCTGTGTTTTATTACTTTTAGTTGTTGTTACTGTTTTAATATTTTTCAATACAGTTTACTAACATTAACCAAGTTCGCATTTGTTGCTAAAGGTAGTAGTTCTTTTGAGACACTTCTCTCCATGTGATTTAACGTGGAAGATATCCCCTCCCTTTAAGCACTCTCCAATCATCATATTTTCACACCTAGAGACCATCATAGTTTACAAGGAGAAATAAAGAATAAAATCAATCAGTTTGCTATCATCCCCTAGAATAACCACCATTCGAAAGAATCAAGTATAGCTGTTGTCGAAAAACTCAATAAATCTTTTAGAAGACTATGTTTCTTCTACTCAAGCATTTTAGGTAAATTGTTTCCTCGATCCAATGGAAGAGAAAGAATCTTTCAATAAGAACTACTAACCTCTTTCAATAAGAACTACTAACCTTCACATGTCAACAGAGATGAATGAATTTTAAGAGAGCTGATTCCATTTTTCACCAGTGATGAAACATGTCGGACATAATCTGCTCCTGCATGCATGCTAATTGCACCTCGCATTGAGTTGGTGCTCTTAAGCTTCCTCTTTGGTACAATTCTTAACTTTCTTACTGCAATATGTAGGTTAAAGATACACATTACACTACAGAATAAGAAATCTACATGTAGTTTGACAGCTTTTATTTCATTGACTTATCAATTGAAAAGTAATGTGTCTAAAAGTAAACAAGATAGTGTAGCAAACAGTTGGATGAAACCATAACTTATTATTCGAATATGTCTTCATATGAGTAGAAATTACTAGCTCTAAATTATAAATCACGCACCTACCTCACTCTCTCACACACACAAAAAAAAAAAAAAAGAAGAGCAAAGAAGTGCACTACCAATAACCTCAAAAAAATAAGCAAAAATAATTGTTTTTGAGTTATACCTTCCACACGAACCTTACCGACTAACTTTCTCACTTTTAAGGGTAATGTTTGTCCATTGGTCTTATGAATCCTTTCTGTTGTCTGCATGCATCGAGGTTGCAACAACAGTTTCTGCAAGCTGAGACGTTGGATAAGATAGAGCGAATATTGGTCATGGAAATTAAGTCGAATCCATAAAAAGGTGTTTTTAAAGTGATTCAATATGAGAAAAGATAAGCTAGCAAACCAGAAAGCACTTCGAAGCATCTGGCATTCATCGCGTAAAAACTCAGGTGCCTCAACACATCCTCTTGCCCAAGCATTTAGGCATAGACGGATGCAAGCATCATAAGCCAGGAGAACTTGCCATCCGTTTTGACTGTTGTTTTCAAAGAAATGTTCAGTAATTGCAATCTAAAAGAAAATTAGATTCAAAAAAAGTCCACCTCTTTTTCTCACCCTAAACTGGAACGAGGCCGAGTGAAAATGTTTAGATGTATAGCTACTTAGAGTAGTAATAAGGAGAAGAGGGAAGCAAAAGACTTGGGCTTCATCAACATAAGAGATATGCTAATTAAGCTATTGGTAGATTCTTCTACTACTTCAACAAGAACCCACTGAGAATTCCTGCAGCTCAGACTTAACTTTTGCTCATCATTCCATTCACCTTAATCTCTAAAATTCTGTCAAAATATTTTCTTTTCCTTTTTTTATGGAAAAGGGGGAGGGGGGATTTTCAAGGGACGGTCATCCTTTTGGAAAATACCATAGATGAAGCCTATATAAGTCCATGATAAAACACAATCCCCTTATGCTCTTTAATAATTCCTGTACCTTCTTAGAATACAGTTTTATGTGGACTTTTGCTGAGTCAAGGCACATGCTAACAGAACAGGAAATGACACAGTTCCACACTTATATAAAAGAGAGTTGTTTAGCAAGAGTAGCAAGCAAAACAAATGAAGTGAAGTAAAACCTGGTATCATAACGGCTTGGAAATCCCACCGAATTCCCTTGCTGGGAATAGGGAAGTGCATCACTTGCCTTATCTCCCCTGCACCAAAATGAAACTGTAATTGGTTTCTTGAACTTCATGCTGAAATGAAGGACATTTGCAAATATTTACATATTCTGAAGGTCAGTTCAACTTTTTCATACCCTCTATTTTCAGTCTCCGAAAGAACTTGTGCAACAACAACAACAACCTAGTGAAATCCCACAATGTGGGGTCTGGGGAGGGTAGAGTGTACGCAGACCTTACTCCTACCAAGGTAGGACGGCTGTTTTCTGGAGATCCTCGGCTCAATAAAAGCATAAAAAAATATCAAATAAGGCTAAGAAATTAAAAGCGTTACAGGAAAAAAAAATAACGAAAGTGTCACACATAAAATAGAGTAATCAAATTATAGAAAGTAATAAATAATAACAGAAATAGAAATAACAGAAATTTATCTTATTGCTGAAAGAACTTGTGCAACGTTTGGAATATTTATCTTATTACTGTCCTGTGTTCTAGACAATCTTTCAGAAATACACAATCCATTTCCATACCAGGCCTCTTCTGGTGTTTCTGAAAAAGCTTTCTTATAATTATGCTCAGTTTCAGTCAATCCTCCAGAAGTGCTCAATCCACTTGCTAGTTCAGAGTTAGCTTCATCTGCTCCAATATCAACTATCGGTGGTGCACTCGGGGTTCCTAAATCAATTAGCTTACCAACGGGTGTTGCCTGTATTTACAAATAGTTAACTTCTCAATAAATAATCAGGGGCGGAGCCAACATTGTAGTTACGGAGTTGGCAGAACCCAATCATTTAGGCTCAAATCATGTATTTGTGTTAAAAGATTCACTTAATATGTATAAATAAACTATTTAGAACCCAATAAGTAAAAAGAGTTGTGATTCAAAATCCATAAACTAAATATCCTGACTCCGTTCCTACTTTACATCAAGAAAAACACAAAATTTAGAAACATTACTATACAACCAATCAACCAACCAATATGAATTAATTGCATTGTGCTGCACTAGATTGCATTTAGGCAAGGACAACAACAACAACATACCTAGTGAAATCTCACAAGTGGAATCTGTATACGTAGACGTTACCCTACCTCAAATTAGTTGCATTGTACTGCACTAGATTGTATTTAGGCAAGGACAACAACAAACCCAATGAAATCCTACAAGTGAGATTTGGAAAGGTAGAGTGTCAGCGGACCTTACCCTACCACATAGAGGTCCTTACCCTACCACATAGAGATAGAGAGATTGTTTCCAAAAGACACTCAGCTCAAATGCAGAAAATCATAGTACATAATTATGAAATAGAAATACAGCAGCGAAGAAAACATGTCAATTAATAAGGAAATCAATACAACAGTAACAACAACGAAATAATGCGGTAACTGAAACACGGTAGGCAATAGATGGTCACAAATACCAAAAGCAAGAAACAACATGTATAAGGCTAATTATGCGACAACAGACAAGGAATTCTTACATAGGCGCTAAGTGGTTGAACATTTTCACGCAGATAGCTAGGAATACCCAAAATATTAGCTTTCTGTCCACTTCCCTCAGTAAATCATGGCACATAAGCGCCACGTAAGTGCTGCATGGCACAAAGTTGCTCATAGAGAAGGCTTATATAGGAAAAAGAGTTGTCCTAATGGATGATTTTAGAGAAATATGGATATTTTCCATAAAAGATTATAGATTTGCATGCAAGATTCCTAGAATATTCTAGACGAGAATTCTAGAGAAAGGATCTTAATGTAAATATATAGAGATTTATGTAAAAAATTATTATTTACACTTTAGCCCCAAGATGAGTAGTATAAATAGAGGAACATCTATTTGTAAATTCATCAACCAAAAAATCAAACAAAATTCAATCAAAGTTATCTACAACATTCTTCCTAACAATTCTCTTGTGTTCTTTCTCCCATTCTCTTAGCGATTCTTATAATCTTAGGCTGACTTGGCATAGCAAGATCGTAAGCAAGTAGTGCAAGAACGTGAGCAAGTTGTCAAGAGCCACACGTGCGCGTAGTAAAAGACTAAGCACGTGACATTATGCTCTAAAAAAATTAAAGAGTGTTGAGTGATACTATACATGTTATTTAATTATTATTTTCAAATTTCATTTAGATTATCAATGATTTTAATTCTAAGTAAAAAAGTAAAGATACAAAAAAAAAATAGAAGTTAAAAGAAAAAAGGAATTAAAAATTAAAAGGAAGATTAAAAAATAAAGGTAAAGAGAAAAACGAAGTGCCACTTTTGACCCATTTTACTGAGAGTTCTCTATTTGTTATAGAGAAATTCAAGTAAACCAGCTCTCATTTGGTTCGACTTCACAACGATTTCAGTGTATAAAATTTTGATTTATCGTTTCTTGGGGTTGAAAAGCATGAATCAAATATCGTGAACAAAATTATACCTAAACTTTGAGAGGTTGAAGAACATATCTATATATTCACAAGTTTTTTTATTGTGTCTCCTCCCTCTATTTTGCTTAGTCCGTGGTTTAATTAGTAGCCGTAAAAGCCACCTAGATGGCTTTTTTGGCCCCTCATGCGCCTCTAAGGAGGTGGCTATGTTATGTATTAATTTAAACTTTAAACTCTAATATGTAATGCTTATTACTTATCTATGGGTAAGTTAAATTATAGTAAATATATCAACACGGTGAGAATTAATGATCAAAAAAAGTGTGAATCAAAAAATATATCAACACTTCATATATCTCTATGAAAAGTGTGAATCAAATATCGTGAACAAAAAAATCCTAAACTTTGAGAGGTTGAAGAACATATCTATATATTCAAAAAAAAAAATTCTGTCTCCTCCCTCTATTTTGCTTAGTCCGTGGTTTAATTAGTAGCCGTAAAAGCCACCTAGATGGCTTTTTTGGCCCCTCATGCTCCTCTAAAGAGGTGGTTACACACAGTTTGTCATTTGTCGCATAGTTTAAGTATGTTACTAACAAAAATATGATACTTCAGGGAGATTTTGATCCATTATCTCTATGAAATATTTTATGTATTAGTTTAAACTTTAATATGTATTACTTATCACTTATCTACAGGTGAGTTAAATTATAAGTAATGATCCAAAAAAGAATGTTTTAATTTTTAAACTTCCTATTAATTTCTAATTGCACATATATATGTAGCTTGTCTTAGACAATAAATCTTTTTTTAAAAAAAATAAGTTTACTTAAACTGCGCTCCCAATCAAACACATTACATAAATTGGAACGATTTGAATAATTGAGACGAAGTCTTCTCAAACACTTTTGGTCTCGTACGGTGTGAATTCCCATCACAAAGCTATTGATACCTTCTTTTTAATTGTAAAAGGGAACGTAATAGTCACTACTCAATATTGATCAATGTGTTCGAAAATAAAAAGTACAAATAGCTTCATTGTCCATCTGTTATTTATACAGCTTCGATCTCTGAACTGTGTTGTTGTTCTTCAAAGTTTAGACTGGCAGTGTCAAGTCTCGTTACGACAAAAATATTGAAAACGGGCATTGAGGGAGACATTTCTTGTCGCCAATATAGGAAGCTATGAAAGTCTTGGCAAGCCAATTATACCACAGGGAAATCAATATGATCATTGGATAAGCATACCAAAATGTATGTTTTGGTACTGCCAAACAGACTAGCAATGACAGAGTAAGAATTTTGAAGAAATCTCCTACTCCTATACATATTTGCCACTGCCTGCTTCTAAGGCAGCCCGGTGCACTTAAGCTTCCGCTATGCGCAGGATCCGGGGAAGGGCCCGACCACAAGGGTCCATTGTACGCAGCCTTACCTTGCATTTCTGCCAGAGGCTGTTTCCAAGGCTTGAACCCATGACCTCTGGTCACATGGCAGCAACTTTACCAACTGCCTGCTTCTAGTGTTACTGAATGGGAGATTCGGACGAATATTAATGGAGGTGGTAGAGAAGATAACAAAAACCACAAGAAGAATGCTAGCTTCCATGAAAGTAAACTGGTGAATGTTGAATGGATTCAATTGCCAGGGCATTCTGATTCCGGATTTGAAAATGTTTACAAACATTAAAGATAACATGCCTAAAATCAAAATGATCCATGGTTACTATAGATATAGTAGAAGATGTTTTAACCTTTACTAATTTATATAGATCATTAGCTGGGGTAATAACGTACAATTATGCTAATGAATAAAAGTACATATGAGTCAATACATATAAATCCTATGATGCTTATGGACATGAATATGTTGACTACTGACTACATAAGTTGTAAAGCAAAAAGTTAATCAAGAGCGGCAAGTCAAAAGAAATTGCAACATTATATTGACTTCGGCAGCATTCTGATTTACCCTTTAGGGTAATATAATCTGCAGAATTACAGTTCAGTAACCTTCATAGGTAGACTTTGGTTATGTGATTCTGACTTGCCCTACAGTTAGTCATCTTTCTGCTTTATTTGTCTTTCTGAGTGCTTGAGCTCAAAGGCGAATTCAGGAATTGAATTTTATAGGTTCGGCATTTTATTCCTTCAGTTATTGGATTCTAAATTACTATAATAATATGTACATATTAAGTGATCTTTTTAGGACAAATACAGGTTATTAGATTCTGCTGAACTCATACCATCAACGCTACATCCATCCCTGCTTGAATCGACAACAAAAGAAGAAGCTGCAATCCAGGGTGTGGTGAGGCTGAATGAACCAAATTCCATATACAGTGGCTAGTGTTGGAAAAATGTGGACTAACATAAAAATATATATGGTCAAAATGACAAAATAAAATGGAAAAATAATGACACCAAGAATTTTACATGAAAACCCTTTTAAATAAGGGAAAAACCACGGGCCAAGAAGAGCAACTGATATCACTATAGTAAGAAATTTTATACTGGGTCTTAACGAGTACAATACTCAAAAAAAAATTACCACACACTCAAAAGGAATAACACTCTTTTGATCTCCCACCTTACTAAAAAAAATATCGCCCACACTCTATTTTTTCTTCACAGACTATTTTCTTATAGTCTATGACATATTTCTAAATATTTTTCTTTTTTTCTCTCTGTGAATTCATATCTAACAAATGAGCTGAGGGCTCTTATTTATAGGGAAAAAAAAATTCCCATTGATGTCACTGATGACATTATGACAATTAACAAGTCAAAAATCATTTGTCAACATTTGCTGACAATTCAATTTTATAGTAAGAATACATTTACTGCCTTTGACAATTCTGCAATGATTTGCAGCTATTATTGACTAATTGTATGAGATGGACGCCACAAATCTCCCCCTCCAGTCTCATGCAACTGTAATGAGGTATCTTCGTCTTATCAGAGAGAGCTCATGCCAACAAGTTCTTTGCACAATTCGAACTTGTTCCTTGTTACAATTTTTGTCAGCATATCTGCAGAATTCTCATTTGTAGAGATCTTTTTAACTTGCATAGATTCGTCTTTTATCTTTTCTCGAATCTAGTGATATCTCACGTCGATGTGTTTCGTCCTTGCATGGTACATGGAGTTCTTGCTCAAGTCTATTGTATTTTGACTGTCACAATAGATGACATATTTCTTCTGATGCAAGCCAAGCTCTTGAAGAAATTGCTTGAGCCATACCATCTCCTTGCCAACTTCAGTAGCCGCAATATACTCAACTACAGTTGTAGACAGTGCAACACACTTCTGCAACTTCGACTGCTATGATATAGCTCTACCTGAAAAAGTAAACAAATATCCAGTAGTGGATTTTCTATTATCAAGGTCACCTGTCATATCAGCATTTGTATAGCCCTTCAAGATTGAATTTGATCCTCCAAAACACAAACATTTATTTGAGCTTCCTCTCAGATACTTGAGCATCCACTTTACAGCTTTCCAATGCTTTTTTTCTGGATTGTCGAAAAACTTGTTGAATACACAGACTGCGTGAACAATATCAGGTCTAGAGCATACCATTGTATACATTAGACTTCCGGCGACGGAGGAATATGGAACTTTGGTCATGCTCTCCTTTTTCTCCCTAGCTGTAGGACAAATTTTCTTGCTCAACTTCATATAACCAGCAAGAGGTGTGCTAACAGGCTTAGCATTCTTCACGTTGAAGCGCTCCAGTACACGTTCAATGCACTTCTCTTGTGACAGATAAATCTTCCTTTTATCTCTGATATGGGTAATTCTCATGCCCAAAATTTGCTTGGCATGACCCAAGTCTTTCATGGCAAAAGACTTACACAACTCTTTCTTCAGCTCGTCAATCTTGAAAGAATTCCTGCCCACAATCAACATATTATCCACATATAGCAAAAGGATGATAAAATCATCGTCAAATTTTTTTTGTACAAATACACAATGATCTGAAGAAGTCTTCTTGGAGCCTTGCTCCCCTATAACAGATTCAAACCTTTTATACCACTGTCTAGGAGCTTGTTTTAGCCCGAATTTTTTTTTTTGAGTTTGCACACAAAATTTTCTTTACCATTTACCTTGAAGCCCTCAGGTCGTTCCATATAAATCTTCTTTTCAAGGTCACCGTGTAGAAAAGCCATCTACTTAATCTCTAAATTAAGACTAGCAGTTAAGCCAAGAACTGTATGAATGGAGGACATTTTCACAACAGGAAAAAATATTTCGTCAAAGTCAATACCCTTCCTTTGACCAAATCCTCTAACAACCAATCTAGCTTTGTATCTGAGCTTCAAGTTGTGTTCTTCAACTTTAACTTAGAACACTCATTTGTTCTTCAAAGCTCTCATACCCTTAGGCAATTTCACCAACTCATAAATGTGATTCTCATGCAAAGATTTTATCTCATCTAGCATGGCTTCAGACTACTTATCCTTATGCTCATCTTCCATGGCCTCCTCATAGCACCCAGGTTTACCCCCGTCAGTGAGTAGCACACACTCATTAGGTGAATAGCGAGATGAGGAAATATGTTGTCTTGTGGACCTCTTAAGAGGATTATTTGCTTCTTCCACAATTTCATGAGAAGGAGTATTATCAATAACAACATCATTGTTATCATCAGCATCAACATATTGATCCGGACTTGATTCTGAGCATTACCATGATCGTCAAGCCTACCAACATCATCTACACTTGTATGAGGAAATTAATCAATATGGATTACTCCATCTGAACTTGAAGATTTTAGCTTCTCTGTTTTGTCAATATCTTCAATTCTTGAATCATGATATTAATTTAATTGATATATGAGTTCTAAATTCTAAGCAAAAAAAAAATGGCACGATTCTATGGTGTGGTAGATGGTGGCTCAACGGTTGAGGGTTCGGGGTTAATGATAATGGTGGGAATGGTTATTATGTCTGTTTTAATGATTTCTATGGTCATTTTTGTTTGTGGAGACTCCTCTAACAGACAAAAGAGACGTCGGGGTGACGAAAGAGGAGACGGTGGAGGCGGTTGTAGTGGTGAAGCAGGAGATGGTGGAGGCGGTTGTGGTGGTGGAGGAGGCAGTGGATGCGGTGGGGGAGGAGGATGAGGTGGTTGCGGCGACAGCGGCGGCGGATGCTGAGTTGATTAAATTCTTGTATTTGTGGAGTCATGGAGAGTTATTCTTGAATATATAACTTGTCCTTTGTTTTGTCACTTTCATGTAGATAAAAATTTAATGTACGATATATGTAGAATTTAAGTTATATATGTTGTTAGTGTACATTATTAGATCATTCAAGGGATATATATGTGAAAATCTTTGTAAAAAATGAAATTTGTAATCATGAAAATAAGATAAATTTTATATTACAATATGTAAAGATGACTTGATGCTTTATATATACGTTTTGTGTAAAAGTTTTATATTTGCGAATACTTTATGCATGCATGGAGTCTCCAAGAAAATATTATAATGTTTCTAGATTGTAAAAGTCATCGTAAAACTTTCATTAGTAGTTAATGACGTTTGGACACACTTCTTATTCATTTGAACTAATTAACCCCAAATGTTCCTCCAAACCAATCAACCCCTAAATTCACTTTAGTTGATACTAACAAATGTGTATCAGCAATATTAAAAGTCAGAAACAAGCATGAAAACAAAGACTATTGAAAGTAGATGCTTGAGTTGCAAAAAGAAATCCTATGAGATCAGTGGCAAAAAGGCAATCAAATTGCAAGGAGTAACGTATAGCAACAGCACGAAGCTGTTGATACTATTTGCAAGCCGGTGAAAGTATCATCTCTATTTGTTGCGCTTTTTAGCCTGCTTGCCTTGACCCTTCTTAGGAGGTCCCTTTCCACGACGTTTAAGCATTTCAAGCTTGCTCAGGCGCTCTTGCTCTTGACGTGCCATCACAAGAGGATCATCTTTCATGATATCATGTGGGTACCATTGTGACACCTTCTCACCGATGAGCTTCTTGCGTAAAACCTTGTGGGATGATCTCTGCCCGGTTGGATTAAGCACATGACCAAATATCCTGGCCCTTGCCTCAGCCACCCCTTCAATGGCTGCAGCAGCTACCACGTTCTTCAGTCTCCCAAAGTTCATTTCTTTGTTCCAAAAGCAGCTCAGAACACAGATTATCTGCCCAAAGAAGCAGAGTCTCAAGTTGCAATTAATATATTTTAACTTCTTGTATCATGTAAGTTGCTTTATTTCCCATATTACAATTCTCTTTCTATGTATGATTACTTGTAGTTATCTTTTAGTGACTAAGAGAGTATAAATTCTCTTACACTACCAGCATAAAGAACACATCAATTAGGAATAAGCCTTAGAAAATCACACAGCTGAAGAAGTTTAAAGCCTTAGCCACAGCTACAGACCCAATTATGTCTACAAGTTGAATTGTGACAGCTAAAGATCTGCGCAAGCCACTACCAACAAGGGTTCAGTGAGAAGTCTAATGCAATTGCAAATATATCCGATTGACAGAGAAAAAATCAAGAAGACATCAGGAGTTAGAAGACGAATTCATTGCTATCACTTTAAAACAAAAGTCCATCAGTTCAACATCTTTCATAAGAACTTCTACCTTATCCAGAACACCCTAATCAACAAGGGTGAACTATTCTCTCCCTCCTTTTCTTTTGGTACAGCCGTACAGCTTTATGAAATGCATAGCATCCATTAAATTGGATTAATAATAATGATTCAGTGGGGCCTTCTATATTCTCTTTTACACTCAAGAAGGATGATAACTAACAGGTATGAACACCACAGTCGCTTCCCCCATCTCCAACCTATTGCGCCTTAACGATTGCATATTTCACCTGTGAATCAGTTTACTATATGTATGCCAAATGAAGAAAAGAATTTAACCAATTAGTTAATACTATTTTGCAGCTAACAATGATATTAACACATGATTATAGTGTTAGCTTAGAGTAACAGCACTTGCAGCAAAATATTGGTATCTTCAACAAGATAGTCCACAATTAAGTATACTACATAGAGTACAGTTAAAAAAAAAAGAGCCAAGACCCTGACTGATGGATGCACTTGGCACACTAACATTCCCTTCAAAGTGTCCTTTTTACTATGGAGAGCTGTGAGATAGAAACTCCCCACTAATGATAAACTAGTCCAATTTGGAGCAGTACCAGCAGCATGTTCTTGTTGCTACAGACCAGGATTGGACAATGTAGATCACATATTTGCTTCTGGAAATTTTGCCAAGCATATTTGGCAACAATTCTCTAGTTCATGGGGGATACTGCAAGGGACCTGCCCCTTGAGAAGCATCCTGATAAAATGGTGGACTGCCAAGTCCAATAATGAGGTTCATAAGCTCATGTTGCAGGCCACTCCTATCTTTGTTTGTTGGCATATATGGAAGAATAGATGTGCTAGTAAATATGAAGGAAAGAAATCCAATACTACTAGAGTTAAATTCTCCATAGTCAAGGACCTATACATGCTGATAAGCACTGCTCTTGTGAAGTTGGAAGGAACTGGTCCCTATGGTAGAACAGTGCCAACAAGACATGAGAGTGACCAAAGTTATGTGGATCAGACCTCCATCTTCCATTGTGAAGTTGAATACTGATGGGAGTGCATTAGACAACCCTGGGAAAATTGGAGCAGGGGGAATATTAAGAGACCACAATGGTAACTTAATATATGCCTTTGCAACTCCATTGGGAATGGGTACTAATAACCAAGCAGAAGTGCAGGCAGCAACTATTGGCCTCAATTGGTGTCTCCAACATGGCTTTGATAGAGTGATATTGGAAGTTGATTCAGAATTATTGACTAAGTGGCTGAAACAAGACCTCAAACCACCTTGGAGCATTCACAGATATGTTACAAAATTACAGTCTTTGGTCCAGTAATTGGAACTCTTTCAGTGCAAACACATATTCAGAGAAGCAAACCATCCTGCAGATACCTTATCAAAATGCAGCCACATGTTCAATGATACACAACACTTCTACAACCTCCAGCAACTACCACATGAAATAAAGGGTTACATCAAGATGGACAAGCTAGGAATGGCAAGCTTCAGAAGGAAAACTCTAAAAAGGATCAAACTATCCTCTTGACTGATCTCATTTTCAATGTGTAATAGACTATCTATGTGTAATTTGTTTTTCTCCTTATTCCACCTAGTTATTTCCTATTGTAAGGGGAGAGTCTCCCTTGTTTACTGCTTCAGTAGAACTACTAACATACATTTAGAAGTAAGAGCTATAGTAGTGGTGTCTTCTTGTTTGTTTACCTTGTGCAGGTACTTTACACAGCTGCACCCTCCAAGAACAAGAACTTCCACCTACCACAACACACAAGAGCATACAGCAACATCAATCCAGACCAGCAACACATGGATCCACACTCAACAGCCATCAAAAATGAAGCTTTAGTTCCAATTCTGTTTCCTGTTGGGTGTCTCTTTGTGCAGGTATCATGTCACTTTGAGCCATGTGGTGGTGTTGCAGCAGCTGAGCCTGGAGTTCATGCAACATCTCCACAACAACACATGGAGCAACTACAGTACAGCAACAGCAGACTTCATTGAGCTACAAAGACAACTACAGCAGCTGTGGAACTCTACCAGTTTGCAACAACAGCACCTAGGCAGAGTTCAGCGGCCAACTGACATAAACAAAGAGGTCTACAGTACTAAAATGAGGAACAATTTGAAGCTGCCAACTGACAGAATGCAACAACCAACAACACCAAACACTATTGGGGGCTCCTTTTGCTTATTTGTTTGTGCAGGTACATAGGGAGATCCCAAGAAGTTGCGGCTCGAATGGGTAATCGGAGACGTTAGTCGAGCGACCCTGAAAATATTGCCGTCTTAATTTCTTTCAATGACGGACACATTATTCATATCCAAAACAGCAACATCATGACATCAGCCGCTTTCAATGCATGACGCATTCACATCTCATGGACAAACTCGGTACGACAAGCCTAAGAAGGACAACGATGACACGACCGCTCTCGATCCATGGAAATGGGAAGTTTCGTATACTTGCTCTACTTCGATTTAGCTATGTTTTTAATGTAGCTTAGTTGAATAGGACTAGTGTAGGTTTCTTTCTTGATTTACATGGAAGGGGAGAGTCTCCCTCATTTACGTATTTCTTAGTCGCATTGTATCGAGAGGAGTCATCTCATAGGTTTATCGCTTTTCCATCTAGTATTCGAGGATAAGTTGGTCGACCTTAGTAGGTTAGCCGACTTATGAACCACCTTAAGTTCGGAGGTAAGGTTTATGTCCCCCTCCGTGTATTTTTATTATTATTTTTATTTATGATAAGGCTTGGGGGTGCTGCTCAACCCCTGACTGTGCACGAGAAGTGGGAGCCTCGTGTAGGGTCTGTTCCCATAAAAAATTAAAAAAAAACATAGAGTACAATTGAATCCCAGTGAGCCAGGCATTACAAAGGTGTCCTATAAATTCTAGGATAGATGGAGACATCACCGTACTACTATTAGAAATTTTGACAAGAAAATAAGATTTCATAGAATAGTACATGAGATTTCAATTGTCAGAATCATGGGTGGACTTTGTTGCAGACCATAATTGTATTACGAATGTGGGTACAAACTGCACTTATCTGACCAATCTAAATTTTGGATTAGTCTTTGGTTATAATTGATAAACCAGTGGATGTTCCCCTCCACCCACCCTCGGTAAATAACAAATGTAAGTTAAAAGACCGATCTTTATACAAAAAATAATAATTTGAAATCAGGGGCTCAAGTGAAAACATGGCTCCCACCCCTATGTTTAAACTATGAACGACCCACTGTCGTACTAGTAAAAGAAGAGAGCAACCAAGGGCAATCAGAATATAAGGTTCTGACCTTATGTTGCGAGTAAGATGGATTCGAACAACACATCAGGCTTGCTGTATTGATTAGGTCACAATGATAAGAAGAGAGCAACCAAGGGCAATCAGAATATAAGGTTCTGACCCTGATGTTGCGAGTAAGATGGATTCGAACAACACATCAGGCTTGCTGTATTGATTAGGTCACAATGATAAGAAGAGAGCAACCAAGGGCAATCAGAATATAAGGTTCTGACCCTGATGTTGCGGGTAAGATGGATTCGAACAACACATCAGGTTTGTGTATTGATTAGATCACAATGATAAGCCTCGAAACTTATATAGATCAAATTATGTTACTTGTAAAATTACAAATAATGGTAAATGTGACTAAATCGTCCCAATGACAACTAAATTGAAACCAAAATAACTATAAATGAAGACCCAGTCTGAATATTGAGTTATTGACTAATAATTTGTTTTAATGACAGAGAAATAATGAATGAGAAAAAGGTGCTTCATTTTCTATATAAAAAACTGAACAATGATTCAAAATCTATAACAATTTCATATAAAAATCTCACAATTCTATTACAGATTAACCCTCACATCTCAGTCGTAAACACAAATTCACAGTTACAATTTTTTATTAATATCAAATTAAGAGAAGTTATGACCTATCTAAATTTCAACTTTTTATGGAAAATCAAAAGGAAACAAAAACATGAAGCTCACAAAAGTATTACCAGTCACCGGAGAAAGAGAGGATGAGAGAAACGCAAGAAAAAGGGGAAATGCAGAAGCTGTCCTTCACTAAACTCAGTCCCGAAAGTAGGACTGTTCAAAACCGACCGTTACCGATAACCCAACCACAAATTTGGCTTATTGGTATTGGGTTATCGGATTAGCGTGTGGGAATGAATTTAAATTTTATAATTAACGGCTTATCGGTGTGGGGGGGGTTACTCAATTTTGTTATTGGGTAAACCGTTAAGAATTTATTATATTTTATTATATTTTTATCCCTAAACATATAAAATATGTATGGTAATTATAATTTGTAACCATAAAAATAAGCCTTAATAGGACAAGTCCATTTAGTTAAATAGGTCAAGCCCATTTAGAGTATAAGACCCTAATTTTACCTAAATCTGTGGTAAAATTATGCTAAGTATACACTATTTCCGATTCATATTATTTGTCTTTTAAAAAAAAAATTGGTACTTAAAGTTATATTTATTGAAACGAATTTCAGTTTACTAAGACGATTAATAATTGGTATATGAGGAAATATATATTTCCTTTTTTGCTTTTATAATTTGAATGACTACTGAAACTAGTGTGGTAAATCTTACAGAACATACTTGATTTTGAATTTGTAGGAAATTCTTGATAGCTCACCCAGTATAGGTGTATCCTCAGGACTCAACAAGCTCTTCTAATATAAAATTAGAAATGTATAAACTAACAATGATTCAATAAGAAAAAAAAAACTCAGTACAATAAAGACATGATAAAGGTTTTTTAATTATATTCAAGGCCATCTAATATACTCTATTAATCGTGGTTGAAGAAATATTGGCATAATTGTGATAACGGCCGGTAACGATTAAAAATAGACTCTTTAATATGGTCATTAATTATGACACATTAACGAATGAATATAGACATGGCTTTGCACACTAATATCCAGAGAATGAATCTGAACATATACGTAGTCAATGTTTACACTTTCCTTTGAAGATACATCCTCATTTTTTCTAACAACTGGTATATCCTCTTGTCTGGGTGATTTATAGATGGATCCATGGGGAATTCGATTACTATTTGTGATAAAATATATGGTTTTCAAAGTGGGGATACATGTGTCATCGTTATTAAGAAATTTCAATTGACAGTTGGTGATTTTAGTTCAATAAATCCCAATCTTGATTGTGAAAAGATGTTTGCTGGTCAATGGTTGTGCCTCAACAGCTTGGAGTTCATGTACCCTTAGAATGTAGTTTCTGCAACACTGATTTAGAGTCTGTGGGTGACTTGTTTTTTGATTGCACTGTCACAAAGTCTATTCGGGCAGGATTACTGCATTGGTATTCCAGAAGTATTGGTGGCTGGCAAAGTGAGCTACAATGAGCAAACATCCAGAATATAAATTCATTTGGAAAAGGGTGCTTTAGTTGGGTGTGCTTTTGCCATTTTGGTAGCTCTACTATGGAGGGAAAGAAATAATTCGAATAAAGCCAGCTTCATGATGATGTGTTATGGAGGAAAATTGCCTATCATATTCATGTTAGAGGCCACCCATGATTCTGACAATTGAAATCTCATGTACTATTCTATGAAATCTTATTTTCTTGTCAAAATTTCTAATAGTAGTACGATGATGTCTCCATCTATCCTAGAATTTATAGGACACACCTTTGTAATGCCTGGCTCACCTTTGTAAGACATAAATCTTTGCCAATCATTATCTAATTACAATAGCAACCAGTCTTCAATTTATACCAGAATATGAATTATATCCATGAAAAACTAGGGCAAAAGAAAGTAAAAAAAACATCAAACATGAGCTAAATACGCATGTAAATCAGCACACAGGTAATTCATCCATAACAAAACTTGAACCTTTACAACCTATGTTACATGGACTCCCCTAAACCAATTCAAACCCGACCCAGATGTGTAAAAATCCGATATGGGTATCTCCAATTTTTGGCTAATTGAAGAATCCACACAAGAATCTGAAGCAAAACAGGTACATACAAACAATACAAAAGAACGATCCATATAACAAAAACGAGAAGAACTGAAAACTTACCAAGACCTGAAGCAAAAGACCGAAAGTTGAACGAATCTGGGATTCTTGAAGGAAGATGGAGAGAAATACAGGAGAAGGTGGTGAAGAGGATGGGGGAAAAGTGTAGAGATTGATGTTTTTGATGGGGAAAAGTGTAAAGATTTGAAATTTTGATGGTAAAGATGGAATTTTTTTTCAATGAGATTGAAAAATATTTTTTTTTGAATGATAGAGCATTTGAATGGGCTTAAAAAAATAATTTTTATGTATAAAATGTTTTAGAATTTTGAAGGGCATAAAACAATTTTGGGTGAAGATTGAAATTTGTTAGCAGCTTTTACGGATTTGGTTTCGGTACAGAGACGGTGGCCAATGGAAGAAGACTAATAAGGATTAAGGTGGTCTGTTTAAAAGAATTATTTAAATTAATTAATTAAAATTTGGTTAAATAAATTTTAATTTATAATTAATTTTAAATAATTAAATTGTAATCAATAGATGGTCGCCACGTGTTTAAAAAAATTATTTAAATTATTGAATTAAAATTCTGTTAAATAAATTTTGATTTATAATTAAATTGTAACCAATAAATGATCGCCACGTGTTTAAAAAAACTATTCAAATTATTTAATTAAAATTCTATCAAAAAAGCCTAAAATATCTTCGAACTATTGAAAATGGTACAAAAATACCTTCATTCATCTATTGGACCTAAAATGCCCTTTTCCATTAAAGAAAAGGTCAATTTTGGACCTAAAGGTGGATGTAAAGAGTATTTTAGGTCCAACAGATGGATGATGGACATTTTTGTATCTTTTCCAATAGTTCAAGGATTTTTTAGACCATTTTCTATAGTATCAAAGTAAGACACTCACTCAATATGACGGTATGACAAACGTCAACAAGGATACAAAGTCCCTAAGAGGGGTAAGGGGGAGGGATATGTAACACTCGTGACTGAGGGCAAGTCAAAAAGAAGGATTGACAGACTTTTAGGTTGACAAACTTACAAATAAAATACATTTAACATCTTAGACGAATTTCAAATTAGAATAAAAAAAAATTAAAAACTTCGTACATTCATATGATCCACACATTTTTAAGCTCGATTAATCACTACATGTCATGGACTTAAATTATTCATCCAAACGCTATGTTTTACCAACTTTTCGAAAAGAGTAGCCAAAAAAAGACTTAATTCTTGCTAGTGGAAAACTAATCAATTATTTTGGAAAACTTCAAAAATTCTTTATGTTATCCAAGAAACCTTTTTCTTTCCTGTGGAAACTTTAACAAGAAAAAGGGACTAGCTATAATTAATTTAGAATTTTAGAAACACAAAGAAACATAATAAAGGAGTCCACCACTATGTAGAATTTTGTCATAAGTGGCCATACAATTATTGGCCATCACATTGGACCTTTCTTTTAAAAAATAAAATAAATCTGTGTGCCTTCATTTTTGTACTTTCCATACTAAAGAGTTTCTAGCAATAAAAGTGGGCAATTAGTTGTTTTTTTGGATGTTTCTGTAAATGAATCATATAATAACTTAATGGTCCACGAAACATCTTTTTTCATTTAAGTTGAATTATTATATTAATATAGAGGGAATAAACAAAACTATAGAAATATAATTTTATTATTCCGCAGGAATGAACTTGTTCACATTGTCTGTCCTAAGCTCGAATAAAAAAGGAGAGTGGTCGAGAATCAATTGAAAATAAGTTTTCTATCTCTTAAAATTAGGAATAAGAATACGTATATCCTATACTCTTTAATCCTCGCTTGAGATTACTCTGAATTTGTTATTATTGTATAAAAATAAAATTAAGCCAAAATATTATCAAGTTTTCTGTTTAGTCCTAATAAAAAAGGTCTTTGATTGCATTTTTAACATCATGTATAGTTTTGAAAATCTTTAGAAAATAATTGTAAGCAAAACTAGTAGTATAGCTAACAAGTTTAGCCGTTAGAAAAGGCACATATCTATACGACTATGACGGAATCAGAATTTCAACTAATAAATATTAAAATATAAAAAAATAAAATCGTATAAAATTTAAAAAGTTCGATTGATACACCTCAAATATATATGGCTCCATCACTATCTATACCATGTTACATGATAAATCAGATAAAAATGTACATTAATATACTTTACGTAATAAAATAATATGCACACATTTCATGCTTTCATTAATTTCATGTAAATATCAAGAGTGCCTCTAAAACTAATTAACAATATCACCGATTGTCACCATCAAACATATCCAAAAAGAGGCAAATTAAGAGTCGATTTTAAGACAAACCAAAGGACACAATTATAAATACAAATTATTACTTCCTCCATTTGAATTTATTTAACTGGTTTTGAATTAACGTAGGTTTTAAAAAAAAATATGACTTTTGAATTTTATGATTTTAAATTAAAGATATGTAGAATATATCAAAATATCAGTTAATTTTGTGGTATTAAATACGACATATAGAAAATTAAAATTAAAGAGTTCTCAAAAAAAATACATTCTTTTTTTAGACGGATTAAAAGGAAAAATAGGACAAATAAATTAAAACGAAAAAAAAAATACATAAAGCTACGCACAAAGAAATGAAGTTTCTTCTTCTGACAGATTAAACCATATTGCTTATGAAATTTTTGTGTGTATATATATATATATTTTAATCTTTTCTATACCAAAGAAATTCTAAGTGAAAAAAAAATTACTTAAAGAGGTGCAAGTGAATGCTCTAAGTTTATGTTTTTATTTTATTTTCAAAGGTATAGTAATTTAGCATTTAATCCTTTCTTAATTGCCGCCTTTAATTTTATAAGTAATTTTATTTGCAAAAGCTTATTTATAATTTGTGGTTTTTCCACCATGGTGAATTAAGTTTATATTTTAGCCTTCCCTTTTAGTTTTTTTTTTCCTCCTATTGCTTTACAATTAGATTAGGAGGAACCTTTACCTATACAACAAGCAAACCTCAACCAACAATCTTCTTTTCTTTCTTTTTAGTCTTCAAAGCAAAATTCAACTAGCAAGATTGCAAGTTACCTAACGGATTCAAAATTTAAAGTTGATATACTCATCTTTTAAGATTTTTAATATTTAATTTATTATATTTTAGAATTACAGGTTTAAGTCTAATATTTATTGCTATTTTAATTTTACATGTTAATATATATTTTGTGTCAAAAATATTAGATTCAGATAGATCAAGTACCGACAAAGCGAAGTCAGAATCTTAATTTATGCATTCTTGAATTCTAGATTATTATTTTTTTACTGATTGTAGATAAATTATGTATACATACAAGGTGAGTCTAACCCAAATACAAAGTCGGGACTAAAGTTATTATAGAAATATCAACCTCTTATCCTACTACTATTGCATGTCGGCATGGATACAACAACAACGACCCAGTAAAATCCCACAACGTGGGGTCTAGGAAGGGTAAAGTGTACGCAGACCTGACTCCTACCAAGGTAGAGCGACTGTTTTCGAAAGACCCTCGGCTCAGTAAAATCAAAAAAGAAGTCAGATAAGAATAAGAAGTTCAAAGCGATATGGAAAAGCAAGTAACAAAAGCAACCCAGATAAAATAGAGCAATCAAAGTACAAAAAGCAATGAAAGTAATAAATAATAATATACATCAGACCACAGGGAATTATAGTGCACTAATACGCCTACTAATAAGGAAGAATGGCGAGACTATGAACTAGCCTTCTACCCTAATGTGGGTCCTCCACACCCTCCTATCTAAGGTCA
Organism: Solanum dulcamara; assembly: GCF_947179165.1. Lineage (NCBI taxonomy): Eukaryota > Viridiplantae > Streptophyta > Magnoliopsida > Solanales > Solanaceae > Solanum > Solanum dulcamara. Next base: position 72,030,783 of record NC_077246.1, on the reverse strand, counting down.
TGTCCTCGGTAAGTTGTAATTGCGCCATGTCCTGTCTAATCACCTCTCCCCAATATTTCTTCGGCCTACCCCTACCTCTTCTGAAACCATCCATGGCTAACCTCTCACACCTCCGCACTGGGGCATCCGTATTTCTCCTCTTCACATAGCCAAACCATCTCAGTCGCATTTTCCGCATCTTGTCTTCCACCGAGGTCACTCCTACCTTGTCCCGAATAGCCTCATTTCTACCTGTCACTGCTGGTATGCCACACATCCATCTCAACATTCTCATTTCAGCAACTTTCATCTTTTAAACGTGAGATACCTTAACTGGCCAACACTCCGCCCTGTATAACATAGCCGGTCTAACTACCACTTTGTAGAACTAGCCCTTAAGTTGTGGAGGCACCTTCTTGTCAAATAGCACACCGGAAGCGAGACTCCATTTCATCCACCCTACCCCAATACGATGTCGGCATGAATGGTTCAGTAAAAATGGTGGACTATAAGTCAAACTTTATTGAAATATCGTAAATTTGTAAAGTTAACCCTAATGTTATAAAAGAAAATAGAATTAGCTATGAATTTTATCGTTAATTGATTGTTAAATAAAATTAGTCATAATTTTTAGTCTATATAGAATTAATGAAGAGAAGGAAAACATCTTAGTTATAATTGCAAAGACCAAAGTTAACTAATTCCCCACATTTACTGCTCAAGGTGCAAGAAATTCTAGGAGCATCATTTTAAGAGTTGCCATTTATGAAAGGGATAAAAAGTCTTTTACTTAATCTATGGTTTCACACAATATGGTACAAGTACTTGCTTTTAGAAATTTTATCGGACACAAATTCAGAATATGAAGTTCATAGTAATCTCAAATTAATATATAATATAATAATATTTGAATTTATATTTAAATTTTTATAAATATTTGATAAATTCTTGATATGAATATATAATATAAACAAAAACTATTAAATTTACGTGAACTCATAAATTATTAGATAAATTCCAGTGTGTTTGCTCACCCCATGTTTTACTTTTTTCACAATATTACTCTAATTATTTTCACCATCACTTTATATATCTTTTATAGACTAACAACAAACAATAACAACAATAATTTTAAACTGATATTTTATCTTTTATAGATTAACAGGCAGATCGATATATTAAGTTTTCGCTATGTGTTGTATTTGGAAGAAGATCGAATTGTAAAAATTTATTGTACGGAGCCTTACACTACATTTTTATAATTCTGCTTTATAAACATCTTTTATTGATTGACACGATAAAATAATTTTTATATTTATCGCTTAATTTTATCTTAAACTGAAATGACAAATCATCGAGATAGTATTTTTTTTAAAATCACTATAAATAATTTGAGCCCCCCAAAGTAGGAGTTAGGTAACTATTATCAAACTTTTGAACTTACCACCCCAAACAGGCAAACTTTATATTTATGACAAATTACAAATTAAACTTCCAACTGCATTATTAATTAATAAGCAGAATATATAAGTCAGCTACAATTATCAAGCATCTCTATTTAGAACTACTACTATTAGATTACCATCCAAGGAAAAAAAGTTAGATTACCATAGTACTAAGGTACAAATATTAAAGCACATGGTGCAATACTTTCATGTTAAGTCATGTAATTATTTAGAATATTCCCTCTATTCCATATTAATTAATTTTTTGGAGTTTTTTTTATATTCAAAATAATTTAATTGTTTATTTTTCACGATGAATGTTTAAAACTTATTCCATCTTTACCCTTTTCTTTAATAAAGTTTTATATTCTCTAAAACTACACTACTTTCAGAATTATATATATGATTTCACATTTAATCATCTATATGAGGCTAAAATTTTCAATTAACAAACAACGTTTTTACAGAGAGATTTAACTGTACTGGTTCCCATAAATAATTTAAACCCCCACCCCAATTTTTCATATTACCATATTTAAAAAATCAGCCAGAATTTCAAAAATCCATAAAGTTGAGAAGAATTTTGAAATATTACCATTTTTTTTTGTTTCCCTTCGAGAGTTCCGATTAAATTCAGATCGCACACTGCAGGGTTCATTCGGAGATAGCATTCCAACAAGATTTTCTCCATATTCAGACTTGAACCCGATACCTCTAATTAAGGGTAAAACAATCCACCACTGCACCACAACCATGTTTGCGGTGATATTGCCATCTTAACATACAGTACAACTATAATTAAATGACTCATTCTTTAAAGTTCAAACCCCTTAGCAAATGCTTATAAATACATGAGAGAGAATCCATTGTTGAAAGCACAAGTAGTACTTGTTTGAAAGAAAATAAATTGAAACTTTACTCTTATAAATAAAAACCTTGTAACGTTTTAAAAAAAAAAGTAATTCACAAAAATTACCTTTAAAAAACATATAACAATTTCTTCTTGTCATTGTAGAGGTATGCATTTTTTCTTCTTAATTTCTTCTTCTTGTTTTTATTTACTTTCATTATGTTATATTCTTGTGTAAAAATGACGGATTTTAAGTCATATACACTGTTAATATTAAGTTTTCCCCCCAATTTTAAGTGAATTTTAACTTGTTTCTTTGCTTCAATTATTGTACTATACGGTGTTTTTCTTCTTTTCTCCATAATTTTCTATATAATTTTTTCATTACAGTATTTTCTTTTCTTACTGATTTTAATATGATTCGTGAGTCTATCGAAAAGAGTCTTTCTCTCAAGATAGAGATAAGGTTGTGTATTTTACACCCTCCCCAAACCCTATTGATGGATTACACTGAGCATGTTATCGTTGTGTAGTAAATTTTAACTTTGTGATAATAAAAAAGTTAACGATCTTTTTAGGTTACATGCTTATAAAGCGATTTAATTTATCTGTATAATAGATTAAACTCATAAAACATTTAAAAGATTCTACATGACATGAACTTACTAATTAATGTGTTTTTGCAGAAAAAAAGAAGTTGGAAAATAATGAAGAAAGTTTGGTGGAAGAGACAATGGAGTTCTTTTCTTGGATATTTGGGAACTTTTCTTCAGTTATTTCTGCTAATTAATGATTGTGCAGCAACAAGGTATTGTTCTGTTCTTTATCTTACATTTGCCTTTTGGTTTACCTTACTCGGATTCTTCAAAAGTATTGATAGCTAACTATTTTTGAAGAATTTACTATTTTAAAGAGTCGGAGCAAAATAATATTTGGCATTATAAGCATAATATCAGAGTATGATTATTTTTGCTATTTTCTCTGTTCTGACAATTTATAATTGCTAACATAATATATATGAAATAGAGTTCTTAGATTTTGTTTGAGAATCTAGAGAACTGGAACTATTCCCTTTTCTGTTTTTTGGTTTGCCCTGCTTTTTTGTTTTCAGTTATTGCTGTTCTTTCTTTTTGTTTTTTATTTGGTGTTTGATACTCTTAGACTAATTTGAATTTACGTTGTATAATATTTATTTAAAATGAAAGTATTTTTCTATATACTTGAAGATCGAATTCGAGATTTCTAATAGTAATGTCAAAAATTTTCTAAAAAAATATATCTTTTATTTGATATGTTATATATAACAATAATAAAGAAAAAAATAATTTATTATTTACTCCGTCCCATATTAGATGGGCTTTCAACTTTATACGGTGATTAAAAAATTATTAATACATTGAAAGACTTTACCATTTTGCCCTTTGTTTATATCAATGCAATATACATAAAGTATAGAAATAGATAGTATTGAGAATTGTTTACATTCAAAAGGCCTATTAATTGTAGAGGTAAAATAGAAAAAATTTAAGTAATTCTATCTTGATTTAGTAAGTACTCAAGTACTATGAGACAAACATTTTTAGTAAGATACCCATCTAATATGGAACGGAGATAGTAGGTACTAAAGATTATTATTAAAAAAAAAACTAAAGCTTAGTACTACCATGAGTGAGAGTTTGATTATGACCCATTTTTTAGTTCATTTCAATCTAAGTAACTTTTGACTAGTTAATTAACCATCTATTTATTAACTCGATTTATTTTAACCCTTTTGAATTCTATTCAACCTGATTATTTGACACCTTTACTCTTTCTTTTTATCATTAGTAATTTCATTTTTATGAATTAAAATCAAAATTTGATGAACAAGTACTCATCGCCCAATTATAATGCAACCCCTCACTTGGGACAATCTAAGTTCAAGAAATACAAATTGTCTCCTTTTTGGTACCTTAATTTATGGGCGCATGACTTAGTTTTCTTGTGCTTAGGGAAAGGTATGTATTTCTTTACGAAATAAATATAAAGTTACACATGCTATAGATTTTAATTTTTTACTCTTAAGAGGTCATTCTGTACGTAGAATAAATGGGATGATTGGAATTAAGATTATGCTATATTAAATTGAATGTATAATTTTAATCTGAAATTAATAAATTTATATTTTCAATCCAATAAAATATAGATAAGATATTTTTCTTCATACCAAACACATTCTTAATTTCAACTTTAGTCCTGAATATCCTATCTAATTTAAATTTCTGTTTCCACATCCTAAATGTGATAACTTAGTTTTAAAATTATAATTCCGAAATAACTTTATTCTTAAGCCAAATGAATCGGAGTCCTTAGTGAATAACTTTGTAGCTTTAAAGTGATTAGGTTAGGTTCTACCATAATTAACCTATTAAAATATTGTCCCATACACTTTCCCCAAGAAAAAGAACATAGAAAAAAAACATAAAATTTTTAGTGGTTCTAGATTAGGAGTCTAATGTAAAAGCAATTATTGAATATGTTGTTTTTTTTTTTTTTTTTTTTTTTAATATCTTAAAACAGTTACTAAAGCCCAAAAGTGAGGTTCACTTTTGTCCACAATAATGTAAATTAGTTCCACCAATTTTTTCTTTTTGCAGCTTTTACTTTCAACTTGATTTATAATTTACCTAACTTTTACGCCTAATTATTTCAAAGAATACTTCCTCTTTCACCCCATAGGTTGGAACTATTTTGAGTGAGAGGGTATTTTATATTTAAATTGACACGAATATAGATAAAATATATATATATATATATATATAAGAATGTGAAATAATTCTCTTAAAAGACTAGGTAAAATGATCTCGTAACTTTGGGAGAAGAGAGAAGGGTGCTTCCTCACAAAGAGGATCACAACAATAGATGGACGAATAACGACTTTTTATCGAAAGCACAAATTTTCTAGTCTTTCAAATTGGATCATAAATGAGTTTCTTTTTTATAAATAAACAAAAAAGAGAGGATGATGATATTATTATTTTCATCCTATTTATCCTTCTCCAATAAATAATTTTCACCTACTTCTTAATTAATGTTGAAGAGAGGTAAAAACTAATTTAGTCAAATAACCTTCTTAATTAATGTTATTTATATGTAATATATATGTAATTTTCACATGGATTTATTTTTTTATTTTTTGTATTGTTTTTCAGGAGAATTGTTGAGAAAAACATCCAATTGGAATTGCAATCCTATCCTCCAGTGCAATTACTTAGACTGAATAAACATGTAAGAACATCTACAGTATTTTTAATCAGTGATATATCTACTTAGACTGCAAGGTGGTCAGTTCAAAATAATAATTTTGGACCAATTATTTTTAATAAGCACGATAACTAAAATGGACCGGCCGAGGGAGTAATAAATTTATGGACTTATAAGCTGATAGTACCAACATTTTTTTTTGTCCCTTTTGCAGGTGTTGGTGGATAATGGCCTTTTCAACATCACATTTTCTATTCCAGAGGGAATGGTTACTAATATACAATACAATGGAATTGATAATTTGTTGGAAAATAAAAATAAAGAAAATAATAGAGGATATTGGGATATTGTTTGGAATAGAGCAGAAAAACAAGGGGACATCTTTGACAAGTAAGTTTTTTTTTTTTTTTTTTGTCGCCTGAATTTCTAATTAGGATAATACCACTTTCGATCCCTTAATTATTGATAAATTATAATTTCGATTATAATGAGATAAGATTAAGCATATTTAACTTTTAATTAAATTACAATAGTATCAACTCTAATTGCAGTGTAGCTACAAAAACTTAGCATAAAATGAGAAAACTAGATAGTATAACGGTTAATAATTTGATAAATTTGTGAAGATTCACAAGCAGAGAGCTGCAAAAGGATAAAAATTAAACGTTTTAATCAATTGAAGATTAAATATGCTTAGTATCACAAAGATCAACGATATTTGAGGAATTAAAAGTGCATTTTCCCCCCTTTTTAATTTTTTTGCATTTTATGACATATTGTAGGCTTGAAGGGACAAAGTTTGAAGTTATATTGCAAGATGAAAATCAAGTAGAGCTTTCATTCACAAGGATTTGGAAGACATTAAATTCCTCAAGTCTTTCTATGAATATTGACAAAAGGTGAAGTGTAAGTCTTTAATCCTTGCATGAATTACCACTAATGTTTTTCTCAAAAAACCAAATATATTTGATAACTTCACTTTGTAATGTTTGATCATTTTAAATTAGTGAAATTATATAATCTATAGCACAAGTCATTTTTTTCTACTACTATCTCAATTTTTACTATATACCACTTGGCTCTAATAATACTCTGATATTATTTTTTCGAATCTTATTTCACAAATTCTACAAGTATCATTTGTTACGTAACTTTATACCTAACCAAATGCTAGAAATGATTTAGCAAAGTTTAAACGTACCAAATTAAAAAAATATTTTGATGCTCAATACAAGATTTTAAAATTTTTTAATATGAAATTATGGTTTTTCTTTCACTATAAAATTTAGTTTAATTTCTTGTAGGTTTATAATTCTTAGGGGGAGTAGTGGCTTTTATTCCTATGCAATTTTTGAGCGTTTGGAAGGATGGCCAGACATAGATGTCTATCAAGGGAGAATGGCATTCAAGCTTAATGAAAAGTTGTAAGTAACACAACATCGTCCCCCGCACCCCACATTATGTGTATGTATATAGATGTTCTATTTCTGAACTCGAGTTGTTGAGAATGACAATAACAAGCAGATATTCGAAGGTATAACAAGAAGGGTGAAAATTTTGTCTTAAAGGAGGCATTTTGGCACCCTAACAATGAGAAAATAACCTCGTTAAATATGTTCGGAAGGAAGATTGCAAGAAAATGGTATATGCATATGTATATACGTACTTGTCTACGTATGAGCGTATGTACATATGTGGCGCAAAAATGTCTTTGTATGTAGTAGATATATATATATATATATATTGTTAAGAATCTATTGACTGAGTTGATACATGAATAGTTGAGAAAGAAAAAGTAATAGCGCAAAGAAACTCTAGTAGATTAAAAACTCCTTACAATTATTTAAGTTTTAGAATTATCGTGAAATCTTTCACTGATACTTGCATCACTGAGCATTCCTAATCACATGGAAAAAGAGGTCAAATGGCAAGGCAGGGCCATACTCCCGTTTGGCTCCTCGCATTATAGCTCACATCCAAAATCTGATTAGGGAACAGGGCAACGCCCATGAAGCTCCGGCGGTATGGGAAGGCCTGCCAGGCCGTATGCCCATGGGTGCAAGATTCTTCGAAAAAGCGTGGGCTGACTTGGAGACCTGGGACCTTGTCTTAGTAATGAATGAAGAAAAGCTCTTCGAGCTTTCTCCGCTAGCGGCTTACCTAATGGTCGTTCTTATAAAGCTTGCTAAGCCTCGCTTCCCTATCTCCTTCACTTATTAAGTGGAAAATCATCGTCGGCATTCTATAAGCGATTTGACCGAGTCTATGAAACTTTTCTTTTCTTGTAAATAACTTGTCTATATCACACCCCTTTAGTGTGTGATTCTTTCTTGAACCTTGCATGAATAAGGATGCTTTATGCACCAAGCCATGTTTTATTGTGATTACTGTTGGGTTTAATTGATAGTTTGAATGAGAAATTGAGGGAAAAAGAAGTGGAGGAAAAAATGATATGTTCTCTCTTGCTTTATTAAATAAGTTTTGGTCCCACATATGTGGTGGAAAGAAAAAGTCTCCTACTTAAAAGTAGAAGCACTCCTTTATGTTGCTAAAGGGTCAAGAAGAGGGTCTCCCCTAGCGCCGTTGTCGTCGTCGCTCGCTCGGCTCGGCTATGGCTACGGCTTCGGCTTCGGCTTTGGCTTTGGATTTGATTGATTGATAATCTTTTTGGACCAAATTTCCTTTAAATTTTAATTAATTAATATTATTTATTTATTTAATTAATTTAGTGAAAAAATCGTGACCCGTGACCCGCGACCCATTTCTTTCCCGGATTAATTTAAAAAATATTTCCCTCCGTTTTTTCAATGGATTTTTGAAAGGTTGCAACCTTGTCCGAAAAGTTGCAAACCTTTTCTCAACAGACAAATCTATTCCCAACAGGTGCCTTTTCTTAAAAGGTGTAAACAGTCTATATATATCTGTTAATCCTCAGAATGTTCCATATGAAATTTTTGAAATAACATCTTCTTCTTCTTTCTGCACTTCCTAAAACTCGTGTGATATACAACCTTCAAGTGGTTCGCAGTCACCAAAGATTTGCAGTACCTCTACTTTGGTGAGTAAATCGTTCTATTCTGGGAGGAAAGATTCCAAAACCTCGGGTACTTTGAGGGGAATAATTTCCTTAAGGACACACTGTGTATTCAGTGGGCTCGATTTTGTTCTTACAATAATTTTTTATATACCGTTATTATTTTCAGATTCATTCCAGATTCTGTTTTTTTATTACTTTCAGAAATTATTGTTATTGTTTAATATTTTCCAATACAGTTTACTAACAATTACAAGCTAAATAGTTTCAACTTTTTGAACAGGTTCTCATACATGGCTATTTCAGATGAAAGGCAGAGGATAATGCCTACAGCACAAGATCGAGCAATGGGCCAAGAGCTTGATTACAAAGAAGCTGTACTTCTTACAGGCCCATCTAGTTCTTTTCTCAAAGGAGAGGTACATTTCATGATTATAATGCACAAATTAAGATTATAGTCTAAGTTCTCGTTTTTTGCAAACTGAAAATCTTATAAGAAAACATTAGAAAACAATCTAAAATTATGTAAATTATTATAAATGTTAGAAGAAAATCTAATGTTTTGTTTCAAAGGTTGAGAAATCCATATGCAAACATTAGACGTGAGTCTAGCGTTGTCTAAAAGAGTCGAGCTATATTTGCACGATTTTTAAAAGTGGAGACAAAATTTAAATAATAGCCTAAAAAAGGAACAGTCCAATGTGGTGTCTAAAGTTCAATAATATATGTGCAAATATTATATTTGAGTCTAACATTGTCCCCAAGATCCGGGCTATATTTGCACGATTTTTAAAATGTAAAGACATAATTTAAATAATAGCTTAAAAAGGGAACAATATAAGGTTGAGAAATATATGAACAAATATTAGATCTGAGTTTAACGTTGTTCGAATGAGTCTGAATATATTTGCACGAATTTTAAAAGTGGAAACAAAATTTAAATGATAACGTAAAAAGAGGACATCTGCATATATCGACCATTATAATACATCTTAGCTATTTCTCCTATCTTTTTAATCATTTTTTTAATTTTTAATTTTATTTACTTTTTTTTCTTTATTCAGGTGGATGATAAATATCAGTACTCTGTTGAAAACAAAGATAACAGGGTCCATGGGTGGATAAGCCCAAGCCCAAAAACTGGATTTTGGATGATTACACCAAGTAATGAGTTCCAAACAGGTGGGCCTGTTAAACAAGACCTCACTTCTCACACCGGCCCAGTAACACTATCTGTGAGTATATAATACTTTTTACGATGATTTTATCGCGCTCGTATGAATATTTTATTTGGATGATTGTGGTGAGAATGATCAATTATTAAGGGAATTCGATACGAGCATTTTATTTTGGATAATCATTTATGTAAGAAAATAAAGAAGTTCAACTTATAGGCTAAAAACCATAAAATCACAAATAACCAAATCGATATATCCGAAGCATAACTTTAAATATCAATCCAATTCGAACTTATGTAGAGTATAGTTGGATTCTTTCTTGAATTCAAAAATCAAAAATCCAAACTTAAATTTTCATATTCAATTCGAACTACTTTAACGCCCATAATTAATCTTGTGTACTATAAATATTATATTGGATTTGAATTAGATTTTTGATCAAATCTATTTTGAGTAACTGTCTCTATTATGTCGTTGCTAGTAAATATTATTGTATTCTATTTTGGATCTTCCGAATCATTCCTACAGGAACCTACGAGGATTTATGGACAATTCAAATAAGATTTCCTTTTTGAACAAAAATCCATCAAACGTCTAGTTTTTTTCCTCTTTCTAAATTTTATTGTTCTTTTAGAATCCACACGGTAGTATCCACACTTATACAACACTACTAGTTAACCACGGGTATCAGGGTGGAAGTTAGGGGACGGTAAGAAGTTCATTCAATCTCTTTTAATGAAAATTTTAAAAATTCTCTATATAAGGTTAACATTATTTTTTATGTATATATAACAGATGTTCTTCAGTACACATTATGGCGGGGAGATTCTAGGACTCAAATTTCGAAATGGAGAGCCATGGAAGAAAGTTTTTGGTCCGGTTTTTATTTACTTAAACTCTGTTTCATCAGATGATGAAGACATTCTAACATTATGGACAGATGCAAAAGAACAGGTACTAAATTAATTTGTGTACACAATATTCCAAGAAAAATAGTACATAAAAGTTTTTTTCTTAATTATTGATCTCGAATTTAATGAAAAACAGATGTTAATTGAAACCGAAAATTGGCCGTACGATTTCCCTCGTTCACAAGATTTCGTTGGTGCTGATCAACGGGGTATTATAAGTGGCAGATTACTTGTCAACGACAGGTACATTAACTTATTGTTGTGGGAAGCTTGCAGAGGTTTTCCACAAAATGCCTCGTACCATTAAAAGTATTTTTATAACTTATAGATAAATTCCTAATCTTTTTAACTATTAAGATGAAATTTTATTCGCACATCAAACACAATCGAACAATTTGCTTTTTTTTTTTATTGATTATTAATAAGCTACAAGTTTCTTATTGCAGCTATGTAAGTAAAACACTTATCACTCCAAATTCAACTTTCATTGGATTGGCTGCACCTGGAGATGTTGGATCATGGCAATTTGAAAATAAGGTTTGTGTTTTGGACTTGATGTTATTAAATAAGCGGGTTGAATTGAATTCAGACGAATTAAAATATATTGACTGTTGAGTTAATAAATGATCGAGTAAGTAACTTGCTAAAAATTAGTTGAATTGAGATGAATTAGGTCAAAATGCGCTAAACAATGGCTAAATGTGCAACCAATCTAGCCAACTCTTACATGATTTTGATCGATAATCTCTTTGTTTGTTTTCGTATAATGTGTTTAGTTACCTTATGACGTTTTTTTTTAAAATTATGACGATATACAATATATCAAATCAGAAAATATATAAATATTTTGACAAAGTTTCTCATGGATTATTTGAACTATATATTTAACACAAAATCAACACAATTTTTAGATAAATTGAGTTGAACGTGTTATAATGGATTGAGTTAATAAATAGACGATTGGATGATCCGTCCAAACTTGAACAGATTTGGCGAGTCATATTTTCATGGGATAATTTTTCATCCCTAATTTTGGTATATGATTTTGTATGTTGTTTTTCAGGGTTATCAATTTTGGACTCAAACAGATAATGAAGGATACTTCTTGATTAACAATATCATCCCTGGAAATTATAGCTTGTATGCTTGGGTCCCTGGATTTATTGGTGATTACAAATACAAGGATTACATCAACATCAACCCAGGCATGATATATTTTTACGATTTCTTTGACGTGCCACTATTTCTCTATTAGTCTGTTCGGAAAAAAAAGAACACATTTCTATACTCGAAAAATAATCTAATCTTTCATTCCACAACCGCAAATCTTTGTCGTAAATGTCTATAATTCCCTCTTAAACTCTATAACCAATCAAATATTACCATATAGATGCAGATGTAACATGTTTCCTACGAGGTTCGATTGAACTCAACATAGAGTATATATACAAATTTCACTAAAATTTCAACGAATATTGAATTACGATCCCATAATTTTCTATGTGTAACATGTTCACTTTTAAATTTAAATTCTGAATCCGTCTCTGTAAAAACAGGATCAAGAACTAGGCTACACACTCTTGTGTATTACCCTCCAAGAAATGGTCCAACATTGTGGGAAATAGGCATTCCAGACAGAACTGCTGCAGAATTCTTCATTCCTAATCCACAACCAAAACTCCAAAACCAATTATACACTACACGTTATGAAGAAAAGTAAGTCAATTTCATTATGCACTATATTTATTTTTGGTAATGAAAAAATCACTCAATTTTATCTAAGTACCGCAAAAGTCACTATAGTACTATTCTTGTAACAATAAAGTCATTCAACTTCGATTACATATCATATAAAGTTATTATATGATACTTAGATGGAGTTGAATAATTGTTTTAATTACAAAAGAAAAATTGTTTAAAGACTTTTGTGATACTTAGGCAGAATTGAGTGATTCTTTTGTTATAAAAGATTGGATAGTTTATCAAATTTGATCTAATAAATAAAAGTTGAGTGACCATTCATGAAATTATCTAAATTTTTTTCCAGGTTTAGGCAATATGGATTATGGGATCGTTATACAGAAATATACCCTAATGATGATTTAGTCTACACTGTTGGATCAAGCAATTGTCAAACAGATTGGTTCTTTGCTCATGTGAATAGATATATTTACAAGTATGTTCACAAACATCCTATGCTCTTTAGCTTGTTTATTTGCATTTTATACACTGACAGTATAAATAAATTTTAAATTACATAGATAATTTGATTTGTCATAGTAGGTTGTCTGCCCTATTCTGAAAGTTACACTACTACAAAAATAGTCACTTTCAAACGAACGTTCGATCTCCGTCAGAATACCGTTAAAAATATGAAATTTCAGTGGAAATGCTTCTGACGAGCCAAATTCTGATGGATATTCCTTGAACATTAATCCGTTCAGAAATTAACGTGTGTTTAGTAGTATTACTAATTAATCTACTTACAATGAGCTGTACTTACCTGGAATTACTCATGACATGATTTTTGATAGGAGGGTGTGGAGGTCAAGTATTAGGGTAGAGGCTTAGTAGGTTGCCGAGCGTATTTCTTTTCCTTATTAGTAGTATTAGTATTATTTTTAAGGTGGTTATTTTTAGATCTTTAGTACTATCTGATTGTTTCTTTCGCTTCATTTATCTTATTATCTTGCTTATGTTACTATTTGTTACGTTATTATTGCTTCTTTTTCATCTCTTCTCGAGTCGAGGAGTCTTCCTACCATTGTAAGGTAGGGTAAAATATGTATGCCCTCCCCAGACCTCACATGTAATATTATACTGCGTACCCGATTCTTATTCTTTTTTCCAAACAGGGATGATGGAGACAAAGCATATATACCAACTACATGGAAAATTGTGTTTGATCTTCAAGAAGTAAAGGATTCCTCAAATTATACTCTTCAACTAGCATTAGCCTCAACAAATGAAGCTGAATTACAAGTATGGACTAAACAATTTTTTACATTATTCTTAATTTGTACAACTAGTATATCCTCATATATATATATATATACATTATATTTTTTTCCGATTAATTAACTGCGTATTTCAATTTTTATAGATTCGAATAAACGATCAAAATGCAGAGCATGCTCCTCATTTTACAACAGGGTCGATAGGCAGGGATAATGCGATTGCAAGACATGGAATTCATGGATTGTATTCGATGTATTGTATAGATGTACCTAGTCATCTTCTCTCCATTGGAACTAATGTTATATTTCTTAAACAAAGTAGAGGTTCGAGCTCTTGGAGTGGACTCATGTATGATTATATTCGTCTCGAAGGACCTCCTACAAATGATTAAATATTTGTAGTTGTTAATTTATTTATATCTTGCAATTGTAATTTTAATTTGGAAAAATTATGCGGATAAGTAAGCATATACTAGTTAATTAGCTAACATAGCTATAGTTTGAATTAATTATGGATCGCGGCAAACATCTAGCTGTAATTACAATTTGAGTTTTGTATAATTCGCGCGATTATATAGTTGAGTTTTGTATAATTCGCGCGATTTATACAAACGCTGTGCGCGGATCGAATTGTATAACGAAATATATAAACACTACAAATTATATAGCGAATTATACAAACGTTGTGCATGAATTGTATAGTGAAATATACAAACGTTATACAAAAATTATTAATTGTATAGCGAATTATACAAATATATACAAATATTGCGTGAATAAACTATAACTATGAAGCATAATTAAGATACTTTGGAGTGGCTATATACGAAAATTCTCCATTTAATTTTGCATTCTTTATAACTATCTTTAGGGTTAACTTTAGGATTAAGCAATAATTAGTATCACTTTAGGTTTAGAATTCTTTTACCAATTTGTATTACTTAGGTTAACTTTTTAAAATTTCAAAACCAAAATTATTTAAAATAAAAAATTTGACGGACACTTTTTCTATATATGGACAAAGTTTGTATTCCAATCTTTTATCTAACAATATTTGCTAATCTTTTTCACCAAAATAAAACATTGAGACTTTTGGGTTAAAAGAGGATTCTATCAAATTTTTATAAATATTTAAACACCATCTCTTTAATTAATATATTAAAAGACCTTCCCTCTAACCACATACATAAAACTCCTCGAGGTATGTTTCTTGCAATTGTTCTTTCTTCTTTTTATTTTAAAGATGCATAAACATTTTTTGATTGTATCTCATCAATTGTAAACTAGTATGTATCTGTGTATATATGTCACAAGGATCAAAATAATATTTCTCCGTCCCAATTTATGTAGCACTTTTCGAGATTCGAACAAGTTTATCTTTGACAATAATTTTTTCATATACCTTTTAAATATTTTTAATTGTTAACTGTTGTGACTTGTAATATTTTCACGTAATTTTCAAATATATAAATTTTATTTCTAAAAACTTGAAGATCTTATGTTCGAATTCACGTTCAAACTAAAACTGTTTGACTTTCGAAATTCAAAATGTGCCATATAATTTGAGATAAAGGGAATAATCTGTACGAAATGAAGTGAAGGAGGTTTGACGATGATCAACTCACTAATATGAAGTCAGAATCACTAGTAATCGTTTAGTTAGTCATATATTGGTGAGTTTATTTATCAAATCATATGCCTCATGAATGGTTCAAAGTTTGTTAATTATTTGGTACAAGATAATTGGAAAGAGGATATTGGATTGGCAAACAAAGGAAGAAATTATTCCTACTTTAATAAATTTTAGACTTGTAGTTTGACTTCCATATTATAATTATTTAAAGTATTAAAATTGAATTCTTATATTTAGTTCTCCAAAAAAAAATCGTCTAATTTTCCTTGACCAACTTTGTTGTATCCTTGTAGGAGTGGTCTCAATAATATTTAATTTTAGCACAAATATTTATTTACGTAAAATCTCAGTGAGGTCTTTTTTTTTTTTTGGAAAAGACCAACATTAAATTACATAATTATAAAATGCACACTCAGATAATTAAATCGCCATATAAAATGCAGGTAGGTTTAATATTTTGATTTTTTTCATACTCTTAAAAAAAAAATCTTCGAAAAAACGCAACCTTGACAAACCATGTTTCTTCCTTTATTTTTTTTGGAAAAATTAAACAAATTGGACCCATTAGATAAAATATTTATTCAAATTAGACCTAATCCAAACTATTTATCCGAGTTAGATCTAAGATCCAAATTATTTACCTGTCTGCCCTATTGTTCTATTCACTGAACCACTAAATGTGAATTAGCTATAAAAATAGGGGTATGAAAGTAAATGAATAGCTGTTTGTAAATAGTTTCTTTTTTTGAGATAGAAGTGTTTTTTCCCTTTTTTTTAGGTTGGTTTTTGATGTATTTTGAGTAGATACGTTTTTGGCCATGTCAATTATCAAGGTAATTAAATACCCTAATCAATGTTCTAGTCTTAATGAAATACTTCAACTAATTAGAGGTTCACAACCACTAAACACCTAGGAGTTGAACTACGTTTTCTTATTGATTTCAACTACTATATATTATATTATCTAAACCTAAAAACTTTCATAATTTCCACTCATTAGTTAATTATATCCTCAAGATCAACTTCAAATTGGATTTCTCTAAGGTAAAAATGAGGTGGCCAAGTAAAAGTGAATAGAGGGAGTATTGAATTGAGTTTAGAATATTTAACTATTTCGATTCATTGTGTGACTTGTTAGTATACTTTTTTTTTTACTTAATTATATATTCATCGTCTTTAATGTTGATAGTTTGTTCTCTTGCAGTGTCTTATAATGGGAAAGATGAAAGGAGAGAGACTACATCGACAAATTTTATTTTGGTTTACAATTATAATACAACTTTTCTCGATTGTTACTAGTTCGAGGACGATGCATCATGTGAGGTACGACGATACTGATAGCTAATGCATGTTCTTTTACATACTGTTAGTATATGTGATACTTATATTGAGTTGATGGTCTTTCGAAAATAGTTAACTTATTCACAATCCTACAAAAAAGAAGAAGAATAAAGGCGTTGTAGTACATAACCATAAACAATTAAAATTTTTGGATCCGCCTCTACGTGTTGATAATACTTACTCAAATTTATTATACGTTATTGAATGCATACTATAACATGATCAATTAAACTTAAAACTTTTTTTTCCCTACGGTCTCATTATTATTATGCACAATATATACCTAAGAGATCAATTCCAATAATATTGAGATATATAATGGTTTGATCCCCTATTAGATCAAACCACTCCATACTCGATCATTGTGTCCCATTTACACGAATGTAAATTGAAATAAACGACCTTTATTCAAACATATATTGTTGATGATTTATATATCTAATTTTTTTTATTTGTCTAATTATTACAGGCATACTCCAGTAAATCAACATTGGATGATGCATTCTCCTCCAGTCACACTACAGATCTCAAATCACTATGTAAAGTCCCATAATCACTTTTATTTACTTGAATCACCATTAACAAATTGGAATTCGTTACTAAATTTATCGTTATTCTATTGCTAAATAACTCGTAATTAGCATACTTTTTAAAATAATATGTTGTTATTCTGTTTTGTATTTTAGCGACAAAAATTGTCCAACGTTCAATTTTTGATTATTTAACCTTATGTTTTAATTGTTTCATCGAATATATAGTTTACCAATTCATGAACCAAATTATTCATCTAATAATTACAACTAGGATAAATATATTTAATAAATCTGATTGTTTACACGTGTTGCATAGTTTCTTTATTCTTCAATGTGCTTTTACTATTTACTGCTTTAAATTATTTTGCTTATTTCAATTCATATTTTGCTGTCATGATTTTCTTCTTTTTAATCCTTCTTAATTTGAATAACTTCTCTTTTGAGTTGAGGATATATCGAAAATAACCTTTTTATTCTTTAAAGTAGGAATAAGGTGTGACTATATCTTAATTAAGTATCTTTTCGAGATCTCACTTGTGAGATTACACTAAATATATAATTATTGTAATTATTTAATTACAAGTGATGATATGTGATTGGTGACTTATATATTATGATATTATTATTATTATCATCAGGTGGTAATAGATAATGGCATTGTTCAACTTACCCTAACAAATCCAACAGGACATATTTCTGGAATAAGTTACAAAGGAATTGATAATCTACTGGAGAAAAGGCTTCTAGAATCAAGGAGAGGGTAAGTACTTTTATTTTTATTTTTATTCTTTCACTATAACAATAAAGAATAATTTAGGGTTGGATAATATCGATTGCCAGTACGACAGATGTAACTTATAATTATATAAAGCTCATTTCAAAAACCTACTTACGAATTGTTTTTAAGAAACATTACCGGTAAATCTTATTTCCAGCTACAAAGTTAGGTTCAATTGAACTTTTTTTTTTTAATATAACAAGTATAATAAACATGAAATATACATAAGAATAAAGTAAAACAATATATAAGAAACGACCTAATACTTGTCTAACGTCAATAATATACACAATAATAAATTAAAAATATTACTCGAATTTAATTCGAATAGCTTCTCTGGGTGAAAACTCTGGACACCTGTAAAGACACTTAGTAAAAAATGTTAGCAATGATAAATATGAATAATAATAATAATAACAATAACAACAATTTAAAAATAAAACTCGTCTTATGAACATTGAACTTAATAATTTCGATACTTATATATAGAAGCTCATCGCTAAGAACTACAAATAAACATTTATTAAATTCAAATTCATCTGTCTCAATTATTGATCTTTATTTTTTTATCATGAGAAATAGTAAAATCCACAAAAATTGTATGAATATTTATGGCTTTAGCTTTTGTCATCTCACTTAATCCTATACAGCGAAAACTCGAGTCGAGGTCCATTAACTAGTTATCTTGTTTGGATTTATTTTGTTTTTCAAATGTAGATATTGGGATATCATGTGGAAACTTCCACAAGACAAGGGCAGCACTTTTGATACGTAAGTTATCTAAATATGTTGTGTGTTAACTTTATTATTAATTATGTAAGTAAAAATTATTATCTCAGGCTTTTCATGAAAAAATTTAAAGTTATATCACAAGATGATAATAAAGTTGAAGTTTCTTTTACAAAAACGTGGAATCCCAATGCACACCATGATCTTCCTCTAAACATCGACAAAAGGTGAGTTTTTTTTATTGGATGGTTAATATTATCTTATTATAAGGTTAATAATACTTTTGATCACTCAATTTTCGATAAATTCTAATTTTTAGTCTTTTTGATATCTAACTAAGCATATATAATTTTCGATTACTTGAAATGTTCACTTTATCCCTTTTGCATATGAACATTCACAAGTTTTTAGAATTATTAACTGTTCTACTGTTAAATTATTGTTATATTAAACTTTTATTGTTATTCTTTATTTAAGAGTAACATAGTGTAATATACTCTTAAAATAGCCCAAAATATAATATATTTCCTACATGAGACCATTTATACACATTTTAATTGGTTGAAGGTTACATGTATGTTTGGTCATATATCACAAAGATTAAAATATGTATTTATCAATAACCGAGAAACCGAATTATTATTTTCCCTACATCTATATATTACTATCAATAATATGAGTTTGTGAATGTCAACTAATTATTAGGTATCGTAAGTAAATTATTCCTTCTTTTTTTTTATATAATTTAAAAGAAATAAGGGTTAATTTTTTTCATGAACAATATTAGAGAAAATGACCAAAATGGTCTGTATGGGTAATGTTTTATTTTGATCATTAATATATTTCATTTAATTGAAATGATCCTTAATGTATAACAAATGTGTTCATTTTGATCCTTAATATATTTCATTTGATTGAAATGGTTCTTAATGTATAACAAAAAATATTCATTTTGGTCCTTTACCTAAACCTAACATATTTTATCCCCCAAAAAGTGTGAAATTTAGTTGTGGACCTCAGTGGCTTACAAAATCCATCATTGTTGTCTTCTTAGTTAGCTCCAAAGAAAAAATTCATGAAATCTAACATCATTGTCTCTTCTTTCTTTAACAAAATGTACTATTTTCTCTGTCTTAAAACATAAAATTTTATGGAGATAACAAAGAAGACAACAATGGTAGATTTTGTTAGCCATGTAGGTTCCATAGTTAAATTTAACACTTTTTTTTAATTAATCTTTTAGGTTTAGGATAAAAAACCAAAATGAACACATTTGCTATACATTAAGGACTATTTCAATCAAGTGAAATATATTAATGACCAAAATAAAGCACTACCCATACATTAAGAACCATTTTGTTCATTTTCTCACAATATTATAATTTACAGGTTTGTGATGCTACGAGGAAATTCAGGATTTTATTCATATGGGAAATTTGAACATCCAGAGGGGATGCCTAAACTTAGGCTAGATGAAGCCAGGATTGCAATCAAGCCCAGTCAAAACTTGTAAGATTCTATATACATATATATGTGTATGGGCACTATAATTTCTCGACTAACGATGTTCAACTGATTATCATATATGTTGGATGTACCTTGCTCTTTAACCTCAAGTTGTATTTAGTTGTAAAATAATGCATATTTTTGGTAATGGAGAGGTCACAATTTAAACTGAAATTGACGAGTTTAAGAGATTTTAGTGACTTCACCATATAGTTGTCCACTTAATTAATTAGGCATTGCCTACCTACTCCTCTTATTGGCTATAACCCCCACTCTTACTCTTTAATATCGAGTTATACAAAGTTATAAGTGCATATTTTGGTGATTAAGATGTTACAATTTAAACTGAAATAGGTGAGTTTAGAGATCTTAGTGACCTCAAAATCATATAGTTGTCAACTTAATTGATTAAGCATTGCCTACTCTTTTCGTCGGCTATAGCTTCCACTTTTATTCTTAATATCGAGTTATATAAAGTTACAAATACATATTTTGGTGATTGATATGTCATAATTTAAATTGAAATAGACGAGTTTTAAAAATCTTAGTGACTTCACCATATAGTTGTCCACTTAATTAATTTAGCATTATATTATCTTCTCATTTCGTCGGCTATAATTTCCACTCTTACTCTTTAATATCGAGTTATGCAAAGTTACAAGTACATATTTTTGTGATCGAGAGGTCACAATTTAAACTGAAATAGATTAGTTTAGAGATCTTAGTGACTTCTAGACCAGCCTTCACATCCGAAACAGAAAAATCACCGATTGGAGTCCACTTAATTAAGCATTCCCAAGAAAAAAATTAAATATATTAAACTATTATAATTTTGGTGAATTAATAAATTATTTTTTACATTATTTAGGTTTCACTATATGGCTGTATCAGATGATATGCAAAGGGTGATGCCAACAAACCAAGAAATTTCCCATGGAAAAATCCTTGGCTATAGAGAAGCTGTTCAAATAACACATCCATCCCACTTTCAATTCAAGAATGAGGTGATTAAATTAAATAAAAACTTTTAAATATGTTATTAATTTAAAAAATTGCAATTGGTCATTAATATAATGTTGATAATTTTACATTTATTTAGGTTGATGACAAGTACCAATATTCTTTTGATAGCAAGGATATCAAATTTCATGGATGGATTTGTAATAATCCTCATGTAGGTTTTTGGGTAATTACACCAACTAATGAATATACATGTGGTGGACCAATGAAACAAGATCTTACTTCTCATTCTGGTCCCACATCCCTAACTGTAAGTAATTTTACGTGTTATCTGTTTCAATTTACGTGACACACTGTTCTTTCAGATGTGATGCATTTTTTTGCAGACGTTTTTCAGTGGACATTATACAGGTCCAAAATTAGGAGTGAATCTCCAAGAAGGAGAATCATGGAAAAAAGTATTTGGTCCTGTTTTCTTTTATCTCAACTCAGATTCTGGCAATAACCATCACACACTTTGGGAGGATGCTAAAAGACAGGTAATTTAATGTTCATATTCAACTCTGGTTAAATAGGCATGCAGATTCAGAATATGAAGGTTATAGGTTTGAAAGTTTATTATATATATACGTATTTAGTGAATTTCTTAACAAATATATAAGATTTGGAATATCAAAATTATATTATTGAATTATACCGAACCTGTCTAGTAACATGTTGAAGTATGTACTGATCGAGCATTATTTTTATTTATTTAATTATATCTTCGATAAATACAAACTAACATATATATAACATGAAATTTTCTTAATTTAATTTGCAGATGTTTGAAGAAACTGGAAAATGGCCATATGATTTCCCAGAATTAAAAGAATATCCCAAAGCCAATGAACGGGCCACAGTTAGCGGTCGTTTGTTGGTTAACGATAGGTAAAAAATGTCTTTTACCTATTTAAAAAGACTTATATTTGCCCCACTTTAATTAAATTTCAGTTTAAAAATGCCCTTATTTCACTTATTGGATCGAATATTTTGTAACTTTGTTTTAGGTACATAAGTGAAGATCACTTTTATGCAAAATCTGCATATGTTGGATTGGCGCTGCCTGGAGATGTTGGATCATGGCAAACTGAGACCAAGGTTAGTCTTCGTTCATTTTATATGACACTATTTTTTTTAAATTTCTTAAAAATAGATCGATAGTTTATTTGTATTTGAAAATAATTTAATGTTAAATTGTACATTTTACTTTTAGTGACATAATTTTATAGCGACATTGATATGTCAAAAGTATGTCTTTCTTTATTTTTTTAATTTTGTGTCTGATTAAACAAGTTCATATAAACAACGTAATCTTTATATGAATATATCAAGATTAACTTCTTTTTTTAAAAAAAAAAACTTTTTTTTTGGTTAGGGTTATCAATTTTGGACTCAAACAAATGAGACTGGATATTTCAAGATTACTGGAGTTGTACCCGGAACTTATAACTTGTATTCATGGGTCCCTGGAGTTATTGGAGATTACAAATACAACCTTAACTTTACCATCACTCAAGGTTCTTTTTCTTTTCCTTTTCTCAATACTAAGAGGGCAGTTTAGTGCATAAATCATTCTGACATTCTCGCATGAATCTTTTAAAGGTCCACACCTTAAGGGGTATGATATAGAATTGTAGACAATCTGCCTTGATACAAACATTTGTGGTTGTGTCCACTCCTTGAATCCGTGACCTATATATCACACGGAAACAATATTCTCAAAAATAATTTTATGGTTGCAGGAAGTGAATTTAATCTTGGTAATTTAGTTTATAATCCTCCAAGAAATGGTCCAACTGTATGGGAAATTGGAATTCCTGATAGAACAGCTGCTGAGTTTTTTGTGCCTGATCCGTTGCCTAGCCTCACCAACCATGTATTCATCAACACTACACAAAAGTAAGTTTTGATTAAACCTACTTAACTTTATTTTATGAGTTCAAAGTTCTATATTATCGACGATATGCCAAATATTTACATAATCATGTCAGTTATAAAGTAATTGCATGTAAATTTCTACGACAAACATTACTAACTTGTAAACTAGTACATCTAAGGATCGATACGTGCATTATTCAGTGTCCATCGGTTTGGTCCAAAAAAAAAATTTAGAAATATAAAAATTGGCGCCATGCTTTTTGACCTTAAAACGTGCATTTTTAGTAGTGTAACCTACTTCAACAACATGTTCAATTACGTTGATATGTAAAAGACGTTACACAGAATCAGTGTATATAACTTAAATTCTTATCATGTGTGTATAAGAAAACTTATAGTCAATATTCTGAATATTGCTCAATTTGATAAATCTTTTGTTATTTGCAGGTTTAGACAATATGGTTTATGGGATCGTTATACAGATTTATATTCTAATGAAGATTTAGTATACAGAGTTGGTGTTAGTGATTACAGAAAAGATTGGTTCTATGCCCATGTAACAAGGTAATTAATTAGCAATATATTATACTTTATTTAAGGGGCCGGGATCGAGTCTGGGAGCAACTGTAAAGTTTTCTCCATGTGACTTATAAAGTCACGGATTCGAGTCGTGAAAGCACCTACTAATAGGTTGTTTATATCACACCCTTAGGCTACTGAAGCCGTTTGAGCACTTTTTGCTGCCTTTTTTTTAAGAGTATTAGTTTTTATTTGATACAAATAGCATATTATTGAAGAGGAGACTTGGCGTAACTGGTAAAATTACTGTTATGTGACCTAAAGTTCACAGGTTTGAGCTCTGAAAATAGCCTCTTGCAGAAAAATGTAGGGTAAGACTGCATATAATAAATCCTTATGATCGTGCTTTCTTTGAACCCTAGGTACCATAGCGGAAGTTTAATACATCGAACTGTTTTTTTATTTTTAAATAACATATTATTGACAATTTTTTAATTTTCCATTGCAGGAGGACTAAAAATAAGAAATATATACCAACAACATGGCAAATTTTATTTGATCTTTCAACTGTGGATCCAAGTGGAACTTATACACTCCATATAGCATTGGCTTCTGCCACTTCTTCTCATTTGCAAGTAAGTAGATACAAATTAAATCCTATTGATAAATTGCTTAATGCGTTACTTTTCTCTTTGTTTCTAGTTAAAAATATATAATTTAAATATTAATATTATTTTTTTTCTTTGAATTTTAGGTAAGAATAAACAACCTTATTAGACCAAGGCCAAATTTTGAGACCCCAGGAGTTGGACAAAGTAATGCAATAGCAAGACATGGAATTCATGGACTATACTCTCTTTTCACTTTTGAAATTCCGGGGTATAATTTACAAATTGGAGAAAATATCATATATTTAACGCAAGCTAAAGGTGGTAGTCCTTTTAAGGGAGTCATGTATGATTATATTAGATTTGAAGGACCACCACAGTAAATACGGGGGGATTATACATATTTTGACAAAGTTTTAGGAGTACAATACAATTTATTTACTTACTACATTATTTAGTCTTTTTTATGTATGAGAATTTGTCGATATGAGAAATAAAAGCTCTTGTTATTGTAATGTTATCGTATCGTATCAAAAGTTATGGAAACATTTCCATCTAAATAACAGTCGATAAACACTCTATATATAAAGTCGAGCATCATAGGTTTATATTGTTATCTTCATTGAAATATGTTTCATATTAACTGTTAAGTCTTCTTAATTTCTTTATATTATGTTAATTTATCTAAATAAAAATATGGATTATTTTTAGAAAGCACAAACTGTTTCCCCTACATGAACAATAATTGTGGGAAAGAGAGCTTTGTGTTTGCTGTGGCACCCTTGTTTAACAACATTTTGATCTGTGAATTCCTCAAAAGCAGAGAAATAAAGCAAACACAAGAGATCTATTTAAATTGTTTCTTTAATAGATTTTATGTGGTGTGAATTTAAAATAATCAATGTTAATTATAATAAAAATATCAAATGATCGAATAAATATTTTTAAAAAATGTTTTGAAGTACAATGACATGAAAATAGAATTATGGAAGAGCAATACAAATATGTCGTGCTAGTGCAGTACCACAAATGTTGCACCCTAGATAGCGCTCTGACCTAATTAGTTGCCTGGGACACATGAAATCCCATGTGAATTGATAAATACTCATGGATGACTGATAGCGAAGTATTATTATAGAATGAGCCGGCGAAATATTTTTATGGGCTAATTTTTATAGGGTGTTAATTTATATATACTCACGACCATTAATGATAGATTCAAGATATGAATTTTTTATGGGTTTAAGCTTGAAGTTTTTTCATAATTTATTTAATATATTAGATTCAAAATTTATATTTAGTTGTACACTTGTAATAATAGTATGAAAAGTATGGAAAACTATGTATATTTGTTGAAAATTCACTAAATATGTATGTATAATAAATTACTTTAGAATTCATAAATTTTAAATCCCGAATCTGCTTCGATCAAAGCTGTTAGAGTTGTGCACTGAGTAATGGTCAGTAATGTAGCATTTCTTGTAATTTCCTTCAGTAAGCTTCATCCTCCTCCTAATTAACAAACAAAATATATTGTGTAAATTATACTGGTCAAATAAGAATCAATTGCAAAATGATCTACTTAGAAGTTGTTTAGTGTTGCAAAGATAAGATTAAGCCTTACTTTAATGTGTTTGACATACAAGAAAGAATCAATCCCTGGACCAAGATGATCACTACAAATATGGAATCGTTTGGCGTGATGGATAAGAGATTAGTAATAATCTCGGAATTATTCTTATCCCACACCTCATACAGAATAACAATCTGCAGATTATTAATTTCGTGATTTAACACCAAAATGACATATTTACCCTTCTCCAAAGCTCCCCCCTCAAAGTTCTTTAAGAAAATCAAGTTAAAATTAGAAAAATATGTTTTTCTCTAACATAAGTCTCATATATAAAATGTTATTCAGTTAACTCACCTTCTTTGGAGTCATAAAGTGAACAGATTTCTTTTTGGCCTTGCCTTGCTCTCCATAATTCTTGATTATTTTTTCTCTAACATAAGTCTCATATATAAAAGTAGCTCCTCTAAATTGGGGCAAAACTAGCCATGCCACAACAATCAACTTCACATCATACCATATTGGTATCCTAATAATTTTTAAAAAATCAGAAAAAATAAAGTAAATAAAAAATATTCTTTTAGATTGAATTTACATAAAATAAATAAATTAAAAACTTGTGAGAGAGCTTAGTTACCAGTTAAGAATGGGTTGAAATAGCATTTCCACAAGTGTAAGAAGAGAATATAGAATCCAATAAGCAAGCCATTGTTCATCATCCAATTTGGATGTGCTCTCTATTGCTACTATTGATGCATATCTACCAAATACACGACGGCGGAGTCAGAGTTTTCAATAAAAGAGTTCAAAATATAAATAAATATATATAAGAAGAAGCCAAAGGGATTCAACACTTATTATTTATATGTCAACAATATGTTTAACCTTATATATATACAATATAACTTTTTGACGAAAGAAACCCCCATGCCTAAATAATATTTTTAGATTAATAAACTAGATTCATCACAGGATCATGAATATAATGTTGCTTAGTTCACGAACTAAAAGCAGACACACATCTAAGATTTTAAATTTATAATTATGGGTTTTAAATTATTTTTTTTCTTATTAGGTTCTGAATAACTTGTTTGTACATATTAAATGAATTTTTTAATATAAATATAAATCTAACAAAAAAATATTAAATTCTGCCAAATTCATACTTGTCGTTATCTGAAAAAATAATTATTTATTTGTAAGATGCAAGAATTAGTTTTAATTTATGGCTTTGAACATGCATTGGGACATGGGAAGTGTGACCATCATGA
The DNA here is from genome assembly GCF_947179165.1 of Solanum dulcamara. Classification (NCBI taxonomy): domain Eukaryota; kingdom Viridiplantae; phylum Streptophyta; class Magnoliopsida; order Solanales; family Solanaceae; genus Solanum; species Solanum dulcamara. Next base: position 72,003,818 of record NC_077246.1, on the reverse strand, counting down.
CATAACGCAGATAACTTGTGAAGAAGGGATGCATATGATATTTTAAGTAATTTCTACATTGAAATGAAAGAAAAAGTGAAGAATTTCATAAATTATGATACAATTTTACATGATAGAGACATATTTTGGGCTTGATAATGATGTAACTCGAAGTATAAATTGGAGATGAGTGAGATTTTTTTAGAAGAATGTTACGACTCACAGAGGATAGATCAACATCATCACTGGCCTGCAATTTTTGTACAAAATAAACTTGTCACTTTTCAAGAATTCCCAAACAAAAGTAAAAATAGAATTAAGAAAATAGGAAATATATAAAAGATTATAATATTACCCAGCAAGAGTATGGAGATTAGTGACCAAAGTCCACAAATGACCCATAATTTATCTTCAATGAAATGCTTCAAAAGAAACTTTAGAGACACTTATAATAATAATTAGAATACTTAAGCAACTAATGAAAAATAATATGATAAAGTTTAAGAGGGAGAATTGTGTATTTATAGGACAAATAGGTATCAGGTTCTTGCTTTAACGTAGTGTTCTAGGTTTAGCACATGACAGATCAATTCAACTTAATTTATTTATTAATTAAGCATATATTAACAAGATCCAAAGTAAATAAAACATCATTACATTGAATATTTAATCAATTACTAAGATCATGAAATTGAAAAGAGTTACGTTAGAGAGCAGAGACACGATCTAGAATTTGAAATTTATGATTATTTTTTTTTCCTTTTGGTCCATTAGGCATTTGAAGTTTATGAAATTCTATCAATTTTTTTGGTTCAACATTTGAAGTTTATGAAATTCTATCATTTTTTTTTTATTTTCCACCTGATATACGTTATTTATGTTGGTTTGAAGTTTATGAAATTCTACCGCAGTTTGTTTCATTCTTATGGATTTGAATTTAAGATTTTTGATTAAAAGGGAAAGATTTCTCAATTATTTTACTACAACTCATATCGATTTGATCTCAAATTAATATATAATAATAACTCAATTTACAATGGAAGGATAATATATGAGTTGATTCTTTAAAAAAGCCAAGTCAAACATACTATATAATTTTGTTAAATAAACTATTCATTTGAAGCAATAAGATATGTATAAGCATATTCATGATGATTGGCTAATATTCCTAGTTGATTGACATAAAGTAGAAATAAAGAAAGCCAAAAAGAAAAAAAGAAGAAGAGCATATTAGTATTAGAAATTAAATAAAGAAAGCCCAAGAAGAAAAGAAGGGGACACCTATTATTAGAATTTAGAAATTAAAAAGAAAGTTGAATACATTAATAATCTCTTACATTAAATTTGTCACTAAATTTTATTTAGATATTTAAATTATGATATATTTCGATCAAGGCTCTAAACTCATAATAGAGCATCTTTATCATATATTTCTCGACTCAAATTTTGAAAAAGCTTCTCTACATACTCTTAAACGCTTGTTATCTACAAAAATTGACAACTTAAAATATGTCTCCACCTTTAATTACACATTAACCATAATAAACTATAAAATCTTAAATCTTATTCCAATAGACATTAATGTGTATAATTAAAAAATATGACATATTTTATTTAATCAACTTATTCATATTATAAATACTTGAGATCACAAGCATAATTTTTCTTCAAATTTAATTATTATACGTTCAATTAAATTATATCATAATTTCGTATAAATGAAATTTACTTATAAATTTAAGATATGATCCATGTATTCATCCAAAAAAGAGCTTACATAAGTAAACAACAACAATAATATACCCTACTATTATTGGGTGTTTGATACTATGTTCATTTCTTTCTAACTTTTGTGGGCAATCCACCAAAGATACCAACTTATCATTTGCTATTCAGAAGAGTGGATTAATCACACTGATTGAATTATTTTCCTTATCTAAGAATCGAAAGACTTTCAACTCTCCTCAAATTTCATAGATAGATCGGGTGAATTTTAAGGTTTTTTATTTGACTATTTACGATAAATTCTCGATTAAAAAAAAGGACAAAAATTGAAAATAGAAAATAGAAAGAAGAAGCCCTACCGGCTTTCCTTCTTCAACTCAACTCAGTCAGCAGAGCTCCATTTCTCAGCTCCAATGGATCTCTAACACTTTCTACATTTTCCTTCTCTTCATCTCGGCCGTCCAATTTCTCGATTCAGAAAATGATACAAAAATCAACGGCGTTGCTTCCATCTCCGTTCACATTCCGTTCATCTCACTCAATTTCCCTCTTCTTCATCAAATCCATCACTTCTTCTTCTTCCTCCATTAACCACCATCTCCTCTCCATCCTTTCAAACCCAAATTGGCGAAAACACCCTTCTGTCAACACACTTATTCCTTCTTTATCCCCTTCTCAATTCTCTTCTTTCCTTTCACAAAACCCAAATCTTAACCCCCACATTGTAATCTCCTTCTTCGATTATCTATCTACCCGAAATACCCCTTTATTCAAACCCAACCCTCAATCTTTCGCACCCCTTTTACGCATTTTGATTTCCAATAACCTCTTCCGGGTCGCTGAAAGAACCCGAATTTCCATGATTAAATCTTGCGAAACCCGTGATGATGCTGTTTTCGTGATGGGTTTTGTCCTGGAGATGAGGTGCAGGTTCAAGATTGATGTTTGGGGTTATAACAAGTTGTTAATGTGTTTATCGAGGTATGTTATGATTGAGGATATGAAATGTGTGTATGATGAGATGTTGAGTGATATGATTAAGCCTGATATTTATACTTTTAATACAATGATTAATGCTTATTGTAAATTGGGTAATGTTGTTGAAGCTGATTTTTATTTGAGTAAGATCTTGCAAGCTGGTTTGAATCCGGACACACACACGTATACGTCGTTTGTATTGGGGTATTGTAGGAGAAATGATGTGAATAGTGCTTTTAAGGTGTTTAAGGAAATGTCTAAGAAGGGTTGTCGAAGGAATGTGGTTTCGTATAACAATTTGATTCATGGGTTGTGTGAAGGGGGGAGGATTGATGAGGGGATGGAGTTGTTTTTAGGAATGGGAGATGATGGTTGTTATCCGAATGTTAGGAGCTATACGATTCTGATTGATGCGTTGTGTGGATTGGATAGGAGGGAAGAATCATTGCGCTTATTTGATGAGATGAAGGAGAAGGGCTGTGAGCCGAATGTTCATACTTACACTGTGCTCATTGATGGCTTGTGTAAAGAGTTTAAGCTTGATGAAGCGAGAGAGTTATTGAATGTGATGTCGGAAAAGGGATTAGTTCCGAATGTGGTGACATACAATGCTTTGATTGATGGATACTGTAAGAAAGGTTTGGTTGATGTTGCGTTAGATGTTTTTGACACGATGGAATCCAATAATTGTATCCCGAATGTGCGTACGTACAATGAATTGATTTCTGGCTTTTGTATGATAAAGAAGGTGCATAAGGCAATGGCACTACTTGATAAGATGATTGAGCGCAAACTGTCTCCTAGCAAAGTCACTTTTAACTTGTTAATTGATGGACAGTGTAAAGAGGGTGAAATAGGTAGTGCATTTAGGTTGCTTAGATTGATGGAAGAGAATGATTTGGCTCCTGATGAGTGGACTTATTGTACTCTGGTTGATGGCTTGTGTGAAAGAGGCAGAGTTGAAGAGGCTTCCACCATTTTTAGTTCTATGAAAGAGAAGGGTATAAAGGTTAATGTTGCGATGTGCACTGCTCTCATTGACGGATATTGCAAAGCTGAAAAAGCTGATTATGCTTTGACATTGTTTAAGAAAATGATTGAGGAAGGTTGCTCTCCAAATGCATACACTTATAATGTGCTAATTAAAGGGTTATGTAAGCAGGGTAAGCAGCTGGAAGGAGACCAATTACTTAAAATGATGCCAGGAAGTGGTGTTAAACCCACAATTGAATCCTACAGTATCTTGATTGAGCAACTACTAAAAGAATCTGCCTTTGGCCAAGCTTATAAGGTTTTTCATTTAATGGTTTCCACTGGACACAAACCTGATGTCTGCATTTACACTTCGTTTCTGGTTGCATATTACAATGAAGAGAAATTGAAAGAAGCAGAGGACGTGATGGATAAGATGGCAGAGGCGGGAGTTATGCCAGATGTGATGGCCTATACAGTAATGATTGATGGCTATGGTCGTGCAGGATTATTGAATCGATCCTTTGATGTGCTAAAATTTATGGTTGATGCTGGTCATGAACCTTCTCAGTACACTTACTCCATTTTGATCAAACATTTGTCCCAAGGAGGACTTGATATCAAAACTGAGGCCAGTTCCATTAATATTGCTGATGTGTGGAAAGTGGTGAAATATGAAACTTTGCTTGAACTCTTTGATAAAATGGTGGAACATCGCTGTCCTCTAAATACAAACACTTTTAGTTCGCTTACTACTGGACTCTGTAGAGAAGGACGACTTGAGGAAGCTTCGAGATTACTTGATCATATGCAGAGTTTTGGAATATCTCTTAGTGAAGATATATATACCTCAATGGTAAATTGTTGTTGCAAGTTGAAAATGTATGAGGATGCAGCAAGGTTTCTTGACACTATGCTTACGCAAGGTTTTTTACCACACTTAGAGTCATACAAGCTCCTTGTGTGTGGGTTGTATGATGACGGAAACAATGAGAAAGCTAAGATGAGCTTCTTCAGGCTTCTTGGTTGTGGGTACAATAATGATGAAGTAGCTTGGAAACTTCTAATTGATGGCTTACTTAAGAGAGGACTTGTAGATAGATGTTTGGAGTTGTTAGATATCATGGAGAAGAATCATTTTCGACTCAGTGACCATACATATTCATTGCTACTAGAGGGACTTGATAGGACAAACAATGAATAAAGTAAGAAATTCCTACTTTTACGATTTTTCATGTGCACCTTTTTAAAATAGATTCTTTTTTTTTTTTAAAAAAATGAAGATCTTCATGTGCACCTTGATATGCTGTTGCTTCAATAAAGATCTTTCATTTCCATGCCTGTAGGCTATTTAGTTAATGGGGATTTTTCTTTTCAAGAAACCACTTCAGAGTCATCACATAGTATATGCAGCTACTCCTGAGAGGTAACAAGCAAGTTACTTTGCTTATTAACTTTTTCTTGTATTTCTCCTTCTATTGTTCATTTCTGTCATGTTCTTGATGTTTTTAAAATAAATGATGAACAAACTGATGTCTCAGTTTCTGGTGCTAACATATGCGTTATTTGTTGCAACTGGTTTCTCTAGCTCCTTATTTGTTCACTTTTTCTTTAACCTGATACAGATTGAGAAGGCTGTACCATATTTTGACGATATGTTGCCTGCAGGCACTAGTCCAAGTGAGTCAGATATACAACCATTATGCATGGTTAGGCATCTCCTGGTGATATTGGAACAACTTGTGAATATTTTGCAAAAGTTAAAAATGAGGATTTGGAGCTTGACATGTATAAAAATGAGGCATTACTCAAGGCATGCTTAAATCAGACTGGATGCGAAGTGCTTTGGCCGTGACAAAAGAAATGAGTGCTAAAAGCATCCCCAGGAATACCTTTGTATATAGCATATTAATTGACAGGTATGGCTAGTGTTACAGCTGATGTGTACCTGCTTATCATACTACTTTGTTTTCAGGGTAGCTTACAATATATGCTTTGATAGACCTCGGACCAACACTGAATGGAGTAAAAATAAAAGGAAGGAATGCCGATTAGCATATAAGTTTCCCAACTCTCCGGAGGTTCTTTTGCTCGTATTTGCCTATCTTGTTTCTAGATTATGATTCTCCTCCTTTCTTCTGCCTTTATTGCTGATGCAGTTGGGCTCAAAGAGATGATGTTTTGGAGGTTGCTGACCTGATGCAACAGATGGGACAAGGAGTTCTACACATAAATGTTTGGTGTAAAGCTGGAGACATGCAAGTATGTACATGATAATCTATCTACAACTTTGGCTGCATTTATATTGGTATTTTGAGGTCTCTGAATGCCTGGAGATGGATATGTTAATATTATTTTTTACTTTATATGCTGATTCAGTGGCGGATTTACCATAGAAAATAGGGTTCATGTGAACACGTGGTCACCCCACCGAACTAGGTATATGATGTACATAATTCTAAAAATATATCCAGTATTGTCTTATTTGCCCCATGATCAAAAAAGATTGAGTGGTGCATGGGTTTGGTCGCTAGGGGTGTGTATGATTCCCCTATTTTATTACGGATTTGCGAGGGTGTGATGCCCATATATTTGAATGTGGAAGGGGTGTGATTCCTCTATTTTTATTATGAATTTGCAAGGATGTGATTTTCTTTTTTGCGGGTGTGGTTCCTCTATTTTATTATGAAAATGCAAGAGTGTGATTCTGTTTCTTAAATGCAGAAGGGGCGTGATTCCTCTATTTTTCTATGAATTTGCAAGGGTGTGATTCCCTTTTTTTTGAATGTAAGAGGGGCGTGATTCCTCTATTTAAATATGAATTTGCAAGGGTGTGATTCCCCTATTTTATTATGTGTTTGCGATTCCCTTAATTTTGAATGCGAAAGGGTTGTGATTCCTCTATTTCAATTTGAATTTGCAAGGGGGTGATTCCCTTATTTTGAATGCAGAAGGGATGTGATTCCCATATTTTATTATGTGCTTGCGATTCCCTTATTTTTGAATGTGGAAGGGGTGTGATTCCTCTATTTTATTATGAATTTGCATGTGCGTGATCCCTTTTTTTTTTTGAATACGGAAGGGGTGTGATTCCTCTATTTCAATATGAATTTGCAAGGGTGTGATTCCCTTATTTTTGAATGGGGAAGGGTGTGATTCCCCTATTTTAAAATATGAATTTGCATGTGTGATCCCTTTTTGTTTGAATGCGGAAGGGTTGTGATTCCTCTATTTCAATATGAATTTGCAAGGGTGTGATTCCCTTATTTTTGAATGTGGAAGGGGTGTGATTCTCCTATTTTAAAATATGAATTTGCATGTGTGATCCCTTTTTTTTTGAATGCGGAAGGGGTGTGATTCCTCTATTTCAATATGAATTTGCAAGGGTGTGATTCCCTTATTTTTGAATGCGTAAGGGGTGTGATTCCCCTATTTTATTAAGTGTTTGCGATTCCCTTATTTTTTAATGTGGAAGGGGTGTGATGCCCCTATTTTATTATGTGCTTGCGATTCCCTTATTTTTGAATGTGAAAGGGGTGTGATTCCTCTATTTCATTATGAACTTGCAAGGGCGTGATTTCACTTATTTTTGAATGCGGAAGAGGTGTGATTCATCTATTTTATTATGATAATGCAATTTCCTCATTTTTGAATGCGAAAGGGTTGTGATTCCTCTAGTTTATCACGATTTTACAAGGGTGTGATTCCCTCATTCTTGAAAGCGGATGGGGTGTGATTCCTCTATTTTATTATGAGTTTGCTATGAAAAATTTGTGACAGCTGAATTATAAGAATTTGTAAGAACATTTATCTTTGAACATCAAAATGTATAAATTTGTGACTAGGTTGTACATTGGTGCACCCATCTTCTCGAAATCTTGGTTTTGGCTCTGGGATGATTAAGTAGTTCTTATTAACATTTGTATTTCTGCGATACTCATCTTGTGGATATACTAGACATGATAAGCTTAACATTGTGCAGTATCACAATTGTTCTATAGAACTATTCGTAATGAGAGTATTTTTATTATGAACACTCTCGAAGATTTGATTATTCTACCGATTGGAAGCATTTGAATACTATCTTAGATATATTTCATTTACACGACATGGCATTGAGTCGACAACTTTATGGTCCTAACAGTACTTGGCCTGCAGGGCCTTTTGGAATTTGATTTTAGTCATCTTATGTGGTCTTTAAATGGTGCCTTTTATGGTTGAGACTTGAAGCTGCCAACTTGATTTGCATTGGATGTACTAAATTTCTATTTAGTGTATATATCTTGAATCGAGTTCAGGACAGTTTAGTGCGCAAAGCATTCCGTGTTAAGCTGGGGTCTGAAAGGCTTAATCATAATACTTAATTGGGTTCTAGTTGTACGAGCTGAGAACTTCTTGGTACATAGTGTTTTAAAATGCTCCTTCATACAAGCTCATCCAATGATGATTTCAAATTAGTCGTTGAATGGAGAGCCCCAAATGCTTAAAGTACCCAAGTACTTTATTTTTTCGCCATATGTTGTAACTTCCAATTGGGAAGGGAGCCTCAGAGCAATAACGTAATTGTCTGGATGTGAGCTGTAAGTCACGGGTTTGAGCCGTGAGAATGAACTACGATTACTTGTATCATAGTAAACTGCTTACATCACAAATGCGACTTCCTCGGACCTTGTGTGAACAGGGATAATAGCCCTATAAGTTGGTTCCCCACTTTGAATTTTGACTACCTAATAGAAGTAAGAACTTTTGATGATGACTTCATGCTAACTGTTTTGGTACTTTATTAGGGAAAAAAGTCATAACTAAGATTAATATCCCATCAAAAGAGGAAAAATGTAGCCTTAAGTTGTTGTTTAGTTGAGAAAAAAGGAGCAGAGAATTCAATTCCTTCTTGACCATCTTGATATAGCATCTTTGCTAACTCTATTTGAAATTAGAAGTCTTGGCTCAACTCGAGACTTTCTGACGCAAATCTAGGTTTATTCGGAATTGTAGGTCTTCATAAAACATAGAAAAGAAAATGAATCTATTTACCATTTTGGTATTTCAAAATGTATCATGGCTCATTTTATTCATTAATTGTTGTTCACGAACCTCTCATCTCGCCCAACCTGGTGAGATAAGAAGTTCTAGAAATAACGAGGTAAAAACTTCCTATATTTACACTAAATCAAACAATTTAACCATAACAACTAATAATTAAAGTGAGAAATTAATTTGGATAAAAAGACTACTTTATTTTCCCTATTAATATGCTTTTCCCATTTTATATTTGTGGAGAGAATTCAGTTCAACAGCACTTCCCTAACTGAAGTGACATTGGTAGGGTATATTAATTTCACTAATCTAATTATAAATTAAGTAAATTAGCTAGTTGGGGGGTATTAATTATTTTTATCATGAAGCATAATTTAACTAGATTAGCAAGTTTAGTTCACCCACCAAATTATACAATATTGAATACTTCTAAAACGTCAAATATTTTGGATCAAGTTTAATTTGTCAAAACACTAATAATTGGAGTCTAATTGAGTACTTTTTGATTATTCGAGATTTGTTTCTTATGATAATTATGTATACACACAAGAAACATCAGATTGATCATGACCATGAATGACTAATATTAAATCTTATTCAAATCAAAACCACACTTTAGCAACAAAATCATTCCAACTTTGACTATTCGAATGAGGAAAATTTTAAAAATAGTTCTATCACATATCATATGTTTCTTATAAGTTTGTCCTTTAAAATGTTGACGTATTGCATTATCTAACGATGAAAAATGATATAATCAAAACAATGCAATATAATATAATAGATAGAACGAAATACTACAAAAATCCAAACAAAGTGTAATTGTTCGAAAAAAGAGTAAAATTTATCTTTTTGCTTTTACATATTTTCTACATTATTGAGACAAAATTGCTCCTAATATTTGTCCAAGTAACAAAGAATACCTCTATTTTTAGGACGGTTCAAATCGTGGTTATTAAAATCTCACATAAGCTGATATTTGAATGATAAAATAGACGCTATGTGACATATCACCTCATCATTATAGTATTAAAATATATTTTTATTTTTTACGATACTTCAAATCGACTATTAAAATCTCTCATGACCTGATATTATGCCACCTCATCATTACAGTGTAAAAATTCCTATAAAAATGTACAAAAACATAAGTTTCTCAATTACCCCCAAAATCCATTTTTTTTCTCTCCACTTCTGCAGCTTCACCTCCATTTTTTTTTATTTCAAAGAAAATAACTCTAAAAGCTAAATTAATTTTTTTTCTCAAAAACTCAATTTTTTCCCTTTCTTTTCTCCTCCTTCTTCCTCTTCCTGTATTTTTTGCAGGGAGAAGAAAGAATTTGGTTGGAAATTGCTCAAATGTAAATATTATTCAGAGCTAATTATCTTTATGGAAATCTTTTCTTAAGCTCTTTTCCATTTCATATTATCACAGGAAGATTTCTTGATTCATTTGAGCTTTTGACAAGAATTCCATTTTATCCCCCATGGAAGGTTCTTAGCTTTTCTCTTTTTGACCTTATTGTCATTTATTTCCTTTTTATGTGTCATTATAGGTGTAAAGATTGAATCTTTATAACATAAAAAATTGTGTATGATTTTTTTGATTAAAAAAAGTGAGGGTAGGAGAAGGGGAAGGGAAAGGGGAGGGGAAGTGAGGAGGGGATTACAAGGAGGGGAATCGAACCTTCATCAATAACGTGAAAGTTCAGGTAGTCGGTAGTCAACCAACTGAATTATTAAGATTTCCGTGTATGCTTCATTTTGCTAGTTGAGTATATTTTTTTGGGATGTTTTCCACTCGATGTCTGGTATAGGCATTGGAGCCTAACTTAATTGGGATTCATACCGAGAAGTTCCTATTGGGGGTAAAATGTTTCCTACTACAAACGACTTCGTAGTAAGAGCTCAAATCCTAGACCTTTGCTTGACGACGAACGAGTAGTTACTACTCCATCAGAAACCTTGTTAGTCTTATTGGTTATATGAATGCTCTTGTATATTAATGATTTAAATAGTACTATCACAATAAAGATTGAATCTTTATAAGAGAAAAGATTGTGTATACTTCATTTTGCTTATTGGGTATATGAATGTTCTATTATATTAATGGTTTAAATAGAATGTGTCATAATAAAGATTGAATCTTTATAATATAAAAGATTTTGTACACTTCATTTGGTTTGTTGGATACATGAATGTTACATGTATATTGATGGTTTAACTAAAATGTCATGATAACTATGCCTCAATTCCAAACAAGTTGCTCATATAGCCTGTCCCAAGCTGGGATAATGGAGGAGGGTTACGGTAAAACTAACCAATTCATGATGAATCCTAACAAAACAATCCGTATCTTTTCTAAAAAATATGCTGGTTGTCAATCTATAACGAAACCGTTCACCTTTATTCGAGCTAAAGACTGATAAAACTTTTTTGCTTCTGTTGTCTATGAAATTTGTAGGTAGAAGAGGTGCAGCTAATGTCCAAGAAATTGGAGAAAACAAGAAACAACATGAAGCCGAGAAGGAACAAGATGAGAAAAAAGAGGAAGACATCATCAACAACAACAACAATAGAGATGATCAGTACTCATCATCATCATCACCAAGAGGAGTTTTAGAGACTCCCCCATTGGGTTCGTCGGATTCAGACAATAGCAGCATTAGCAGCAGTGATGATAGGAGCAGCAGTTTCGCATCATCATCTTCAGGGGAATTAAGTCAAGGCGTTTATTGGAAAAATGTTTTTGATAAATTAAAGAGAAGGTCAATGAGAAGATTGTCAAGTATACCATTATTAGGATATGAGATGATTTTACCAAAAAATGTAAGAAGGATTTTGTCTAAGAATAGAAGTGCTGAAGAAGAGGCTAATGATTCTGATGATATTCCAAAGCCTTCTTGGAGGAATTTTAGCTATGGGGAACTTGTTGAAGCTACTGATAATTTCAGTCCAGGTACATAAATTTTATCACGAGTTTACGTTATACGCATTGATGGTGTAAAGAATATTTATGCGATTAAGTCTCTTATTAGGTAGTTTAAGCAAATCTCTACGACAAATATTTACAAGTTGATGCATCTTCTTGTTGTCGTCATTGATCCCACATTTACACTAATGATGTCACTTTATTGCAAACTTAAACCGTTTTAAGTATTTTGCATAATCTGTATTACTCGAAAGTGAACTGAATTTGTGCATAGTTAACCCTTTGTTATACTAAAGTATGCCTTGAAATGTGACAGACAAATTGATCGGGCAAGGGGGACATGCAGAAGTGTACAAAGGACGTTTATCTGATGGTCAAGTAGTCGCAGTAAAAAAAATAACTAAGAAAGAAAAGAACAATGAGGACAAAGTTGATGATTACTTATCTGAGCTAGGAATCATTGCTCACATTAACCATCCTTCTGCTGCTAAGTTAATCGGTTATAGTGCTGATGGCGGTTTGTACCTTGTTCTTCAGTACTTACACCACGGAAGCCTCGGTTCCTTAATACACGGTGCTGTATTCCCTCTTAATACTAGCTATGTTCGTTCAATATTGATTTCTTTGCCTAAAGATTGATAAATATGCACTTATGTTGAACGAAATGTCTATAGAGTGACTGATAAACAGAAAACTCGGCATTTCAGGTTCGGAAGAGAGACTTGAATGGGAAATAAGATATAAAGTTGCTGCTGGTATTGCTGAAGGATTGCTTTATCTTCATTGTGAATGCCCAAAGCGCATAATCCATAGAGATATTACTGCCTCAAACATATTACTAACTGAAGATTATGAACCTCAGGTTTCAATCTTTTTTTCCATTGAGAAACTTCGATTGGGAAGTGCGATTTCATTGCAATTTCTCAAGTTTTTTCCCCCCATTTTCTTGTGCAGATTTCTGATTTTGGACTAGCAAAGTGGCTGCCAGAAAAATGGGTTCATCATGTTGTTTCTCCCATTGAAGGAACTTTTGGGTATGTAAACATTAAACTTTTAATTTGCACTACCAGGGTCGGATCTAGAGGGGCGAAAGGGTGTTCACCGGAACCCCCTCAGCAAACAATTATACTGTATATATAGGGTAGATATTTTGTGCTTATGTACATATTTAAATTTTGAATCGTGTGAACAATATGCAAAAGGTTAGCTCAGCGGTCTAGAACATTCAAAATGCACCTCAATGTCCAAGATTTGATTCTTAGGGACTCTCTTATTTTTTACATTTTTATTTTTTGAACACCTTGGAGTGAAAATCCAGGAACCGCTACTGTGTATTACGCGTTCCTTCATTTGTTGTCAATGTTGCTTTGTTATGATCTAATGTATTGCAAATTGGTATTCAGATATATGGCTCCAGAGTACTTTATGCATGGAATTGTTAATGAAAAGACGGATGTATTTGCCTTTGGAGTTCTATTATTGGAGCTTATTACTGGTCGTCGTGCAGTTGATTCATATAGAAAGAGCCTTGTGTTGTGGGTAATGATCATCTTAATTTAATTTCATATGAAAGGTTTTTAGTATGATTCATGAAATGTTTCTGAAAAGTATCCGGTACCTGTTACAATTGTGCATAGGCAAAGCCGTTGTTGGAGAAGAACAACATCAAGGAAATAGCAGATCCTCGTTTAGGTGATGACTATGATGTTGTTGAGATGAAACGCGCCATGTTTACAGCTTTATCTTGCCTTCACCACTTGCCTGACATTCGTCCAAACATGAAAAAGGTAACACTGCGTTTTTACGTTCTGTCCCCTTTATGACCTTCGAATCCCACCAACATTTGTAATTTTGATTTCAAGCATTGCTGATCCTTGCTAGAATTTGGAAGTGTTGAGTTTGTAAACGCACACGTCTGAAAAGATCGATCGTGTGAAGGATCCATTCACCTACGAATTCTTGGTTATAAAGTTAGAACAGAAAGGATCTTAAACGACACCTAAATGTAAATGATTTACTCCCTCCGTTTCAATTTATTTGTCTTACCATCTTTTTTCAGTCCACTTAAAAAAAGAATGTCTCTTTCCTATTTTGACAGCTCTTTAATTCTAACTTTCCACATGACATGTTTAAGACCACAAGATTAAAGAATAATTTGGTTTATTCTACATATCTTCAGTTTAAGACCACAATATTCAAAAGATTTCTTTACTTTCTTAAACTCCGTGACAAGTCAAAACTGGACAAACAAATTGAAACGAAGGGAGTAACATATATCCAAAGCAACTAACAAGATGCTTTTTGTAGTTAGAATTAAGAGTTGCTACTCGATGTTTACATATGCAAAACAGAACAATCCGCAAATCAAAATTTTGCATTCACCAAATGGTGACATATTCTTTTGAGTCTGCAGGTTGTTCAGCTATTGAGAGGCGAGAACGCTCCAGTAGAAATGAAGCAGAAGTCAATGGGAGGGAGAGCATTGATGTTTTCAGACGAATATACAAGCACACATTATCTCCAGGATCTCAACCGCCATATGGAGCTCGTTATGGAGTAATCTTTCTACACTTTTTTGTCAAAAGCTATCGGTCCTAGCTCTGCTTCTGCTGTGCTACGTAAACTAGTTAGTTGATGGCTGCTAATTTTTGGTTGAAATTTTCCGAGATGCTGCCCCATTTTAATGCAGAGAATCAACATCCATAACTTCGAGTTTGCAGCACAAGTAATGCAGTATTAATGAACTGCATTAAGTGCATTATAACATCTGAAAAAAGTGTACATTTTCGTATGTTTCTTTCATATTGTTACTGGATTTGGCTGAAATCATCATAGTGATGATTCATTTTGTAGCTGATCATATTTTTGTATATTCTATAGTAGAATTTTGTTAAGTTGTTGGCTTGTTGCTATAGATATTATATCAAGTGTACATACAATGACACATCCTTTTCTGTGTTTCTTTAAAATTTTGCAGCAAATTAGAACTTTGTTATTTGAACTTTCACCTTATTGATAAGGATTCGATTCTCTAATAAAAAAAAAGTGTTTCCTAATTATTCTCAAATATTGATCAGGGTGGAGCTAGGTAGCGCCGAAGAGGTTCATCGCAAAATATTACACCATTTATATATGGTTAATTTATTTTTATTTATATATATATATATATATATATATATATATATATATATATATATATATATATATAGTAGAGACGAAATATATTTAAAGTGCGAAACAGCGAAGCCCTGCCTCTCGCATGCAAAGTGAGCGCTCTACCAATGAGCTACACCCCAAATTATTCTTAATTAAAGAAATTAAGATACTAATTATAATTAATGTGTTAATCGGCCTCTCTCTCCCCTTTTTTTTTCCTTCCTATTTAATAGGTATGAATATACAATATGATTTGATGAAATAGTTTAGTTCGTATACTGAGACTAATTTACTTAACAATATATTATAATTAATATTGATTAAGTGAGAAATCTATGTACAAATAAATGTTATATTTATTAGTTTGGTGTAGAAAAAAATTCTTTCAGGTATCGATGAAATTTGAAGAGCCCCAATTATAGGCTATAGATTCGGGAGCCACTAATCATGTCTGCACTTCTTTGCAGGGCTTTCAGGGAACGCAACAGCTAAGTAAGAATAAAGTTTCTTTTAAAGAGAGAAAAATGAATTATTCAATGATCAGAAGTGAATAAAAGGCTAATTTCATAGAAATATCTCATACTTTACTCATAGAGATATGAAAGTATCGACCTAATTTCATAGAGTTATTCGAACAAAATGTTATATAAAGAATATACGCCAAATGACAGAATGAAAAAATCTAAAATCTAAAATATTATAACAAAAGTGATTCAACAGATTTGGAATTTACGAAGTATATTATCTAAATAGTTATGAAAGAAAATAGAAAATACATTAGTATATACGAGGAATTCACGAAAGTCTCGATTATTATTTTCACTTGATTAATTTATAACTTGAATAAGTCTCTCAATTTAGACAAAAACCTCAATTGACCGCTTTCTAAAGTTAAAGTCACAGGTGTCATCCAAATTTGTCATTATAATGACTTGACTTTTATTTTCAACTAGTACGTAGATCCTCCATTTTAATTTATATGATATTATTTGACTTGATATAAAAAGATAAAATAATTTTTTTAAAAAATTGAGATCTAAAACAAATTGAAACTATTTATGCAGCTATAAATCATTTCATTAAATATATATAAAAATTAAAATTAAATTATTTTTAATTATAAAATTATGATATTTTTTTTGAAATAGACTTTAAAAAAAATGTCACTGTGACCTAAGCTTAGAGGGAATTATGCTATTCACATAAATAAATGCATGCCCGACAACTTTAATTTGCCGTAGACTTGGGGCAACAACAGTAGAAAATTGAAGCAAGTTAAACAAAAATGGATAGTTGAAACATTATGGATTCAGAATTTAAAGTATGAATTTTTATAATAATTTAAAATTAATATTAAAATTTTTATAAGATTATTTGATTTAAATACGCAAGTGAACTTAAAATTTAATGTTAAATGATCATACTTATGAAAAATTTATTTATGAGATAAAAAGAAGAAGAATATTAATAATAAAATATAAATTTATCCATCTATATCTCCATCAATTACATTGACTAAATAATTCTTTTTCTTTTTTATTAAGATCCTATACTTTTTTCAATTCATAAATATTCAATTTTTAAATAAATATTATCATATAATTAATTTACCGAAATGTTAAGAAATTCAAAATAAGTCTTGCTTTTATTTTAAAGGACCAAGACAAAATATTTGTAGAAAAAAAATGCTGCTCGCAGAGTATTGACTTATAAATTCTCCTATTTTCTCATTTATATATTGTTTACGTTATATACATCACTAGTATAAAAAAAATTGCAATTATCAAATCATTGGAGAAATATTTTTTATAGATAAGCCTTCTCAAAATATATTCATAATATTGAAAATAAAATATATCATCAGCTAGTTATAACAATAAATAATTGTGACACGATGGTATAAAATTTCTTTATATGATACATAGCTTTTAATGATTGATAATTTGATATTCCAGTTAATTTGCTCATCTCTAAACTTGTATCTTTCCTGGTCAAGTCATCTAAAACAAACAAAATTTTGCCCCATTTCTCACTGCATTCTTGAAAATGTTGATTTTTTGGGGGTTTGGGATGGAGTAGGTACTATACTACTAGAAATATCGTAAATTAATGAAAAATTTATATTATAAAACATAATTTATCCATTCATTATTTATAGAATCAGTTCACTGAAAAATATATGATAAAAAATAGATTTTTACTGAAATACTGAAAAGCTTTTTAATTTTTTCATGCGAAAGCATAGATTACTATTATTTTATTTTCTCATTTATTTAATTAAAATATCTATAAAAATAGTCACATTTTTCAGTACAAAAATTTGAATGAGAAATAATGATAGTTCTTACATAAGCAATTTGCAGGAAGTAAACGTATCTTTCAATAGGGAGGGGGGAGGGGGGATGATGACTAATTTCTTTTTTTTGTTGTTGTTGGATGTAGATGTGCTAAAATATATTCCTATATAAGCCTTCTACTAGCAAGGTTTACAATATCAACAAAACAATAGTTTTAGAAAACAAAAAACAAATTATATATAATCAGAAAAAAAAATATACTAGTTTATTAGGGATGAATGATTTGAGGAATATTAAGTTTTGGTTGTTGGTGCTTTATCTGGTGGTTGTGGCTAATCAATGGCAGAGGTAAGTGTGTTAAAAAAGAGTTTAATTGAATTTCGTTCGTTTAAATACTGCATCGTACAAATAGGATATATATAAAAAAAAAGTAGTTAAATTTCCTTGACATTATCGACTTAATGATAAGGCCATGAATGACATTTGCTTAGCTTTAAGCCTCCAAGGATTGAAGGCTCCAAAAATAATAATCTAATTATATTATAAAATATAATTTATATAATTATCATTAATTCAAGTTTCAAATTGTATGTATTTTTTTTTTTATCTTTTTTGGATTTGGTTGAGATTATTTGGATGAGTTATAAGTAAATTATGATAGATTTTACCTTTATTTTCCTCTTCAATTTTGATTTTTCCTCCATGTATATTTGTTTCTTTTTTATATTACTAACTATTCAACTTTAGCTATTTCTATTGTCTCGTTTAATCGATCCATAATTCAAGAAGTAAGTCCTTTTGTTTCATTATTATGATTGGTCTTGAATTTTGGACCCCCGCTTATTTTATGGGTAGATTTTTTATGCCAAAAATCAAAATTTATTGAATTTGAAAAGTTTTGCATATGAGTTCAAAAGTTCAAGATCAACCATCTTTAAGATCATTTTAGTAAATCACTCTTCCTATTATGATTTGAGTTTATGTTACTAATTTTTTTGATTCGTCCTGTTTCTTAAATTATATGTACTCTTCATTAAGATCCATAGTTCAAGAAGTAAGTCTTTTCTACATCCAATCTCAATGAGAATAGAAGCCGATCGCTTCCACATCTTATAGTTGTGGTCTTTTAGCTTATGTAGTCGTCAGACTTCCTACACACATGTGTCAGCCAATATGCCTCATCAGTTCAAACCGTCTCACAACTATATGGAGTTCATGACCTTTTATTATAATTTGACTTTAAATCACTAATTTTTTTGAGCCGCCCTCACTCAATTACACATCTTCTTGAAACCTCTTTGTTAGAATTACTGGCTCCGCTACTGTACCCGACAAGTGTTGGGAGGAAGAGAGGAGTGCTCTATTGGAGCTACAAGCAAACATGATGGGTTCAAATGGTGGAAAGTTGACCCTTTGGGAAACCTATAATGAAACTGGTTTTTTGGATTGTTGTTCATGGCGTTGGGTAAATTGCAACTTAACAACAGGTCGAGTGATAGAACTTAATCTCAGAGCATCAAGACAAGGATCAGAGGATGGTTGGAGTTTTAATGCTTCTCTGTTTCTTCCATTCAAAGCACTACAAGTTCTTATATTGTCTGAAAATTATATTATAGGGTGGAACAAAAATGAAGGTTAGATCTCTCTCTTTTTCTACCGACTAATCATCTGATATCTGAAACTCATCAACTCGATTAATAACACGATTTTTAAGAGGTTAAAAGCGATTATTTTATAAAGTGAGGGGTTCACCTAAGCTTTTGGGATGTTAAAATACTTAATTATTTTTAAAAAGCAGAGTGTTTGACCAAACTTTTGAGAGACCAAAAATGGTTATCATAAAGAAAAGTGAGGTGTTCGGCCAAAATTTTGAGAGACCAAAAAGAGTTCATTTTAAAAAAGTGAGGTACTTGATCAAATTTTTCCCATAAAAATTAGTGCTTTTGACGAGTAACAAAAAATGTTTCTAAGAAGCTTATACAGAAAAAATAATAATTCAATTTTACTTATTCACTATACTAAAATTTACTTGTCCACTTAGCACATCATCAAGAGAAAAATAATTTCTTTTTACTGTTTTACACTTAGCATTAATTACTCATTTCAAATTATATCTCAAATTTATTAAAAACTTTATACTAATTAATATGAGTATAATGATAAAATATATACACTTTATTTATTCTTTAAAGTGGTATGCAAAATCCATCGTCAACAAGTAAAAACGGACTTCGAACGGAGGGAGTAACTTTTCCCAAAAGTACTTTTTTAAACACACTATGTATATACATTAACATGATTTTTTAAATTATTTTTTTCACTTGTGATTTTTTAAATTATTTTTTTCACTTGTGATTTTGTTATACAGGGTTCAACAAACTCACACAATTGACCAACTTGAAAGTACTTGATTTGCAGTACAGTTATCTCCCCTTTCCAAATGTTTTGTCATCTTTGTGTTGGATTTCATCTCTTGAGGATCTAAGACTTAATCGTGTTCTGGGGGACCAAATGGGTTCAATTAAATTTCCTTCGTTGAAAAATCGGCCTGCTCCTATAGGTATAAAATACATCTCCTATTTTATTTTATTTTATTTTTAAATATAAAATTGTTGAATATCTGGATGCCACCATTTTTTTCTTATAAAAGTTGTGGTATTCGGACCATCCAGCTAACGCACATCTTAATTTTAAAATGTTTTAATAACGGTTCACACTTTTTTAATAATTTTTTTTTATGATTATATCGGCGATGATAAGTGGATTTGGTAATTGATTTGTTACGATTCTGATAGATGTGGCTGGCATTATATCTTCATAATTAAATAATATTTCATTTTGGGTAATATGTTCTCATAAAATCTTGCTCTAATCTAACCTAGCTGGTGAGTTATCCCAGATCACGACAAAGCACAAGACAACAAGTGAGCGTACTTTTGTTCGCTTCTTCTCCACCAAGCATCTTGACTAATTTCATACCCTTTTTCTAACATACAAATGTATATATAATATATCAATTGTTGGATAATATTGTGCAATATTAGGACTCGTTTGAAATAGTTTTATTTTTAGATGAAGGAATTACTGAGGAATGTCCAGGGTTGAGCAATTTAAAGGTACTATTGCTGGCAGGATATGGAATCAATGACACAAGTTTCCTTTCTACACTGGGTAAGCTAGCTCCTTTTCCATATATATACTATGTATAAATTAATCAGAAATATCGAGTTCGAGCTTTGAAAATAAAAAAAAATGTAGTAGGGAGTGTACCCCTTAATGGGTCTTACTCGGCTTGAATCTGGATTAGTCAGAGCCCCTAAAATAGATATCAAACACTAGATAGGAAAAACAAAAAAAAAGTTGCTTACAAGTCGAGAAAATAACTTATGTGGTAGGAGTAAGGGAAATGAATTTCATAAGTGGCATTCGGGGCCGATTGTCTCCTCGTCATCCCGTTACCTCATAGTATTTGCCTAGATTATGTATAACAAATCTCATAAATCAATGCAGGTCTTGGTACACATACTGGACTGAGGAATTTAGAGAAACTCTATTTGTCTACCAATCACTTAAATTCCACCATCTTTTCATCTTTGAAGCATCTTCCATCTCTCAAGAATTTGGATGTCACAAACAATGACATCGATGGAAAAATCGAAATGAGTGGTTCGTTAAACTTCTTACTATCCAAGTTCCACCCCTTTTATCACATGCATATTGCTTCACTATTGTAAATCAGTGTTAGTGGAATGGATAAGATCCATTAACCCTTAATGAAAGGTCTCGAGATTGAGCCTTTCCAATGAATTTCTTCTCTTTTTGTTGTGCTTGTTATTTATTTTGATTTACTTGTCTAGATATAATTGCCTTGAGGAATTTGGAATTTCTTGATCTCTGGATGAACAATTTTGAGGGCTTTGTGACTACCAAAGGTACATGGATTTCTACCTTCAAAGAAACTTGATCCCTCCCCTGTCTCAAATTATTTGTCGTGTTTTTTTATAGGTCCCTTAACAAAACATTAACTAGGAGTGGATTTTGAATATTTTACCCTCATTTATCTATATTTATATTATTATAAAATCATGAATACAAATGTTGATTAACCAAAATATCCACTAAAAATTGATTTACTTATTTGCCCTTTTAAGTTAAAAATCCTCCATCTAAAAACTTACTAATGGGTATAAATGTAATTTTGTAGTAGGACTAAACAAAACATATTTCTATTAGAACTAAGCTTATTGTAGGATACATATTATTCTATTAATACTAGGAACTTAACATTAAATTTATTTCAAGTAAACTATAAGTAGAGAATTTCTACACGTTTAATAATATTAGTAGATCAAAATATCCATTAAATATTGAACGACTTTTATATCCTTAAGGAGTAATATTTAATAGTTATAACTTTAATTAATTTCAAAGTCCTACATATTTGCATAGTAATTAAATAACAATTATTTAAAGAAAATAGTAAATGACAATTTTGTCTATTGTAGAAAAATAGTAAAGGATAATTTTATCTATTACAGAGTCTTTCAATAAAGACAATTTTCAATCAACAATTCAATGAGATTCCGCCATTGACCTTTTTTCCTAAAGTCAAGATGATTCGAGAGCCAACTCCTAGATTTTGGGTCGGATCTCAATTTGAGTGTCGGATTTCGAGTCAGAAATCGAGGTAAGATTTTGGGGTGTCAGGGTTGGATCCCGAGTTAGGTGTCAGGGTAGGGTTTCGTGTTGCGTTTCGTAGTCGGCTTTTAGATCTAGAGTCGAGGTCGGGTCCCCAGTCAAGTATCGAAGTAGGTACTTAATCGATCGTCGGGGTTGAGTATCAGGGATTAGATCCCGGTTCAAAATTTGAATCTCGTGGTCGGATTCTGATTTGAAAGTAGAGTCCCGAATCAAAAGTTGGAGTCAGATCCTATGTCGGAAGTCGAGATGGAGTCCTAGGTTAAATTCGGGGTCAAATCCCATTTCGCAAGTCAGATTCAGAGTCTGATGTTGGGGTCGGATCTTGACTCAAAAGTTGGGTCGAGTCAAGAATCAAAAGTCAGGGTCGGTCTCGTGTCGGATGTTAGGGTTGGGTGGGGTCAGATCCAGATTCAAAAATTGGGTACAGGGTAGAATCTTAGGTCGAAAGTTGGGTCTCAATCCGGGATTCTGATCAGGTCCTAGGTCGGGAGTTGGTGTCGGAAGTGCGGTTCCAAATCAGTGTCGGGTGTCAGGTGTGGAAGTCGGATATCGGAGTTGAGTTTCAAGTCGGGCCCAGAGCCGAATATCGAGACTGGATCTCGAGTTAGAAGTTGGGTCTCGGATTGAGTCTTGGAACAAGTGCTGGATTGGGAAATTGGTTGGGAGCCAGGGTCAAATCTTGTTTCGAAAGTAAAGTCCCGATTCAGGTGTCGGGTGTCAAGGTCGGATGTCGGGGTCAAGTCCCGAGTCGGGTGTCGGGATGAGATTCCGGATTAGTCATCTGAATTCTTTTTTGTATGATAATTGATAAGGAGTAACGTGCAAAGATCTTCATAGACACTAGTTATATTAAAAACATGAAGGTCTTAATAATGTTGTTTAAACCTTTTGTCCTTATTAAAACACTCCTCTTTAGACAGAATCATCTTTTTACTATTTTTCTATTTTTTAATGATATTAACTATTAACTATAATAAAAATAGTAAAGTAATCCATATTCGTCTATTAACTATAATAAAAATCCTAAAAAAACTCATATTCGTCTTGACTATTAACTAGAATCCTAATTATATATGCCTATAGTGTATGAATCCTTATTATGTCTGGTCACGGTCACGTAAGGCTATGGGTAGGCCTATGACACTATGCATCCTAAAATAATAATAATAATAATAAAAAACATAAATCTTAATTATATGCGGAGAGGTTTAGAACTAAATATGATAAACTATTAATTTATATTCATTTTGATTTATGACTACTCTACTTTTATAAAAGGTCTTTTGATTTCAAAAATTTATTCATCGATCTTTTGTACAGTTTATTTCAATTCATCGATTGATGTTGCATCTTATTTTGCAATTTTGTCGTCACTTTGCTTCAATTTTCAGATTTTGTTTATTTTAAAATTTGTCTTTCCTGTTTTATTTTCATGTTCTTCTAATATTATATATTGATTATAATAAACATAATAAAAAAATAAATTGAGAACATTTTTTTATTATGATTAAATTTCTAAAAAGAAAATCTGATTTTTGTTAATGAAAAAATGGCAAGAATGGACCTTTTTTGTAACGGCGATGGAATAGATGAGTCAAGTTTTTAAAGGATGACATAAATGAGCCATTTCTAATAATTCGATGGCATTTGAGCCTTTTTCCTATTAGTTATTATGACATTTTTCACAAGATATCAATAAAAAAAAATAACATAGGAGAGATGCAAATAAAACATGAGAGATATTTGTATGACGATAAGGAGATTTAAGAGGTTGTACATATATAGTAGATATGAGGAAAAGTAGATGTAGATCAAAGAAGTATCTGGAAGAGATAATTAGATAGGACATGACATAACTTCAGATTACCTAGGACATAATCTTAGATAGGAGGGTGCAGAACTTGTGAATTAGGTTAGAAGGTTAGCATATAGTTGAACTTTAACTCACGTTTTGGTGTGTTTAGGCCTAGTGGGGTTTAGGAGCACTGTCTTTATCATAGTATTAACCTTATACATAATTTTTTTCATTTTTTTAACGGTAATTGCTATTTTTCAATAATCGATTCTTTTTGTATGTATTAGTGCTAATTAATTGATACGATATGCACTTATAATAACACACGCATACTAAAATTAGAAAAACACATATTTTCATTTGAATAACTATATAATAACATATACTGTAATATCATTTAAATAAATATGTTATTGCATCTATTATAATCTATTATTTATTATTTTTGTATGTAATCTTTTATATTGTCGTGACGCACACGTGCATCACACATACTCTAAACTGGTGTACTGATAAACAGGTAGTAAAAGAATGAGTTCTCTGCGGAATATACGACTAGGAAGATCTTATTCCAACTCGACCAACATCTTACAATCCTTAAAATCATTCTCATCTCTCAAGGGGCTTTCTTATGAATATAGTGATCTCAGTGCTCCTGCCATAACTAATGGTAAGCTCTAACTCAAAGTCTCTTTCAGCATTATCCCGCAAGGGCAGCTGAGTTGGTTGAGCAGGTGATCTCCCATTTTGGGAATCTCTGGTTCGAAATTCCTTGTATGCTTTCTCGGCCGAGCTCATCACACAAGTCTATGTGATTTGCGAGCTATTACACTGAAAAGGGATTTACCTTGTGCGCACACACACCCGTAGGGTAGCAGCTGCGGATTCTCTAATCAACAACAAAAAAGTTTCAATCTACTTTACTTCTATCACCACTTTATTTTATGTTGATCTTGTGCTTTTTTTCCCCTCTTTTTCTTTGACTCTCTGATACAAGCAATAAGAAATCTGAGCAAACTGGAGTACTTGTACTTGGAGGGATCTTATTTAAATGAGAATTTTCTCTCAAGCATTGGACAAATGGATTCTCTTAAAGTGCTGAATATGGCTTTTGGTGGCAATTATGGCACCCTCCCTAATCAAGGTAGTGTTATTTTCTCTCTTTTTTTGAAAAAATTACCATAAATCTATTCATATATTGCATAATTGTTGTCGAAGATCGTGAGTTAACTAACATACAACCGCACCAACACTAATAGAAAAGAAGAAATAACACAGGGATATAACAAGATTCGGCCAAATCTAGACTAATTCTATGAGATACCAATTGCCCCTTCCACCAGCAACAGGTACTGATAACTCTACCCACCAAGGCTAGAACAGATGCGAAGAAATCACCTAATGTTTTTTGTCTCCGCTAGAATTTGAACTTGAGACCTTATGGTTCACAATCCACCTCATTGACCACTAGGCCATACTCTTCAGTGCAAAGTTCACAGGATTTAAGACAAACAACAATAACAAATATAGTTTAGATACAACTTATTGTAGAAATTTATGTTAGCTAAATGTCATCTGAACCTTTTTTTTAAAAAAAATACAGGTTGGTGTGAACTCAAAAACATTCAAGAGGTGGCACTCATTAACAACAATTTTGAGGGAACAGTTCCTTCATGTCTTGGAAACTTGACATCACTTCGATGGCTTGCACTTGACGGAAATAGCTTCACTGGAAATATAGCCTCATATCCTCTTTGGAGAACTCTCACATCACTTGAGTTCTTGGATATTTCATTTAACCAATTTGAAGTTCCACTATCGTTCAATCAGTTCATCAACAATTCAAAACTTACCTACTTGAATGTTGGCTATAATATTATAACTGTAGACATCGAATTCAAGAATTGGATCCCAAATTTCCAGTTGCAACTTTTTGCTATGCAGGGATGCATAAACCTTCAAAAATTGCCTTCTTTCCTTCATTACCAGCACGACTTGAGAGTTCTCGCTATAGACAAAAATCAATTGCCAGGAAACTTTCCAACTTGGTTGTTAGAGAATAACACCAGACTTTCAGGCCTTTATGCTAGAGATAATGCTTTCATCGGACCATGGAAGTTGCCATCCAATAGTCATCTCTGTTTAGAGGAACTTGACATCTCTAATAACAAACTCAGCGGACGTGTTCCAGCAAATGTAAGTTCAGCTTTCCCAAAGCTTATTCTTCTGAACATGTCACAAAATTTGCTTGAAGGTCCTATACCTTCTGATATTGGTAGCTTTCATTTAGTTGTGCTAGACCTTTCTCACAATTTCTTGTCCGGAGGAGTTCCTAGCGATCTGGCAATTGGTTCTCCAGTACTGACTTACCTCCGACTGTCAAACAACAAGTTGTCAGGGCAAATATTTTCGAAGGATATCAGACCAAGTATACTATTTTATTTGTACTTGAATGGCAATGAGTTTGAGGGACAGTTACCTAGTAACATTTTTCTCAAACCCCTTATTGCATTGGATGCTAGCAGCAATAACTTCTCTGGAGAGATTCCGAGATGGATTAGAGATAACACAAGATTGTTACAGCTAGATTTGGCGAAAAATCATCTTGAAGGCTCGATTCCAGTTGAGATTTGCAATTTGAAGCTCATTCAAGTCATAGCTTTGTCTGAAAACAGACTTTCAGGACCTGTTCCTTCTTGTGTGAGTGGTTTACCCCTTGAACACATTCATCTAGACAAAAATCAATTGGGCGGTGAACTTGAAGATTCACTTTTCAACATATCGTCTCTGATAACGTTGGATCTTGGCTACAACAATTTTACAGGAAACATCCCACACACCATAGCCTCACTTTCAAAACTGAACTTCCTTCTCCTCAATAATAACCAATTGGAAGGAGAAATTCCAGCTCAGATTTGTTTGCTGAACAAGTTATCCATCATGGATTTGTCTTTTAATAAGCTTTATGGTCCGCTCCTTCCTTGTTTAGGTAACTTAACACAAGCGGAAAATGATGCAGACACAAGAAGTATATATTATCAAGGGTCTTCCAGGACAGCGTGGTTAGATTTCTCGAGTTGGATAAGTTCAACAAGGCACTACCACATTTCATATGGATTTCTAAGTGACGTCAATTTGATGGATGTGGAAACCCGAGTCCAGTTTTCAACGAAAAGAAACTCATACACTTATAAGGGAAGCATTCTAAAATACATGTCAGGTATTGATCTCTCAAGTAACAGATTAACAGGTGAAATTCCCGTTGAGCTAGGAAACTTGAGCAAAATACATGCATTTAATCTATCGCACAACCATATCTTTGGAAGAATCCCAAATACCTTTTCAAATTTACATGAAATCGAGAGTCTAGACCTATCTTACAACAGCTTGAATGGGAGAATTCCTGTTGACCTACTTGAGCTACACTCATTAGCAATATTCAGCGTAGCATACAATAAGTTATCTGGTGCAGTACCACCATTTAAAGCTCAATTCGCAACTTTCGACAAAAGCAGCTATCAGGGGAATCCTTTGCTATGTGGTTATCCATTAGACAACGAGTGTAGCGGCACTAAATCATCAAATACAACAAATAATGGAAGTGAGGAATCTACAGGCTTTATGGATACTGAGAGTTTCTTCATCAGCTTTGCTGTGTCTTATGGAGCAATCGTGCTAGGAATAGCTACAGCAATCTTCCTCAATCCTTATTGGAGAGCAGCATGGTTTAGGCTTGTTGAGGTTTTGATGCTCAGTTCTTACTATTTTCTCTTAGACAATGTTGTTGCACCCATCAAGAATAGATGGTGGATGAACCTTAGGTGATTGTTGTTCTCATTCTTATTGTATGGATAAGTAGGTGAGAGGTTCAGACTCGAACAATTTCTGTTATTATATGTTGTTTTTGTACTTTGACTATCATATTGTTTTGTTGTGGTACTATTATGTTACTATTTGTTGCTTTTTGTACTTTTGGATTGTTTTTCTTGAGCCAAGAGTCTATCCAAAACAGTCTCTCTACCTCTAAATTAGGAGTAAAGGTTTGCGTACATTCTACCTAGCTTACACACGTCTGTTGTCGAGTGGGAACAACATTTAGCACCACTAAATTTTGCAAGAAGTCGTGCAAACACCAACATTCTTTATTCAAATTTTATTTCCCATATAATAATACATAAATTTTTTCATATTTACGAGAACGAAAGTATCAATCAAATATCACATAAATAATGTTGAATTTACTAACAATCTGTCAACTAAGGAACTGAAAAACCAGTTAAGAAAAGCAAATCATGTCACAATATGATCAAATTATAGTTATTGTTGATTAACACCAAATCTAAGAACTCAATTTCAACATGGTCATAACAAACAAATGCATTCCATTCCATCAATAACATCTTAAACATAGCATCCCCTTCAAAACTATCACCACGAGTAAATTATTACATTGTCGAGTGCATTACCGATTGAAAAAGTCTACCTTCTCATACGCGTCGACCGCATAATTCATATCGTGTTTGTCCAAAAGGACTACACCTACCGACTTACAGATCCATATGATAAAACCTAGGAAGACAGAAATCACCTGCATATAACTTTTTCCTTTGGTGCTTATAACTCCAATGCTGTTGACCATGTACCTTGAACGCTTGGTTGTTTCGTGACATGTCGAGTCTTCAGCTTCACAACCTTTCTGCCAAGCGAATTCCTTAGCTTGATCGCTGCTTCAAGTACTTCATCTTGACTCAAGTTTTTCACACATACAACACGCTCATTCTTGTTCTCTAAGTGAAAATCAAATCAGTACACACCCGTGAAAAGAAATTACAGGAAAAACAATTGGTTTTTAAATAAACTGATACCACAAATATACAAGGCATAATTAGGAATATTAACTTCACAACAAACATTTTTCACACATACAACACGCTCATGCATGTATAGGTATTTGACTACATTTGCACATGGGTGCGAGGTGGAAAAATGTGTTCGATATGACACCTTATATTTGACACTTCCTTGAGCTGTCAACTTTTTAAGCCCTAAATGCAACTAATTACTAGTAATAACCTATGGACAATAAGGCTCGCTGGAGTAAGTCTGATCTCTTAATTGATTTATAGACTCAGTGTATCTCTTCAGCTATGTCTGGAAAGATAGAATATAAGAAGTCACACTGATCCAGTGAAAGAAAACGTCATTCATGGCATCATTGGATAATAACTTAATACTTATCTTTTCTGAATCAAGTCTCCAAGTGATATTATAAGTTTTTGACGAGTTACGTGCATGAGTCTTGTTTATTACCAAAGGTGCCGTGAACTATGTTATCTTCACCGAATCGGTGTGACTGGCTACTTATTTTCATCTCCAGACATAGCTGAAGAGAGAGATACCAAGCTCATGACTGATATAGAGATCAGATGTATTCCAATGAGCCCCAGGGGCATAAGTAGTGAAAGAAAGGTCAACAGTGGTAAAGTATATGAAGTCACAGAGATAAGAAGAGAAGGATGCACAGTTTTCAAAAAGGAGGTTTACACAATATCTGCAATGAAAGGGAAAACATACCCAATGACAATGGGCATAGCTGAATGGTAACTGAATACAGTTGATTAACAAAGAGAGTAAAAAAGTTATTCTGCCAACCACTGTTTAGACAGCTTTAACTTAGAGAGGGTTCCAAATCAGAATGGATCTCAGCAAGCCATAATGGAAAAGGCCAGTAAGAGTAACTTCGGCATAGAGTGTAATCCACTATCATGGTGGCCCCTGGATATAGTAGTTGGATAATTTGCTCCCTCTGACCTAGGATCCTGGCAGATATATGAGAAAAAGGGGGAAAACACACAATAAAAGAATCTTCAAACATTGAGCTCATCGAGTGGGACCCTGTTTAGTTTCTCAATACCAGGTCAAGGTATGCCTAGGCAACCCAAGAAAAACTCAGAAGATGCTCTAGCCACAGTAAACTGAAAGAAACCTTGGTAATTTTTCCTCTCTTAATATACATCACCCTTAGATGGAATAGAGCGGAAACAGGCAGAAAGTCTTACTGTATAATCCCTTCAAGAAAGGATGCTGACCACGATTGAGTTCAGTGACCACCTCAAGATGTGGATTTTTCTCCTTGAATGCTGGCAATTCAGACTCCATGAATGCCCTGCAATAGTAGATACATACCTTAACATATGCCACAGAGCTATTTTGCTATATATATTCCTCTACCTCAATCATCCAGAAACTAGCAGCCCATTCTGTTTCCTCTTTTCGCTCCTAAAGTACGATTAAAAATTGTAATTCCACTTTGTTTTACCAATAAAAAGCCTCAATCTTTTCCTCTCGCGACCACATGTTTAAACTTCAAATAAGACTGAACACCTCCATATGTAAAATTGCACAACGGCAAATCAGCAATACATCAAATTTCTAGGCAAATACACTTACCTCAAATCACAATATATGCAGAACCAATACTACTTCTTGACAGATTGCAACATGTCAAAAAACTTTCTTCTTATACCTAGATTGTGTTATCATTCCAATAAGGTATGAAAAAGATTTCAAAAGAAAGTCAGACTCATAACATTATAATACTCAATCCCACAGAAATAACATTGCTCCATTCATCCCCATTTCAATTTCCACATTTCTTAGATATGTAAAATTAAAGCATTGATTTTCCAAACGTTTAAGTAGTACATATTTCCTCTTTCACTTCATTCTTCGTGGTATTGGAAGATTCCCAGTACAAACAATCTCATTATGATTCTGATTAATGTAAAAAAAGCCAATATAAACTATAAACTAAGTTAACCTTTACCTTATTCCCCTGCTACTTCCACCCCAATTGCAATAGCTGACTACCAGTTTCCTTAGCTGCCAAACACCTCTTAATGCCATCTAGATCAGCCAAATTCACAAATTCAGAACTCATCATTCACAAACAAAAATTGGAGCCGCAAGTAGCATATGCAATATTTTTTTCAAATGTGAGCAAAAAAAAAAAGCTTTAGAATCGAATTTTCGAAAATTAGTGTTTTCATGCATGAATTTGCAAAAACAAAACATGAAAATATATGAAGAGAAAGAGAGAAATACATACAATTTTATTCCGTCGGAGAAACAGAATATGAAGAAATTTGCAGCAGAAAGATACGGAGAGTGAAGTAGAACGTCGGCCGCCGGCGACTTGGACAAAGAGAACCCTCGCAAAATTGGGGCTTGGAGCAATTGAAGTGGGTTTGAAATTGAAGCCATTTGGGCTCTAAACCCGATTTATCTGTTAAAAAGAGGTCCATTATGGTGACACAAAATCTCACAAATAGCCAATTTTCAGCCCATTTGATTGGAATATAGCCACAATTATAGTTTCACATTCTAAATCTCACATTCCAAAGGATGTTGTCATTTAAAACTCCACAACAATGACTATTTTTTAAAAGATAACAAAACGATCAGTGAATACCATTTTATGATTTTTTCAGGAAGGATTATGCAAATTTAAATCTTAGTGTTGAGTTAATTATATTTTATTCATACTTTTTTTAAATTATAAAAATCTCTTAAATTTTGTGAAATTCGGATACATCCCAAAATATTCTGATACATCACGTAAAGTGATGTATCCAATTGATATATCGTGTAAAGTGATGTATCCGACGTCCCAGACCGATACATAGCGTAAAGTAATATATATGACCGATACATCGCGTAAAGTGATGTATTTGACGTTCCGATACATCACATAAGGTGATGTATCCGACTGATAAGAATTTTTAAAATTTTTTTCAAATAAAAATATAATAAAATAAGCTGTGTATTTAAATAACTTTTCCATTTTTTAAATCGTTAAGAAATTCTCTCTCGGTGAGCTTTTGATAACAAGGAGTACTTTAATTTCGTTCGACATTATTTTCTTATATTTAAAAATAATTTAATTTTAATTTTTTTTATTCTATCTTTTAATGAATATGTTTCCTAGCATCATGAATTTCACAACATATTTAAGATTGCAGTACAAACATTTTAAAATTGGTATCCAATTAAATTGTGTAACATAAATTAAAAAGAAATGAGTATCAATTAATAGACTATAAAAATATAATAGTAAGTGACTGTGATAAGTTTATAGATGATCCTCCACCATATAGCCATTTAATTTTATGTTATTACCTTATACTCCCACCGCTCATTTTACTTGATCTTTTTTTATTTGACACTTCTCTTTAAAAAATCATATATTAGGAGTTTGTTTCATTAACTAAGCTAGCTTTATTAATTATACTTTAAAAATTTAAATTTGACTATTATTACTATATATAGCCATGTTATGAAAGGGATAAATCTCTCTTAATTTATTAAAATAGACAAGTAAAAAGAATATATATATTTTTTAATATAAGGGTAAGTAAAATGAAACAGAAGCCGGGCAACTTAAAAACAACAAGAATGGGAAAGCAAATGAAGCTACTTTCATGCAAAGCTTACTAATTCAATTGGTTAACTATCTAAACTTCCATATTATTGTCAGATATATTTCTCATCTTGTAATTTGCACCTTGATTTCTCGTTCTCAATAAATAACTAAAAAAAACTAAAAAGAAATAAAATTATTGCTGGACTAAAACAACAAAAATACAGACTAATATCATTTGTTTCAAATTAAGTCTACACGATTTTTCTTAAAATGTCTGTACCACATTGACTTTTCTTTTCAGCTATCAATATGTGACTTCGTTTGCATGCCCCACACCAACAACTACCTTCCTAGCTGACCAAGAAAGGACCAAAGGCAGCTTCCACTAAAGTGTATCGATTCTTCATAGATGTTTCAAGGAAATTACTCCAACATTGAATTCCAATTTTACAATGTTAACTTTGAGTCTTTTCCAAGTAATTTAAAGACATTTTTGCTCATTTTTTCATATTATATATCTTTCATAATAAAGTCTGTAAAAATTTGCTATAAATTAAACCACCAAACTCAACATTGAACCTCATATTTTTTTTTATAAACATAGGAGAAACTAAGAGTTTGAGTTTATAACTTCTGAATTCTAGCAAAAGTAGTTTAGCGGATTTTTAACCATACATATAGAGTCTTAGCCAAAGTTACTTTGGATTTTCCAGAACTTGTAAGCAGAATTGTAGCTCCGACCCTGATCAACATCAAAAGAAGAACTATGGCATGCTATTCACCATCAATGATATATATTTCTTTTTTGATGGCATTTAACATTTTGGGGAATATCTACAGAGCATATATTCACGAGCAATATTCGCTCTTAGCTTTCATCTTATTCGTATATTTCAGCTTCTTCATGTTAGTGTACTTTTCGTATGTATATCGTCGTTTTCCATCAAAGGAAATTTCATTACATAAGGACATTATAGGACTTATTATATGGTTCTTGTATTCAGCCATCATGTTTGGCTTTGTCTTTCAGTTTTCGCCGATTTTAGGCTTCTTGGCTGCTCTGTTTCTTTACGTCGTTGCCATTGCTGGAAGCGCCATTTTCTTTTATATTTATGTTGTTTATGAAGAAGATGAGAATCATAGGAAATGGTTTTGTAGGAGTGTGAGTTTGTCTCAAGGGCAATGGGATGTCATTTCTGAGAAAGTTTGAGCGACGAAGTCAGCATTTGAACTTTATGAGGATAGCGACATGTTAAATAATTGAATTTTGTATTTAATTTTTGTATATATTTAGTGGATTTATTAATATAAATAGAGGATTTGGATTAAAGCTACTGAATTCTGTTGAACTCTCGTATGTGGCCTCCTAGTTTGGATGGGAGGAAAACAAACACTATTAGTACCTTGAGTCTTGTCTTCTTTTATTAGTTGTCCCATACTGTAATTACCTTATTAGAAACTCAAATCTTCGAGAGATTTGACAAGCACGAACATAATTTTCATACCATAGTGTTACCAACATACATTTCAATACTACCTTTGACAAGCACAAACATAATTTTCATACTATGGTCTTACAACATTCATTTTTATACTGCCTTTGACAAGCAAGAACATATTTTTTTATAACATAGTCTTACAACATTCATTTTTATACTACCTTTGACAAGCACGAACATAATTTTATGCTGGTCAAAATGTTTGTAGAGAATAATAGCTGCTTAGACTATTAACAAACTTCCAGATACATGTATAAACCTGGGAAAGACAAAAGGAAGAAGAAAAAATAAGATCAAGAATACATGTTCTACACAAAGATACCCAAGCCCTCAAGGACCTAGTATTTCCTATTGAGGTGAATGCGTGAAAAAACTGAACGCTTTTGCTTCTTCGATTTAGTTCCAAAGATGAATGAGTGTAAAGGAATTATTGACTTGCTCACTGTGTGCATCAATTGTGATTGGTTTCCGTTAAGTCCGAATTCTTGATCCAATTGTGTTATAATCTTCTCAACGTCTAGTTGAAGTGTAGTTACCCGACGAACACCAGCTTCTAGTTTCTCTCTTATCTTGTTGTTCTCTTGTTTCATGTTGAAAACTTCACCTTGGAACTTTGCAGCTTCATGACTGCTGAATCCGATTTCGTCTAATGCAACTCCCTCTTTTAGAGCTTTTGTAATTTCGTCCTGAATGCTGCATAAAGCTGAGAACTTGCACTCGAGTTCATCTTTTAGTAGCAAAGTGTGTGATAACCACATTGTCAGTTCACTGTGAATCTCCTTCATGTGTTTATATATAGGCCTGATTTCTGATTTATCTTGCATTTCCTTGTCTTTGAGTTTGGATATTTCGAGCTGCAAGTCCTGGATCGTGGTCTTGAATTTTTGAATCTGATGGAATGTTGAGCTGAATCTTAGCCAGAAATCCAAGTTTTCGTCTAGAATTGAATTAATGCCAAACCGGATTTTCCCTTCAATTGGCGATAGTACTGATGCACATTGATCAACCAAAATCGTCTTGATGTCTTCTTCATCATGCTCTACTATAGGAGTATCGTTGTCCTTCCTTTGAGGTAGATCATCGGGTTTGAAGCTTCGATCAGATGAAGTGTTTTCTTCCTTCAGCTCTTTATCTTGATCAGAAGCATGTCCTTGTTGCATAAGACTCAATTTTCGATGTAGATTATGTATCTCTTCATCCCTCTTTGTGATAGCATATTTAAACTCTCTTATCTGAAGTGTGAGGTCGAACTCGATGTCTCTATCTTTCTTCTCCATATCACTTAGCTTCTTTGTAACTTCCTTATAATCCTTGAGAATTGTTTTATAGTCATTTAAGAGAATGTTTTCTTTATCCTCCAAACCACTCAACAGCATCTGTTGCCAATTGAGATCATCATCCTTCTCTGCAACGTCCTCTATTTGTGTCTCGTAAACACTAGTTCCGGATTGAGCTAAGACTTTCTTGTTGCCTTTTCCAGCTGTTATTGGCTGCAGAAATGTGACATGCTTCTTTGTAGGTTTTTTAACTTCCCCTTTGTTACTTAGAACGGAATCGTGCTCTCTATGAACTTCTTTATCTTTTTCTTTTATGGTACTTAAGTTCTTCAGATCTTCACCTGAACTAGGATGATCTTTTTGTGTTACAGGATCTTGTCTCATAGTCACTTCATTTGGTGATGAATCTGTTCCATCGAGCTCCTCATCCGGTTTGACACTACTCAATTTACGGGATAAATGGTCTATATTAGCACGAGCTTCAACAAAGTGAGTCCGTAGGCTACTGTCTTGGTTTACAACATCTTTATTGATGTTCTCAATAGTTTCCAACTTTGCTTCTATCGCGGTCACCCTGATATTCAGATTGTACGTATCGCCTGTCAGAGCTGCCTTATTGTCTTCCAATGACTGAACTTGAGTTTGGAGTTCACTAGCTTCTCTTCTTAATCTGTCAATCAAAAGTGCCTGAGATGCAACTTCTGTTTCTAGGCTGATCACCTTATTCACAAGCTCGTCGATTCTCTCTGCTAATTGTGACATCGTTAAAGACCCTTTAGAGCTCGCGTCGATTTGGTCCTTAATCTTGTCTTGTAATGACTCTATCTCCTTACCAACTTTTTGGTTCAGGAATTTAAATCTATCAGCCTTCTGTTCATCATTTTGCTCGGGAAGATACTTATGCATAAAGGACCTAAGTTTCTTGCAAGAATCTTCAATTTTGTTGAATTCGTCTCGTGCTTCTTGTGTATATACATCTTGTTTCTCCTGGAGATGAGTTAATGTTTCGTGACATGATTGTAATGCTGCTTCAGCCATCAAACTGCAAGCCTCAGCATCCTCAATAACCCGACCCTCACCGAATTCGTCCTCCAACGTACATATCTTTTGTTGCTTTTCCATGATTTGGTTTTCAATTCCCCTGTACCTTTCAAGTCCATTCTTGTAGGAACTTCTTATGAACTCTTTCACAGTTTGCAAGGCCAATATGTCTTTTTGAAGCTGGTCGATCTCTTCAATAGCCTCGTTTTTGGACAAACCAGATTTCGCAACATCATGTTTGTCTGCATCATCTGTCAATTTCTTGCCTTGTCTTTGTTTTGAGGTAGTTGACATAAGACCTTTTAAGTCTTTTATAGGAGCCTTTGGTATGTTTGATGATCCATTTGGTGGAATTTGTGTAAAATCCTTTGGCATTCTTGGAGTTGGGGCGCCATATTCGTCTTCCTCTTCCATTGCTAGTTGAATTTGTTCCGGGAAGATTGTAGCAATCGTATTATTGGCGGTCTGTAGTTCCTTCGATAGATGATCATATCTTTCAGCCAACGCGCGATAGGCACGATAGGATTCTTCCACAAAGTTGATCAGCTCTGGCCTTTTCTTGTAGTACATTTCAGCCCTTTTGGCAAATGAATCTCCATCCTCTTCAATGAGCTTAATCACAGTTTCAACTCTCCCTTGCATATCTGTTAACAAGCAAGAATTATTGTAAAGCAAGAAAACGAAGGAGAAAAAGAAAGGCATTATACAAAAACAAGCATTCAAACTTAGCCTCAGTTATCACGTAAACACTCCAACTTTTAGTATGCACATCTAAACACTTTTACTCGTCTCCAATGTGTCAGTTGAACACCCTAACTTATAAAATGATCATCTAAACGCATCCAAATTTATGTACCATGTCAGCATTGCATATCCACGAGACACCGTTGGAGTGTTAAGTCGCCAGTTGAGATCAAGTTGATCCAGGTGTCTAAATATACACTCTCAAAGTTGGAGTACTTACTTGTCAATTGAGGTCAAATTTGAATATATGTTTATGTATTATGCCAAAATGAAAATGACACATTTGATTGACATCACTACCATTGACCACTTTGAAACTATGTTCTTGGACTCTTTGAAAATGTTGGCAAGTGCATATTGAATTCTTCAAAAGTAATCTATTTCTGAAGGATCAGATATGAGTGTGACAATATTTTGAAAAGTCCAAGCAACATAGCTTTGAAATGAACCTCCCTCTTATTATGGGCCTAAATAGAGCATTTATGACATTTAAAATTCATATAGCCTACCTAACTGGCTTGGGATTGAGACGCATTACATAATTATTGTTGTAGTAAGATTGTTTAATCTAGCATATATCTAGAACCCTTTGGTAATATTTTTCTGCCTGGTTTTAAATTGAATAAAAATGGAGGGATATAAGCATTACAATGTAAACAAAAAAATAAAAATAAATGAAGAGGAGCTAGTTTCTTCCTATCTATCCAACTATGATTGTACAAAATTACGTAGTACATGTGCTGATGGGAGGTGACAAGTATCCTATAAAATTAGTCTAATGTTTGCAAGTTGATCTCGATATTGCAATTATATAAATTTAAGAAAATATCAAGACCAATGCCCCTACCCTCCACCCCCACCCCCACCCCACCCTTTTATTTTGGTTGAAAACCATACCTTGTAGGCTTTGTTGAAGCCATTTGGATTGTTTGGTCCTAATGTGGCTAGCAGCCCACCATGAATAAGCATTGCTTGCAGCTCTTTGCAACATATTGTCAATTCTTGATCTTTTTCTTCTTCTTCTCTTTCTTTTTCAAACAATTCACATGATTGATGAAACTCTTCCTCTTTTTTAATTTTTTTCTCAAAAGAACAAAAACATATTAGGAAAGAGGAAGAGTTTCAACACATGAGAGAAAAGCACAAGAAAACTAAAAAGAGAAGAATTAAGAAAAAGCTCAAGATTTCTTGTTAGTTAGGAGATTAAAGAAGAATTAATTTTTTGGTTTATGGTTGGGAGCTAATTTAGCTACAAAATAAGTCATAGCCATAGCAAATAAAATTACATGAACGTGAATTAAATTCAACTTTTATTTTATTACACTGAAGTAATCAAACTATTTTTTTTAACGAAAAAGTCGATCAACATTATCTAATATTGCAGAAAGTCATTAAATTATTCTTATACTTAATTATAACTTTATATAAAATTTCGACAAAGTTGATTTATTTTTCGATTATAGTAAGATTTGTTAAATCTTTTGTTGTAATTTTTTTTTGGGGAAAAAAGGAAATTATAATATCAGTCTTTTTGAGTTTATAGGTTAAATTAAGGTTGGTCTAGTTTTATATCTACCTTTAGGGGGGACAAACAAAATTGAATAAGAAAGATGTGGCATTTTGTTACCTCTCTATTAATTAGGCCACCTATACTCTCTTTAAATTATGGACCATCTCAACTGTATTTTTTTTAAATTATGACAATCATTTTCTTTTAAGTGTGAAAATTCGATGATAAATATTTTTTTCGTATCTTATATTTATAATTAAATAATTTAATAAAATAAAATATATACTGATTAATTATATTTAAATGATAATTATGTATATTTATATTTATTAATTTGATATAAATGTACAAGTAAACTTTACAACATATTCGTCCAAATTTATGGGTTATTTTTTTTAGTTTGTTCCAAAATGCATACTTCTTTATTTAGATATTTTTTGACTTTTAATAAGATAATTTATAGTTACATATTTATTGATGACTTGCATTAAATTATAAGTTTTGAACGTTATACCTTTTTTCTTAAACAATCAGTAATTAACAAGTCTTGGAGGTGAGTAGTCTTGAATGTTTGACGCCGTAAGTCCTATGAGCAAAACTATAAGTTTAGCAAGTAATTCCTTTTCTACGAAGGCAAATATATGTCAAAAATTCAAGATTATTGAATGTCAATTTACTTCTTAAAATTTTGTGTAAATTGGGATAGGAGTATAAAAGAGTAAAGTACTACTATCCATGACACATTTTCTCTTTTAGTCACTAAAGAAAATGTTTTTGTCCTATATTTTGACACAACCTAAATTTATATTTAATGACATATTTTACAATTACATTACTATTTATAATATGTGTTTAAAAAAAATAATTTTAATTTTTTTTTAAACATCGTATTTAACAGTGACTAATGACACTTTAAAAATGGATCAACAAAAAATAAATAATAATTTGGCCCGCTTATATTTCATATGAATAAAAATGAACTGCGTAACACAATGAATTGGGGAAAAAACGGATTGATCCATATAAATTTATGTATATTTTCATGAGTAAATCATACTCTTCTTTAGAATTCAATATCCAAATCGAACTCCAGTAATATGCTAACTGATTTGCAAGAAATACTCCACAATACTATTTATTTGCATTTTACTATAAGTCAAAATCTAGTTCATTAAAACCTAATCTGATCCTTAGCCTAGATACTAACACTCAAAATCAAGAAATATGTCACGATTCGAAATCGAGAGTCAAATTTTAAATCGGTGGATGAAATGTGAAGTCGGAAATCGAATTTCAAATCAAAAATTTGAGATCAGTTCTAAGTTCGGTCCCATGTAGGGGTCGAGCCCGGGCTTATAAAGTGTGACCTTAGTTATGTTTATCTACCTAACATTCATAACATATTGACACGTGGTTAAATATGAGAATCTTTCACCATCACTCTACTACGACGTCGTTTTAGTCTCCTCTCTCAAACATTAATGGAGCTGCCAAGATTTTGAATGAAAATTTGTCAGCTAAGCGTTGACAGTTGAGAAGCAGATTCAGTAGTTCATCTGCTCACCAACACTGATTAATTTCTCATAAATAACCTTCTTTCTTCAAATACCCAATTGGGTTTTTTGTATTTTTTTTCCAAAGTTTTAAGCTTTTTGGAGTGTTTCAATGGCTGGAGTTTTGTCAGTTCTTAGACGCATTTACCTCACACTTTACAATTGGATTGTCTTTTTTGGATGGTAAGCTTCAATACCCACCTTTTGTTTTTTCTTCTATCTTCCTGTATCTGTAATTTTTTCTCTACTCGGATGCGGATTCAAGATTTAAAATTTATGGATTCACTATTTAAGGTTCTTGAACCCATTTTATTTTTCGCTATTTAATGAGTTTTTATACATAAATTTATGTTCTGCGTTGAAAATACGGGGTTCAGACACCTGGGAGATATGGACTTTTTTTGGATTGAACATGATTGATTGATTTGCTTATTATTATTTTTTTCATTTTTAGTTAACTGTAGATTTGAGATCTTTAATTGGAAATTTCAGGTTTCAAGTTTTTTATCTTGCTGTGAAAACTCTGAAAGAATCAGGGCATGAACATGTCTATGATGCTGTAGAGAAGCCTCTGCTTTTAGCTCAAACTGCCGCCATTTTAGAGGTAACTCCCACCATGGTTATGTAAGGGGCGGAGCCAGGTAGGGCTGAACCCCCTTTGGTGGAAAATTGAAACGGAGGGAGTAGTTACTTAAATCTAATGAATAATGTGTATTGTCATTTTTTAGATAGTTCTAAGTGTTGCTACTGTTGCCGGATAAAAGTCCTAGTTGAAACTCACATGTAACTTGCCCTGTGTAGCCGTAACCGACATGTAGCTGGTTGTTTGTGCCGTCTCCATTCTTTTATTATATGCTTATGGATTTTCTTAATCAAATTTTGGGTAAATAATTGTTGCTGCAGAACTGTGGGCTTAGTATTTTTTATTGCATGGCGTTATTATCATTAGATGCTAACATGTTAATTTTCTTTTCCACATGAATCACGGAACAGATA
This sequence comes from Solanum dulcamara, assembly GCF_947179165.1. Classification (NCBI taxonomy): domain Eukaryota; kingdom Viridiplantae; phylum Streptophyta; class Magnoliopsida; order Solanales; family Solanaceae; genus Solanum; species Solanum dulcamara. The sequence goes on along the minus strand of NC_077246.1, from coordinate 71,963,204 downwards.
CTTCATGGTTTAGTGGGTAAGTTTACTAGATTCCAAGCCTGAATAAGCTCAGGGAGAAGTTTTAAAACTATTGTAATAACCTTTTGTTTTTTCCGTCAACCTTAACTAGGTTTGGTAAGATCGCCAGTATCAGCAACTCTTCCACAGATAAGTTCAAGATTATATGTAACCTGGGGTATTCTATGGAGTTTCCCTGAGGTTAGCTTAATTAATTTCCTTGAATTTCTACATACAATATAAAAGTACTTTAACTAACGAATTCATTTACTGATGCAGCTTCGGTCTCATATTCTTGTTAGTTCTCTAGTGATTAGCTGGTCTATAACAGAGGTGAGCCTTGCTTATTCATAAGCTTCAACTTTTGTTTATGTTAAAGATGTCTATATATAGTAATTTGAGTTTACAAGTCGCCTGACAATAACTGCAATGGTCAGATTGTCGATTTATTAATTTTTTTAAAAAAGTTCTCTTGCCACATGTGCTCTCTTCTAGACTTTATTTACTATACTTGGTAGAAGAATAAGAAAAAAGAACACGAAACAACTGAGTAAAAATCTGAGGCTTATGCTGGTACCAAGTAATTGCAAGTTATGTTGCTCGGACTCTCCAAAAACTGTTGCCGCACTTGTGTCGGATTCTCCAAAATGCACTTCTTTTGGAGTATCCGACACACATCCGTTGACATTTTTGACTAGTCCGCAACATAGATTGCAAGTGTAGAGTAGTTGTTTTCCACCACACCTTGTTGTAGTGATTATCACAACAATTAAAACAGATCAAAGATACGTCTGAATATAGGCGAAGCAAACATTGTTAACTGTGCCTTGACTCTGTTTAATCTTTTCTTTTTGAATAAAGATTTATTCTGTTTCTTCTTTATATGTCAGAATGCCATAATATGCATAGCCGAGCAACACCTCTTTTCCAAACTAGCCATTAGCATTAATATTTTCCCCACATTCTTTTCTAGTTTTATATAGTTTTAGATTAAGATTGATTCCCAATGATTTGGCACTCAATTGATTTTGATGGATGTACTTCTTAGTTTGGAAGTGACAGCGAACACAACGAGTTTCATTGGGTAGACAAATGAAAAGATACAGATCATTCACACCTCATATGCTTTTTCTTTTAACACATCATATCCATTTATTTCTATCGATCTCTAGGAAGATTTGATTATAAGATCGATAAAATATCCTCAATCTTAGTCCATAGCTTGGTTCTTTTTACTTGGAATATCTTAGTCTAACAATCATGAGTAATGCTTTACGCTGTACTAGACAACCAATGAGCAATGAGTGCCGAAAGCAAAATTGAGATTGCTTTTTCTGCTTTCATTTTGATTCGGTGTTATGTTCCAACCGGCACAACAACAACAACATGCATAGTGTAATCCCACCAGTGGGGTCTTGTCACAACCCGATTTCGGGTGTGATGGCACCTGTCCTTTTCCAACAGACAAGTCAGCCTAAAACCCAACATTTCGATAAATAAAGTGGAAATAGTCGAAATAGGTAAATAATAAACAAAAGCGGAAGTCTTTCAACTTAAAATTCCCCCAAAGATTGATTGTCACATGTACAAGCCGCTAAAGAAAGTAATACTGAAATGAAAGTACAAGTCTCAATATGTCTTCAACTCTCAATTAGAGTAAAGCATAAAAATACAGGAAGTACGAGAGTTGGCTGGATATCAATGGCTACCTCTCTCAACCCCTAGAAACCTCGAATGATCAAGAAAAGGGACAGTGATCAAAATCCAGGCTTGGAACCTACACAAGTGTAGAAGCAAGGGTGAGTACCAAACAACGCGGTACCCAGCAAGCTAACTAGAAAAACTAAGTAAATCTAAAAGAATACACGAACTCCGTTTCCAATCCAACTGAACCTCCAGACTACAACTTGCACAGAAATCAGCCTAACCTAATAGTTCATACTATACAGTTCAATAAGATACAGATCACAACTCAATATCACAAGATGTATCGTACAAGTACTCACAAGTCACAAACAAGCATCAAACTGTCAACACAGATATGCAGAATATGTATATGCACACTCAATGATCATGCATGTGTGCAATTGCCGGCAAAAACCTCGGCATGATAAACTCTGACAAGAAATGATCTCGGTCCCACAACCTCGCAGGAAATGACCTCGGCCATATGCTCTCGCCGAAAATGGTCTCGGCAATGTAATCTCGTCGGAAATGACCTCGGCATATCAATCTCTCGTCGAAAATGACTTCGGCAATATAATCTCACCGGAAATGACCTCATCCTATCAATCTCTTGCCGAAAATGACCTTGGCCATATCATATCTCTGACCGGAAATGACTTCGGTCTCACAATCATATACCTCTAATCACAGTGTTTCAGAACCAATGCAACAACATGCTCACACAAGTAATGAGGAATAATCAATTCACGCAAACCGCAATCACAATTAGACTATCAAGTATTTCATCAAATACACATAGATATCTAAATTACGGCATGTAAGTTTCAATACTCAACAATATCACACACAATCTTTTATTAACCCCATCGATTCATTTTTAGATTAATTCGTATCACAATTAAACCCGTAACCTCATCCCCATTAGCCCCAATACATGTACAACGGGATATTCGGGAATTCTAAGAGATTCACAAAGTTTTAAGAGTCCACTTGTCTTAGCCAATACTCGATCGGTCACTCCACGTGAGCTTTCCCCTTCCGAATGCACTCCAATTCACCACAATCTATACAAATTCAAGTGCCCAATCAAAATACGGAACCAACAATATCCATATCATATTTTTGGAAACCGGACCGAAATTGACCCGAAATGCCCAAAAAACCCTATTCCGAAATGAGCAGAAAATTTCAGAAATTTTTACATAAACAACATCCTCAAGGTATTTGGAGTTTACTAGTGAAAACGAAAGATGATTTGGACTTAAAAAAGCTCACAATCATCAAAACATTGAAACTAATTCAAGTTCTTGAAAATCCCAACCTCTCTAATTTAAAAACCTCAATTTCATGCTAAAACTCTCAAATAATCAATGGGTAATCAAGATTGGAGGTTAAAATCACTTACCCCAAAGTTTTCCCACGAAATCTCCTCTGAAAATCGCCTCCCCAAGCTCCAAAATCACCAAAAATGGTGAAAATAGGCTAGACCCCGACTTTGTCACTGTTCAGGGGTCATTTGCTCTCCGCGAACGTGGAGGCTAACCAGATGTCCCTCCGCGAACGCGGCATAAGCTCTGCGAACGCAGAGGAGGGACAACTATTCTTCCGCGAACACGGACAAGCCTCCGCGAACGTGGAGAACTCTCAGGCACCAGATGACAGCAATGTTACTTAAGTCTCCAAGTTTTCAAATGACCCTCGGAATTCGTTCGGGATCCCGTTTACACAAACCATATATGCATCCCCACTAAACTCGACATTCCGGACTAAAGGGAACATGAGAATTCGATTTCAAGGCCTCCGTGACCCAGAAACCAAAAGTCGCAACTAGACTAACATTATGCCTCAAAAGACCAAACGCCCTCGGAGCTTCCGAAAATTACACAAGAACTCTCCCTAGGCCTCCGAATCCAATGGAGTCGTCGGAATTTAATTCCGAGCATCCGATCCTCAAATGTTGACCTAAGTCAAACCTATGGCCAAAACCTCAACTATTTCCAACCCAACCCCTCAAATCCTCGATATGACCCCAAATGTGATTCTGTCAACTCTCCTAGATAAATTTCAACGTTCCGAAACTGATGGAATCGACGCAATTTTGTTCCGATACTCGCAACTCCGAATGACCTCAAATACCACTTTTGAGTCATCTAAACCTCTAAAACTCAAACTTTACCAAAAATCTCAACTTTTCAAGAAAACTACGGAATCAACATCAGATATCAATCAGATATGACTCGGAGAAACTACAGGGAGGGGTAAAATAGTCTTCTTACGAAAAATTTCAAAAATGACTTTCAGGGTCATTACAAGTCTGGAGAGGATAGAGTGTACTCAAACCTTACTCCTACCTCATGGAGATAGAGAGACTGTTTTTCAATAGATTCTCAACTCAAGAAAAATCATATACTAAGGAAAGCATGACAAAACATTCTAGAAAAAAGGCATAACTACAACAAAATAGTGCGATAATCAAAGTACAAGAGATAGTAGATACTAACAGAAATCAAAGGACAAGAAACTACAAAGAAATACTACAACTACTAAGGAAAGATAAGCAAGACAACGCTCTACTGCCTACTAACCTTCCAACCGACACAACATATAGATATTAGCCTTTATCTTCCGTATATGTTGTGGAGATCAGTGAAGCTGCAAAGACCTGAGGCTGAGTTGGTTCCCATGAGACCCACACTCAAATGTGCCTATTTGAGGCAACAGATTCAAGGTTGGAGGGGAAGGGAGGGTGGGAGATGAGTAGGATTTAACCATCCCAATCATCCTTCCTGAGGATCCTGTCAAAAGACATTACTATTTATAAGCAAGTCCTATTTGTTCTCAACGAGAGACCTATGGGGATAAAGAGTCAGTCTCTTCAATTGGAGTGACAAACAAGAGTTCTTTTTAAGAGAGATAGGAGAAATGGGAAGAGAACAGAGAAGAGGATAGAGAGGTATCTGGACGGGAAAATTTTCTGAATTCCTCTCACCAGAGTTCTCTTCTTAGTTTCAAAAGTTGTAGAGTGTTTTGTGGGGGAAGCTAAATATATTTAGTACGCAATGATATTACAAAATTAGACAGTTCTTTTTACAAATAAGCTAGCTTAGCTATCCTTGTCTTTTGCTTTTCCTTTCTCTATTGGAAAGGGCCAACATTTATGTTTTGAAATGAAAAACTTCCACTAAAGCATCCTTGTGCATTGTGAAATTGGATGATGTTCAATTTGTTGGTTTTTCAATAAAGAAATTAAGAAAATAACAGAGAAAGTCTTTGAGAGAAAAATACTGCAATGAGGCTAAATAGAATTATTTTATTTTGTTTTCTTGGACTCTACATTTATACGAAGAAAAATAGTAAAAAAATAATGGTAAACTAGCCTAGAATATATTTGCAAAATATCTTAATAAACTAATTACTAATAAATAGAAAAAACTAGCTAACCAACTATTAACTTGGATTTATTCAAAAACTGCAGTTTAAAAGCATAATTCTAACACAATTATTCAGAAATACTCTACACCAGGGGATATCAGTCGACAAAAGGTAGTGGTTTGCTTGATGGATTTGTTTTTTTCTAATGGTCCACTTAATTATCGTAATGCAACAAAGATTCCCCCCAGTTATCCTTACTCCATGTAGTTAACACTTAACAGAGAATCTTGTAATTCAGACTTATGTTCCCTGATGCTCTCATTAAGTTTGTGAGAGCACATTAGACGTCATTTCATGACTGTTTAACTGCTCATACTCATATCTAAATAATGTGTTGATAGTTCCTGTCAATTCATGGTTAAGCAACATGTTGATTATTGGTATATTCTGTCTGGTCAAACTTCAGATCATTCGATATTCATTTTTTGGGACAAAGGAGGCATTTGGTTCTGCACCTTCTTGGCTCTTGTGGCTAAGGTATGACCCTTTTAACTTTGTGAGCCTCATAAATGAGTTTTCCCCTATAAATGGAGTGGAGGTATTTGGTAATCTGGTATTAACAAACCCATCAACCTAATTTTGACCCATTTAAAAATGAACCACCTATTTTCTTATCAACTAACCACACAAAAGAGACTTATCAATTCATTTGAGCAGCAAATTTTTTGCAAGTGCATCATATATGGGATTATCAAATGCTATCTTAATCGTTATGGTCTTCTATATAGAGGAAAAAATGACGCCATTATAGATGATCGACAATGGAACAGAATATAAAATAAGTGAAAAGAAATGGGTAAGAAAATTTTCACAAGTGCATCATATGGGATTAAGATGCAAACCTTGTATATGAATGGACAACCCATCAGATTCGTGCCCATTTTTCCTTCTCTAGTAGTGGCAAATACCTTTTCTGGCAGGTACAATTTAGTTTGATTTGCACCTCAAAGCTGAAGTTTGGGTATCGATTTTCTTCTTGCAGGTACAGTACCTTCTTGGTTCTGTATCCTAGTGGCATCACAAGTGAAGTTGGTTTGATATATAGCGCTCTGCCTTACCTCAAGGTAATGAAACATGTCTCTCTTTCGACTCATGTTGTACGGAATGATTATTTGTGTAGTAGCAACACGTTGTATCCATAGCCTTCCAGTTGCTCCCTTTCCTGGCTTCCCCTCCTGTCTTGACATTAGAAATGATTTACTCTATAGTTTTTATCTTGGCCTTTCGGAGACACCTGTGCATAAGTTCCTGCAACTATATATACCATGTTTATTCGGCTCTTGTAATTGGAATTTTGCTCCTTGCCACGAGCTCTGATCGTTCTGTTTATATGCATGGAGCATCTTCTAACCAAACTACTTTTTCTAGGGATCGGATAAGTATTCTCTTAGAATGCCAAACAAATGGAACTTCTCTTTCGATTACTACTATGCAGGACTTGTGGCCCTCGGTATCTATGTCCCAGGCTAGTATCCTCAAACATACGCTCTTTTAGTTCAACATTGTATTATACCTTTCCTCGCGAAAAAATCCAAAAATGATATATGTCATGACGATTTTTTCCATTTTAGATTTTGATTAGTTTGCTATATTCGGAATTGCAGGCAGTCCTCACATGTATGGTTACATGCTCGGACAGAGAAAGAAAGCTCTCTCCAAATCGAAAAAGGAGTAGACTCGATCGAAATGTAGCTGTTGGAGATTGCATTAATGTAAGCAATTTTAATCTTAATCAATGTATTTCAAACTGTTCAATTTTTTCTTATTAATTTAGACAATAGAACAATTTGCATTTCTCTGGTGAAAGTCAAGTGGTTGAATGAAATTCACTTAAAGTTTGCTGAGATTACATTAGAGTTTTCAAAAATGTTGTCACATTGTCTTGGATTTTTTCAAAAGTACTCTACTTTTGGAGGATTTGACATGCTCCTCTCCTCTCGATATTATTGAAATCTGAGCAAAACAAATTGAACGAAATCGACTTGCGTATACCCCTAAAGTAAGTTTATACGTGAATAACGTGATTATGTTAGTGTTCATATTCATTAAAAATTGAAAATAACCATAAATTCAACATGTTTGACTTCTGATTAAGTTCTTTTTTATTAAAAAAAAGCAATTCCATTTCTTAGACTTTCCATTTTCTTTGTTTTGTCTTTGTTTACACCTTTCATTTTCTCAAGTTTTTTAAACGTGTGAAATTATTCCTTTTGTATACACCATATAATTACTTCTTTTTCACACTAAAAAGGTCTCGGATTTAAGTTTCATATATAATATTGTTTTTGTTGGGAAGTACTATACTACTAAATATGGAACTTCCTAATATAAATGTGGATTTAGTCGGATTTCAATAACAAATATTGTTCGAAATCATAGAAGCTTTCATTTCATATCTCTCATTTTTGCTTATCCATTTCCCTTCAATTAAAATAGCTTGTGTATATTACTCGTGATTCTATTTATTCATAATAATAAAGTAATTTACAGAGTTTTCGAAAATTGAGTTTAATTTTATGCATGGATGGTATAAAAATATATACACGCAGATAAATTAAAAGGTAATAACATGTAATTTTATTTAATACTAACACTTATTCGTAACCTAGAATTAATAAATGATAAATAACTTGACAAAACATTTTAAAATTACATTGATGGTGTAAAAAATCATTACATTGTCCGTATAAATAATGTAAATCATTTATAATTTTAATGGAATATAAGTTTTATGCACTGACAATAATGCTATTAAGATTATTTGCACCATCAGTATACTTTGACATACTATAAAAAAATAATTTTATCAGGTTATTAATTAATGTTTATAGCAGAGATTTACATGTTATTACCTTATAAATGATCTTATGGCGCATGTAAATATTTCATAATTCTTAAATTGCAAAAAATAAATAAATTGTTTCTTTTTAGTTTAGTTGACAAATTATTCCTCCTTTTTGTTCTATTCTTTTTCCCATTATTAACTAAAAGTCTATATCTAAAGTTAGAGCTTTACAATTTTCAAGTTTCAATCTTTTTACGTTGAAAATAAATTGCATTATTATTTTTTGGAAACATTTGACTTTGACTGTTGGATAAAGCTAAAATATGATGTTCTCTAATTAACCAACACTAAAAGTGACCATCCAGCTGTGTTTTTTTTTCTTTTTCGAATTACATAAATTTGGTCTTATATTCATAGGAATTATTATTTTATTTCACGTGGAAAAAGTTAACTACTTATGCATGATTATAAATCAATACTATCTAATTTCACTCCCCAAAAGATTATGAGAGCCAACAGTGTAAAAGTACGAGGAAATAATCTATTATGTTTATTTACAAATTGAATAAAAAAAAATCGATAGTAAAAATAAGACTACATTAGAATAAGGACATAAAACTAAAAATAAGTTTACAAAGGATTATAAAATCAAATTTCTCTACTTGAAAATTTTAATCAAAGGTCCAACTTATCACTACGTATTGCAAGTTTGCAACTAGACAGTTAAGCCTTAATGGATTAGGTACATTAAAATTAAACTTCTGATATGCGTTGAATTACAAAAGTCTATTATATGCCGTTTTTATAATAATCCACATTTATATAAGCGAGGTAATTATTTTCACAGCTTAAAACTACTGATCTTTTGATTCCATAACTATATATAAAAAAAAACCTACAACCATTTTCATTTGATGGAAATGAAAAAGAAAGGGGTGCCCCGTGTGGGGGGTGGGTGGTGGTGGTGGGGGGTTATTGTAAAAGTTAATTGACCCTTGGTCAGAAGAAGACAAGTGGTAACCATAATTATGTATTAACAGGGTTATAAATAAGATTAATTTCAAGAAAAAGATAGCAATGAATTTAGGGTCAGTTTGATTTTCGAAGTAAAAAATGATATTTAAAAATTGAAATTATATTTGATCATGGTGAAACTTCACTAAAACTTTATTCAAAAATAACTTGCCAAGAATATTTGGGAATTTTGGGCTAAATGCTAGTTTTTCTAGAACTTGAAAACTTAAAATGTTTGTCAAATATATTTATCAAGTAATTATAAATTATATGGCAAAACACTAGTTCCCAAAAAAATTTCAAAGTTTTTCCCTCACAAATACATTTGGATGTTTAGTTGACACACACTCATCTATTACCGATTATGAATAAATATTTAGGCAACTTAATATCAAAGTATATTTTAAACCAAAAAGATTGATAATTTAAATATAAATAAAGTGAATAATGGACAGTTGATATATGAAACTCGTAAAAAATTGATAATATTAATTTATTTTTATCATTTACTTTAATTTTAACTTCTTGGTTGAAACATAACTAAATCATAACAAGCTACCGACTTTTCATCAACTATTGCACACTATTGCCTTACCAGTCACTAATTAGCTAATCAGACACGAGCCCCTCGACTAGATTGGTGGGTAAGGTTTCCTAGGTAGAATTAAAATTTTGGAGCTTATAGAAACAAATAGCGACGTTTTAAGAATATATTAATTGAATTATATGAGGTCAAACAGACACTGTAGATTTTTTTACAGTTGCAGTGTTTCTTTTTATTTATTTTTACATCTTTTTGGGTCCCCATGGTTTCAGTAGTGGAGGGACAATGGAATAGGCAGGAAAAAAAAAAGCTGTTTTTTTCTTTTCTTTTTAGCTTTGCTTCTCTTATGTCTTGGGACCCCAAAAATACCAAAAACAAACAAAAATAATGTAGGAAGGGAATATAAAAGACTATATACTATATAGCTAGAATGAGTTCATCTATTACGGATATAAAGTCTCTAGAAGCTTGTTAATAAATTTTCATTTAGATATTCAAATTATCGTACGATAGCGTTTAATATCTGAATATGTGATAAAATATTTTTATTTGATAAGTTCAGCTCAACAACAATAATAATATAATGTTTAATATAATCTCATAAATGATATTTGAAAAGGATAGACTATACACAAATCTTACACCCGACTCGTGAAGATTGAGAAGTTGTTTTCGAAAGACACTCGACTCAGTTACACCTCTTCCAACTCAAATTTTAAGTGAATATTGTGAAGCACTTTTTACATAAATCACATTACAAGAAAATATAAAGTTAGCTATGGAATTTTCTTATAATCCATAACTGAATGGAATTAGTATGAAATCTCTATTGTTTAGCTATAAAATTTTGTCTGCCGCTAATTCCTCATTTTTCTAATAGTGTAAGTTAAGGGATGTTTGTATAAATACCCAGTAGTATTTTTTTCTTAGTCAGTATACATATATGTATACATCATATTCCTCTAGTTATTTTTAATTTAAGTAGTTAGGTGAACAACTATAAGTTAATTCTTCATAAGAAGATAACTACATAAAATATGTTATTTCTTTAATCGTACACTCAACCTTAATTGAAACATGCATAAAGTATTATAATTATTAAGGATAATACGTATAATTAAAAGAGGTGATTTATCCATTATTACCTTACATAAGTAATAAGTAACTTGATTGTACAAATATTTTTTATAAAAGTTCATAAAGCTTATATCTTTTAAAAATTCGATAAACTATTCGATATTATGTCGAGGGTCTCTCGGAAACAACCGTCCTACTTTGGTAGTAGTAAGGTCTGTGTACACTTTACCCTCTTCAGACCTCACATTGTGGAATTTCATTGGATTATTGTTGTTGTATTCGATATTATAGATCTTTTATACCAATCATCATTCAGTATTTACATCAAAATTAATTAATAAATGCACGATATGTATTGTAAAGTTGATAATCAAAAATATATTTGAAATATCTTGATTTTTCAAACTTTATATCTGAACTATCAAATGTGCGAATTTACTATGTGCAGTATCAGCAAATATTTATCTACACACATAAGTATTTTATGAGTTGTCCAAACATATAGAATGTTTGAATTGCATAAAATCTAGGAGAGTACTAAGTTATTCTTTCTGGCATATTTACCGTAATCAACTGCGCCGGAAAATGATTGCACTTTTGAATATTAGGAAACTCTATGTTCTGTCAAAGCTTAAAAAGTACATCTTTGTGAAACCAAAAATAATATTCTACCTGCTACTTTTTGTCTCTCTTTTTTCATATATCTTCAACACTCTCAACTACTCATGCTTATCCACATATTTTTTTTAAAAAATTTAATTTGATATATTAATAGTGTAAATATAATACATATCATTAATTAATATTAGAAATTTTGACAAAATGGATTCAAAAAGAATACAAATCATGTGCCACATTTGGAATTTGAACCTATAGTGAGCCAAGGAGTCGAGTGACATGTTAACGATTCAACACTATTAATTGAGTGTTAGCAATTAGTTGTGATATTGTGATGCACGCGAATTTATATATAGTCTTTTTGTTAAATTAGATATATTATGTATATATTTTTTAAAATTAATTTAATAATTTATCTAACAAACAGGGATTAATTCTCAATATATATATATATATATATATTAATGATATATTCATATTTTAAAAATTATATATTCACCTTTGACGATTCTATCAGTAAAAAGGTAGTTGATGCCTTTTCTTTTTATTTCTAATCAGTTCTTTTTATTGCAGCTAGCGCTTGAATAATAAGAACTGTATTAAAAAATGTGCAGTATAATTCTTTTAGACTAATTAACTTTGACATTTCCAAATTATCTGTAACTTTAAGTCTATTCATGATTTTCAATTCTACATCAGTACTCCAGTGGATAATATTCTTTGCTCAAATTGTCCTTTATCACATGAAAATAAAAAAAATTGTTCCTAACTCATTGTAAATATGTGGAAATTTGCTGTTTCTGATTTGATATGTATCTCATGAGGGTTTGTTAATTAATTCGGATTTACATCAAATCAATATCATACCTTAGAATAAAACATTCTCTAGTAAAAATGATATTATATTTAAAATTCAAATTCGAGATATCTGATTTAAATCTAGTAAATGTAGTATAATCGCAATTGCTTTCACATATATTCAAGGAACTAATAGACCATCAAATATAATGGACAATAGTAAATAAGAAACTTTGTTCTACCAAAAGGCTGAACCCTTTTATTAAAGAATATTCCAAAAAAATTCACCCCCTTTTTGTGTTATTTTTTTTTGTGTGGAGATGTTATAATAGTTGTCTTACAATAGGTAGTGGAAACATTACTATTCTAAGTCAAATTGCACTTTAATTAGTCATTGCAGTGGTGAACAGTTAAGTTTCATTATATACTTTTTCTGGATTATCTCTAGATATGCTTGGGATAATATGAGCGGGTAAGATTGCGTACAATTATTGTGATTCAATTTTTTTTTGAATCTCGTGCACATAGGAGTTTAGTACATTGAATTGTTGTTTATTTAAAGGTTATTTTAAATCAGTGTTCATTTATTTATTTAATCTATTATTTCAACTACAAACTTAAAAAAACAAAATTTGAAGATTGAAAAAAGGGTTTTGGGAGTTTATCAAGTTTCCACTCACGAAATGAGTATGATAGATGTCTATAATATTCGGCTTTACGGTGTTTACAAGATTTTGATATCAGTAGATATTTCAGCATTGCAGCAGGAACTAAATTAGTAATAGATTTGACCTTTATCTCTTCTTCTCTCGTATTTGTCCATCTTTTTGATGGTGAATGAAGAAATTATGACTAGAATTGCGATAATAAAAACGAAGTATGTGGCAAGGCCTCCCAATAGAAAATCTTTGTTCCTCTTTTATGATGATGAACGAAATTGCTTGTCCCATGTAAGTCTTTGGAAACAAACAATTGTAAAAAGAAAAAATAGAAAAATAGAGCTAAGATTAAAAAAAACATGGACAATCCTCTTTAATTTTATTTTCAAGTCTAAACACAACTTTAGCTGTCAAATTCCATTTATCAAATTAACTTCAAATATTATTATTTTTTTAAAAAAAGAAACTCAATTAAATCATGTTCAAACACTTATAACCAGTAAAAGAAACTATTACATGAGCGATGGGGAATGAGTACCTTTTCAAACAACTCATAAATTGAATTTGCAAAACTCAATTTTTTGGAAAACAACAATAATAATTATGTCACAATCTAAAATTAAATTAAAATCGACTATATGAATTTTCATTACTTCGACTATATTCACTCATGTAATTGACAAGTTTTACCTTAACTGTCAATCTATCACAATCCTCGTCTTTTTCAAAATTAAAACCAGCAGTATGAATAAGCTCACACAAACAGAGTTTTAAAAAAATAATATTTTTTATATTTGAAATTAATTTAACTTTAAACTTCTTAATTTTCTTTTAATGAAATGATTTGTGCGCTTACTTTAGACCAAAAATTTTAAAAATATTTCTTTCTGAAATTTTGTGTTAAGTTAATCATCATCACATAAAATAAGACAAAAATAGTAATATATTTTTAACTTCAATAAAATATTAGATTTATTTAAATAAAACCAGCAAGAGAGAACAGTAGTAAACAGTAAACCCTAAAGAACCTTTAAAGTGATATGAAATGATTATTTTCTCAGTTGAATGAAGATACACATATATACAATTTTTTACTATAATAGGAGCTTTAGCATAATCCAGATCTAGGTACACCTTTTTTTATCGAAAAATTACACTATTTATATAACTTTAAATTCTTATTTTATGAGTATATATATTAAAATGAACTCCCTAAAAATAAGTAAGAAGCTTAACTTGATGGATAAGGGGTTCAAAATTTGTCCCATCGTAAAAACTTAGTTGGGCTCAACTTTTGGACTTATCCTTTTTCATGATTTTTCTCTTTTCTACCATTTTGTTTTCTAATTTATCTTTATTTAAATTTATTAGACATATTCTTTTTATTCTTATTTTTTATTCTTCTTATATCTATTATTCATTTTATTTCAACGTAACTCTTTTTTCATGCACTAACATGAATAAACTCTTTAAAAATGATGAATTATATTAAACTTGATATTGAGATAGAAATTTAATTTATTTTTTTAAAATAAGGTAAAGTAGATGTAATTGAATGAAGAAACTTAAAAATCGTCAATATCCTTTTTAACAATATCAACTTAGTAGAATTCATGGAATTTCTCTTCTATTCTTTCAATTCTATTTTAAAGAGATGAAAACTGAACTTATTTGATTTATTTGTCATTTGTCTTTTTTATAAATGATGACTAACCTAATAAATTGAACTACAACAACAACAACAATCCAGTGAAATCCCACACCTGGGATCTAGAGAGGATAAAGTGTATGCAGACCTGACTCCTACCAAGGTAGGACGGCTGTTTCCGAAAAAAATTAAACTACATGAACTAAAAAAATTGATGATGCCATTTATTTTTCTCATGAAAATGCATTATAATATTAGTAACTCTATTCTTGCACACTTTTAGAGAGTCTTGACAATTTTTATAGTAACATGTGACTGAATGGATACTAATTTAAAATTTTTAAAAAGTGCCAAATAAACTAAAATATTACAAAATAAAGGTATAAAAAGCACAAAAAAATTTAAAAATGTTCAATGGAGTAGGGTAAAAGTAGGAAGAAATGTTTAATGTGGTATGATAAGGTAAGTTAAATTTTGCGGGTTAAGGTGAATGTTTTTCTTTCCCATCTTGCTCCCTTTTTCATCCTTTAATTTTCATGTGTTTTAGGGATTAACTTATGTAATATATCTGATCCACTAAAAATTTTATCAACGTATCTTTGTTCTCGATATCTTTAATTAGCTTGGTGTTTATTTTTATGAACCAATGAAATATCTATGGTTGCTTCTACAAAGAGCATGCCAAGAGAGCTACTACGCTCACCACACACTTGTATTACCACCTGCACTTTTTCTTTATACTTTGAACCCCTTGATTAAAAATTTTAGTTCCGCCATTGAGCGTAATTGATAAAGTTATTGTCATACATTTCGAGTTGTACTAGAAACAATCTCATGCAGAAACATAGCCTAAGGCTGAGTGTAATAAACCCTTATGGTTCGATCCTTTCATGAATTCCGCACATCATGGAAGTTTAATACAGTAGACTAATCTTTTATATACATTTTTTTTCAAAACTAATCCATTTTACCAAAATAATGAAACTCTGAATGAGTCAAAAAGCATGTAAAAAATTTCACAATTTCCTACTTTATGCTTCCACACTACTACTACAACTACTACTATAAAAAACCAAACTTATCTCATTTTATCACTTGCTCATACAACAAACCAAACTCACAAACTTTAGTAAAAAAAATAATAATCCAAATTTCAGTCAAATCAATATCTCTGACCAAAATTTTTGTGAAGAATATTTGTCAAAGAATCTTCAGAAAAAAAAAAACCTCTTAATCAACAATCTTTTATTTTTTTGTTATATATCATCATCATATATTCTTCCTTTTTTCTTCATCAAGATTACACCTTTTTTTTCAAAAAAATTAAAAGATGTATCAATTTCCAAGTTTTTATGAACTAGGGAACACATGTTCAGATTCATATAATAATTTTCTTCATGGAATTATAAATTCATCAAGTCATGAAATGTTTAATAATATTAATAATGTTGAAAGTTCAAGTGTTAGTCCAAGATCAATGGCTGAAGCTAAAGCAATTGCAGCTAATAAAAGTCATAGTGAAGCTGAAAGAAGGAGAAGAAAAAGAATCAATGGACATCTTGCTACTCTTAGGAATCTTCTTCCTAACACTATCAAAGTAAGTTTTTCTTATTTTGCAACTTTGACTACTCATAATTTTATGTCATAATTTGGAGCTGGCAAATGGACAGATTGGGTTAAATGAACAACGGGTCATAATCCAATTCAGATCGATTGAGTTACTCAAAAATGGTTAGGTTTTCCCACCTCTGTGCAGTGCGCTAGACGCGTACATGCTCGAGGGTAGATAGTTGAACGTCCTCTATCAGAAAATTATATTATCATGTAGGTTAAATAGTATTACTTTTTAAATTAATCGTATATAGTTCATCTTGAATATCGATCTTAACAAAATTTCTGACTTCGCTTTTTAGGTATACTAATTGGATTATGACGTCATGCTAATATATACATCGTCATAATCCAATTCATTTAAATATGGATAGGTCGAGTGAGTTACTAAAAACTTATTTGATTTTGTCACCCCAAGCCCTACACAATGCTAGCTAGCTGGAGCCATATAGATTTAAAGGTGGTCAATTTAACATTCTTTATCGAATCATAATTATATTATGTATAAGTATCAAGTATATATTCTTAAAAAAATTTGAATTCGACACTGTTAGGTATGTACTAATATGTCTTACTCTAGGAATTTTTGAACTTGAAATATAATGTATTCTGTTCAATAATTATGAAGCCCCAACCCCCAAGGCCCTAATAGTCTCTTTGCTTTTTTGCTTTTACGCACCAGACAACATGTGATAGTTAGCTAGGTTTCATATGTTGTTTGTATAATGGACCTTTTTTTGATTAAAATAAATAAATATACAATTTAGGGCATAATCTTAGGTTCTTTTAATTATGATGTTCATATTTGATTTGCTGCCATTTGACCAGAAGGTCATGGTTTCAAGTCTTGAAAATAGCCTCTGGCAGAAATGCAAGGTAAGGCTGCGTACAATAGACCCTTGTGGTCGGGCCTTTTCCCGGACTCTGCGAGTAGCGGGAGCTTTAATGCACCGGAATATCCTTTTTTATACCTGATTTGATGTACTTTACTTGAGTTGAGGATTTATCGAAAATAATTTCTCTACTTTTCACAAGTTATGAATAGGACTATATACACTCTCCCAGACCTCACTTATAAAATTTACACGAAAAATTACCCGATTCCACCTTTACTATTCCAAAAAAAGTCAATTAAATAATTCATTTATAAAAAGAAATATAGAATTTAGTCAAATATACCTCTTATAGTATAGTTGCTATTAAATAATTTTCATAATGATTGTGTCTCACTTGAAATAATACCATATTTCCACGCTCAAAAAGTCAACTTTTACAGTCTTGACAACGTCGGTCGTAGGGTCCAAATTATGTACTCCCTTCATTTCAAACTATATGATTTAGTTTGAACTTGTACAGAGTTTAATAAAGAAAAAATGACTTTTGCTTGATATTTTTGTGGTTAGAAATTAATTCATTAAGAATAAAATAAGTATTTTTAAAGTGAAATCGTTATTAAATATAGAAATGTGTCATTCTTTTTGAGAATGACTAAAAAAAAAAGTAAGTCATATAAATTGAGATAGAGGAAGTATTTATTATTCGAACTCGATAAATTTTGCCTAAGTTTTGTATGTATTAGTTATAACAATAACAACACCAATATTTTTGGGTATACTTTCTGCTATTTTTATTTATTTATTTCTAGAATTTGGAATAATTTTTTTTATGTGCAATTTCTGCTATGTTTCCCTTTATTTTTTAATGTCTGGTACATTTTTGTGTTACTAGGATTTGATGACACTTTACTCGTGTTTATGTTTTTTTTTTTGTGTGTAATAGTTACCATAAAATCTAATAGATTTAATTTGTTAAATATTGAAATGAAACAAAAAATTTCAGAGCATACTTTAGAAACTATTTTGAACCTATCCTAAACATAAGGGACCATTTTTATCATTTTCTCTAACTTCATTTGTTGATCCAAAAATTGGCAGACAGACAAGGCCTCTTTACTAGCAGAGGCAGTAAGGTGTGTAAGGGAACTAAAGCAGACAACATCAGAACTAGGAGCATCAACAACAATGTCCGAAAACGACAATGACAACGACAACGACGATCACACAACATTTATGAAAAAATTAATGTTTCCGAGTGAATCAGACGAATTAAACATAAGTTATTGTAATAATAGTAATAATAACAATACTGATAACAACTCGGACGGAACATTAATAATAAAAGCATCAATGTGTTGTGAGGATAGGCCAGAGATTATGATGGAATTAAGAAGGGCATTGAGTACAGTACAAGGGAAAGTTGTAAGGGCAGAAATGTCAACAGTTGGAGGAAGAATTAAGTGTATTTTGTGGCTACAAATGTTAGAAAATGGATGCAAAGAAGGGCTATTAGTGCAATTGAGAAGGGCATTAAAAGTGGTTATGGATAAGGCAAATTTTGGCCCACAAAATATGGGCCAGGATTTGTTGGGGAATAAGAGGCCACGTTTACTTGGGGGACCAGTGAATTATGTTTGCAAAAATGGACAGCTCTAAAGAGACAAAGATTTGTGGACATAATGAGCAAAAGATGTTAATTGTGGAAAAAAGTGAAGTGGTACATTCTTTTTGTTGTATTTTTTGGTTTGTCTCTTGTTCTTTTGTTTTTCATTGTGTGGTTTTGTATGATTATTTTACTATTTGGATTTGTGTTTTAAGTTAGGAGTCGCTTGGCAGGATGTATTAGTGAAAATAATATATGTATTAACTTTGTTATTATATGTAATTTCTTGTTTGATAGTGTTTTTAATCTTATATTTTAGTAATATACATTATATTTAGTACTATTTTTATACATAGTAAATCATGAACATTAACAACACGAGGGTGTTCTAATGCAAGTCTATTTAGTACTATTTCTACCTTAAATATCCAATTTATTCAATACAACAAATCAAATAACCAATAAAAGATAATGTTAGCATAGCTGATCGCAATATTATTGATCCCAATAGAGATGTTCATCGATCGGTTTGGTGCGATTTTATATGTTATCGGTTTGGTTTATCTATTTTGATTTGTGAACGCGATAAACCAATAACCAACTAATAAAATATTCATTATCAATTTTCAATTAATCGGTTTTTGATTTTTAACTGTTCGATTTTCAGTTTAACCGATAATAAAATTCTCATACAATCATATATACACGATGTTCATAAATTTTAAGTGATTTGATTTATTATTCTCTTTTAGATTCTTTTTCTACTCAAACCTTAATTAAAATTATTTAATATTTGGGAAGAATTTTGAGAATATCTTCCAATCAAACAAGAAATTTAGTGAAGAGTACTTTATGTTTGGCAAAAGCAGAAACGAAAAAAAAAAACACGAAATCGTCGCCTGAGAGATTCGAACTCTCGCGGGGAAACCCCATGTACTTAGCAGGCACACGCCTTAACCACTCGGCCAAAGCGACTTCTTGTTGTTTGTCAGTAAAGTAATATAATAGATTTGTTAAACACACTTAAGAAATAATTAGTAGCAACATAAATATTACTACATCAAATTCTGTTTTACAATCAGTACATAAACACTACACTCATGACTCATACATACAATCAAAAAAACAGTATACACTCTGGAAAATCAACTCTAATACATCGGAAAAGCTGAATAGAAACAATAGATAGAACAATTAATGTAAAACAAGTAGTACTAATAATATAGTAGAATAGAGCTAGGGGTGGCAAATGAACAGTTTTTGACTTGAATTTGCGCTGATCAAAATAGACTGAATCAATAAACGAGTCATTTTTGCCATCCCTAGATGGAGTTTCAAAGATAATATTAATTAGTTGGATGGAGGAGGTGAAAGTGTAGGAATGTTTGGAAGTGATGGCATGTTAGGCAGAGGATTCATGGTTGGCATTGGTGGCAGAGTCATTTTCGGGACGACAGAGGGTAATGTAGGTAAAGATGATACACTTGGCAAGGGTGGCAATGTGGCTGGAAAGTTGGGAATATTCGGCAATTGTGGCATTGTTGTCTTAGGCAATGATGGGATTGTAGGCAAGTTGGGAACTTGCAGTAGGCTACGAGCAGCATGACTTGTCGATACGCTTGATAAGGACAATAATGCTACGATCACGAAAATAATTGAGTAGTTGATGGAAATAGCCATTGTATTAATTTGCTCTAAATTGCTTTGTTTTCACAATAAAATTAAGATGTGTTTTGATTTGATTTGAGTTTGATGATTTACTAAAGGGTATATATATACAGGGAAAGTTCTTTATTGCAATGTTGAGTGAAGAAGCATAAGCTCTAAATTCTAAATACTTTATTTTTAGTTAATCTTCTTGATCAATGTTGGTTTGAGGAACATGCACTAACTTTCAAGTCAATAGGTTTTCTAAGAGTAGTTATGTACAGATGAAATTTGGATCAACCATATTTGGTGGACAATTGAGTATTCAGAAGAATACTAGCTAGATTAATTCAGATTCACATCGCGTAGGACTTATTAAGTGGGAATGCACGCTCCATACCAAAAGTTTCTTTCATTCCAGAATTCGAGCCTGAACTATAGGGTAAGAGCGAAAGAATACCAATCATCCAACCACACCCTTACAATTGTTTATTGTTTGTGTGTAATTTTGCTGATACTGTTTGTCTGTTGATCCTTCCAATGCTGTTCAACTACCTAGGAGATATGTTTGCTCGCCTAATATATGATGCTCAAAATAACTAATCAGCTAACAATATTTTTAAGTCTTTAACACATTTCATTAAACAATCAGAAGGCAACAAAGTTTGGTAGTTTTACTCTTATTCAAAGTCTTTTTTCAAAAAGACTCTGTTGGGATTCATCTCGGGGCTCGCTCTGGGGTGGGGCTCTTGCAAAACGTCTCAAGACTCAAACGTGAGACTTAGTTCTGTAAGACTTACACCCTAACCAAGTTCTGTAAGACTTACACCCTAAGCACCCAACAGTACGCCTTAAGCACGTCCAACGCCCAACTCTCGGGGCTTGCCTAACAGATCTTATACAAATTATGTGTTAAAATCTCTAGTTAATATTGTTGACCTTCGTAATTCTTGAATAAATGAATGATACTTAATAATTTTTAATCTATAGAAATAAGAAGATTGAGAGTAACTCAAATAACAAGTTGCAGTATCACATTTTTACTATTTGGTAACACTATGAATGTGATTATATATTACGTAACATTTCTTTTAAAATTACGTAGCAAGATTTTATTTTTTCACTTATCATTGGTCTTCATGATTTTGTCATATGTCTCAAAATTATCATATTTTATTTAGCTATTTGAAAGTAATTTTATTTTTATTCATGATGGAGTGATGTTTTTATTATAATACTAGTAAGTTTTATTGATTATTTTATATTAGGGGGGTAAATCGTAGAGTATGATAAAAAATATTTTGAGAAATAATGATTTTTTTATTATTAGAAAGTTAAGATATTAGATTATTTATACTTATATAGTTATCTTAGAAGTTTTATTTTCTACGAGTTTCCTTAATCATATTTGTAATTATTTCAAACTATTGATGTATTTTATTATTTTGTGTTATCTTAATTCATAACATATTATAAATTAAAAATTTAAAGATCCATAGGGCTTACACCTCACGTCTCGAGGCTTACGCATCATCCTATACTAAGTAAAACGCTTCGCCTCACGCTCCCTCCTTTTAAAACACTGTTCACAAGGACCAAGCGTTAGATTACAAAATCAATTGGTAAAATTTTAGTTGAATCGAGTGTTTATAACAAATCAATTGCATATATGTTTTTTAATACTTAACTATGGCTAATTAAGCGATATGCATTTTCACTTAGATTGTTTGATTTTTAAAGTTAATTGTCTAATTAGGGGTAGCATCTAGTACGAATAAGTATTTACCAAATCAATTTATTTGATCATTCAAGCTTTATTTTTGAGGAATCTTAACTAATGTACATGAAAATATACTGCTTTTTTTTTTTGTATAATTTGTAGAGACGGAGTTGAGCTAATTCTCCAATTGGAGGTAGACTAACCCGGACCGGGTGTTACACCGAACCAATGCAATTTACCATAACTAAGTGATTTAATGAAGTGAAAATATACATTAATTAACCATGGTTAAATGGTAGTTGTGTATCTACCAATACATATCATACATTTATTGATATAGTGTAAACACCATATGCAAGTTTTACCCTTCTTGAAAATGTCCTAATAACAACAATTACGTGCTGAAACTTAGAAATTCAAATAAAGATAATTTGCACTGCTTGTTCTGGTGACCCCCTTTACACTATTTACCAGAGTATTTTATTGGCACAATACATAAAGTAGACATTCTAAATTGACCTCAGTTGACAACTAAGTACTCCAATTTTGAGTGCACATTTAGACACTTCAACTCGTCTCTGCTATGTCAATTGATCGAACAATAGACACCTCTAAAATTTCTATGTCACATCAGCCTCGGGGACACAATAGGGACGAGTTGGAGTGTTTAGTTGTCAGGTGAGACCAAGTTGAGATGATCTAGATGCGTACTCTCAAAGTTAAAATACGTACTTACCAACTTAGGCCAAGTTTGAGTGTCTCTTTATGTGTTAGACCTATTTCATTTTGTAATATCTCCTTTTTCAGTGTAACTTTCTAAGTTGTGTTGAATCCATATAATTACCTAATTAACATTGCAATATGTACTGTTCTACTGGAAATGGCCTTGTCAAAGTACAAAATTTTAGCCAATTTTTATTTTTTTACATAATTTTTTAAGCCCTTTTCTCAGTAGTATGAATCACTGTTAATTCTCTAAATGAAATGCTATCTGATTGTACTCGAAAAACAGTTATGATCAAGTTTGATCCAAAAAATGTATGTCTATTGATATTCGCGAATCAGGAAAATATATTGGACAAATAAAGATGAATCAATAATAGACACTGCATTGGATTAACACAAATGACAATCAATGTATAACACTCAGAAGTGTATAAATGATACAGTACATCATCGAGAATCACATAAAATTACAAACAAACAAAAAAAGTGCGGTAGAGTGTAGGGTAAGAAAGGGAAAAATCACGCGGTTGGCAGTTGCAAGATTAGTTGGATGGGGGAGGTGAAAATGTTGGAATGGTTGGAATTGTAGGAATGTTTGGAAGTGATGGCATGTTGGGGAGAGGAATATTGGCAGACATTGGAGGCAGAGTCATTTTCGGGACAGAGGGCAATGTAGGCAATGATGGCAATGGCGAATTAGTTGTTGGAAGTGTTGGCAGAGATGTTACACTTGGCAATGGGGGCAATGTGGATGCTGTTGGCAAGTTTGGAATATTGGGCAATTGTGGCATTGTTGGCTTAGGCAATGATGGGATCGTAGGCAAGTTGGGAAGCTGCAGTAGGCTACGAGCAGCATGACTTGTCGATACACTTGATAAGGACAATAATGCAACGATCAACAAGAGGCCGATTGAACAATTGCTAAAAGCAGCCATATTTGTTGTAATGTGCAAGATTGCTTTGTTTTAGGGAAATGAAGTTAAAGGATGTAATTTGGAAATTTGAGTGAGTTTGATCATTTACTAAAGGGGTATATATATAGAGGGTGAGCTGTTAAAAATTAACTCTATTATTAGTGTATGAGATGTTTGGTGTGGAAGCATAACAACTCTATTACTTATTTTTAGTTTTGCTAATCCTATGTGTGTGTTGATCCTTCCAATGTTGTTCAACTACCTAAGTGATATGTTTGCTGGTCTAATAAATGATGTTCAAAACTTCAAATAACTAATCTGCTCAACAATATTTTGAAGTTCAACACATTTGGTTAAACAATCACATTTGGTAAAACAATCAACAAGGCAACTAAGTTTAGGTAAGAGTCTTTTTTCACATGGACCGATCGTTATTGGTAAAAGTTTATCCGCACTGGGTGTTTAGCAAAGTCAATGAATGTAAGACATATGTCTTGCATATACACTTTTTAACACTTAACCATGGTTGGGTGGAATGCATTTTAACTTTGAAAATTGTTGATTCTTTAAGGTTAATTGTTTAGTTAGGTGTAAACATCAGGGACAAATAAGTATTTCACCGAATCAATTTCCATTGAGCCTATGTTTCCACTTTCCACACCTAACATCTCATCCAAAAGTCTATGTATCCACTTTCCACACCTAACATCTCATCCAAAAATTATGCTTATAGTTCTAAAGAACTTCCCCTATATAAACCCTACAGAGATGATTAAACTCAAATCAAATCAAAACAAAACACAATTTCCTAGTAAAACAAAGCCATCTAGCAAATTATACAACAATGGCTGCTATCAACAATTGCTCAATCCTCTTCGTGATCATAGCATTATTTTCATTATCAAGCATCACCACAACCCGTGCTGCTCGTAGCCTACTGCAACTTCCAAATTTGCCTACGATCCCCTCGTTGCCTCGGCCAACAATGCCACAATTACCCACTATTCCCAATTTTCCAACAGCAGCCACATTGCCACCATTGCCAAGTGTTACATCTTTGCCAACACTTCCAACAGCTAATACACCATTGCCATCGTTGCCCACATTGCCCTCTGTCCCGAAAATGACTCTGCCTCCAATGCCAGCCATGAATCCTCTGCCCAACATGCCATCACTTCCGAACATTCCCACAATTCCAACCATTCCAACATTTTCACCTCCTCCATCCAACTAATTTCGCGGCTTCCAACATTTTACCTGTCTTACCCCCATTGGTCTCTACCGTTTGATGTTGTTTATCTTCTTTTTTTTTCGTTTGTCCTCTTAGTCTTCTTCATTTGTAAACGAAACGATGTATCTTATCATTTGTACTCTATGAGTGTTGTGTGTTGATTATCCAGAAAAAAACTTGGTATTAATATGATGCAGTGTCTATTTTTCAGTTGTATATGTGTTTTTATACAGTATGTCTAATATCAACATATATTGCATTTTTCGAACAAATTGGATCATATTACATATACATATTATTTTTTGAAACTAATGCGATTACTAACTGAAAGAAATCGAGTAAAGAAGTTTAACTAGACCTTGCATATATATATATATATATATATATATATATAAAGCTTACAAAAACTTATATATACCAAAGTAATCTGTTTCCTTGTACAACAATTACCTGGATATACTGATTCCAGAAACTCCTGTCCACCGTAAAACCATGACCAGTAAGAAACGAATCAGCTCAATTTCGCGCACACAAATCATAGTGAAAAACAGTATATTTTCGCGTGCATTAGTTTAAGTTCCTCAATAATGAATCGTCATTGATAGTTTACGTATAAAAGAGAACTTAATTTAATAAACTGACAGCCAGCATAAAACTAACTGAAGATGAACCTCATGAATCTCAACATGAGCAAATGATCAAACCGGTGGCTTTGGTAAAAATCATGTGTATTTGTTTTAAAAAATTCACTTAATATGTATAAAATTATTAATTTAGAACTTGGTAACTTAAAAGTAATAGAATCTCAATTCTCAAACATGTAAACTTTAAATTCTGGCGCCGCTTCTGATTTTCAGTTTTGACTACTTCCTAAAAGGGAAAGAACCCGAACATACAAAGAGGAATAGAACTTGTGAGTTTGGTATTACTATTTTTAGCTCTCTAACATACATATTCTTTCTTTGAGTCAACAGTCAAAAACACATTTGATTAACTATTATTTTTTTTGCGAGTTTCATACCTCAACTATCGATTATTCCATTTACCTACATAAACGATCACTCTCTTTGTGTTAAAACACACCTTGATGTTGGGTAGACCTACACATGCCTGTTGTTGATTGGGAACAAATATTTGGCCAATTCAAGGTGTACGTTTTAATACAAAGAGAGTGATAATTTAGGTAGTTAAAGGGTAAAGGGAACAATGGATAGTTGAGGTATGAAACGCAATTTTTTTTTGACAATTTAAGTGTATTTTTTACCATTAACTTTATTTCTTTCGAGGACAAGATTCAAGATTACATATGGAATCATCTATGTTAGGCTTCACAATATTGTTGGGTTGATTAGTTATTTGACCATCATTAATAATTCAAGCAAACATCTCCTAATGGGCTATTTTGGATCACAAGTTTTTTTTATACGACTTCGAATTTCATACTTAGTAGTAATCATCTCTCTATATTATACAACTCAATTAAGAATATTTTGATTGGTTTAAAAAGGAATTCAAACCAATATAAAATATTTTGTCTAAAATTATTATACTCTTATCTCTTCCAATCTATGCAACATTTTTTAAAATGTTGTCTAAAACAAGTCATTGACATTTCTGTAAATATAAATCAATCTTATTAAGCAAAACGTGAAAACTTAAAGTTAATTTGTTTCTAAATATATAAATGTGTCAATTTTTTTGAAATGACTAGAAAGAAAAGTACTAGTCACATAAATTGGAGACGAGAAAGTAGTAAAAATTGATTTGATTGATTACTATAATAATTAATAGTTTGTCAAATATGGTTGATCCAAACTTCATCTATATATAACTACTTCCATAATATTATTGTCAAATATAGTTGATCCAAAACATCTCATATTTCTCTATATATATTCCCCTTTAGCAAAATGATCAAACTCACTCAAACTAAAACAGAACTTGCATCTCATTACTAACATAATATTGTTGAAACAAATTAGCCATTGATCAAATTGCACACAATGGCTGCTTATAGCAATTGCTCAATCCTCTTCGCGATCATAGCATTATTGTCCTTTTCAAGCATCACCACAAGTCGTGCTGCTCGTAGCCTATTGCAACTTCCCAACTTGCCTCAGCCAACACTGCCACAATTGCCTAATATTCCCAACTTGCCTCAGCCAACACTGCCACAATTGCCTAATATTCCCAACTTGCCTGCAGCATTGCCACCAATGCCAAGTAATGTTGCATCTTTGCCAACACTTCCAACAGCAGCACCATTACCATCTTTGCCCACATTGCCCTCTGTTCCAAAAATGACTTTGCCACCAATGCCTTCGATGCCACTTCCTAACATGCCTGCAATTCCAACTATGCCTACACTTTCACCTCCTCCATCCAACTAATCATCTGGCTTCCAACTGCGTGATTTTTTTTTTACCTATTTTACCCTACTACCGCGTGTGTTTTTTTGCTTTTTTTTTTTAATTCTTTTGTGTGATTCTTGATGTTGTACTGTTTCATTTATACTCTTCTGAGTGCTATACATTTCATTTGTGTTAATCCAATGTAGTGGCTA
Source organism: Solanum dulcamara (assembly GCF_947179165.1). Lineage (NCBI taxonomy): Eukaryota > Viridiplantae > Streptophyta > Magnoliopsida > Solanales > Solanaceae > Solanum > Solanum dulcamara. The sequence continues at coordinate 71,936,095 of NC_077246.1, read as the reverse complement.
TTACTGATTCGCGTGTATTTGTCCATGAATTCCTACAGCTGTGACCTCGAGTTAACACTACAGTAGTAATAATTGAGTTCATATTTTAGTAGATTTTTATATATATATATATATATCAAGAATTTTTCGTTCAATATCTCCATCGAGCTGCTAAAGAATCGAACCAATCGGATATATAAAACTGAGAAGGTAAATTTCAGAATCAGAAAGAAGAAAGGCATAAGCCGACTTAATATATGAACAAATGACTTCTCATTTTACTCGTAATGACATGAATCACGTGATTTTATAGCTACGTAAATGTATATGGCGTGTTACATATCACAAATCTCAAATATCTTCTTCTTCTTTTCTAAAACTTCATTGGCTGTCAAATACCGTCACATAAAAAATGGGACAGAGGAAGCAAAGTTTGGTCATATTCAGTAAGTCCAATGACAGACTTAAACTATTGGATGCTCATACATTGATGCCCCATGTTCGGTCATTTTTTTTTTCAAAACCTTTAAGGGACCCTCAGTTGGTACCTGGAGAAGAAGTATGTTTAGCCTCGGCAAATTGTAGCATTTAGGGGCTACTCAAGCAAAATTATGCAATTCTCATTTTTCGTGTGTTATAGCCCATGAATATTTTGGTATCGCTTTCAGTCTTCCAAAATATTTACAGTACCTTTCGTAAGTATCCAAAAGAGAAGTATGTGTAGCCTCAGTACGATCCACGTCATATTTGTAGCATTTGAGGACCACTCACGTGGAATTATGCAATTTTCTCATTTTCCGTGTGTATTGCCCATGAATATTTGGTGGTATGACTTCCCGTCAAAAAAAATTTGAAAACTTTACTGGACCCTCATAAGTACTCGGTAGAACAATATATGTAGCCTCTTCATGATCTACGACATATTTATATCATTTAGGGGTTATTCAAGTGGAATTAGGCAATTTTCTCATTTTTCGTATGTGTTAGCCCATGAATATTTTGGTGGTATTACTTCTAGTAAAAAAAAAAATCGCAACCTTTACGGGACCTTACTTAGACGATGGAATATTATGTGTAGCCTCGGCATGATTCACGGTATAGTTGTAGCATTTAGAGGCCACTCAAGCGGAATTAGATGATTTTCTAATCTTTAGTGTGTGTTAGCCCATGAATATTATAGTGGTATGGCTTCCAGTCAATTTCTTTTAAAAACCTTTACGAGACCTTAATGCTTTAGTGGCCCCTTAATGCTTTAATATGTCATGGATCGTGCCGAGGCTACACGTACTTATACCCCGAATATTTAGGGAGTTCCCGCAAAGTTTTTGAAAAATAATTGACCAAAAGTCATACCACCAAAATATTCACAGGCTAACACACGCAAAAAATGAGAAAATCGCCTAATTCCACTTGAGTGGCCCTAAATGCTACAAATATGTTTTGGATCGCGCTAAGGCTTCACGCACTTTTCCCCCGTGTACTTACGGAGGGTCCCGTAAAGGTTTCAAAAAAATTGACCAGAAGTCATACCACCAAAATATTCATGGGGCTCCGTAAGTACTTGGGGGAGAGCTGTGGATCCACGGCATATATCAAGTGAGTATTTTAAGCCAATTATTTTCAAACTCTTTTTAGTTGCAAAGATTTATCAATTGATTATTGTTATTAGAACGTGTTAAGATCAAACGCTTATCATCATGCCAAAAGTTATAGCTGGTAGCAGAAGGCACAACTTTATTTTTTAACTAAGCCCTTCAAGCAAGCGTCATGTTCAATCATGACTCTGAATCCTGGCCAACCCAGCCCCCCTCGTGTGCCTTGTCATAGGCAGGATGTTAGCGTTTCCCAACAGAAAACTTTAAATAAGTATGTTGTTTTCTTGTTCAACCGTTTTTGGTATATATTCATACTAATAGAACGTACGAATAAGACCATGACTCTACAAATTATACTGAAAAACAAGTATATATTTCTGTGTGCATTAGTTTACAATATTATATTGTTGAGTTGATTAGTTATTTGACCATCAAATATTATGCAAACAAACATATCTCCTAGGGAGTTGAACAACATAGGAAGGATAAACAATTACAAGGGTGTGGTTAAGTGGTTGGGATCCTTTAACCCCTTAGCCAATGGTTCTGAGCTCGAGTTTTGGAATGAAGAAATCCCAGGAAGAGAGTGGTCCCTTCAATTGGTCCTACATAATGTGAATCTGAATTAGTTTTGCTAGTGAGTTCCAAATACTCAATTGTCCACCAAATATTGTTGATCCAAGTTTCATCTATACATAACTACTCTTAGAAAACTTGTCGACTTAAAAGTTTGTGCATGTTCCTCAAACTAACATTCAAAAAGATCAACTAACAATGTATAGAGTATTTAGAATTTAAAGCTTATGCTTCTTCACCCAACATTTCACCAAATCCTTCAACTCCCTCAAGAACTTCCCATATATATATACTCCTTATTGTTTATCAATCTCATCAACTCAAATCAAAACACAACTTAATTTCCTTGTGAAAACAAAGCAAATTAGAGCAAATTAACACAATGGCTGCTTCCATCAACTGCTCAATTATTTTCGTGATTGTAGCATTATTGTCCTTATCAAGCATATCGACAAGTCAAGCTGCTCGTAGCCTACTGCAACTTCCCAACTTGCCTACGATCCCCTCGCTGCCTAAGCCAACAATGCCACAATTGCCAAATTTTCCCAACTTGCCCGCAACATTGCCACCATTGCCAAGTGTAACATCTCTGCCAACACTTCCAACAACTAATTCACCTTTACCTTCTTTGCCTACATTGCCCTCTGTTCCGAAAATGACTCTGCCTCCAATGCCCGCAAATCCTCTTCCCAACATGCCATCACTTCCCAATATTCCTACAATTCCAACACTTTCACCTCCTCCATCCAACTAATCTTGCACCTTCCAACGGCGTGATTTTTTACCTTTTTTACTCTTCTGGTCTCTACCGCGTTTTTTTGTTTGTTGTTGCTGTTGTAATTTTAGTCTTTTATGTGATTCTAGACGATGTACTGTATCATTTATATACTTCTGAGTTCTATACATTGATTGTCATTTGTGTTAATCCAATGCAGTGTCTATTATTGATTCATCTGTATTTGTCCAATGTATTTTCCTGATACGTGAAGATCAACGTATGTACATTTTTTTCCAAACAAATTTCATCATTACTGTTGTTCCACAATCAAATGGAATTTCATTTAGAGAATTAATAGTGAGTTGATACTACTAAGAAAAGGGTTTAAGAAATTGTGTGAAAAAAATAATATTAGCTAACATTTTGTACTTTGACAAGGTCGATTTTAGTTGAACACTGGTATAAACTTATCCTCATATGATGTTTATACTAAATCAATAAATGCATGATATGTGTTAAGATATACATAACTATCATTTAACTATGGTTAATAAATTTTTATTTTTACTTCATTAAATCATGTAATTATGATAAATTGCATTCGTTTTGGTGCAAGCCTTTCTCGTTCAATATTTCTTGGTATGTTTCTATGATAGAAAGTCCAAATAAGGCCATGACCATTAAGAAACTTTTCCTCTGCAAATTATATTGGAAAGCAGTATATTTTCATGTTACACCTAATTAGATGGTTAACCTTAAGAATCGAACAATGTAAGAGAAAATGCATATCAATTAAGTTTTAAAATGAGTTAATTTCTCAGATGATCACTCAACTAACAACTTTTATCTGAGAAAGCCACTCAACTTTGTTTTATATATAACACAAAAGTCACTCAACTGATTGACCATTAAATTGACCCACTTTTTATTTTACCGGAATGAATCACTTTTTTTTTCTTTCAATTTGGCTTAAAATAAATTATCCACGTCAGTAATATGTAACGGAAATATCAATTTGTACATGAAATAACAATAGTTGAGTGTCTCTTTTGTTACAAAACAAAGTTGAATGACTTTTTGAGATAATTGTCATTAGTTGAGTGACTTTGTATTGTAAAACAAAGTTGGAGTGACTTTCTAACACAAAAATTGTTAGTTCAAACCATTATGTACATTGGTTTGATATAAACACTCAATGAGGGTAAATTTTTGCCAATTGGTTTTGTAATCGAACGACCAGTCCATGTGAAAAAAGACACTGCATAGAAGTAGAACTCCCCTAACACATGGTTGCCTTCTAATTGTTTGATGAAATGTGTTGACTTCAATATATTGTTGAGCTGAATAGTTATTTGAGCACCAATTATTAGGCAAGAAATCACATCTCCTTGGTAGTTGAACAACATTGGAAGGATCACCTAACAACAGTCCTATAGAACACACTAGTATTAGCAAAAAAAAGTTAAAAGGGGCTTAAGTCGTTGATGACCACTTAAAGTTGTTCACATATTTTATCACTAGTCAAAGGTTCAGGCTGGAGTTCTAAAATGAAGAAACTCTTGGTAGGAAGCACTCTCACTTAATGAATCCTACGCAATGTAAATCTGAATTAGTCTAGCTAGTATTCTTCCGAATACTCAATTTTCCACCAAATATGGTTGATCCAAATTTCATCTATATATAACTACTTCTTAGAAAACTTATTGACTTAAAAGTTGGTGAAAGATCTAAATAAAGTATTTAGAATTTAGAGCTTATGCTTCTTCATCCAACATTTCACCAAAGAACTTTCCCTATATATACCCTTTAGTAAATGATCAAACTCAAATCAAATCAAAACACATCTTAATTTCCTTGTGAAAACAAAGCAATTTAGAGCAAATCAACACAATGGCTGCTTCCATCAACTACTCAATTATTTTCGTGATCGTAGCATTATTTTCCTTATCAAGTATATCGACAAGTCATGCTGCTCGTAGCCTAATGCAACTTCCCAACTTGCCTACGATCCCGTCATTGCCTAAGCCAACAATGCCACAATTGCCAAATATTCCCAACTTTCCAGCCACATTGCCACCATTGCCTAGTGTATCATCTTTGCCTACATTGCCCTCTGTCGTCCCGAAAATGACTCTGCCACCAATGCCAACCATGAATCCTCTGCCCAACATGCCATCACTTCCAAACATTCCTACACTTTCACCTCCTCCATCCAACTAATTAATATTATTATCTTGCAGTTCCATTTTGGGGTGTCATAAATGACTCGTTTATTTATTCAGTCTATTTTGATCCGTGCAAATTCGAGTCAAACTATTCATCACCCCTAGCTCTATTCTACTATATTATTAGTACTTCTTCTTTTATATTAATTGTTCTATCTATTGTTTCTATTCAGCTTTTTCCATGTATTCGAGTTGATTTTCAGATTGTATACTGTTTTTTGATTGTATGTAATGTTTATGTCTTGATTGTGAAACAGAATTTGATGTAGTAATATTTATGTTGTTACTAATTATTTCTGTTTACTAGTATCAACCAATGTCTAGTATTACTTTATCAATATATAGGAATAAGTCACTTTGGCCGAGTGGTTAAGGCGTGTGCCTGATAATTACATGGGGTTACCCCGCCAGAGCTCGAATCTCTCAGGCGACGATTCCTTTTTCTTTTTTCCGATGTCCGATTCCCACATTAAAACCAAATATATTTATAAGAACTATAAATTTACTAGATCTTCACCACCCCGTTCAAAATTTCATGAGGCAAAGCCAATATTATAGTTACAGGTTCAAAAGAACCCAATGAAGGCAAACATGGAGAACTATCTATGGGATTAATAGTGGTTTTAAATGTATGGATTTGATCAAATTTGAACAGGTTAAACGAGTTAGAGTTAATAAATAAACATGTCATGACCCAATCCATCAAAATACTTTTAGTGCAACTTAGCAAGAAACTGCCAAGACATAAGCATAACGCTACCATTCACCTTGCAAATTGATCCTAAAAGACTTACCTCGTATAACTCATTTAGATCAATCAGTTCAAACCATTGACAAACTCACCTTCCTTTTGTGTAGTGAATACAAAAGGCATGTAATTCACATGCACTAGAACTTCATCAGTCATCATTACTGTACGACAACAACAACATACCCAGTATAATCCCACAAAATGGAATTTAAAAAGGGTAGAGTGTATGCAGGCATTTCCCTACCTCAGAGGTAGAGAGACTATTTTTGATAGACCCTCAGAAATTTACCAGATACTTTTCTTCAATATCTGAATAATATAACAATCACATTCAGTGCCCAGTATATTCTTGTATGGACATGTAAATTTCAACTTTCTCATGTCATAAATTATTGAAAATTGTTCCATAAAAGAAGTTGTGAATTACAGATGAACATAACTGATGATATACTCAAATGATACAGAAGGGGCTTAGGTTAAATAAAATTTCCTTAACCGTACGCGAACCTTTACAGAATGTGAGGAACAAGTGAAAATGCTACTCTTACTCTCTGTCAAAGCTTCATTTATAAATTATGCCCTTCTGAACTGGCATCAAAACAATGTATGCCGGGCAAAAAAATTGGGAAATCCTATTTTCCGTGTTATTTCTTGAACAAATGGGACAGGCAAAGCCGTAAACTATCAATTTGGCTCCCTGCATGTCTAATTTACATTATGACAGATATCCGAAGTATAAAATAAGTTTGTCTCATGATTCAAAGAAAATCAGGCTGGCCTGTGGATGTCAAGCAACGATGCCACATGCGGCTGTTAGGGTCAACAACCCTGGGTTTAGAGATGACTTCTGGAATTGGAAAGTAGACATAATGAGTGTTGCATATACCTACTGTGATACCACTATATCCAGCAAATGCACCATGAACCTGTCAAAATGAAGGGTGTTTATCGAATAAATAAATTTGAATAATGTCTCAATCACGGAAAATACAAGTTAAGAAGGAGAAATCTAATTCCAGATTGAAGGACTTACAGCATTTTGCCCAAGTACGGTGCACAGAATACCATCTGAAGCATTTGCACGGCATGCACGGATCATGTATGTAGGATCAATGTATTTCACATCAGCTGTCTCTCCGAGCTCCTTGAAGTACTTTTTAATCTGTCAGAGAACAGGCAGATTATTATAAATTCTCATTCTCATAATAAGAACGGATAAGAAGTGAGCCATGAGCTTTCATGTGCAAGGACATTTCTACTACCAGGTACGGTGCTTTAAGAATCAATCAATCAACTACACCTCACAAATTAGTTGGGGATCGTTATACAGATGTTGTATAGCATTCAGTGGATTTATAATGATTTTGACTATTTTTACACTGGCGGTCAACCTACCACAATGCTCCACCTGTATCCTAGCTTGAGACCGGCTGTGCATTGTGAAGCTCACGTGGGCAGAGTTGAGGAGATAAAGTGATGACGACCACAGATTAGATACTAGGAGCAGTAAAATGACTGAAGATATTCTCATTTATTGAACGAAGCAAGGACACCAGTCATAGCAGCTTAATATGCAATTATCGGTTATTCTTAATGAATTGGTATTCAGGTAAGTATTTTCTTCTTAAAATATTCCCGAACAAAAGTTTCAATATTCACATGTGCAATATAAGAGACCACACAAAAGAGTTATATCCAGCTAAAAGGCTCCTCAAGACCTCCGTAAAAATCTCAAAAAGGTTCATGATCCAAATGAAAGACAGCCTTGAACAACAGATGCATGAAAAAGAACTTTGAAAGATAATCAATGCAATGTTAAATAGAGAACCGCGTGCCTTGTGCTCATATTTGGACAAAGATACCACTTAGAAGTGATATGGTGAAGTAACTTGAATTTCTCTAAAGAAAAGAAAACTATGAAGGAATGAAATCCTCACGATGACAAAAGGTTGTACACAATAACATGCATTGCGAATATTTAAGGTGCATGTAGCAACAATACCAGAATAAAGCTGGGAAGTTACTAACCTCTTGTTGCAAATAAACACCAATGTCTCCAAGTACAGCATTTCCAGATGCATCTTTTGCATTGGTTTTCTCAAGGAAATCCTGAAATGAAGGTTGTGCCGGAAGTCAAATGTTAAAAAATCAAAAACTGACCCATCTATTTTCATTCATTGATATAGTTTGCAAACAATAAATTACGACAAAGCAACCAAAAACTGTAAACCTCTAAGTGACTTTTGAACTTTGTCTAGTATAGCGACAATATTGAACTGAAAGAAAGTAAAAAAAGAATATCTAGTATATAAATAAAAAGCAAAGGGGATAAGTTATGGGAAAGAATAATAATTACTTCACCAAATATTGAGATCTTATTAACTAAAATAGTGTCTTAAGCTTGGCAGCAGGTCAATTTTTATCCCTATTTTCTTACCTTCAGCACAAAAGATCCTGCAAGTTTGCTAAACCTGAGCACTTCTCATTCGAGTAATGAAAAAATGCAAATGGATTCCTACAAGACAAATGGAAATTGCACTAGAGAGAACGTGACCATAGTAAAAGGACAACCATGACTCTGGTCTTTTTCCACAATTCCCGATTATATGGATTTGGAGTCCTTAACTATAACACACATTATAGAGAGGATACAGATGGTAGGCAGAAGTTAAGGAAGAAAAGGAAGCAGTGACGGGGATAATTATGAAGTGCAATTTACTGTTGTTCATGTACTTTAACTATAGCTGTGACCTTTGCACGTGCAAGTTTCATTAGTTTTATAGAGACTGCTTTCAGGTTCTGTTAGTTGGACCAAAAGTCTATGTTTAGCAAACATAAAGGACCATATTTGCTCGGCATAATACAATAGAGATAAAAATAAACCAATACCAAACCTAAGGGACCTATTCGGTTAAAAAAAAAAACTCATCTAATGCTACATCCCAATGCAGCACAACCATAATTATGACATAACTAACCTGCCCAGCTCCCTCTGCTGCACAGATCACAGCTGATCCCTTTGTCTCTAGCAGATATTTTAGATGCCGCAAAACACCATGAGGGCCATGCAGATTAAAAGGCACCTGAAATATGAAATAAGATACGATCTTAATGAGGAACTCCTCAGAAAAACATTTGTAACATCTTATAGATATCAGTCATACCTCTGGAATCAAGCATATGTCTATTTGTCCACTAGCTAAGGATGCTTGCATAGCTATAAACCCACTACTACGGCCCATCAACTTCACAATTCCAATACCACGATATGCACTGTGTGCCTGCAAAAGAGCCAAAAAGAAACTTCATCTAAAGCAGATTGCATGGAAGAAGTATGATTTTTAACAACTGTAAATGAGGAAAAAGTAAATGAGCACTTTTCTTCTGGAAATCAATCCTTAACATGAGATAATATTTTTGAAGATGTAAGTTTAGAGGTGAAATAAGAAATACTTGATTAAACAAACTCAAGGTCTAACAAATAGGGGGAAACTAGTCACTGATAACCAGGAACTTCCAAGAAAGAAAGAAAAAAAGTCAGAAGATTCTGTCAAACAAGGAGTTTTTGCAGGATTTCAAAATACATGATGACTATGAGCCCGTTTGGATTGGCTTGAAAAAAATAACGTTTAAGCTAAAAATGACTTTTAAGTCAAAAAGAAAAAAGTGGGGGGGGGGGGGGGGAACCAACTTTTAATTTTTAACTTCTTTTTGTAAATTGTAACTTATTTTAAACACTTTTTTGATTTGCCAAACACTTCCAAAATTTAAAAAATAACTTAAAAGCTGGTTTGACCAATCTTAAGCCAATCCAAACAGGCTCTATGTCTTGAACTTGTAGTGAAGATCACAAAAATGTAACCGCACTGAGACATATTCACAAAAGAGAGGTTGATGAGATTGTCTATGGAATTCCTTCTCAAAAGAGATTGTCAATTGATTAAAGTCAGAAGGAGGTCCAGCAAATTGAAGGGAGCAAAGCATAGGAAAAGAAAGGGCAAGGTGCAGGTCATTTGATAGAAGTGTAGAAGGTTTTTCCTGTCATGGAATAGGCCATAGCAGAAAGGATGAAATTGTAGTAGATCATAAAGTAGTACCTCAATGTAAGCAGAATTAATGGCTCTCTGTGCTTCTTCAACAGCAGTATCAAAACCAAATGTCTTATCCATAAGCATAATATCGTTGTCTATAGTTTTTGGCACACCAACTACTGCCGCCTTTATACGTCTTTTACGGCACTGTACATCCAGTAAGACAAAATCAAACTAGAATTTCTAACAATAGCAGTTAGACTAGATGTTATTGGCCATTCAACAACCAAGAACATTAGGGAGAAACTATTAGACTGTTATATATCCATGCTCATCTGAAACATTTTCTTTCTACAATTTCAGGGAGAACTTTAATTTCAATGCATAAGTTTCTATGAAAGAGGGGCATTCACTCTACTTGTCTAATGGAAACACTAGAGGGAATCACTTATTCTCGATTCACTCTCTATACGGTCTCCAACTACACACCAAACCTCAAATAATCAGAGAACAACAGTCAACAATGCATATCGACCCCATATGAATATAGAGGCCAGGCATAACAACCTCATCATGAATTGCATTTGCACCAGCATGTGTACCATTTCCACCCAGCACAAAGAGCATGTTGATTCCTCTTTCCTGACGAGTAAAAGAAGTGGATCTTAGATAAATCCTAGCAAAATCATCCCTCATGCAACAATCGAAGCAAGCTTTATTCGTAGTATACGAGAAAGTCAGTTAAGTACCTGGATGCTGTCCACGATGTCACTAACTTTAGGTCCTCCACGTGATACTCCCAGCAAGCTTCCCCCTGAAAGATGAACATTTTGCACCACTTTCCTGGATAACTAAGAACAAAGCATGTGAACAAAAATCAGTAAAACACCTAATCTCATTAAAGAGAAATTTATCCATTGTATAATAATACCTTATCAGTAATACCTTATCCATTGTAGAATAATACCTTATAAGTAATGACCGTTTAGAGACTAAAGTTAGGATTTTGCACTTAATTCTGAATAACAGAACTTAAATTTTAAGGAGCATTTGGGCAGCGAAAAAGAGTTGAAGTAACTTACTGGCATTTCGGCTAAATCTTTTTCCGAAAACCCACGATATCCAAAAGGAATTCCCACAATTTTCTTCACTCCATATATCTCAAGGGTGATAACTATCTGCATCATGTGAAAACAAAGAGAGGATGAGGAACAACACCAGTGAGAAGCAAGCAACTACATCCGTGAGAAATCAAGAATCAAAACCAAACAATAATAATATGCTAATACCTGTCGAATAACATCATTAAGCCCGGGGCAAAGTCCACCACAAGTTACAATCGCTGCTTTCACCTCTTCTGGCTTGAAAAATATTTTCTCTCGAGGACCAGCACGGTGAACCCTGAAAATAATTTGTTCCGTATTCATGATATGTGTTAAAGGCTTACCAAATTTAAAATAAGAATCATGCTTGGCACAAAATTATTAATTTACACCCTGAGTCGCAATTCTTAAAAGGCAGTCAAAACTCTTCTACTCAATGTTCAGTAATTCTATACCAAAACAAACACTTATAAGGAGCTAACTTTGTTCAGCATCACAATTTCCCCCAAATTCCAGTAATAGATAACGTGTAATTTCCTAAAACACTCCCCTCATCATTGGAAGAACTCTTTTAACATCTCACTATCTAGTTTTATTTCTATCAGGTATGAGAAAGAAAATCTTGAACTTAGAAGATGGCAAGGAAATGGATAGTGCCAAGTTGGTTGTTGAACGGTCTGGATAGTGGAAAAAGCAACATTGATAGAGGACTTCAATTTGTGGCAATTGGGAGCAGGAGCTCGTAGATGCAGAAAGATTAATTAATAATCTGGAATCATTTTGTCAATCTATAGACATGCATTGCACTATGAAAGGCTTGCACCTAATAAAAGGGGGTGAGAGTGGTTAAACTGATACTAGTACAAAGTTAAGTTTGTATCATTTCCTCAACAGGTATATAATGGTATCCATGCAACTCTTTAAAGTAGAAAAGGTAAAGAACTTTACCATTGCTCTACCCATGAACAATTGGAATCGATGCACTCGGCACCAGCAGATGTGGGGGAGGAATAATTAATTACCTGAAACGTAAATTGCTTACTTAGATCAACTAGAATTAAATAATACGAGTGGACTTGGAGGAAATAGAACAAAAAACAAAACAAAAAAAGCAATCATTTACTTTTTCGCCAGCAGAAAAAACAAATAGCGTACTTGCTCAACTACTTCGGTCATTCCGAAGATGGTCCTATTACACTTCCCGGGAGTCGAACCAACTTTTGACTAAGATAATCAAATATATGTTTTAACCATTTTGAAATGGGACAGGTTGAAACTTTAATTTTTTTCAAATAGTATCTAAATGATCAAAAATTTAGACTAATTAATAAAAATTGATCCTTGATATGCGAAAGGCCTATCAATTTCGAAACAGTGAGATACTACCATCTTCAGCAAGGATACGCTCTTAATTAATGGAAGAAAAAATACTTGTGAATCAACACTGGATTTTTTAGCTTTTTGAACTGCCAACCTACTTTCCATCTAAATGATCCACACGACATGGAGGTGTATTTTTCCCAGTAGAGAAAGAATTCACTATTGAAGACTTTACATAAATGTGAATCAAATAGTAAAAAGCCCCATCCCAAATGTAAGGCTTCTAAAGATAGCTATTTTTCCTGACTGTTTAATTTATCTATATTTATATCTTTTCTCAGTACCAAGTTAAAAAGTACATTAATACGAGCCAGAGCATTTCCACATTCGAATTAAAGACAATTACCAAGCAGTTGGAGATCACTGGTGAGAAGTAGATATGCCACAAAATAATCAACTACATATTAAATTACATGGTCTTTGACCTAAATTCCATTACCCTCAAATTAGTTCATGTTTTTGTTAATATAGTGTATTTTGAAGAATTTTGGCATGAAGCGGTAGATCAATATGACACAATTACTAGAAAAAGAAGCATGTCACTTTTTACTATCACAATCAACAGGAGACTGAATTCGGTTAGTGAAACTATGCAAAATCAGTAGGAGCTTACTTTAAGAAGTACTCTGTCATTATTATTAATGTAACCATGCCATTTTTCATCTGAGGGGTAACCTTCTGCAAACTTTTCAGTAATTGGAGTCCTGTAACAGGAATGATGCATTAAAGTTAGTAAAATTACTCCTCAAGCAAAATTTTCTGCCCGAAATTTTCATTATATTAAGCAAGTATATTTCTTTCCATTTAATTAGCAGACCACCTGGCCAAGTGCTTTCCAACAAAATATGCGAGAAAACTATCAATACTAAACTTTGGAGAATTGATAAAGCCAGACATAGAGACCTGAAAGTCGAAACACTAGTGATAGATACAACAAAGTAACTAATGCTACAAAACAGCAGGATAATCAAATTTGAACTGAATACTCCTCCATTCCAATTTATATGATACTCGACAAAGTATTTGACACAATTCCAATAATATATATAACTTTCCAACTCATACTATTATTCGAGATTTTAAACTTTCATATGATATTTGGTCCAAAACATTTCACTGTTCATATTTAATACAAGTACTTTCTTTCTTCACTCTTGAATGGCATCTCTTCTTTTTTTCCCGAAAATCAGGTGATTCTGGCTGCAGCTGCTCATACTAAAGTATTAAACTTGATGTCCAGTTAAATACATTATGCAAAAGAAATGGATGGAATATCAATATAGCACCTTAGTATCAAATTTAAACTCCTAGAAATTTCTACAATTCTTCACTAAATAAACCTAAACACTTCACCACTATTTCCAGTTCATCTACCAATTCAACAAATAGTTCCTTTTTTATAACCATAGTGTCCAGGTCAACTTGAGCGCATCTGACTAATTTCATTGAATACCTAACACCTCCTAACTTTGTCCACCACGACTTAAAAAAATGGAAAGAAGTCACCTAGTTTTTGTCGCTACTAAGATTTGAATCCGAACCTCATGGTGGTCAACCACTTCATTGATCACTACATACACACAAAAAAAGAAAACTATTCCCTCTGCCCCAATTTATGTGACATAGTTGGAATTTCAACATTCAAAATTCTAAACTTTGACGGAAACTGGGACATAGAAACTTCAAGTTTTTTTAAATAAAATTTATATATTTGAAAACTATCTAAACAATACTATAAAATCACAATACTTAACAACTTAAAATACTTAAAAAGCATACCAAAAAAGTTCCAATTAAAGAAAAATTTGATTGACTGTCGAAATTTTAAATGTGACACATAAATTGATACGGAACAGAGAAAAGTAAACTAAAATTCAAAAAAGGCAGTTCTTTAAAAAGGAGATTACCTCATTTTTAGACAGAAAGTAGAAGGATACGAAACGGCATCGGGGAATACATCAGTCATATGAGGAATATTAAAACGAGCCTCAAATTCTCTCTGATACTTTAACTTCCAATCAGGATCACTAAAATCGATGCCGACGCCGACGCCGGCAGCGGCACTTTTCGATACTCCGTTTCCAGCTTGCACTCGAATTCTCAATCTCCGGCAAGTTCTATTCAAATTCCTTACAGTTCTCAACCTAACAGAACCTAAAAATAGATCATGATCGGTGTAACCAGTCGTCGACGGCAGAATCGCTTTCTTCCCGATCGCCGGCGAAAGAGACTCCATTAAAACCAACAGTATATTTGTACCTACTATGTGTATATATATATATATGTATATATAGGTGACCGATGGAGAGATCGGAGACGGAGAGTGACGGAGAAAGAGAGAAGAGAGAGACAAAAAAAACAGTAGTCGAATTTAGCAGCTAGCCGGAGAAAAGAGAGAGAAATTAATTTTTGATTTTTTTTAATTTATTTCTATTTTTTGGGGTTTGACTATTTTTCTTTTTCTTGTTTTCTTTCTAGGTTTCAGCCGTCCAAAGCAAAAAGTTTTACATTCACTTTCACTAGTGACGTTTAATTAATATTTAAATTAAAATATTAAATTTATATATTTAAATATTGTTAAAAAAAGTACTAAAAAAATATAGCTTAACATAATAATCAAAATTTATATTATTTAACTCTTGTAAAGTAAAATGTAATAAGTAAAAGTGAACAGAAAAAATGATAGTCAAAGTGTACAGAAGCTAAATCAATCTTTAGACATTATAATTATCAAGATAGCTTTTCAGTTTGAATATGACAATTACAAGTAAATACTTAAGAGTATAACATGATGGGTGAAACACTGGCTTTTATGGGGCCTTCTGATCGTGAAAAAATAACTTTATAAAAATTATTGGAAAGATAATTATAAAAAAAAATGTTTAAAGTAGAGGTTTGAAGAGAGACTCGCGTCTGATTTGATAATTGGTAACTTTAACGATAGCTGCGCCACCTTGAATATTCTTATCTATGTTTTGTTGCTATAAATATTCTTTTTACTTATCATCATGAGGAGAAAAAAGTGCCTTTTCATATCGCAAAAACAAACTTTTAAATAAAATCTTCTCAATTATGACCTATAAAGTCATATCAGCAATTTTACATATTCTACTTCCTTTTCTAACTTTTCATTCGTCAACTTATTAATTTCATTTTGTAAGAAATTAGAGAGGACAAGACAGCAAATTCTACAATCGCACTACTTTAAATTTTTTATAAAAAAAGAACAGATAAATTTCGTACCTAAATAATAAAATTTATTATTAATCTAATAAATATAATGACCCGTTAGGTCATTTTGAGAACGAGTCTTCTTTCCTTCATAAAAGACTCATTCCGTACATTTAAATTGTAAATTTTAGACTATTTGATAACTTCATTTAATTAATTGATGGGTAATTTTAAATAATTAATTTAATTGATGGGCTAAAGTGTTAATTTATTTAATACTTATACCACTTTTCTTATATTTAATAAATTAGGTTAGTAGGATTTGTCATTTTAGTACATAATTAATTTAGAAAAGAAAAAGAAGGGAATAAATAATAATAAAAAAAAAAAAAATTATATACATATACACACAATCTGATGGCATTAAGCCATCAGATGTGCGGCGGCAAACAAGAAAAAAAAAACCGCAGAAACAAGAAAAAAAAATATGGAGGAAGAAAGAAAAGAAAGGGGAAAAGAAAAATAAAGGAGAAGAGAAAAATAGGGATTTTTATTCCAAAACGTCAAGTAATTATTCTCATCCTTTCCATTAAATTTTCATATGATTATGAATATATTTTTAGGGTATATTGGTGGAGAAACAATGTTGAAATAAGAAAATATGACCCTAGGGTTCTTCATATAAAATCTTGATTTGGGGGTCAAATAACGATCCGTTTTAGCTGAAATTTGACATGTGAGTTTATTTTATCATGAGTGAACATAATCGGAAAGAAAATTTCAGATTTGATTTCAATGACATAGAATGAGTTAGTTCCTGAATTTTGATATATTAAAATAGATAATTAAATATTAGGTATATTATATTTTATGAATTACATTAAATTTATGATATTAGGGAAATTAGAACCTAACCCTAGGCTTAAAATTTGAAAATATGAGAGTTGACATGTTATTTGACGTCAACATTAAGAATTTGATTATAGATTTGGGTAGGTTTTGGATCTAGGCTAGACATATAATAATATGGATGTTGTTAGATTCGAAATCTTATTGTGGTTATTTATTTGACTAGATTACATTGATTTGGAGACCCAACAAAAAAGGAAGGCTCAAGTACCGGTGTAATTGCTTGATTAATTAAGGCAAGTGAATTTCTAAACCTCAGTTTAAGCTTATAGATGCTTGTATTTCCGTGTCATATATACTAGGGAGTAATGAGAACTGGACTGGGTTATTGACTGTATGATTGACCTTAAAAATGAAGATGAGGGGTATAAAATGGTGATCTAATGACATGTATTGGTGGAATTGATATGTTGTGATTATGGGTTTATTTTGGACATGTGAAATGACTATGTTGATGTGAGATATGCAATATTATTATTGTTGTCATGTTATTATCGTGAATTATATGAACATGAATTGATTGCATTGGTTCTGACATATTATGTGAGACTGAAAATGATACGAAATAAAAGGGGTCGGGCCACACGCTCTGTGGCAGGTAATATGAAACAAAGGGGTCGGGCCACACGCTCCGTGGCAGGTATTGTGAAACAAAAGGGGTCGGGCCACACGCTCCGTGGCAGGTATTATGAAATAAAGGGGTCGGGCCACACGCTCCGTGGCAAGATATATATATTAAGGGGACGGGCCACACGCTCCGTGGCATGTTACATGGACAGAAATGTCCCCCATGGGTTCCGGACTGTGATTCAGCGGATGTGTACCGATAGGACAGACATGCATCATTTCATTGCACTGCATTGCACCTTTCTGATATTTATGACTTTGTGTTTACCCCCATATTGCTCTGTATGCTGAACTTGACTTGGTATGATTTATTGACAAGACTATTGATGAGTATTTGTGGACTGTATTACTGTTGTTATTGTACAAGTGTAGAGTTGGGCTGATTTTATGCAGGTTGTAGTTAAGGAGGTTCGGTTGAGAGGACAGGAGTACTTGTATCTATTAAGCTTTGCTTAGTTTTAGCTATCCACTTGCTGAGTACCGTGTTGTTTGGTACTCACCCCTTGCTTCCACACTTGTGTAGGTTGTGAGCCCGGATCTGCTTGATCTTCTACTGTTTTCCACTACAGTCGAGGTTATCAATTCCGAGTGTTGAGGTAGCTGTTACATCCATCTAGCGGACACCTCTTACTCTTTTATTATGTTTTAGTCCTACTCTAGAGACAAAGACATTGTGACTGTATTTTCTTTCATACTTCGGTAATATATTAGTGGCTTGTATATGTGACAACCAGTCTTGGGGGATTTTGGAGATTATTTATTTATTTTTGACTAAGTTAAACCTTGTTTTATCTCAATTACTTCCGCATTTACTTTCCGTTGAGTTTTAGGCTGACTTATCTCGGTGGGTTGAGATGAGTGTCATCACACCCGAATTTGGGTCGTGACAATAAATTAATAATAAGTTATTATAAAATTCAATTAGATACGAATTATTTAGTAATAGCTAATTTTAATTATTATCTTTTAGTATCCTAAAAGTTGACGACTTTAATTTAGAGGAATAATAGGGAAAGTTCATGTATTTTGATAGCTTCAAACGTGGTCGGTTTATTTCTTTTTCTTTCTACAACAACGATGACATAAGTGTAATTTTATACATAAGGAATAGAGTGTACGTTGATGGCAGCAGTGGCGGAGCCATCCGAACCCCCTTCGGCAAAAAACTATACTACTTATACTTGGTTAAAATAATATTTATGTATATAAAATAGATGTCGAACCTTCTTCGACTAGTTCGTGCTAGTTATTCAGATTTTGAACCTCTTTATTCAAAATTCTGACTCCGCCGCTGGATGGCAGAGCTACATATTGTACTTAAGGATGTCAACTTTTTTGTGAATTTATTTTTTTATATTTTCATTTATTATCAAGGCTTCACTATTAATGTACGCAAATTTTACGAAGTAGTATTTGCATTATTATTATTAATTGCACTATGCCATCATGTCGAACAATAATGAGTCGTGGCTACTCAATTATTTCTCTTACAAATGGAATATTTAAAAACCTAAGATTCGAATCTCTTCTTTTGTTAGGTTTATTCTTTTATCCCACTTCTAAAGGTGAATTGTCCTTATTCTAATCTTATTTTTTTAATAAATTTTATCGTTATATATTAATAATATAAAAAATATATATTAAGTACAAAAAGCGATAATTACATATAGCCGTTTATTATAAGTTTAGTTACGTGAAGAATAAAGCAAATGATTTGCTATAACTTATTAAAATATGATATTAAAATAGTATAAAAATCTTTTTCATTGAATGTATATAAGTTACATCAATTATTAATTAGTTTATAAATGAACATAAATACTTTGACTTTTTATACTTATTATTAATTGCAGATCTTAACATCCTTGAACTTTAGAGAGAATGACAACTTAATTACGTGTAATAACATTTTGGATTAGACAATGATTTCCCACATCATAATCACTACAATTGATTGATATATGTATGTTGTCAAAATCATAGTCTTAACTTTAAAAGAACCAAAAAGAATGCAATAGTACATATATATGGTACATTGCATGTATAACAATTTGCATCTTCTTGGGTGTATATAGTATATAAATTGATCAAATAAATTAAGGACTAACGATCTTAGTTTATCAAATATTATTTAATTATCTTCATGTCTCCTGTTCAGATGAGAAAAATACTATTAAAAAGGGGTCTAATATAAACTGATCAAAAAATATCATCCGTCAAAAGTTGACCTACGAATATAAATATAGTTTGGTGTTAAAATGTAAAAAATAAATAAGGAAACTCTGGTTCCTTTTGATACTTCAAAGAATAGTTAAAGCAAAATTGCGAAGGTAGATTTACTAAAAAGTAATTAGGAAGTTTTTTATTCCAGAAGAGATATTTGGTTAATGATATTCTTACTTGATCTTGTCCCTTATTTTACCTCGCTATTAGTAGATATCTCTAACATACACTTGTATAATAATATTTCAATAAGATATCTATATAATATAATATAATAATGTTCTATAATAATATTTCATTATAATGATTAAAAAAAAATTTAAACCATTTTTTCATGTTAATTGTTATGTTCTATCATAACTTCCCTCTGTAACAAAATTTTACTATAACATGCATGCTAGTAAACAAAATTGTTATAGGAAAAACTAACTGTATAATATTTTTTTCCCTCAACTTTAAGGCCCAAAGCATGAATTCACCAATTAATTGTTGTGAGTATTATTATTGGAGGACTCCAGAAAGAATAATATTTGAGAAAGTGATATATCACCAATTGCAAATTAAGCTTGAGACACAAATTAGTGAACTCCAAAAGCTTCTTTCTTTAGTGAAATGTCCATTGACATTTACATCATCATGTGACAAAAAAATTTACTACAAAATAAAAGACATGATTTTACTTTAAGTTGACACCAACACAAAATGTCTTTCAAGTCAAGTAGTTAGAGAAACAAAAGTTACACAAACTTTCTAATCAAATCCATAGGTTTGTTAAAACAAAATCCCTCAAAAATTCCAATTATATCATGAGATATTTGGCACATAATTTTGAATCATCCAACTGAAATAACTATCTTTAACTGTCATTTCATGTTTAAATATTTTCCTTCATGTCTTCTTCAATCCAATTGAAAAGGCTGGTGGCCAATCAAAACTCTAAAAGTCTACATCAATTTTTAGTCTTATAAAAATGTACTAGAAAACCAACAAACTTTATCATAAGATTCAGTATGGACCATTAATGTGTACACTCCAAAAATTGTCTATGTAAGTACATTTGCTTCATATATATCTAACTTTCTATGAATGATCAATTTCTTCCTCCTCTCAAGTGTTTATTTGAAGCGGCTTAGCAGAGCAGTATCGATCTATTGTCACAATTCATTCTTATAAACAGATTTGTATCTTGAGCTTAAATATATATTTACTTTAATATATAACAGTATTCTATTATCATAATTCATAATTCGATTTATAAGTAAATTTGAAACTTGAACTATGAGGGTTTCAATGCCTATTTTTGTCTCAAATTTATATTTACTTTAATATATAATAATATCGATCACAATCCGACTAATTGTAAATAGATTTTATTTGAAACTTGAACAATTACTTTTTTGTCTCAAATTGATAGTTACTTTGATTTCTAGCAGTATCGATTTGTTATCATAATTCGACCTGTAAAAAGGTTTGAACTTGAAATATGATGGTTTTAATGCTTAATTTCTTGTATCAAATTGATATTTACTTTAATTTGTATCCTTTTAAAATGGTTATAATAAGATCGATATATGTAAAGGGTGTTCTCGTTCGCTTATTTGCATTGTCCCTCGAATTATGTTGCACTTTGTGTTTGTTTAATTTCATTTTTATAGCATATTTATTTTGTTATTAGGATAATAATCTACGTAATTAAGTTATAATTAATACAAACTTTTTTTGTGTTGCATTTAGTTGAAAAGATGAATTCAAATGAGATGAAGATTCGAGGGGAATTAGAAATGGATGTTGAAAGGGATTTAGAGGATGAAATTAAAGAAGGAATGTGCAGATTAGCATTAAGATTACATAGGCTTTACAAACATCAAGAGGAAAGGAACACAAAGAATTCAATTGATGACCATGGTACAAGAGACAATACACGAGGTACAAACACTAAAGCGCTCTCTGAAGTGAACATAAATATAAAGATGGAAGGAGGGACAAAGATTGAAATAAAAGAAATCAAGAAAGAAGCACGTCATCGGAGTTCTTATAAGGCATCGAGTAAGGTGCAGAGAATGGTAAGCACTCGTCCACCAAAATTTGACTGGACGCAGAGTTTAAGGTCTGGATCGACTCCTGTCACTGGTTATGATAAGATCGATACTTTCAGAAAGAAGGTTGGTCAACAAAATGTTAAAGTTGTCGAAAGTACTGAGAAAAAATCTACTAAAGGTTTAAAGTAGAGAGGGGAGAGTTTAAAATTTGGAAGTCAATAACATAATGTTAAAGTTTATTATTGTTTTGGTTCTTTTCCTTAACCTAACTTTGGGATTTTTATCTCGTTTGATTTAGTATGGTTACTAGAATGTTGTGTGATATAATAAGCCTCAAAGGACTTGATGATAATACATTCGTTGTGATTTTTATGAAATTTGAGGATTGAAGAAGCACAAATAGGTCTCGAACAGAATAGAGACAATTCAATATTTGAAGTTTATGCGATTTATATTTAAAATTTACGAGTTTTAAAATTTATCATATGTGTATATATTCAGTGAATATCTCAAAAAATATAGAGGATTTAGATTAAAACTATTGTGTTATATTGAATCCTTACTTCTCATGGTAGCCCTGCCCATAATCTCAAAATGTAATTTTCACTTTTTAAAAAAATAAGATAAAGAGAATTTGCAATAAGAAGAACTCTTGCACTCAAGAAAAGACATTTTATTTATTTATTCGCACTTAACGTGTATATCAAACTAATAATTGCACGATATGTGTTTGTTTATAAACTTATATTTTTAACAATGTTTAATTAATATGTATTTATATCTTATTAAATCACATAATCATAATAAGTTAATATCATTCAACATGCTGATTTTCTGCATATTTGCAAAACATTTTATTTAAACCCAAAACTTTCTAGAGCTTCCAATTAAGCAGCTAAAATAAGCTCTTGCGAACATGGTAAGTCTATTTGGGCTTGAAGAGACAATCAGGTTAAGTTTTGGGCTTAATTGATTTGTGCAATCAGCCCAATGGGCCTGTACTCTGATGCTGTGATGGGAGGCTTATGAAAGGATTAAGTACAGAAACCCCTACAATTTGGGAGCTAACTAGATCCTATTTCAAAAGTTTTCCAAATTACAATAATTGTGAATTTTTCAATTGCCCGATACATAAGTTGTATGTTATCAGATACCAAAACATAATAAAAGTTATCGTAGTTATGTATCAGATACATAACTATAAACCGGATATATTAGAAAGTGATGTATCCCTATGTTAAGAGAGAAGAAAAAAGGGGATTTTTGTAACTAATTCAAATTGTAGGAATTTTTAGAGATTATGTTATCTTAAATCGTGTAGTTACGTAATTTTTCCAAGGATTAAGGACAATCAAAACTACCACCCCCACCTAGTAGAAAAGTCGACAGATAAGTCACCTTTATTGCCACTTTACAAAATCGTACATGAGATTTTCACCTCAAACGGCTCTTCATTCAATTTTTTCAAATTCATTGAATTCTTTTTCACGTTCGAGAATCCCTCCTTTCGTCCCCTCCGCCCACCCTCATTCCCCCAACCCCATCCAACAAACCCAATCCCTTTTAAAAAAAGTAACTTTTCCTTCTTCTTTTTTTAACCATTCATAAACATTTCAGGAAGATCAACAATTAGAGCTGTCAAAATGGACTAGCTCAATCCAACCCAATCCAATCCTAAAGGGTAAGTGACTTAAACGGGCTAGAATGGGCTGATTCTTTTAACTAAAGGGCCTAGAAAATATTAGTCCAATCCAGTCCTAAGCGGGTTGCGGATTGGGACGGGCTGACCATTCAATCAAAAGATCGATAATATTAGAGTCTTAATTATAATAATTTCAATTGACTAGTTGTTTTCCACCACTCCTCCCAAAAATAACTAACTAGTTTAAAAGATTTTCAACAAAGCAAGGCAGTCCAAAAACTTAACCAATCTTTGTTGAACTAAGCAAATCTAGTTAGAGGCATTTCATTAGAACTAATTAAGTTCATAGTGTAAGAATTAGCAGCTATAAAGTGAAAAAGACAAAAGTTTAAATGCAAAAAATGACACAAATATATTGACTCTAGAACAATGGTCTGATGAGAAAATCTTCCACCACTTAACAGAAATAGTTATCATAACTAGATAAAATGGCACAACAACGATTATAACATAATAGAAATCAAATAAAATTATCAGTTTTGCTAAGTTCTTCAAATACCCAAATCAAGAAAACATGTAAGGAATAAAGTTATACGGAGAAGTTGAGAAGTAGAAAAATGATAATATAGACTAAAGGAAAAATCTTTTCTTATTCAGTTATATGCTTATATATAAAATAAAAGTAGATAGAAAACCTAATAGATTAATGGGTTAGGCACCAGTAGGTCGTGGCTGATTAAGAAGATCTAATGGGCTAAGGTACTAAAATGTAAAAGTTGTGCAGGAGTTGGAGTTGATTTTAATTTTTAAAAATATTTCTTGACAATTTTTTAACAAATAAAATTTTATTTAAAATATAAATAATAAATATTTTTAAAATCATGATACACGGGTCACGGGCTGGTCTTTGAGGCTCGCGGGTTGAGTCTCTAAGGCTGGCAGGTCTCATGAGGCTGGACTAAAAAGCCTCATTCCTAAATGGTCTGAAATTTTTTAGCCTAACCTCACTTAATTCAAGGATTGGATTGGATTGACCTCATGGGTCAATCTCATTTTAACGACTCTATCAACAATGTTCTCATTCATCTTTCACAAAACATGAATCTCTAAAGTCAAATTAATAGGTTGGTATTTGGCGATTCCATAATTTAAATTTTATAATTTTTAATATTAAATCTATTGTATTTTTAGAAATTATGAATTAGACTTATTATTTGTTGTAAGTTTGCATCCACCCTTCTTGGTTGCTTGTGGAGGTCATCCTAGAGCAAACCCGGCCCCCACTCATCATGTTAATAAAAAAAAAAAAATTATGATTTTTATTTAATATTTAATATTTATTTTAGAATCTCAGTTAAGTCACTTTCAAATAACACAAATCTCATTAAAGGAGAAAAAAATTCCCGACTAAAAAAGATTCCATCACAAAAAAGGAACTTGAAAGCTATAGTAAAAAATAAACGAATTCTATCCATCTTACCACAATTTTTAATGGCCCAAATTATCCTACAAACATCAAACCAATTTTATTAAAAGAACATGATGTGATTCATTGGATCAAGCATATTAATTAAATTTTGTCTTAGCATCCACGCTTAGAAGTCTATAAAGTGATTTCCAAGCATTGATAGACCTTAGGCTAAAAAGACTACAAAGAGTAGACCAAACAAAGTCACAAACAATTGTTGAAAACCATTTTTTTTCTTAGTCCAATATTTGATATTTGTATTGAATTTCGATTAAATTTAGATTTGTCTTAAAATATTTAATATTAAAAGATAAAACATTTTCTAACAAAGATGATTTTATACTTAAAGTTAAAATTCGAGACCTTTGATTAAAATTTTTAGAGAAATAATCGGAAGCCTAAGCTAAACACTGTAGTTTACAATAAAATCTAACCCCAAATTTCTAAATCATTTAGATTCATTACCGATTATGGTCAAACCCTTTTTCGAATTCTGCACATAACAAAAATTTTAATGCATCGAACTGTCTTTTTTTACCAATTATAGGAGATGGAACAACAAATACATCCAATTTTTCCTTCTTTAAGCTTTAATTTTCTCCAAAGGTAACATCACATTCACAAGAAGAAATGATATGATTACAACAACTAGGAGGCATAGTAAAAAACTGATTTGGCACATCAAAGTTACTATTTCTTTTAATAGCAAAAGAAGTAATTTTAGTGTTTTGTTTGGTTGGCATTCCTACGTGAATTGGTTGATATTTTGAAAAAGGATGAAGAGTTAAATTTGCTGTTGAACTATGCGACTAAAAATTATTCTTCGATAATAGTTGGGGTCAAATACGTTATTATTGTTAACCAATATGCATATTTTTTTAGTTTCAAGTTATGTGACATTTTTTTTTAGACAGTTCAAAAAAGGACATATTTTTATATTTAATGACAATATTAAACTTTCTATATTACCTTTAATAATGACGTAATAGTCACATTTTTATGATTTATTTTACACCATAAACTTTAAAAATCTTTCTTTTTTTCTTAAATTTCGTACCAAATCAAATATCATCATATAAATTAACACGAACATAATATATTACTTTAAAATCTATTAAATAAGAAGTGCAAATAAAGATGAGTGACTAGACCCTATCCCTAAAGAAGTATTAGTACAGAAATTAGTTTTTTTAAAAAAAAAAAATTCTCTTTGGTGTCCGATATTCATTAGGAATTGATTAAATTTAAATTTATATATAATAAAATTTATTTTTTAATTATGACACTTTTTAATAATTTTTTTTTAATTTCTAAAAGCTTAACTGTAATATCTATACTTCAAAGCGAATAAATTTAATTATTCCACCACAATCCACATTATCTGACTAACATAAATCTATTTACTACTACAAGACAATAAGGAGAAGAACATTAAATGTAGCATAGGAATTCGAACGTAAGTCATTAACTAACCCCTTTTTCTGTCTTTAATCTCTAACATACCGACAATTTAAAAAATAAAATTATAAAAATCTCATGAAATATCCGTGTTTATCCATCTCTCTCTTCTCCTCACCTACAAACACACAAGAATTAATGCACTTAACATCACATATTACCACTACATAAAGTGTGTAATTTTTTTTTTATGATCAGACAATTTACGGTCGCTATTAGTTTATTCTTTGGGTGAGTATAGAAATTTCATTTTAGTGTAATAATGAATAAATTATATAAGAAAGATAAATTGTATTAGCACGAAGCATGATGAACTAGTTCAAGAAAGTATTTAAAAAAATTTGAACTTGAAACCCCACGTCTCAATCAACTCGACCATTTTGTGACTACACTAACGTGTGTATATCTATAAGGACAGAGTTCGAATATATCTTATGATTCTGTAAAATTTAGTAATTTTAGTCTGAGTTTGGGTGTCTTAAAAATTTATTGATCATCGTGTACAATTGTTAATTTAAAATTCAGTAATAACTTTTAAAAAATAAAATTTTAATTAAATTCATAAACTTAAAATCTTAAATCAAGTTACTATAAATATAATTTTTAAATGTAGGGCCGAGTCAAATCCCGCTGAAATAATATTTAGGATTATTTAATTAGGAAAAAATGAGGGGTTGTTGGTTCAAAATCTCAACTTTTATATTGAATATACAACTAATAATCCCAATATATTTCCACTAAATCATTTAAAATTATCTAAAATGAGGCAAGAAAAATGTATCCTCTGTTTCATATTAGTTGTCATATATATATTAAAAAAAATTATTCCAAAATAGTTGTCAATTTAAACAATCAAGAGAGAATTAATTTTTTTTCAACTTTGCCCTTAACATTAATTATTCTAGAATTAAGAGGCACGTACATAGATAAAGATTAAAAAGAAAATAAGAGGTATATTAATAAAATAATTTTCCTAATTAATATTTTTTAAAAAATTATATAAAATCTTATCATGATAATTAAAATAAAACGAAGAAAGTATTATACATTTATTAACTCAGGTAAATATCGAGTACGAGTAAATTTTTATCCAATCGTGTTTGTTTAAAAATGTGGAGTACTCTGCTACTTTGCAGCAGACACTGTGTACTGCAGTACTCCTCTTCTCGAGCAACAATTTTTACGGTCCCCCACCCAACCCATTCCAATATATGCTTTTTTACATTTACCATGTGGTAAAATCAAATGGATAATTTGTTCAAACTTTGTTTTATATTATTTGAATCATGTTAATTTGATTGTGTATTAAATTTCTTTCATATTTTTATATATATTTTTTTGAAATTATTGATGATTATTATAAAGAAACTCGTCTGTATTCTGATTTGTTTGATCATAAAGGTATAAATTAGAAAAAGGATCATTAACAAAAATTTGATGATGTTAACCATCTTCTAATAATTTGAGCTCGAGATACGATAGTTTACTTGAGATGTTTGATAAATTAACAAATTAATTTGACACTTACAAGGTGTATTTAGTCTAATAAAATGAAACGGATAGTGATTTTCTAGCAGTCCCCCACTTTTTTACAGGCTATAACCGGTTACTATCAATATCAGTTTTTGGGTAAGAGACAACTTGCCTTTTTGCATTATGTTTGAATTACGGATATAATATTGAATTAATTGAGATTTTAATATGAATATTGAATGTTAAGTAGGTGAGAAACAATGAATCAAGATTTGAACTTTATGAGTAAAAGCATAGAATATTGTAGTTGGACATCTTTGAACCCGATAGTTTCAAAGTAGAGAATAACATTATCAGTAAAAGTCCACAAAATGGCAATAAATAATCGATATGAATAAGTGACTTTAAAATATAACAAATTCAATGATAAGAATCTTACATTTTGAATCCATAAAGTTTTGCATTCGAATTGAAATTGTCAACTCATTCACACTATTTAATCAAAACATGATCAAATATAATATAATCATTGATTTTTGTAAATAAAGCCAGTGATTAAATCCCACCCGTGAGGGTGAATGGAATTAATTCACTACATAAACCGTCTTCTTTTTTGGTAGTAAAGATTGAATTATATTAATTTAGATAATGAGATCTGAAAAAAAATAAAGGACACAAATTTTTTATTTCCATCTCTTAAATATATAGAAGCTATTTCAAAACACCACGACTCAAATAAAGTAAGTATGAAAAGAAATCATATATTATAAATTTGTTGGGTATATGAGTAACTTAATTGGTTTAGGTTAGGGATATGAAGTTTGGGAAATTTTAGGTTAAGAAATGTGTGATACTTACATAGGAAAAAGCCAAAACTAGAGAAGTTGCATTATTTATTGTGCAAATGTATGAAGGGAAGAGAGATCTCCAAGCTTGTACAATTGTGCAAAAGGGGAAGAATGTGATTTTTTTATTATGAATAAAATAAAAATATGTAGACGTAACCATTAAAGATTACGGTGAAATGATAATATTTTGTATATTTAATTAAATAATTTGAAGTCGAGTCTTGAAAATAAAATTATTTTTGATAATAGTAAGTATTTTATTTTAAAATAAAATTTTTTAATATAAATTTAAATTAGCTAAATTCTAAAATAAATTTAGATTATTGAATATGTAAGCGAAAAAAAACAAGGTAAGATATATTGCAAAGGTAAAATATCTTAATTTGACTTTTAATTGATAACTATAAACACCAACGTCAATAATGGATGTCAAGTTATGTTTGATTATGTATTATATTTATAAGTATTTTATACACAATTCTACTCCTTATTTTAAAATTTCGTGTTTAATTAAATATTACGAGATATGTCAATCGATAAATTAGTACATACTTACATACAGTATAGTAATAAATAAAAATCCAGAAAATTACAAGGAAAACCGGCATTTCATTGTTGCCGGTGTTTGTTCTTTCTTAACTTTTCACTTTGTTTTTTAAAAAAATCTTTCGATTCGCATTATTTTTTGCTTTTTGATCGTCAAATTATATACTAATTTTTTTTAAAAGTATTCTAAGTTATAATTATTATCATCATATTAATATGAAAAAGATTACATGTAACTTATATTCTCTTTATCCTAATTTATATGACTTACATTTCTTTTTTTAATCAAATACAAAAAAATGACATACTTTAATATTTAATAATTTATCTTCAAAATGTTTGTTAATTTAATGTTACATAAATATTTATGATTTATTTTAGATAACAAATTTCAAAAATCTTATTTTTTTTTAATACTCCATGCTAAATAAAAATTAATCAAATTATCTCGCTTAAAACAAAATATGACAAATAAAAAAACTTAAAGGTAAAATGATAACTCAATACACAAAATATTTATATTAGTGGGGTTCGGAAAAGAGTCGCACGAATAACATTCACAATATATATAGGCAAATGTGATTAAGAAGTGAAATTTAGCTAAAGAAAACCCATGGAGTTTGAGGATCAAGAGAAGCAAAGAGATGAAGAAATAACAGCAACACCGAGTCACCACGATTCACTCGATATCTCGGACTCAACTCACCCAACAACAAAAATGCCGCCGAGTCCTCAACTCGAGCTCGAGCCGTTAACAGCGGTTCAACTCTGGACCAACAACAAGCCGAAATACAAAGAGTGCCTTAAAAACCATGCCGTCAGCATCGGCGGCCACGCCGTAGACGGCTGCGGCGAGTTTCTCCCCGCCGGCGAAGACGGCTCAATTGATTCACTCAAATGCGCTGCTTGTAACTGCCATCGCAATTTCCACCGGAAAATTACACAGCCACCGCTCACCACCGCCACTGCCGCCGGCGGCGGTGGTGAACCGTTTCCGTTTGTTTACCACACACATAATCAGCTGCCGACATACTACAAAACCTTAACACCACCTTGTGGGTATTTACAGTACCACATGGCGCCACATCAGAGGCCGTTAGCTTTGCCGTCGACTTCCGCCGGCGGTGGTGGTGGTGGGTATGGTGAGGATCTGGAGGACATTTCCAACCCAAATTATAGTGGAGGTAGTAATTTTCTTAGCTCAAGTTCTAATTTCTTTTTGGTTCGATATTCCGTATCCGTATTGAGGTTGATAAAATTCAAAAAGTGTTTCTTTATAGGGCAAAAATACTTATACAATCAAATTATTTTAAAGATAATTGAAAGTATAATAATCTTCATGATATGCATTAATTTGCAACATGATACTAACCAAATGTTTTTTTTTACAAGCTAAATTATACTCCTATAGAGTTAAAAATATAAAGGATTAGGATGTTCTTGTTCATCTAACTTGTATATAGTTAGAGTTATAAGTATATAGTATAAGAAAAAAATAAGTGCACTAAGATCATCTTTACTTATTATAGTAACTTGTCTAATTTTCATGATTATAGAGCTATATATTTTTATAAGTGAGATGACATGACTAATTAAACTATAATCCTCGATAGTAATTGTGTGACTAATTCGTCTAAAAAAAAATTATGAAACACTATGATTAGACTATAATCGTTGGAGTTCGTTGCGATTTGCACCCCTAACGTATTTCCTCTTTTGAAGTTTATGATTTCGTACCTTGTTTTAACGCATAAACTTTTGATTTTCGGCTAAACCAACACTAACTCTTCAATAGATTTCTCAACTCTTCAATAGATTTCTCGATGGAGTTTCTTGTTTTAAGTGAGGGAAGTTGCATCTACTTTAATCGATGATTTATTACCTTCAACCTCTATAGGGTGCAAATGTATTCTGCCTAAATAGTAGACACAGGTAATAAATAAGAGAATACTAAAGATCCGAGCCATAGAATTTCTCAATTCTAACACAAAAGGAGAGCTACTTGCCAGCAGAAGGAAAGGAAGAAGCAAAAGCTTTCGCATGTAGTCACTCACATTATCTGTACTTTACCGAAGGTGAAGTTTTTCACTTTTTCTTTTGAAAAGGGTTCATAGCCGCGGGAAGCCGCACCATCTCGTCTTTATTGATCAAGATGGGCTTCTCAGGCGGTGCAAATCCTGAAAGTGGACATATACATTAGGGATGCAAAATGCAACGGTCCTTAGTGGTAGTGGTCATAGAAAATATTTTTATTTACTTAAATATGTCTTTAACAGGCTCGAAGAAGCGTTTTCGAACAAAATTTAGCCAAGTACAGAAGGAGAAAATGCAAGAGTTGGCTGATAAATTAGGGTGGAGGATACAAAGGGAAGATGAAGAATTGGTTCAGCAATTGTGCAATGAGACTGGGATAACAAGGCAAGTGTTCAAAGTTTGGATGCATAACAACAAGCATACACTTGGTAAAAAACCCTAGAAAAAAAAATCCCATTATTTTTAGGTATTTTTGTTAATATTAATTTTAGATATTGAGTAATTAAGTACTTATTTTGTATTTCGATAACCACGTCTGTTAATTTGTTGGGTGCAACAATAACATATTCAGTATAATTTCAAAGATCTGAAAAAGATATAGTCTATGTAGGTAGACCTTGCTTTTATTTTGTAAGGTAAAGAGATTGTGTTCGATGTTTTATATTTCTTAATAATAGTTAATAGTAGTAGTAATACATTTTAGGCTCTTTTCTTCAAATTCCACTTGTTTACTTGGAAATTAATTTAAGTGCATGTAAAGAGTGGGAATGTTAAATGTGATGTGATTTTACTTCTTGCTGAGTTCTGTGCACTAATTATAGTTACAAATCCGTTTGTTCATGAATTTTTTTTCACCTTTTAAAAAAAATATTTATTTGAAAATCAGTGTTGGATCATAACAATTAAAGTTGTATTTGGATTGGAAATTATCCAAATCTAGTTTTCACTTTTCTTAATTTTACTTTTTACATTTTGATAATTTTTTGTTTTTCAAATTTATAAAATAACCTCATTTAAATTATATTTCATGTTTTTTTAAAAGCAAATTCTAAATATTTATTATAAAAAGTATGGTTAAACACGACTTCAATTTTAAAAATTTTAAATAGTGTTTTTTAAATTTTCTTGGTTGAACACCCATAGATGTTGAAGGGTAACAATATTTAACGCAATCAACATGGATTGTGGTGGGATGATTGAAATTCCTTCGTTCTTTATCAAAAGTTCTGAATTCTACCTCTTGAGAGCGAAAAAAAATTCTATTAAAATCGTCACTGCTAAGATTAGGTTATGTAATTCTTGAATCCAGATTTGCTTAAGCTTAACCAAGCTAATAAATCTTTCTTAAGCTTGTTCTCAAATGTAAAATAAAAAGTAAGTCGAACTGTTGATCAAAGAAAAGAATGAAACTTAATTGAATTTTTTTAATTTTATAATGGTGGTGTATACCTGATTAGTTTGCGAATACCTCGAATCACCGGTGAAAAGTATTATGTTATTTCTTATAAATATAGATATCAAATAACTTTATCGATTAAAATTTAAATTATTTTCTTCTCTTGAAACTTTTTGGTACTGTCAGATTATTGTGTAATATTTTTATTTATAAAAGAATGAGAGATTGATTTTGTAATAGGTGAAGGAAGAAAGTAGAAAAAGAACAAAAAATGTTTGGTCATTGATGAATGTACATGCAGTGTTCCTAGGGAAGGTAAAAGCTGAAATAAGCATAGTAATATTAATTATTTTTTAATTAAAATAAAAAATTAAATTGTTTTAGATATTTCTTGGAAATGAAAATTTTGATATTAATCAACAATATATTCCAGAAAGTCGATAGATCCAAAGCTTGATTTTACATTTCCTTTTTTAAAATAAATAAATAAATAAATTTATTCTTCTTTTTATTCTCTTTTTGCTTCTTCTTATCATTCCTTATAAAACCCTTTCTTTTGGATGTTCTAAAAGAAACATGTGGGCACTACTGCAACATATTAGTAGCATGCATTATAATATTCCTACAAAATTTAATTGGTTCTTCTTGTACATTTGTGCTTGAAAGATCCCTATTGTGGTTGGGTTATTTTATTTGTCGTAGCAGGTAACATATTTTATTTTTAAGATTTTGAATCTCACATTATAAGGAGGTTATATACTTGTAGATGATATCTCGTTGGATGAATTGATAATCTGATCGAAAAATTATTTACATTAACAATATATATAATTTAAACTTACAAAAATATTTGACCAAGTGATACTATATGTGGAGCTACGTACGACTTATTATAACTAGGTCAAAATTGCTCCATCAAAATTAAGAGAATTAATTCAATTCACGGAGATATCTAGTAGTCTTACTGATTTAACTAATTCAGATACACACGCCATATTAGGAAGAGTGAGGAAATTCTGTTCATTCCATTACATCCATCGATGTTGTAGAAATTTGTTAATAGAAAAACACAAAAATTGTACGATTCCAAGATTAAATGAGCTAAGATTGAATATCTATGTGATGAGAATGTCCCTTATCGGACCTGAATAAGAACCTGTGACTCCTTATGTATATAGCTTGGGTAATCTTCCTCCCTTTGAGCTGTATTTTGAGATGTGAGTAATTAGACGATCCATTTAACTTGGTGGGGCCCGGATCATGTGTGAATTATAAATATACTCCTAGTCCATAATTGTATACACTCCCGTCCGAACATCATCTAGACGTGTGTGATGAGAATGTCCCTTATCGGACCTGAATAAGATCTCGAGACTCCTTATGTATATAGCTTGGACGATCTTTCTCCTTTTGAGCTATATTTTGAAATGTGAGTAATTAGACAATTCGTCTAACATTGTGGGGCCCAGATCATGTGTGAATTTTAAATATACTCGTGGTCCATAATTGTATACACTTCCGTCCAAATATCATCTGGACGTGAATGTGTGTGTGATAAGAATGTCCTACATCAAATCAGGATAAAATTTTAAAATATTTTGTACAATTTTGATAATACTCTTCCTTTCAAGCTAGTTTTTGAGATGTAAGTTAAACCTAAATTCACGAATAATTCCCCTATACATGTGCTCTTACATATCCTTTGATTAGATACACTAAACTAGAAGACTATAAATAAGAGTACAAAGAAAAGATATAAAGAGCAAGAAATTATTGTGTAGTATACAAGTTAGCAAGAATTGCAGAACTGCAAAAACAAAAAGTCCTTTAAAGAACTGACGGAATTCATGTGATCTCTTAAAACATGTATAGCCAACTCAGATTGAAAGACCTATGACTAGACAATATGTTCCATCACAAATAATTTGTAAAAAATTATTAGCATTCCATATTTATGTCAAATTAATAAATATCACAATAAATATCTATTCAAGAGTTTACCTAATAGTTATCGATGGTGTAAATAAATTTACACTAATAATTTATCTTATTTTTGAGATTAGAAATCTCTTGTTGAAAATTTCCTATTGATACTCTATTCAAATATCCTATTAATGTACCGCAGGACGAAATACACAAGAATATTTCACGGGTTAAGATATTTCATGAAATTATTTTATCTTATTTTCTGTATTGAATTGATAGTAATTCCACCATTTTAGTTAAATGGTGAGATCAAATAATTTTGAAATTAGTTAAACCTCAAATCAAACAGGGGGATAAAGTTAAATATTCCAATCTCGAAATTATTATCCTTATCCATACGCACCAAAATATTAGGATAAAAGGTTAGTAGGTAGAAGTGCGGAGGTGTTCATACTAGTAGGTAAGAATGCATTGTCTTGATGTCTATAGCAGTAAATCGTAGTACTAATCTTGTATTTCCTGTGCTTCGATTTCTTTTACTCTATGTTATTTCGTGTAGTTCGATTATGAAACTATATTGTTATAGTTTTGTACATTATATTAATATTTGCTGTTTTCGTTACTATTTATTGTTTCATGTACTTCTATTACTTCTTTTTCTGAATGTATTTTTTTTGTTTTGAACCAAGTATTTATCGAAAAATAGTCTCTTTACCTATAAAATTGGAGTAAGATCTGCGTATAATGTACCTTCTTCCAATCCCGTTATATAAGACTACATTAGATATGTTATTATCTACGTACCAAACGACACCCTCTCCCCTGGCCCCCAG
This sequence comes from Solanum dulcamara, assembly GCF_947179165.1. Lineage (NCBI taxonomy): Eukaryota > Viridiplantae > Streptophyta > Magnoliopsida > Solanales > Solanaceae > Solanum > Solanum dulcamara. The sequence continues at coordinate 71,901,144 of NC_077246.1, read as the reverse complement.
CACCAGTACCTACCCACCTTATTAGGGTTTACAGACTTAGAAATCACAATTTTCTTAGTATTTCTGTGGTGTTGTCAGCTGGAAGGAAACCAATTATACAAGGCATATATTTTTCTGCATTTGGAGCTGAAACGGATAGAAAATCACATCACTTCTTTTATCTTGTTAAGTCACTATTTCTTCGATTCTATATTAATTGTTCATATTATTAAAAATAATTATATTAAATTATTTATTAATATATAAAATTAAAATTAAAATTAAAATAATTATATTTTCTCATTTTTACTCTTCCAATTAATTTTTTAAAAAGTGTAAATAAATTTTAAAGGTATATATTTTTTAAGGAGTAAATTAATAAATTATTCTTTTTATTTATTTATGATTTTTTAAGAAAAATTGAGAAAGTAAATAACTAATTCTTTTTTGGTAATTATGTTAAGTCACTATACTTCTCTGTCATACGTTACCCCTCTTCACCTCAATAATTACTATTATTCCTTTTCCCCCCTCTTTTCTTGTGCTTGATTGCTCTATCCATTTTAAATTTATGGTATTAAAATTTTTTAAAAAACTTATAATTACACAAATATTATGTCATATTTAAATAATTACAAATTTTATAATTAAAAAAATATTATGACATATTTTAGATCAAAAGTTTAAAAGATCTACATATCTTTCTTTAACTACATGCCAAATTAAACTAGTCCAAAAGGGAATTTGAGATTTAAAATTTAAGGATTTTAGCGATTATTAACTTGTCATTGAATCCAAAACTATTTATGCTAATGAGTTCATAGTGTATACGTAGGGATGGAGCTAGATCACAAGTTACGTGTAGTGGGAATTGATCCCTCGTCCTATAGGTAAATAACACAATCTTTAATTAAGTGCACCATTAAATCTTTTTGTAGTATGAATGTCAACAAATAATATACATAAAAATATTTAATTTTACGCAAAGATCACGAATTCATATACTCCATATTTTTGCTTATAAACTATCTTCTCAGGTAAAAAGACTATTTCGAATATACCCAATAATAATAAGATAAACGACGTGACCATTTCACCATTAAATGAAAACATGAGTTGGTTGGGGGGGGGGGGGGGAGGGGCATGTGAAGGCAACAATAAAATGCTTAGACTATATAGAGATGACTTCATTGAAGTAGGTTTTGACGACCCCACTTTATGCATGGTGTTAGAAAAATGAGTGCTAAAAATAGGATGACAGTGAGAAATGCTTTCCTCCTTTAGCCCTCCAGCTTGCACACATATAGAAAAACAACTCTTTTCTTTGACATTTAACACCATATCCACAAAAAGAAATCCTAGTTTCAATATCAAATCTTTTTTTACATCATTACTTAATTGATTGATGTGAGTTTCAATCTTGATTTCTTAAAAGAATTGAATTGAATCTTATATAAAAGGGAAAAAGGATAAAAAATACTAACTTTCAAAAGTTACCACTCGTACCCCTAGTTGGATAAAAAAAAAACTCAAATCAGATGAAATTACCCAAAAATTGAAAGAAAAACCACCATCCTAACCTAACCCACACAGAGCGATTCCTTAGGATCTTAGGTGCGACCTTGTTTTGGCAGCTACGCTCTTATAGTTATATGGACGAACTTCTTATGGTAAGGCCAATGCACCAGCCAGCCAGTGTGGTGGCGAACAAGCTGTGCTCTAAGCTATTTACCTTGTAGACGGAGCCAACTAACTAAAGTAAACCTAACACCTAATGGTTATCAACTCACTTCATTGACCTAAGTCACACCCTCGTGAGACAACGAAAATATACCAACGCAGTGGTGATCAATTGTAGACAGCACAAGGATGACAGAGGAAAGAGAGCAAAGCAAAACAAGCTTTAACGTATGTAGGTGCTATTATAAGTGCTTCACATTCTTAGGCTTGTTAAACCGATAATTATGTTTTCATCAATCAATGTTATACAATACAACAGAGACTAGAGACGGAAGCAAGTGATACCATGAAATCCAAATTCACTACCGTTCTTTCTTACCATATTTTTCTTCAGAATCTTCAACGGCGACCAGATGGAACTTTAGGGAAGTCCCAACTTTCCGTATAATGAATCACGCCCTCTCAGATAACGCAATTTAAGACTAACAACAGACTCACACAGAATGTAAGTTGCGTGCCTGTAATGCCTCCTGCAGGCAATCCACTGCGCCACTGTAATTTAGAAATCCCATAAACCAAAATTCGTGGTTATCGACTGATATAGTCTGGACATATTTTTCAGATGGATTAGTCCTGCTTGATGAAGAATTAATTGCCTTAAGCTGATGTAATGGGATAACTACCTACAGATATCATGGTAAAAATGAGCGAAATGTGAGTACAAATCAAGAATCCTCAAATGAGTAAATTAAGTACAACAAAGATAAATGAAACCTTACAGAACTATTTACACACACATATATATATATGAACTAACACTTAATGAATGAGATATGAATGCTCAAAAGTAACATAGCTTAGATTTCCCATCGCCAAAGATCAAAACTGGTGCAGAAAGGAAACATCCAAGGTACCAATTGATCTTAATACTTGATATCAAATGAACCAAATAGAAGATAAAATGGATACAAATGACACTTCAAGCGAAGGAGAGAGAGTTCATCAAATATTATAGGAGATATGCAAAAGAGAAAACAGATGTGTGAACACTTATGAATTGACTCTCTCTGATACACAAATCATGAGCGAAAACATTGTTTTCCACTATAAAACAGCTTTTGCAAGAGTTAACAATGGAGAATTTTTCACATCTCAAACATTGTAATTGTGGCTTCTCAAAAAAAGTTTTGGCGTCTTCATGCTACCTACGTCCTCAAATCATCTCTGGGATATAACACCATATAGTGGAATGGATGACTTGGGCACTCTGGACTATCTAGATTCTCTACAGTGTTTAAAAAAGTACAATATTCCCCAAAAAGAACTGTGGTCAAGAAGAAGAAAGTGAACATTTGCTACACAAGCATTTAGCCGGGTTAATAGGACAAGTTCGAGGATATTTTCAGTTTTTACTGAACTAAGGGAAGAGGAGGTTATCCTGATGCACAGTGAGGTCGGTCATGTCAAAATAACATGAACTAGGTAGCATGGTGACACAACTATCACAATCACCCAGTCCTAGAGTCTACTAATTGATAATAACAAGACAGAGAAAGATTTCTTATAAACAATCAATAAAATATAATTGAATCTACTTCTGTAGAAAATAATGTCTATAACTCTGCTCACTGAATGAAAAATATAAACGCTGAAAGCACCAAATTCATTGAAGGTTATCATATAAGTTTTAAGAATGTGTATTACCTAAAGTTTATTAAAGGCTCATGTTCAGCCTGTGACTTTGTTGTATTATTAGGATTACCCAGGGAATGTTCTCTCTTGAAAATGAGAAATATGTCCAGACAAATTTTCACATTATTTAATATGTAATCAGGTTTTTCTTTGTAAGAAACAAACAACAGAATGGAGATGTAAATTCACTGTAAATAAGTGTGTACTTTTATAGAGAAAAGGACATATTGAGAGCAAATGGGACCGAATGCTCTTGAACAAATAGAGAAGTGTAATATCATCCCTAAGCTGCTTACTGTAAATCCCGTAGTTCCAAATTCCAATTACTACCATTTGACAGTCCTTTTGCTGTTTTGCCTCTTCGTAAACTTGGCCAAAAGAAGCGGGTGTTATTCATACGATAGAACAAAGGCAGTTAGGTGAATTACCTTGTTCGAATTATCTACAGAAAAGCAGCATGAATTCCTTTATACTTTCATCGCCTCGTTAGTACTGCATCCTCTCCAACTTCTACCCAAACCATAGAGCCCTATAGGACCCACTATCATCTTTTCAAACCTTCTTTTCAGTGGCGGAATCAGGATTTTCAATAAGAGGGTTCAAAATCTGAAGAAGTAGACACACGAGCTAGCCATAGGAGGTTCAACATCTACTATTTATAAATAAAAAATTATTTTAACCACGTATAAATAGTATATTTTTTCACCGAAGGGGGCCCCTAGCCACCATGTGGCTCCGCCCCTACTTCTTTTCCTTTCTGAAACCTAGAGAGACACACTCACAGTAACAGTTATTTCCCCTTTCCAAGTAAGTGACACAAGATCCCAGACCCAGGTAACCTGTGCTTGTGGGAGGTAGCAAATACCCGGTGGAATAGTTGAGGTCCGCGCAAGTTGCCCGGACACCACCTTCATAAATTAAAAAAAAGCAAGTGACACAAGATTCATACAAACGGATACAATGAATACTCTAACCCTATCTGATGGTTCTTGTGGCTTTTACATTGGCAAGAAATCACTATTTGCATATAAACTTCTCATTATTCAATTAATTTTCAACCAATTAGCTGGAGAGAGTAGATGATGACAATTAGTGTGCGCAATATAGGAAATAAGCTGCACTCCTGATTATTTGGACGAGTGAATAAGATGATTAATAAACCTGTGACAACAATATATTTTCAAGACCCAAATGCTGCAGTATAATGATTGGAAAGTGAAGCTGGGAGATCTAAGTGGATTACAAGTTGCAACACAAGAAAAGTAAGGTGAGTAAATTATTCTAACCAAGCTGCAGAAAAATCGAACATATAGCTATGATTAACATCCCATTTACAGATGATCATTGTGTAAGCAAGAACGCATCCTTCAACTATATTCAGAATTACCCGACGTCCAAGTTTCTTGCATCATATTAATATCCATATGACAAAAAATTTCAGGCCGTTATATTTAACATAAACAGCACATATTTTGTGTGACACAAACTACAATTAGAGGAGATAGGTTAAGTAAAACAAATCATGCTTGCTCTTCCTGTCATCCAGGAAGGGATGACCATCAATATTAGCATCCATGTTTTCCCATGGTTATAGGAAACCTACACCAAGGTGGTATTAAGTGGTGTTCTCCAGTATAACAATCACCTCTCAAGTTTAGCAGTAACTATTGAAAAGGCTGTATATATGATAGCCAATAGTGCTACTAATGGCTGACAGATAACTTGTAAAGGCTGAGAGACAACTAATAGACAGAACGCTCGTGGTGCTTCAAGTACTGAAAAATTTCTAACATACCTTATAATAGCTCCACTCAGTCTTATCTTCGGCTTTATAGGAGAGAGGGATATCACTACAAAAGGCAAGCTTAGCTGTGGAGACATATAATACCCCCATAACTGGACCAGCTGATGTGGACAGGTAACATGCAAATGAATTCTGAAGTTGCTCCTCAGGAACAGTCTCAAATGTTTGCCGAAATATCTTATCATAGCCACCTTCTGCCAGAACCTTCGTTCCCTGAGCAATTCTTCCCAAGGCAGCATCAGCAAGACTAGGGCCCGTTTTCACTATTATCGGCCAATGAAATAAACAACAGTTATTGCATGACTAGAAACTTTTTTTGGGTTGGGGGGTGAGTGGGTGGGAGAGGAATACAACTTCATTAAATATTTAATTGTCTATGGCCCAACGTAATAACTATAAACAAAGCTTGCAAAACAGGAAACACAATAGAACTTCGACATATATAAACCCTCCATATCCTGGCCACAGCCTTCACCCTCTCAATCCCACAAAGGAAACAAAAAGGTTAAGCTATTACAATCCTATATAGGAAGTAGCCCCAAGAGAGAAACATAAGTTCACTGAAGTAGCACATATAAGGGAGGATAATGCACTTCTGAAATTCAAATCATATTCATTTATTGCCTCTCTGCAACAAAAGGATTAGTTAGAAGCTATTTAGAAGGATCATATCCTCAACATAAACTCACGTAGAGTCGCACCAAAGTCGGTGCCGGTTCCTGAGAAGTGCTAAACATTGAGGTATCACTCATCACCATGCAAATGAGTTAGGAAGACATCCACATACCCGATGTGCTTGTGAAAGACATCATAAACTACATTTTAAGTAAAGTAAATAGATTATTTTTTGGTAAATGACTTGTGAATTCATAGGCACGTTATCTCCAGTTAAGATGTGAAAATTTCTGCCAGCACTGTAAGAACAGAGTATCTTTAAGCGTCACAACATTGAGCCAGTGATACAAATAGAAGCCTCTTGTTAGACTGGTGACAACATGTGACATAAATGTTTATCAGAAACAAGTGCTTATCAACAATTTTTACCAACACGTCAACTGCTTATTTACAGTTTCAACATTTCTATCCAAATAAACTTATTCGTAAAATCAACTCCAAAACTTAAACAGTGATTTGCAGCACTTGGTGCTTAGAAGAGCTTTTATTCAGCTAAGCCAAATGAGCTCCTAGAATTGAGGGTTAACATTACTGTGCAACCTACAATGACACGATTACCACAAGATTTTTTGAGAATAGTCGAATACGTATGTACATACCGTTTATTCTCCTATTGATCTTGCCAAAACAATTTCTTCTACTTGTGTTTCTCCATCCGCTTACCCGCACGAGAGACTTGCAAACTCAGATTTGGCCAAAGATTGCTACACATAATCTAGAATATAAACTGCAGCTGATGTACATAGTCGGGCTAAGGATTTTAATGTTGGGAGACTATGAGGTTCCCATTCAGCATGAGCGAACAACACCTGTTTTTAATGTGGAAGACTTCGACTCCTTAACGGACTCATTTGATTTAAGTCTTCAATTTCTTTTCTGTATTATCTTTGCAGGAAATCCCAAAGTCTAATTCTCCACCTTTATAGGCTCCATTACAAGTTGTAGATGTGTCGCATGGTGATATCATAGCTCCATTAGCTGTGATTCACCTAGGTACCTTATTCAATGGAATGATCAACCACCGAGTGATGCTACATGGATTAGTGAGGATGAATTTCATGTGCTTGAACCCAATTTCCGGAAGTTATATTAATAATCTTACGTGCTAGAGTAGACTTTTCCACCCGAAAAAATGATGGAACTTCTAAGAGATTTTGGGGATTTTATACTAGAATATGATGATAGGATGTAGGAGTCTCCTAATAGATTTTTATATTTTATCTTTAAGATTTTAGATATTTTTTTTTGAAACTGGTAAGTGGTAATCTTACTCTATATATCCACAGGTATACTACAACCAAAAGTATAGTTCCCCTTCAAAACTATTACAATCAATCAAAAGTTCAAGACTATATCTGTTGCCTCTAAACAATCAACTGGATACATGCTACCTCGACTAAAATAACTCACAATTGTAATTCCCTCTCTCTCAAGTTCTCAACCATCAATATCACCTTTCTTGTTGCTAACCAAGTGAAAAACACACCTTCCTTGGAACACCTTAGGAATCCAAATCGAGCTATGTGGAAAGGGAATCTTTTTTCTAACCAGTAGATTTTCATAGAATGACTTTCTGTCTTCATAAAAAAAATCCATTGTTCCCCACCCCCACTTCCATCTGTCATTGCTATCCTGAGGTAAGCTTTTGTTTATGAAGCAAGGCAATCAAGTTTTGGAACACTGTCACCCCCAATCATGTATTCCTCCTAAAACCCAAATCCCAGATAACTTATCCACTCGGATACCTCCAAACTTGTTCGACGTTCATATCCTTTTGGCTTGAAATAATCGATAAATTTGGGAATGTAACTCTCAAAGTATGGTCCCCCGCAACAACTATATCCCCAAAAACTTACCCTCCTCTCACCCCCACCCTAAAAGATACATTGCCACTCTAACCCTAACTTCACCACACATTCATAAAACCTTTTTCTGTTCCCTTCATTCCTTGGGGTAGTTCAGTTACACATGCATATCGCTGCTCAATGTATCCTTAAATTGGTGTTAATTTTTACCATATTGCACTCATGGCTGTCTTCATTTTCTAAGAACCAACTAATAAAAAATAACTAGAGTACCACAATAGTAACTGACTTTTGAGAAAGTAACAGTATCTGATTTCTCCATGCATTCCAAGGATAGCCAAAATGAAGAGAATCACAGATGATTCCATCTCAAAAAAAAGAAAAGAAGAGAGAATCACAGTCCAAAGATGATATTCAAGTGAGAGTGTTAGAAAGCCATAGGAACTGGGCTCTGGAATTCTCAACTATTAACATGCAATATGTTACTCTTAAGTAAGACATATGTGCACTATACTAACTGAGAGTTTAAATCTATGAATATAAATAAAGCCTTAACTTTCTTTGAGGGCCCATATCCATATATATATATATATATCTAAGTTCACTGCTAGCTTTCAATAAGTTACAATCTTTTCTTTTTTGAAACTGGTAATGCTAACAAGTTACAATCTTTTTGAGCTTGAGAAAGCAATGTTTTCATATGCATCATATAATTAAGATAAATTTCAAAACAACATAATCTCAAGTTCATTTTATCATGCTCCAAGATTTGGGGATTCTCTATTCCAAAGCTATGGCCACAAATTTTGAAACTTGTGTTAACACTCTGCTTGTTAAATGTGAAAAATGGAAGCATAGAAGTGCAGTACAACATATTTGAAATGCTTTCAGTCCTATGTTACCTATAAATTCACATCAGTTTTATTTCATGTCACTAGTACAACTTTTGTCTTACTAAATGTCCAAACAAACAAGGCCAATGTCAACTCTTAGTTCTTCCAAATATTCATCCATACGAGGAGAAAGAATACATAAGCATGGAGGACCACAATACATTACAGTTGGCACCTTTTTTTCAAACTAACACATACACACAACTCAGAGATCCCCACAAAATGAACGAGGAAAAACTTACAGTGTTGCCATGTGTTGCCAGCAAGATCCTCAGCTTTCTTAGTTGCTTCACCAACCTTCTTTCCCCATCTACCAAGCACACCTTTGACACTCTCCATTGTGTCTGTTAAGCAGGATATAACATTGCATTACTTCCTTTTCATCATTTTCCCCCCTCACATTATATTCTTTTGCTGGACATTCTACTTTTAAAAGCTCTCAAAATCAAACTTGTTCATGCAAATGAACATACTACACTTCACATCAACCATCCAATTCAAACGAACAGTTTGCTCCGGAGCAAAGTGTTCCAATTAACATTTCGAGAGCTAAAAAATTGCTCAATTTTTTCAAATTTCAGAATTGTCGAGTTGAATTCTACTTGCATTTGCTAATTTAAAAAACAATACGAGATCGTTTCACACCTTAAGCTGCTTAAACCTCTGCCCTATCTGTTTCTGCTCTGTTCAAAAGCCTTACGAAAGGCAATAACTAGTATAGAGAAGGATTTCGCAGCTAGAAAATAAAGCATCTTTTAAGCTAATAGAAATTAGATCTCTATTTTCACACGAATAAAGACAGAAATATACTGACCTTTAACATTGAAGGAAGACGAATTGTTTTCAGGAGCAGGAGTATAAGCCTCATAAGGATTCAATCCACGGTCATCAGACGTCATAGATCTCGGCGCCGGCGATTCCGCTACCAATTCCTCACTCCAGCTCACCGATTTCCTCGACTTAATCGAAGCATTCTCCGATTTGCTACTCTCATTGATAACAGGAGTCTTATCCTGTTGTTGAAGTTGCTCTACATCGGATCTCGGATCCGGTTTCATTATTCGATCTGAATCCTGACCCGAACTCTTCTGCTCCGTCTCTATATCTACTACTTTCTTCACCGCATTCTCTTCTACACCGTTTGACTGCTCCATATAAAAAGGAGAACCGGTTTTCTCACTGGTAGCTTTTCAACGTTGAGTTTTCTCAGCCGTGATGTTGGTGGCGCGTGGATTACCTCGGGAACAATAACGATTTTTGATGTTGAAATATGTGATCTTCTGATAATCATTTGAGGTTTTATTACATCGACGGTATTACCGGTTGAGACGGTGACGTCCGTACGATGAAGCAGTGAGAGGGTGACCGGCTTATTTAAAGCGGGAAGAAGCAATTACAACGGTTTTGTGTTCACACCGAGGATCTCGCATGGAAAAAAGTTCAAAGCTGGGCCCTGCTATTGCCAGATTTTTCACACACTTAATTTTTATTTTAAGAATACAATGTCGAACGACTTACAACAACAACAACAACCCAGTGAAATCCCACAACATGGGATCTGGGGAGGGTAGAATGTACGCAGACCTTACTCCTACCAAGGTAGGACGGCTGTTTCCTGGAGACCCTCGGCTCAGTAAAAGCATAAATGCATAAAAAATGTTAGATAAGAATAGAAAATTAAAAGCTTTATGAGAAAAACAACAAACAAATAACGAATAGATAACAAATAAATACAAATAAATAAATACTAATAACAAATAACGATTAAATAAATAATGAAAGCGTCACAGGTAAAATTGAGTAATCAAAGCATAGAAAGTAATAAATAATAACAGAAATAACAAAAATCAGAAGTCAAAGCGCAAGAGATCGTAATGCACTACTACACCTATGAATAGAGAAGAATAACGAGACTATGAACTAGCCTTCTACCCTAATGTGGGTCCTCCACATCCTCCTATCTAAGGTCATGTCCTCCGTAAGCTGTAACTGCGCCATGTCCTGTCTAATCACCTCTCCCCAATACTTCTTCGGCCTACCCCTACCTCTTCAGTAACCATCCATGGCCAGCCTCTCACACCTCCGCACCGGGGCATCTGTGTCTCTCCTCTTCACATGTCCATACCATCTCAGTCGCATTTCCCGCATCTTGTCTTCCACCGAGGCCACTCCTACCTTGTCCCGAATAGCCTCATTTCTAATCCTGTCGCTCCTGGTGTGCCCACACATCCATCTCAGCATTCTCATCTCAGCAACTTTCATCTTTTGAATGTGAGAAGTCTTAACTGGCCAACACTCCGCCCCATACAGCATAGCCGGTCTAACCACCACTTTGTAGAACTTGCCCTTAAGTTTTGGTGGCACATTCTTGTCACATAGCACTCCGGAAGCGAGCCTCCATTTCATCCACCCTACCCCAATACGATGTGTGACATCATCGTCAATCTCTCCGCTGCCTTGCATGATAGACCCAAGATACTTGCAACTACTTCTCTTTTGGATGGCCTGAGCACCAAGCCTAACTTCAACGTCAACCTCCTTAGGTGTCTCACTGAACTTGCACTCTAAGTACTCTGTCTTTGTCCTACTCAACTTAAACCCTTTAGACTCCAAGGTATGTCTCCAATCCTCCAGCTTAGCGTTAACTCCGCGGCGAGTCTCATCGATCAGGACTATGTCATCCGCGAAAAGCATACACCATGGCACCGCACCTTGAATTTGTCGCGTCAATCCATCTATCACCAAGGCAAATAAAAAAGGACTAAGAGCTGATCCTTGATGCAACCCCATCACCACTGGGAAGTGCTCTGAGTCCCCTCCTACTGTCCTTACCCTGGTTTTGGCTCCCTCGTACATGTCCTTGATCACCCTAATGTATGCCATAGGTACACCTTTAGCCTTCAAACATGTCCATAGTATTTCTCTTGGGACTTTATCATAAGCCTTTTCTAGGTCGATGAATACCATATGCAAGTCCCTCTTCCTCTCCCTATGCTGCTCCACCAGTCTCCTCATAAGATGGATGACTTCTGTAGTTGAGCGTCCCGGCATAAATCCAAACTGGTTCTCTGAAAACTAATTTTCAAATTAATTTTAGCATGAATTTATTTCATATTTATTTGAGGTGAAGTTATAAAATAACTTTTTCCAAATTTGTAATAAGATAATATTATTTAAATAGTTAATTTTGAGATAATTTGTTACCGTTCAACAAGCCATGATATTTGCGTTAAGCCAATAACCATCAATCACCTTTTTCGGAGATTTATGAAAATAATCTTTTTATTTTTTTTTAAGATAGAAATAAAATTGCATACATATCAACTCCCGTAGATTTATTGTTGATATACCGGCTCTAAGCCTCTAACTCTACGCTAAAAGTCTAAACAGCCAAATGAAGAATCAGGATTAACTTGTTGGTTAAGTATACCAAACTTGTCAATGGTTCTTATCTTTTGATATAATATAATCTACGAATTGACTTTTTTAATCAATACTTGATATTACGTGTCCCCTCCCCCCACTTTATTTTTGTGTAATTCTCAGGGTCATTAAATGAAAATTCATTCATAATGATATCATACTTTATAACAGGTTTGAACATGAGTTTTAAACAAAACATTCCCCTCAGTGAGCAAATCAAGGCCACTTTGAGAAGTTTTTGATTGTGCAGTCAGTACAACAACAATGTCTCAGTTCCAAACAGTTAGAATCAGCTACATGAATCCTCATTTCATCATATTTTATCATCAGTGATAAAAACATATGTTGTTTCTAGACAAGGTACTGACATGACATAGATTCTTGCTGATAACAACAACAAAAAATAATAATTTGTTAACTGGTAACAATAATCTCTACTATGATCCTTGATGTCCAGCTACACATGCTGAGCCTGTATTAGGTACTCATTAGCAAAACTAGATTAATCTTCACTATCGGAACTGGCCTCATCAGAACTATAATCACTACTATCATCCTCAATATCAAGCTGCACATGTCGAACCTGTATTGGTTCTGGCATTCTTGGCAGTCCTGCAGGAGGTACTGGTCGTCCTGGTGCTTCCTCGACCTTTGATGGAAGTGAAAGAGGAGGAGGGAGTGCAATTGGATCGCCAGGCTTCCACCCAGGTGGAGGAAGTGGGAGGTCAGTGGGTAACTCGACAGGCATACCAGGTTTCCATCCAGATGGCACGACGATATTTGGAGGGACGAGGCCCTGAATTGCTGAAAGATTTTTAAGTGGGTTAGTTTCTGCAAGAGGTTCAATGAGTGGCTCAACAATCTTCTTGCCTTCATCTGTTTTAGGTAAACCAACATCAAGATCAGCAAAGTTATATAATTGAGATGCACGCAGTTGCTCATCCTGTGGAGCCGGAGGGAGTGCTCCCCGAAGAGGGGCCTGTCCAGCACCAAACTCAGGTGGTGCAAAAGTAGTGTAACTTATCCTATGAGCATATGATAATATGTTGGATAATTTCAACTGAGTTGCCACAGTTGTTACTGAAGATTCTTCGGTATCATTTTCCAACTTGGCCCGTTTGGGACGACGATAATCCGAGTAATCATCAACAAGCATGTCGAGAACACGCTCAGCTTCTTTGAGTTTGTTAGCAAAAGCAAGAATTGAAGAATCTTTTGATCTAACTTCGCGGATGAGCTTTTGCTTCTCGTCTTGAAGATCAAGAATTTCTTGCAGTTCTGCAACTGCTTCAAACAGTTGCGTCTGAAGAGAAGTAAACATAGAGAGGATTTCTTTTGATGATGAAGGGCGAGAATCTTGTGGAACCGGCGCCGCTGAAGGCAGAAATGAAGGAAGAGAACCTCGAAAAGCACTAAGCCAATGGGGCCGGTTAGGTGAGACTTCAAAGAGTCTTGAGGCAAGAGATGCCATTTGAATGAGAAGAGACTGAGCTCTGGAGAGAGGTGGGAGAAGAGGAAGGAGTGTCGATGAGGTAGTAGTGGTAGTTAATATATTTGCCTGTTGATGAGGTTGATGAGGTTGTGACACTTGAGAGGAGAACTTAGGAGCAGGGTTTGGGTTCTGAAGAGACGGTGAACTGGGAGTTGGCAGGCCCAACCGGGCTGGCGATTGCAAAAGTTGGTGCGAAACATTCTGTAGCATCTTCAGAACCCCGGGGTGAAATACTAGAAAAGGCAAAAAAAAATGTCAATGAACAACCTTAGCAAGGAAAGACATACTAATAAACTGCAGACAGGACAACATCCTTTTATTGCCATACACCAAGAGAGGGAAAGAGAGACGCACGGTGGTAGGGGCAAAGACATAAGCTCATGACACATATGAAAGAGGAGAAAAGACATCCAAAATTCACAACTTTAAGTTAATCCGTCAAACATGTAAAATAATGTTCATATAACAAATATATGAAGGAACCAATTAGCATGAAACAATATACTTTAGGACCATGCAAGCATTCCTTATTTAAAATAAAAAGAAGCACTCTTGGGGAAATTAACCAAATAAGCTTTGCACCAGTATGCAGCAACAAAGGAAATTGTGCCAACTGAATAAATGCAGCTCGTTGTTGCTTTTTTTTCTCCCTTGCACCATTTCAATTTTTAGCCCAAGTATATTTTTCATTATTAGGACAGACACGATTAAGAAGAGATCAACTTAAATCTTTGTCCTGCTATTATCTTCAGCTAACAGTGATTTGTGCTCCAAATTATCACCACAATAGTTAGTTTCAAGATTAAAACAGGCATGGTTTTTCATTAATCCACATGTTGACAAGTATCTTCCATCAAAAAACAGTGTTGCAAAAAGATCAATTTTTTATAAGTTGGAAGAAAAGTGCATGTGTCCTTAGTTGGTACAACGATTACTGCAGTAATAAAAAATGTTGAAATATATAACACTTCATCCATCCAATTATGAAAAAGAAATCCTTTTTGAGTTGTCCAAAAATGTTCGACACCATCCATTTATTTACCATTATAGCGATTTGCTTCTACTCTAGTTGGGATTGGACATAGATGGAAAATCTATAGATTGTAGCAGTTCACCAACCTTTCTAACCAACATACGATACATTTTCACTTCACGGCATGGCCAAAAATCACAAAATTACAAGAATTCAAATTCAACAAGCTACTAGCTCAAACTTGATCATCTCAATCAATACTTAAATATTTGATATAAATCCAATTAGCATACTAAACTTCATTGGCAGTCAAACACTATCACATAAACGGGACGGAGAGTGTAGTCTACCCCACCCCCTACCCGGACCATAGATCTCTGAAGCCACACATTAAAGCAGCTGAAACACCTCAACTCAAAACGAAAAAAAGAAAGAACCCCTTTTTTTTACCATATCAATCTTCATTTTCTCAAACAAACAGTAAGCACTGAAACTAAGAGAATCAAAGTACGGGTAAACTCAAGAATTTCTGCACAATTGTAAGTTTCTACTGTACACTATATAGAGTTGCAAAAAGAACAAACGCAATATACAACAAGGAGGATATAGAGAGTAGAAGAAACCTCCGAGATTGATCGGAAAACGGGCGACAGAGAAATTGAAAAATTGCTAGGGTTTGCGATTTTGAGAAGGAAGCAAATTTGGGGGAAATTATTTTCCCCAATTTCTTCAATCAATAGATTTTGCGGTTCAGTAACTACTTGAGTTGAACCGCCGGTTCTCTAACCCGTAGGGCTTAGAGGTTAACCGGTGTTTATATTATTATACTATGGTTTAGTCATTTAATGAGAAAACATCAAAATATGTGATAAATTATGTAACAAACAAGCCACTTTGCTCTTTTGCGTCTTGTTCAATTAATTTGATTCTCCCATCATTTCTTCCACAGTATAAGGGAATTGTTTTTTCTATCTTGGTTTCATTTCGTTGGCATCTTTATTTTTTTTTTGTTGGAATTTTAGAGTATAATGTACTAATGATTTAAAATAAGGCCAAACAACATAAATATCACAAGTTTAAGAGTAAATTATTTTTCTTTATGCATGTTTTTAATATTACGAATCTTATTAGAATTTGGACTTCGGATATATGAGGTTAAAATTAGATGTAATTTATTTCAGATACACTGTATCCAAGTGAATTTGCATGTATCTAACTCTCTCGCTCGCCGCTCTCCTATCTCACTCGCATCTCTTCTTTTATGTATTTATATTTCAGAATGTATCTGATATCCCAAATACATGTATCTCACGTGATTCGTATATATTTGAGATAGATAGATTATCTCGCCCGCCTCCTTCCTAATTCGCTCGCCTCTCTACCTATTTCAATATCTTTGGTTGCAAAAATACATATATCTAAACGTATCTGACTTGAAATGTGGTATGAAATTATTAATTAGTAAGATAATATGTAATTATTTCAAACTATAGAAAAAATATTTGTGTAATTAGGTAGTTTTTCCTTAAAATAATTGTAATAATTACATAATGAGTTTATTTTATAAAATAATTATTTCGTATTATTTGTTGGTGGCAAGTTCATATTGAATTTATAAGCTATTAATCGTAGTTCACTTAGTTGGCCACTAACTTTTATATCATTGGTGAAAGTTTGATCCTCCATTTTTTAATTTCATTCTTTTCCCAATTTTTTTTTTAAAAAAAGAGAGAAAAGAAGGGGGTAGAATAGGCTACTTGTAAGTGAATAACAACATGTAACAATTATATGTTTAGTAAAATTTCATAAATGATATTTGAAGAGGATAATATATGCATGGTTTTACTCTTATTTTATGAAGATAAATATGTTATTCCTGATAAACCCTTCAACTTAATTAATCCAACTATGTTAGTAGTCATTTTGAATTTGATGTTCTAGCATGCTATTTTAAATGATTTATTTGGACTCTATTAGGTTAAATGATTTTTTTTGAAATAACTAGAACTTTGGAGGTTTAAAAAATTATGAACGCCAACCTTCTCTCTCATTTTGTATTTTAGTTTTGATTCTACATAAATTTAAAAGCATAAAGAAGAAATCTTAATTTTATGATCTTAAACTATTTAAATATATAACGGAACACATGTTGAAGATATGGGGTTCAAATGAATTCATTGTCGAAAGGCTAGTTTTGTTATGTGTATGTGAAAACTCACTAATTTGGGGGAAATTATTTTTCCTAATTTATTCAGTGAATTGATTTTGCGGTTCAGTAACTATTTCAGTTGAACCATCGGTTCTCTACCCCGTAGGGCCTAGAGGTTAATTAACCGGTGTTTATATTATTAGATATATTATAGTTCAGTGATTTAATGAGAAGAGAATGCACGTTAATTAAACGTGATTAATATGTATTTAATATGAAGGATTACCTTTTAGGAAATGTTTTCTTGGAAATCGAGTGAGGTTTTGACCTATATTTTAATGTTAGTTAAGTATGAAAAAAAATATATTGAAGAACATTTATAGCAATTTAACAAAACATTATGGGAATAGAATATTAATGGTGTGGAGAGTAAGGGTTTGGGGGTGACGGAGGGTGGGATGATCAAGGATTGGGGGGGGGGGGGGGGGGAGTGGGCGAGAAGGAGATATGAACTTAAAATATTATTTATGAAAATTTGTACAATTAAATCGTGTATCTATTTTAAAATTAACAACAATATAGGATGCAATATATAGTCAATAAATTCAATTAATTCAATTTTTTTATGGAGTATAGATATATATGAAAAAAGTTATATAAAAACATTGATCATCAAAAGTGTATTAAATTCATACCAAAAATCTAAAAGTTGAATAGCCAAATATAAATTTGGAATGTATTAATATATCCATCTTCTTAGAATCCTAAATAAGCGTTGACATATACATTATGTTAAATAAAATTAGATGAATCAAATTACCACCAAAGAAAAAAAGCACCAAAATATGAACCAAAATATGTGATAAACCTCCATATACAAGCTTAACACGGATGATAATGCTCTAAACAATCTGGGGAAAATTGGTGGAGGGGTATTCTCAGGGATCACATGAAAAATTTGATCTATGCATTCACTATACCCCTAGGATATGGGACCAATAACTTAGTAGAAATACAGGTTGCTGCACATGGAATTCATTGGTGCTCACAGCATGGCTACAGAAAAATACACCTGGAAGTAGACTTTGAACTATTAACCAAATGGCTCAACAATAATATCCAAATCCCATGAAAAATGCACCAGTACATCATAGATTTGATGAGGCTCATCAGTCAGCTTGAACAATTTCAATGCAGCCACATATACAGAGAAGCAAATGACACAACTGATATTTATTTCAAATCGAGTCACAAATATGATATCCCTCAGCATTACTATACCTATCATCAACTACCTACAGGAGCTAAAGGATCATATTTTCTTAAGAAGCTTGGGATGACAAACTTTAGAAGGAAGAAAATGAAAAGGATCAAAAAGTCACCTTGAAGCGACTGATTGTTACTATCTTTTTTTGGTATAGTTATTACTATATCTCCTTTAATTATTTTATCCTTTTCAACTTAGCTATTTCTACTTTAGTTTATAGCTTTTTTGAATAAGATTAGTATGAGATTTTCTTCTTACCTTATAGGAAGAGTCTCCCTTATTTATGTATTTCCTAGAAACTATATATTTGAGAGGAGTTCTCTTTTCTTAGGTGTTTAGTTACTAGGTTTCCTTTGTAGTATAGGAACTAAGTTGTTTATTCGTAGTAAGACGATCAACTTAGGAACCAACAGAGGATCAGAAGTAAGATTTATGTCCCCCTCCTTATATTTTGATGTTTATTTTATCTATGTTAAAGCTTGAGAGTGTTGCTCAACCCATGACCCCCTCAAGGATCGTTAATTTTTTACAAAAATAGTATGTGATAAGTTATGTAACAAACAAGCCACTTTGCTCTCTTGTGTCTTGTTCAATTAATTTGATTCTCCCATCATTTCTGCCACAGTATAAGGGATTTTTTTTCTATCTTGGTTTCATTTCGTTGGCATCTTTGTTTTTTGTTTTGGTGGAATTTTGGAGTATAATGTACTAATGATTTAAAATAAGGGCAAACAACATAAATGCCACTAGTTTAAGAGTAAATTATTTTTGTTTACGCGTGTTTTCAATATTATGAATTTTATTAGAATTTGGACTTCGAATACATGGAGTTAAAATTAGGTGTAATTTATTTCAAATACACTGTATCCAAGTGGATTTACATGTATCTGTCTCTCTCGCTCGCCTCTCTCCTATCTCACTCGCCTTTCTCTCTCTCTCTCTCACTCGCCTCTCTCCCTATGTATTTATATTCCAGAATGTATCTAGTATCCTGGATACATATAGCTCATGTGATTCACATATATATGAGATACATAGATTATTTCGCTTGCCCCTTTCCTATCTCGCTCGCATCTCTGCCTATTTCAGTATATTTGGTAGCAAAAATACATGTATCTAGGTGTATTTGACTTGAAATATGATATGAAATTATAAATTAGTGAAATAATATGTAATTATTTCAAACTATTGGGAGAATTAATAAATATGATAGAAATATTTGTGTAATTAGATAATTTTTACTTAAAATAATTGTAATAATTACATAATGAGTTTATTTATAAAGTAATTATTTCGTATTATTTGTTGGTGGCAAGTTCATATCGAATTTATAAACTACTAATCGTAGTTCACTTAGTTGACTCTAACTTTTATATTGTTGGTGAAAGTTCGATCCTCCATCTTTTAATTTCATTCTTCCCCCAAAATCAAAAAAAAGAAGAGAAAAGAAGGGGGTAAAATAGGCTACTTATATGTGAATAACAATATGTAACAATTACATATTTAGTAAAATTTCATAAATGATATTTGAGGAGGATAATGTGTGTGTGGTCTTACCCTTACCTTATGAAGATAGAGATGTTATTCCTGATAAACCCCCAATTAATTAATCCATCTATGTTAGTAGTCATTTTGAATTTGTGTCCTAGCCTGCTATTTTAAATGATTGATTTGGACTCTATTAGCTTAAATGAGTTTTTTTTTGACATAACTAGAACTTTGAAAGTTTAAAAAATTATGAATGCCAACCTCCTCTCTCATTTTGTGTTTTAGTTTTGACTCTACATAAATTTAAAAGTATAAAGAAGAAATCTTAATTTTATGATCTTAAACTATTTAAACATATAACGGAACACATGTTGAAGATCTGGAGTTTAGATGAATTCATTGTCGAAAAGCTAATTTTGCTATGTGTGTGAAAATCCATTAATTTTAACAAATACTAAATCTGAACTCTCTATTTAAGAATACAATAATTTTAGTCTAATTATTTTATCTTACGTTTCATTATGAATATTAATTAATCTCAAAAAATTATTTTATACTAAAATAATAAAATAAACTATTACATATATAAAAAATGAGATAACTAATGAGATATTCAAGAATATCCTTACCTAAATTCTCTATCCATAATCTAGAGAATAACGATTATTTGCTTTGCCTTAACATTAGTTATAATCAAATTAAACCTCTTTACAGCATTCCTTTCTTTGGTCATCATTCCCTCCTCAGCTACCTCAGCTACAGAAAGAATATATTCCTTTGCTTCGAGGAAATTATTTTTAACTTGATAAACCAAAAAATGTGATAAAAATGACATCGTAAAAATGAATATTTAAATCAATTCTCATATATTCTATTATATATTTTTTATAATAACATTCGCTATAACAATTAAAAAATTATCTCAACAAACAACACTATCATAAAAATGCTCCAGTGTATATTGTTTTAAATGTCTTGTCTCTACTCTTGTCACTCTCTCAAGAAAGTTGACAACCAAGAAAGGAAAAATTAAAAGAAAAAGTGAAGGACATTAGTGGAGAAACCAGGCTAGAAAGCAAAAACCTGAGAATTTGTTTCTATTTTATTTGTCACTTTTCTGTTCTTTGTCTAAGAGTCAGTCCAAAGGATAAAGTTAGAAATTATTAACAAATATGCAATTATTTTTTTTTTAAAAAAGAGTGTGAAGTAAGTGAGACCTCATTTGTTGTTTTGTATGTATATAATTTATTTATTTTTTTAAAAAGGAGCTTCACCCTTTAAATGTGAGGTCCAACAAAAAAGAAATTATTTAAACTTTTTTGGTATTGCTCGATAATTATAAGAGGAAATTCAATCATAGGCTTTTAAAGAAGAAAGAGGAGGATCATTCTTTTATCTGAAATTTGTCAAATCATCTACAAATTAAATAATTCTAAAAAAACTGAATATAACTTAAATAATAATATGAAAATTGTCTATCAGATGCAATATATTGCTACTATTAAAGAAGAAAAAGCAAAGAGACAATCTCCCCCCCCCCCCCAACCCCCCCCCCCCCCCAAAAAAAATAATATATTGCTAATGCTATTAAGAGTTTACATTATATACCTCATCAATAATATAATAAATTTGTACAATTATGGCTAGATAATTTATAAATAAAAATTTAACCCATATGGACAATGAATAAGAAGGATTGTGTATAGCGTGCTAACAGAGGCCACGTTACATATTGAATGAATAAATCAAAATAATCAACTAATTCTTTGTCCATGTTTATGCTAGCTCATGGGAAGCTTCTTGATTACAAATAATATTATTACTTTGGAAAGTGCTCTTTCCTTTGTTTATTGTGGTAAGTCTTTAAGGCGAAGCTATAATTATGCTTACGAAATTTAGTAATTTTAATTTAAAAATTTATATTTATGTTAAAAAATATACTTAATATGTGTGAATTTTAGCTTCGCCTTTGATTGAGGCAAGAAAGGAAAGCTTCTATAGTCAGATAAAATTTTACGAAAAATAATATATTTTTTAATTTCATTTTGTTTATAGGAGGGGACAAATCTTTTTTTTTTCCAATGTGTTGATACAATTGAGCCATGAGAATGCAAAGGTCCTTTCAAATAATATTAATAAAAAAAATAGGTGTCTCTTACTTTTTTTTCTTCTTCTTTTCTAATATTCTCGACTCTTCTATACTTTCGATAGCACAATAAAATAGCTTTGCGGAGATGAAGCAATAGCTTTTTTTTTTGAGAATTCAACAAAAGATTTTGGACTTTTTTCATCGACACCTCAATTTTTCACTATATAGGAAAGAATATTCTTAGGAAGTTTTATATTCAAAGCTTTTTTTTGGAAATTTTTGCAAGATTAGCTAGACAAGCACCACATTGACAGAACTATATATAAGTTCTTACATTCCATGATCCCCACCACCAAGGCACCAAACCCAATCATATATAGCTCTTTTATTTTTATTTTATATTTTTCATTTGACACTTTTGAAACATTAATTAAATAGTTCATTTTTCTCTAAAGTTTATATGTATATATTTATTTAAATAAAGTTATATGTATACTCTATGAGTGTAGATAATAGTTTATACTATCGTATCATAGATATTTATAAGTTATAATAGATAATCTTTTTGTTTAAGATTATAAATTTCATATTTTAAGGAGATATATATGTAAATATTATTTTGATCAATAGATAATATTTTTTACACCCAACGACTTATATAACTTAAACTCAACTTTATTTAATAACATTAATCAATAACCTATAATAAATCATAAGTAACTCGATATATCAAGTTAAATTACACAACTAGTATAAAAAAAATCATTCACTCTCAATGTATAACATTATTTTTTTCTGTTTTAATTTACGTGACTTTCTCTCTCTTTCAAGCAATTTGAAAAATAACATTTTTTCGTAACAAATTAACTTCTAATTCTTCATTGTATCCTCAGTAAAATTATTTATCATCAAATAAATTCTGATCAAATAACTTCACATAAATTCGATCGAGACAGAATGAGTAATTCTTTATGAGGCCAATAGTGGTACCTTATGACTCTATATAAACTATTGCCATCCTTCAAACTGATTCGATGAGCCTCTAATTATTTTTCTGATCATTACCAAAATGATCAGTTCATACCCTACAACCGCCGCTGCCACCACCATCACCGCCGTTGACTGCCATAAACAAGTCCGGTCGTGGAGGCTCCTCCGCTCTCTCGTGGAGCTACTCATCCCCACTTGCAACTGCACCTTTGTCGAAAACGACAAAGAAAACGACAAGAATATTCCCTACAACTTCAATTACAATAATCACCGTCATCAGTTATCACTATCATCTTCCTCTGTTATGACGGGGACTATCTTCGGCTATCGTCGAGGAAAAGTCAACTTTTGTATACAAACAAACCCTAAATCGAGCGCCACCCCGATTATCCTCCTTGAACTTGCTGTCTCCACCTCCACTCTTGCCAGGTATATTCAACTGTGTGATCATCTTATGTAAGAACTTAGAGGATTTTAGAGATAATCCTCTTTCAATTATTTGACTATACTATATATGTCTAAACACATCGCTCATTTTTATGAGCTAAACACGTGAACTATTTTTAATTTTATTGAGTGACAATGAGAATTATTGGTGAAATCAAGAATTTTGTTAAGAATATTCAAGATTCAATATGTATCAATAAAAAGTAATTTTAATGTATGGGCCTAAGTTTTTTTTAATGAGTGCTAACATGTGGAATATATTATGCTTTTCGAGTAATGGTGTAATTTGAACTTAGATATTTTGCCTGCTTTGATATTATATCAAAATTGTATGATTATGTCAAGCCTTGGAAGCAGCCTCTAGCAGAAATGCAAGGTAAGACTGCGTACAATAGACCCTTGTGGTCGGGCCCTTCCTCGAACCCTACTCATAGCGGGAGCCGGGCTGCCCTTTATGTCATTTAAACGATCAAGCATATTTATTTAATTAATTTAATTATATTATGTCTCAATACCAGGGAAATGCAAGGAGGAGTTGTGAGAATTGCTTTGGAGAGTGGCAATAATAGTGGAGATGGAGATCAACCCCTATTAAGGATGTATTGTAATGGGGAAAAGGTAGGATTTGCTGTGAAAAGAAAACCTACAAAAATTGATTTACAAGTATTGGCACAAATGGAATTAGTTAGTATTGGAGCAGGAATTATTCATGGGAAAGAGATAAAAAATGATGATGATATTATGTATCTTAGAGGAAAATTTGAGAGGGTCCATGGACCTTATGATAACTCAGAATCATTTCATTTGATTGATCCTGAAGGAAGTATGGGCCAAGAATTAAGTATTTTCTTTTTATCCTCTCGTTGCTGACGTGTTTGGGATTGAGACGTAATTGATAGTCCTCCTTGATGATTGCATGTATGTACATATGAGGAGTACTATTTTTTTTGGACGATCACGTTCATTCAAGTATTAGAATTGAGAGATCTCAAGTTTAAGCTTTGGAGATGGAAAATTGATTTACGTACCCCTTCAATTAGCTTATTCGAATATCGGATGGTTAAACACAAAAATATCAGAATTGAAGTGTTTTGGAGTTTTTCATGCATGGGATAGTGAGCTTTTGCATGGTGTTAATTGTTACTTGTCATTTTGTAATTTTATTTTATGTCCTTTATTTGTTTATGAGTGTCTCTTGGGTAGCCATGCATGCGAAATGCCTATTTTTTTGAGTTATGCATAATTGCATGACTTTTTCCATGTGGGAATATTTGCATGGGGTGTTTGTAGCAACCTAAGATGAAAATTGTATGGAAAAAAATAAAAACAAAGGGAAGGATTTTTTTTTATTCTCATATTGCTTAATTTTTTGTCATTAGTTCATTTCGAGCTCATTTATTTGTTTTTATGCAGATCTAAATTTTAATTATTCATATTCAGCCCATTAAGTGGGTTTGGTTTTTAGGTCTGAATTTGAACCATTCAGATTCATCCTATTAAGTCAATTTGTTTTTTTTTTGTTTTTTTTTTAAAAACCTCTTAATGGATCTAAAAAGATCTGAACGAATTAGATCTGTGAGAGAGTCTTAACAACATTCAGACTTATTAAATAAGCTATAAAATATTACGCATCGCCTCTCTCTCTCTTTGTACGACTTTGCTCTCACTGTTACAAACTTTTTTTCTCTCTTTTCTGAATCAAACATCAATTTTTTCCTCTTGAAATGATAAGTTTTCATAATCTTTACAAATATTTTATTAATATTAACAATTTTTATGGGGTGTATTGATGTTTGTCAAGAACTCTTGTTTCAATAATATTTTTGGTGTATTGATGTTTATCAAGGTTTCTGGTGAGAAAAAATACTAGCTATGATTAAAAACATTAACTATGTTTACATATTTGAGGTTTCTTATTAGATTTTAGTTTTAGACCATTAATAGTATTGAGACTCTTTGATCATCAAATCCACTTATAAGATTACACTAGATATATTATCGTTGTTGAACTACGTACATAATTGAGGTGTTTTATTAAAATTTTGCTTTAGACCACAATTTTATTGAGACTTTGTATGATCAAACTCTTTTGTGAGATTGCATTAGATATATTATTATTGTTGAACTATGTATATACTTGAGGCCTTTTATTAGAATTTTATTTTATGCCACTAATTATTTTGAGACTCTTTGATCTTCAAACTCGCTTGTATGATCAAATCTGTTTGTGAGATTACACTGGATATATCATTATTACTGAACTAGGTATATACTTGAGGTCTCTTATTAAAACTTTGATTTAGACCGCAATTAATATTTAAAAATATTCATTATTTCCTTGTATATAGTTTTGACATTAGTACTATAGTAACTTGTCTTTTCAATTTTTTTAAATTTTAGTAAAATAACTATAGAACATTGTTTGGTATTTTTAAATTTTAAATTAAACTATTTAAAGTTAATACACTAATAATATTTTTTAGAACTAAAATCAAGGTATTATATTGCAATAAATGACTAACATTCTTAAAAGAACTTTTTTCAAGTTATATACTTATTGTTGAACTATGTATATTTTCTTACTATAATTTTGTTTTAGGTAACTATTTTATTAAGAATCTTTGATCATCAAATTCGTTGGTATGATCAAACTCACTTGTGAGATTATACTATAATGTAATGTATTGGTTTATGTGAATCTATTAATTTTTGTCCAAATTTTATAAGTATTAAATAAGTCACTAAATATTTATTATATATTAATTAGATATTGTTGTAAAAACTCATGTCCAATGAAGTAGATGTGGAAAACAAGTCAAGTGTCATTAGTCGTACAAAAGTCAACTTTGTGGGTTGGGTGGAGTAGCAGCAATGAGGTTAAGGATTTGTATTAATGAAAGTAGGACAAAATCCATCTATTCAATTTCATTATCTCTACCACACAGCCTTATGAATAGAAAGATGTTCACATGAAGACAAAACAACTAGATACCAAGAGAGAAAACACTAAACTACAGGGCCATGGCAACCAGATCTTGCTATAGAATTACCAGAATATACATGACTTCTGCCGGTTCTTTCTAGAAATTAGTAAACTTTTAACAGAACATTCTAGACTAAAATACTAAAACAAAAAATAAATATGTCATTTATTTTGTGAAAAATTTCTTAATGTCATTATGAAGATAATATATTTTAAGTTATAACAGGATTTTATAAGTTTTAGATTGTAGCAGTAAAAATCTATCAAGTTATAACAAATTTTAAAATATTATGCAATAAGTAATTAATGTATTAATGAATGAATTAAAGAAAAAGGTTATAAATGTATTCAATCAGGACAGTGGTAACAAATTATGAAATTAAATTCCTTTATTTTCTCAATCAGTTCAATCTTGTACGATATCTTCCAAACTGATTTTTTTTGTCTCCTACGTCTTGTCTTTCTCCTCTGTCCAACAACTTTTCATCAATTTGAAAGAAAATTTAATTGGCATTATCATAGAAAGTGAAAGATTCTTATCAATACTTATTCAACATAGTGGTAGATGAGATTGTACACGTTTGATATTCAATAATTTTGTTTCCTTTTTTAAATTTTTTTTTTGTTTGTGTAAAAAAATTTCATTTGTTTACCTTGTCCAAGTTAATACTATTACGAAATTAATCTTTTTCACATTTATTTGTTCAAGATGAATCATGTGTCAATAATTAGAAAATGTCAACACTGGACGACATAACACAATATGCTTCGACTATTCAGATTCTTATTTTTTTTTAGATAAACACCAACTTACCTCCATAATCCAGTCGACAAGAATTGCACGCATACTTTGTGTGATATCCAACTGGAGTGTTTCCATGAAATTTGATTGCGGCCTTCTAATTATCTGGAGAAAGACAAATTAGACTTTGCATTAGGATAAGTTTTGCAACTGAAAAAGACAACGGCTACTACTTGACACTATCCTTTTTAAAATGGATAATGCGTCAAAGAATTTTATGTCTAATTCAATTTTGTACAAAATAATGACTTCTGAGTATATTCAGTATTTTTTTATATATATCATGATATGAAATTTGCATAATTTTAGAACTAATTTGTTATACTTTTATATTGACAACGATTTTTGTTGTTGCAAGAAAATAATATATTATTAGTATAAAGTATGTATTATATTCGTATAAAACTATTAAAAAGTGTATCTATTTGGCATGAATATTGTATATTTTGGTATGATTTTGGTATAGTTATAGAATATGTTAGTTTTTTCGATATCTAATTTATAGTTATATGTGGCATTAAAATGGTATGAAAATTTGACATACTGTGTCAACATATAGATATTTGTTACAGTTTGTATGAATTTTGGTATGACTTTGTTACAAAATGCATATGCATTTGCATGATTCTGATATAAAATGTGTATAAAAGTTGTTTCTACTTTGGTATCATGTAATTCTATGACATTAAATTTATGATAGAATAGGAAAGTATGTTGATTTTCAAATGGAAGAAATTATATAACACGTGCAACGCATGTCGTCGGAAGGGACACAACAGAAAGACATTCAAATTATCCTGCTGAAAACTAATCATAATTTCTTTTTATTTTAATTTAGTTGTTATTGTGACAAACACATATTTTGATGTTTTCGGTCTTTTAACTCAATGAATTCCGATTTCAGAATATTTATTATATGTAATACGTAATCCTTTGTGTATGCTTTGTTTTTCAAATGTAGACTCAAAAATTAAAATTGGTTAATGCTGGTATCCACATGGTATCCAATTGGTATCCACTTGAAAAATTAAGTCCACCAATGAATGCAATTGGTATCCAACTGATATCCAACTAAAAATATTAAGTCTAACCATGTATGCAATTGGTATCCAGCTGAAAATACAACATCTAATTAAGATTTCAACCGAGTAAGCCATGCAAAAACTAGTTAATGTTGTATCCAATTGATATTGTCACGATCCAACCCATCGGATCGTGCGGGCACCCACTCTATGACTTAGATAGGAGAACGCTTAACCCCTTATATAAAAAAAATTGCGGAATTTAAAACAAAACTTGAATAATTAATCCAGAAGTTTATAGAAATCTGTAATAATACACTTGTACATAAATAACACATGAAACCTCCATGGATACTAGTCTAAAACAGGTACAAGAGCTTTTAAGAGTGGTAACATAAGTAAAGAACAATGACACAACTCCCACCATAAAGAAGGAAAAAAGAAGTTGTTAGACGATCGTCTTCGTCTTCACCTAAGAGACATAACTGATCCTGCAATCAGACTACACCAAGTGGCATAACAAGAGTAGTATCAGTACAAACAACACGTACTGGTAGGCATCATCGTTCAATCTGATACCCACCGCATAGTATATGAACAGAAAAATAAGAGAAATCATAATAACTAAACTTTATCAACTTGTCCACCCCAACCAAATAAGTACGCTCCTTACTCTCTCTCTTAAGGTCTTCACCACTGTACGCTCCAGTGATTTACTACCCACTCTAGTTACAATCTGAGACGTGTGGGCTATGGACCCACCTTACTAATGTTCATTCATTCCAACCATCTCCACCTAACAACCTTAACCGTTCAATAATTTCACCTAATTTTCACTGGCTTTGGTCTAATTGTCTCACAACATAGGGTCCTAGCCATCCCATAACCATACTTCCTAACTAAATCCGATTCTAGATAACCACCACTACTACCACAGTTACTCGTGGAAACTTCAATGTTACCCTACTGGTCAATAAGCAACCTCCACCTCTAAGCCTATGAATATAGACTACTTTATATAACACATATGGCATACCAAGGCCTAACACAACCCATCCTCTTACCCACCAATAAATTTATACCTGCTCACAATTCTTTATAAATAACACCCTCAACTTAAAGGTTCCCTTACCGGTCCTTAATCCATAGTTCATTATTCCCTAGCATTATTATTACATGAAAAATACAGATATCATCAGGTGCTCTTATGGAACCACTCACACACACATACTTGGCCCTCTCAGGGGACCCAATCCAGTCATATCTGTGTCAGAACGTGACACCCGATCTAAATATGTGTCGAAACGTGACACCCGATCCAAATACGTATCGGAATGTGACACTCGATCCAAATATGTGTCGGAACATGACACCCGATCCAATCATCCATACTAACCATAAACTATCAATAATTGACCACATTATATCACCAACAGCATGTTCATCACAAAACAAACCATCAAGTGATCATTTGCATAAAGTCTAACATGTTTTCCCTAATCATACTCACCTATGCCTATCATAAATAACTCAATAAGTACATAAGACATTTCCGGGAAACATGGCATCGCCTACGCTATCGAACCCTTAAGGTTTATATTCAATATATACTTGTTTTATATATTATATACACACTACTATACCCATTACAATTTAGCCGTCTCTATGCAATAATATCAAAATCAATAAACTTCCTCAATCATCACAACGTCTTTTTACCCAAGTCACATTCGAATTAAACCCTAACATAATCGATTTTTTATCCGTGACCCATGACTCACAGCTTAGTTATACGATTTCTCATTAAATTCTCTTCTATACTACACAATAGGTATAGATTTACTACTTAGAAAAGAGAAGCCTAGCTTACTTGGGCACCAAACAACTGTGGAGAGATAATGCATGTTGAAATCCTTCGTTCCAGGTGTTCTAAAGGCAAGACCGAATTGAATCCCATCGGTTGAAAGCCTTCCAATGCTGAGATTCCTGACCCTCTCCTTCCCAAGTCAAGAACAACCTTTGGAGGATTTTTGCAGTAACCTCGCTTCTAACTTACACTTGGGAGAAGTCGGGGGAGATTTGCGACTTAAGTTCTGACCCACGACCTCCCACTCTGGCAACCACATTCCCGCTTTAGTGGTGCCGCTAATGCAGGACCACCCCTCTCTAGCGGGATGGTGGGACCAGTCGAGTAAAACTTTTGGTTTTCTTCTAATCTTAACTAACGATGGTTCGGATCATTACAAATATTTATCTGAAAACCTTAAGTGTAACAATGTATCCAATTGATATCTAAATAAAAATTCAAAATATTTAATTCTTACTACTTTGTGTATGCAGTGTTTTTCAAAAACTAAAATTCCAATCTAGATATCATTTTTAATTAAGATTTCATATCCTTATTGAATCAAGATTGAATGAATGTTACCATTTTTCGTACTGAAAAAAAGAAAAAATTATGTTACTTTACAAAATTTAGTTTTGCTATGGTTTTTGAGTGCCGACCACGTCTAAGGTATCTTCCTAGGGCGTAATATGTTATAAGTTTTTTATTTTAAAAAAATTATAGTGTGTCTTTCAATTTATTTGTCTTACTTTTTTTTAGTACATTTTAAAACATTAAAGAATGTTTCTTTCTTTGTTGTCAATTTTTAAATTTAATTTTTCACATGACATGTTTAAGACCACAAGATTAAAATATATTTTGGTATACATATCTAATTTAGTTTAAGACCATAAAATTGAAAATTCTTCTTTACTTTTTTCAAATTTTGTCTCATGTCAAAATTGGACAACAAATTAAAACGGATGGAGTACTATTTATAGAAAAAGTAAACTTTTCTCATTAAAAAGAAAGAAACAACTTAGTTTTGCTTATTGAAAAAAAAGTGTCAAAATGATACAACGAGATCCTACATAAGGCGTCTAAAATGAACATTGCTTAGTTGAGGTGTCTAAGTGAAACTTGGTGCCAACTTTAAGGGGTCATCGATGGCTTCTGCTCAAAAATAATTTCAAATATACTAACAATTATGCATCTTAAAATATTTTCACAAATTCACTTTGATTAGGGTTAGAATTCGCTTGGCAATCATATTCTTCCTCATCACTTCGCCTTATAGTTTTTTCGATTTCTTTGTTTGCTATTGTTGTCGCAGTTTTCGATCACAATCATCAGGCAATCACAAGATCCTGATCCTGGCAATTATGATAATCTTGGTGATCTTGCAAATCGTACTAATCTTATTAATTCTACTAATCATACTGATACTGGTGATCGTAACGCCCCAATCGTGTGGAGTGCTACTAATCCTACTAATTCTATTAATCGTCGTACTAATTCGTCATCTACTTCTTTTTCATCCGTACTTGCGCCTTAATATGTTTCTGTTTTACTAGATAGCTCTATCTTATCAACTTTTACCACTATTCCCTTGCTGCATCTTTCTCTAGTACATCTACTAGTCTTCCTTCTCCTTGTCCTTTACCAGGTTACTCTCCCTCATCAACTTCTTTTCCTTCTATTCCTCATCAACATTAAATATGAAAAATAAAAAATAAATAAAATTTATATTAAATAAATTAATTTGGATCTGTTATCACTCATAATTAAGTTATTGCATTAGTAATTCCTAATTAATAGATTTATATGATGTAATGTAAAATCTTACGTACATATATGAGGTAATTTTTCCAACGTGGCTACATTAAGGGAAAAACCCATCCCACATTCAGTAGGACACCTTTCTGGTGAACAATTTAAACAAATAACCAATTTTTCACTTATTATTCGGGGTGACAATTGGGCTGGTTAGGTCAAGTTTGGAAGGGTCATAATGGATTAGGACAACAATTGGGTCAAGACTCAATCCAACCCAAATTTGTTTGAGTCAAAATGAATTAGATAATGAGTTATATAACGAGTCAAGATCCAAACCAACTCAATTTTTACTAAGTTTAATTGTTTTATTTGTTTTTTGAACTATTTTAGTACCTAATAAAATTATTATTTTTCTTTATTATGACTATATATAACATATCCAATTGAAAAAAAAGTTTTTAAAAAATATTTTAACAAGATTTCTCATGAGTCAATTCGGATTACATATTAACCCAAATAACCAATCCAAACTTAAACGGATTGGACGGATTGAGTTTGATTTTGCCATTATGACTAGTATTGTCCTATTATATATATAGGAACTCATCAAGAAAACGAAAAGAGGAAAACAGGGAAGATAAAAAAAGAGCAGAGTGAAACTAGTAGCTTAAAGTTTTAAGAGAAACCGAACTATTAATTTGTGTCGAGGGGGATTCATAAATTTTCCTATGAAGCAGTAGAAAAAATCTCACATGGCTTTTGGAATTAATGATCACTATAATTACCAAAAAATCATTTTTTAAAATTATGCCATTAAAAGAATTTTTTTTTAATCAAAGTTCCATCTTTACCTGAGGAGTTAGGCACTACTCCAACCTATTCATTCCAAAAATAGTAATTACTCGGAGGAGGACATAGACTTTGGCCTCCGATACATAGTGTAGATTGAATGAAACCAATCCAGGGGCAACATGATTGCTATAACTAGGCCAGGGAACATAAATTTCATCTTTGGCTGTAGCAATGTTAACAGTTTAGTTAGGAACTACATACAAATATGTCGCAATGGGATAATAGAAAATGCTGACTTCAAGTCCAGTGATTTGAATTTGTTGAAAGTATTGTTTTTTTGAATAGTAAACTAGTAATTCATCTCCAACTCCTCCGAAACAACATGCCTCCATCCTTGATAACGCCGACAGGACGGACATGAAATTTGGTAATAGCCCGTTCATCATCAGGCACTGGCACCGTAATTGCTAATGCTAATACTTTACTCCACGAATTGGTTCCATTCAAACGCCATACTTGGAAATCCGCCAACGGGCTAAAACATTGCCAAACAAAGGCATCCTCCATCAGTGATGGAACTAATATGGGTGTTCAATGTTTAGCTCCCGACTACCTTGAAATAATACTTCTTCCAACTTTTCATCTTTCAAACACACAGATAAAATAAATTTGTCTTGGCTTGACTCATGTATGATCAATATAAACAATTCCATCATCACCTACAACTATATTATCAGCACCATGAATGTCATAGCTTACCGGTAGCTTCTCATTCATCAATTTCCATGGCTTACTCTTGGTTGAAAATAGTTGAACATCCTGTCCATCTGGATGATATATTAATCCTACTAAACAATTTTGTAATCTTTTGAACAATGGTCGTATCCTAAACCATAAAAAGCATAGAATTGCTTCTCACCGTGAAGGGAGATTGGACTAGGGATTCTTCTTAATTCTCTAATGGCTGGGTTCCACAGAACAATATTGCAAACAGAGTAAGTTAGAAGAAATAACCCACGGCAAGAATTCACGTATACGGAATTACATAAAACTGTTGGAGGAGTCTCAAGAAGAGACACATCAACAGAATAAGATGGGGCGTTTATGGTGCATTGGTATATTTTTCCCGTGTCGATCCCAAAACAACCCAGAAAGATTTTTTGATTTTTGACAATCAATTTTGCATTGCTCACGCCGGTGAAGATTGGTGAATTCAGCATCTTCAATTACTGAACGCCATAATTTGCAAACCACCTTAAACCGTATAAGTGATTTCACAGGAAGTTTTATCAGTACATCTATTACAATATCATGGACAATACTAATATTCGCCATTCTGATGGGCTCGACGAAACAGAAAGTTTCAGCATATAGAAAATGGGGTTAGCAGTGAAAGAAAGAGTATCTCTTTTTCTAACAGATAAAAGAATCTAAAAATCAATCAAGTGTGTGCCACGAGTGCTCTGTCTTCGAAAAGGCAGAATGCTGAGGAACTTCTAGATGAAACTATTTCCGAGTTTTGGATGCCACCATTCCGGCCTATTATTGATAGGAATTTTACCGGGGCATTGGATTCTCACCAATGTTTTCGTTACTCAAGCCTAAATCTAATACTCCATTCTTATATAGTATAAGAGAGACTCGAGGCAGAAACTAATAGACGAGTCCTGCTTCAACAAGGAGAAAAAGTAATTTTTTTTTAGATATGTATCGAAAATATATTTGAATTATTAGTTTCATCCTTGAATTGTTGATAACACATTTCTACTTGACTAACTAAATCTATATACACCCATGACATAACAAGTGGTTTCAAAGCATGAGACTTTTAATAAAAATTAAAAAGCAGAGAGAAGTGTCAAAAACACTTCTAAATTTGGAAAGAATTAAGGGTATATTTAACTCATGTTGCAAAATTGAAATATATTTAAATTCAGTTAGTTAAATAATTATAGGATGAAATTAATAATTCATGCTGAATTTAAAAGCATTTTCAATATTATTTTTTTATCCTTTAATTTAATAAGTGTACAATATTTCAATCGAAAAGTAGTGATTTTTTTAGCAGTGAGGTCCTACGATTCCCTAAACAAAAAGAAAAATTTCTTCTCAACTATATTGTAATGTTTCTTGTCATTATCCAATAATTGGCTACTTTGTTAAATTGTTATCATTATTATTTTGTGTACCTTACCAGTCACGGAATTTAACTAATTTTGGGTTACGTGGTGAATCAATACAAAAGGCAAAGCAAGAATCTAAAAGACCAGAGACCCTTCTGAGTGGTCCAGTGGTTTGGGCTTGGGGCTACATGTTAGAGGTCTCAAGTTCGAAACCCCTTGCCAGCGAAAGCAAGGAGTTTGCCGTCTGGGTCAAGCTCGTCGCACCGAGTTTGCCTAGTGCAGGTTACCTCTCCTATGTGGTTTGCAAACTGTTGCATAGGAGCGGGGTTTTTACCCTATGCGTACCCAAAGACTAGTGGCTGCGGGTTTCCCTTGTCATAAAAGAAAAGAATCTAAAGAGCAGAATTAATAAGGCAGGAATAAAAGCACAAACAAGTAATAATCTAAAGGCATGTACAACCGAGAATCAATAGGGAAGGAATCAAAGCACAAGCAAGCAAGAATTTAAAGGCGAGTATGACTAATAAGACGAATGATAAAACTAAATAAGACCAGAATGATTTCCCCTGGTTTAAGACCCTAGATATTTGAAACTTCGTCTCTTGGGGATGACTTGCCTGTCAAGTCTCACTTACACGCCAACCTTGTGTCTCTCATCACTAAACTTGCACTCCAAGTACTTTGTTTTGGTCTGCTCAATCTGAACCCTTTAGACTCCAGGATTTGTCCTCAAACTTTCAGCCTAGCGTTAACTCCACCGTGAGTCTCATCAATTAGTACTACGTCATCTGCAAATAACATACACTGTGACACCTCTTCATGGATATGATGCGTCAATTCATCCAACATCAAGAAAAATAGAAATGGGCTAAGAGAGGGATCCCTGGTGCAACCCTATCATAACTGAGAAGTGTTCTAAATCTTCTCCTACTGGTTTTACCCGGCTCTTGGCTTTATTATACATGTCTTTAATCCTCTAGTGTATGCCACTGATACACTTCTGGACTCCAATCACCTCCATAGAACCTCTCTTGTGACTTTATCATAGGTCTTTTCTAGGTCAATGAACACCATAGGTAAGACCTTACCAAACAAGCTCATTAACTCCAGAAAATGCAAAACCTTTTCTTGTAAGAAACTAAGGTGCCTAAGATGCAAGCATAAGCAGAATTGTTGACTATACTCTTCCAGATGTCACAGCTTGCGGCCCCAGTTAAGAGCCATTTGATTGCTTGATATGCATTGACGTGTATGTGCATAGGATTTAGAAAGGACAACTACTTCTCTTTATATTTTTAGAAAATTGCTAGCTTCTTTCTTGTGATGCCAAAGGAGCAATTCTGACATTACCTTCTATAGTAGCATTTCTTCCCTTTGTGGCGTCAGTTCCTTGCTTACCAATAAAAAAGGATTGATATATACTGTTTATAGGTACTTGTATGATGATGGTCTAGGAAAAAATCATCTGTTCTAGAATAGTTTTTACAGGGTAGGGCATATTTACATTTCAGAAGATGGGAATATCGACGACGATGTTTCACACCATATTGGTGCAGGGTGGATGAAATGGAGGCTCGCCTCCGGAGTGTTGTGTGATAAGAAAGTGCCACAAAAACTCAAAGGCAAGTTCTACAAAGTGGTGGTTAGACCGACTCTATTGTACGGGGCGGAGTGTTGGCCAATCAAGAAACTTCATGTTCAGAAGATGAAAGTCGCGGAAATGCGAATGCTGCGGTGGATGTGTGGGCACACTAGGATGGATAGAATTAGGAATGAAGATATTCGAGACAAGGTGGGAGTGGCATCGGTGGAGGACAAGATGCGGGAAGCGAGACTGAGATGGTTTGGGCATGTGAAGAGGAGAGACACAGATGCTCCAGTGTAGAGGTGCGAGAGGTTGGCTATGGACGGTTTCAGGAGGGGCAAAGGGAGGCCAAAGAAGTATTGGAAAGAGGTGATTAGACATGATATGGCACAGTTGCAGCTCACTGAGGACATGACCTTAGATAGGAGGCTGTGGAGGACTCAGACTAAGATAGTGGGCTAGGTGGCTTATCTTTTCTCCATAGTAGTCGTAGTTTTGCTCATTTGTTTATTAACATTTGATTTCTGCATTTGATTACTGCTTATATTTGTTGGTCCGGTTTACTTTGGGTATCCTATTTATCTATAGTAGTTAATGCTCTTTTCTTTCCGGTCTTTCCTACCCTGACTTTCTCGCTCTCATTATTCATATTTTTATATTGTTTTCGATATGCTTGGCTCTACTGACCTATGTCTTGTTTTCCTTGGTTTTCCTCTCTTGTTCTTCTCTCTTAAGCCAAGGGTCTTTCGGAAACAGCCGCCCTACCTTTCAAGGTGGGGGTTAGGTCTGCGTACACTCTACCCTCCCCAGACCCCACATGGTGGGATTATACTGGGCCTGTTGTTGTTGTGGTGCTGGAAAATTAGTTTAATTGATTGTTCCTTGGAAATTGTGATCAGAATTGGAATTTAGATTCTATGACTGATTTAATTTATTCAATTTTGTATTAGTATGAGAAAGAAGGCTTATTTTTTATGCAGTATAAATCTTCTGAAAGACGCATAATATATGCTTTAATTGCATCGACAACAATATTCACCTACTGATGTACGTGGTGAATTTAAAGGAGGACGGGTTACATATTTAATCGATCGACTAAAATTAATTACATTCACCAACTAAATATTATTTGAGTGACCTGATATTATAAACATAGCCTAATAGAACACCTAATTCAGAGCACTGTTAGTGCCAAACGTATACTATGCTATCGCCGGCCGGAAAATGGCCAATTAAATATCCTTTGTCGGAAAATTATATTGTGTGTATAGGTGAAACATTATCCTATTATACATATATATTAGATATTGAATACCCTTGACAAAATTTACTGTCTTTGCTGCTGCAAGACTAACAAAGTTATTTTCTTTTTTTGAGAAAATGTTGATGTGCTTACAACAACAACATATCCTATGCAATATCGCTAGTAGGGTATAGGAAGGGTAGAGTGCACATAGACCTTACATCTACTCATGAAAGTAGAGGGGTTGTTTCCAAAAGATTCTTGCCTTAGGTGGAGCAAATCAAAGTAGTTATGAAAAAGAAAATACGGGATTAAAGAAAACGTGTCTAATTAATAAGGTAAGAACCAAAAAACACTAACAACAACGAAATAATGTGGTAACTAAAACATAATAGACGACAGATGGTAACAAATATAAAAAGCATTCAGCATGCTGTACTATGTTCCAAAATTTTCCAAGCACCTTCATCAGCACAAATAGTATCTTTTTCCTTTCAACAAAGTGAAATTCCTGAATTTGATTCTGTTTATGTCAAGAACCTTAGATATCATTCAGATTCATAAGAAATATCGTTAACGATATATTTCTGCCTTCATCGACACAAATTGAAGAGGGCCAAATCGAATTCACAGTACTATCTTTGCTTGTTAAGTGCATCAACAACATTGACAAATGAAACTTAGACAATTCATAATTCTTTTTTGGTTTCTTTGACATTTGTGAATCAGCTCAATTCAGCTGTTCATCAGTTCTTATTATGTGGGCACTATTTGCCAATATGTTTTCGATATGTTTCCAAATGCAAAAACTTGAACTCCTACTGAAATTCAAGAAAGCAAAGTATTTAAAAGCTTCACTTACATTGATTGATTGTCACTTATGTGTTCTTGACCTCTTTTTCACTTGTGGATACCACTAGAAGAGAAGGACCTCTTCATACAAATTGGTACTTTTTGCAACGAACGACCAAAGGAAGAACACTTCATCGCTTCATATAACCTCGAGTTTCTATTTCCTCTCTTTGCAGCTGCATCAGAATTTTCAGCCTTCCCTTCAGCAAGTTGATCTTTCGAATTAGAACACCCTTCACCGCTATTTCCCAAACTCATTTGACTCATAGCACGACGAACCACTAAAACAGCTGATGGATCCATTGAAACTGACCTCAATGCTGTCTGCATTACGTTGTTTACTTTAACTCGATGCTCAGCTAAATCACTAGATACTCGCAACCCTTTTCCCTTCCCCTTTTCATCAACAACACCGTGCACTTTCTCCAAAATTCCCACAATTTTCCCTTCTTCATTTGACAAGGCAACAACATTTTCATCTCGTACACTCATTTCACGATTCTCCCCCTCATCCAATTCTTGATTTTCCATTTCACTCCCCGTACGTTCATTCTCCACTGGATTCACCTCATTTCCACTAGAACCATTCACATCAGTTGAAGAAACTTCTACATTGTTTATCCCTAATGCAGCATTTAAATCAGACACAATAGGAGCACGACAAACCGGGCAATTCATATGTGAACTTAACCAAGTATCAATACAAGTCACATGAAAAGCATGACTACATTTAGGCAAAAGCCTAAGACTCTCATCTTCTTCAAATTCACACAAACAAACAGAACAATCAACACCATCAATCAAAGAATCAATCTTTTTATACTTAAACTCGGGTATCGACTCAATTACAGATTGCGGTAGTCCAATTGTATGTATATACCAAATTGGATGATCCATATCTGTCCCATTATTCTCATCAACAAAACCCTCACCATTTCCACTCAAATTTTCATTACTTCTCCTTGTATTCATGTTGTATCGTCTAAGAGTAATCATATAACAAATGAACACAAAAACTGCCCCAAGTACACAAAGCAAAATAACAAAAAAATAAGGCATATGATGATTTTCACTTCTAATAGGACTAGAAGGGGGAGACAAAAATTGTCTCATCCCACATTCTTTAGGACACCTTTCTGGTGAACAATTCAAACAAATAGCCATTTTATCTTTAATAACAACTACCATCTTCCTATTATACCAAGCCATCAAGAATGAAAATGAGTAGAGTGAAACTACACTACCTTAAAAAAATTTTCAAGAAATCAAGAAAACAGTAACCCCTTTTTGGAAAAAAATTGAAATTTTCAAGAAAATCTTTCAAGAAACCAAGAAAACTTCAACCCCTTTTTGGATTTTTTTTCAAAAAAAAAACAAAACAGAGACAACAATAGAGGAAGATGAAAAATGAGTAGAGTGAATCTAAAAGTACCTTAAAATACACAAATTCAAGAAAATCTTTCAAGAAAATTGTACCCCTTTTTGTAATTTTCTCAGTTAAGCTACATCTGAGCTGTTTAAAGTAAAAAAGAGAAATTTTTGGGTCTGTTTGTTAGGTTTTATAATTTTTTTTCAGAGAAGAATTTGCAAGAGATTTTAAGATTTGTGGTGGATATGTGAGAGTCAAGAAATGTTTTCCCGCACTATGTTGCGGAGGTTTACATCACGTAATTAAAGGATTAAGGAGACTAATTAATTATTATTGTTATTATGGATAAAGCTTTGGAAAAAAAAACTGATTAGGATTTTTGTTTACATCTGTTTAGTTAAAGTAATAGTTAAAACAGTTCAGAGAAATGAAATTTAAAGCGAGTATTAATACGGTATTGTAACTCGTTTAGCAAGTTAGTTAGTAGAATTAAATCAATTAATCAGTGACATATAAGGTATTAGTGGCCAAGGGTAAATCTAACCAAAGTATTAGTGGCCAGGGATGAATCTAACCAGAAATGCGAATTTGACAAAATTCAGTAATTCACCTTCAAATTTTATATTTGTGTTAAAATTTTTATTATAAATTCGTTTAAAAATTATCATGAACTCATAATTTTCAAAATTTTAAGATCTTAGATCCGTCTTACGAGGGATTTGAAAGTGGTTTGCCTTTCTTTTTTTTCGTTGATTAAGTCGTTATTTGGGTTTGTACTAGTATAGAAAATGATGTATTATATCTTTTTATATTTTAAAATAATTTAATTTTAGTTGTTTTATTCAACTCCTAATGATATGTTTTTATAACTGCACAAAAGAATTGCAACTCTAGGAAAGAAGAAGAGAAAAACAAAGCAATATCAAGAGTTCTACATATATTTGAGACTTTCCTTTCTTGATCCGGGAGGTAAGTTATGTAGACGTACAACTCTTTCTAAATTGTATTTGATCATGAATTATCAAAAAATCAATTAGTAATATGCATGTGTCAGATCTTTTATTTTATTTTACTTTTGTATCGAGTTGAATTACTTTAGATAAATTAAAATAAGATGTATTACAATCAACAAACTATTGTAGATTGAACTCAAGAAGGAGCTTATCATAAAATTTACTTTAGATAAATAATTTAACATCGAAATGAAAAGGAAATTAATTAAGGGTAATATAAGAACATTTATTATTCAATTATTGAGAAGCTTTCTTTTGAGTTAAAATTTGAGGAGTACTCAAAGTTGTGAAACTCGAAAATCTTAAGATGAATTAAAGAGATCAAAATTATACTCCCTCTATTTCATATTAATTGAATTTCTAAGGGATTTTTTATTGTTCAAAATAATTGAATTGTTCAAAGTTCAAGATGGATGTTTGATACTTTTTTTCATATTTGTCCTTTCATTTATTGAAGTTTTATATTTTCTAGTAATAAATCACACTACTTGAAAAATTATATTTATGATTTTACAAAAGACAATAGTGAAAAGTATGATTCAAATTTTATCTTTAAATACTTTTCTTAATATATGTATATTACTTTAAAAATTCAATTAATATGAAATAGATAGAATATCGAAATTATGAGAAGCATGGGCCATGCGGCATGGCCAACATGACTATTCAATCAAAACTTGAAAAAAATCCATTCACATTAGTATGTCTCTTTGTTTACACTTGGCCTTTGGTCCATCACAAATAATAATACCTAAAGGGTAGGTCAACCAAATGTAGAAACTAGTGTTTATGTGGTGAATTGAGCTTGTAAAATGATCTTTATTTAAACACATTCTCCAACAATTGATTAATAAAACAAAGTCCATCCATTCACTTTTATTTATTCAATTTAAATTTTACATGTTTCTTAAAATATAATAATTAATTATGAGCATTTTATTATAATATACATATTAATGATATTTAATATAGGTCTTAGAGATCGTTTGATTTGAATACAAGTTATGATGAATTTAGTTATGACGGAATAAGTTATGATGGAATTAGTTATGATGAGATAAATTGTGATGAGATTATTTCTTATTGAGTGTTTGGTTTGTTGCATTCAAAAAAATATGCATTATATAAATTTTAAATAAATTATTTGTTTACAAAAATACCAATGTGAAAAGTGATGTATAAAAAGGGTTTAAAGGGATATTTTTGTCATTTACCTACTTTATCTCGGAATAAGTTATTTCGGGATTACTATACCACTCAAGAGGAGGGATAACTTATTCCAGTATTAATTATTAATCGCGAGATAAGTTATTCCGGACTTGCTAACCAAACGACAAATTGAGTGGTACTATAATTTAATTCCGAAATTATTTGACCAAGCGACCCCTTAGAAAATAATTTGAAGAATAAATACTCAATGCTAAGGGTAAAACATGATTTATTTATTTTTTTGATATGTTAAAAGTTATAGCAAAAGTGAAAATTTATTATTAGAATAGTAGACAAATAAAAATGTTCAAGGGAATATATGGGGAGATTTCTTTTACTTTCTTTTTTCGATTTATGTGTCACACTTTTTTTAAAATTTGTCTAAAAAATAATGTCACCTTTTTATATTTACAAAAATTTAACTTTAAAATTCTACTTTTATCCTTAGTAAAATAATTTATAGTTACACAAATATCTAAAACTTAAACTTATTTGAGAATTGGGATCATATATTTCAAACATCTTTATTTTTTTCTTAGATTTCATTGCCTAATCAAATGGTATCACTTAGCTTGACTTTTATTGGAAGGGTGGCAGTAGTCGGTGTGGTGTGTAGTGTTGGACTGTGCATTGGTAGGGCCAAATTATTCAATATATAGAGATATTCAAACTTATTTTGTTTATTTTAATTTTACCTTTTCATACAATGAAGGCCCAATTAGCATTTTAAAAGTCATTGTTTGAACTTCATATACTTGATTCTTTTGTGTGGCAAAGATAATTCTTAATTTTTTGATCCGTCAAAAAAAAAATTATTCCAGAAAAAACAAATTCCTTAAAATGAGAAAAATGATGATGAAAGTGGACGAATGACAATTTATATTGATTGTGTCCTCCATACTCCATATTCAGGCAACCCCGTAGTCCATCCTCGTCTTCCGAAAGTGTTAGCACTATCAATAATCGACGTAACGGGCCTTTTCTATACTATTCTTCGAAATGTAATACCCTCTCTCCCTCATTTTCCCTGAAAAATATTTATCTTCGTACCGAACACACCCTTAGTTAGGTGGTGCATATTTTCAGTAATACATATCAAATTCCTATAATGGACTATGATGACTTTCCAGTCAAAGAAAAATATATATTAAAAAAAATGCTTTTAAAAATAGAATATTGGCCCTACCTACACCGACTACTGTGATCACTATTCAATGAATTAAGGTCAAATTTTAAAAGAAAACTTCTATTATAGAATATATGCTTTTAAATAACAGTTATTGAAGAATGTGTTCTGCAGAAGCCCATTTCACCACTTAAAAAACTAGTTCTTCACTTATAGTAAGTTGACCTATTATTTGTGATGGACCAAAGGCCAAGTGCATACATAGGGAAATACCATTTTTAAGTTTTGGAAGAAGGGGCTGGGGGTGGAGTGAATGATTAGGATGGCAACATTTGTGGTTATGAACTTCTAAACAGAAGCATGCACAAATTAAAGGAGGCAATTCAGAATGAAAGACATGCAAATCAAAACAAAACAAGCCGCCTGATAGATAAAATGGCCAAAATACGGAATAGGGAACTGGCTTGTTTTGAAAGATAGGAATCCTTTATAGTATTTTTAAAAAATTAAGCTTGTCACGTCATTAATTTTCTTCGAGAAATACAAAATCCCACTAAAATGACCATTAAAGTGAATAATTTGACATTTCGAAAGACAAAAGAAGTAGATCACTTTGATGGTCAATTACCACGAGTTGAGTGGCCATTCAGGCAATCAACTCTAAAAGAACAATCAAAGAATTATTTGAGGTAACTAGCTTATCAATACAACAACAACAACAACAACCCACTGAAATCCCACTACGTGGGGTCTGGGGAGGGTAGAGTGTACGCAGACCTTACTCCTACCAAGGTAGGACGGCTATTTCCTGGAGACCCTCGGCTCAATGACACCAGTTAATTCAAAAGAAAGTAAAAGTTATGAACACATAATTACTGAAATCTATATACATACTTACATGGGAGAATATATAGTTGGCTTACTATTATACATATATATGTTTAGATAGATTCAAAGCTCCAGGAATATATACACAATTAGAATTCTCTGTACCTCATATAATGGCCTGGTGAATAGACCTCAAATGGCTATAGCAATCGTCGCTGCTGCTGAAGAATACCAAACAAACCCAGCAGACATGTTTTCCGCACTTGCACTCGATATGATTGCAGCCATCCACCTTTTCTATCGTGAACCCGCAAACAGGACATTTCTTCACATTCTCTTTCCCCTTGGCCCATTCCTTTAGAGAGAAATCTGGGTCGTCCTTGAACACCTTGTACTTCTCGCATGAGATGTAGGGGTGATACTCTAGGTGGCAACTAGTACACGTCTCCACATAACATGCACCACAGACAAAAGGTGCACCAACTTCTCCTGATTCGGTAACATGATAAAGTGAAGGGCAGTCGGGGGTAGGGCAAAACCGGTAGCGACCTCCACTTGCTGCTACAAATGCCCCCAAAGAAGCCCTGAAAAGTTCCTCCAACTTATCACTCGACAACAGAGACCTCAAATCAGAAACTAGAATATGTGCCCCACAACCTTTATGCATACAGCATAGCGGGAAACCTTCACGGCTTCTGATTGCAGACTCGCACTGCTCCAGCAAGCACGACTGACAGAAGGTGTGGGAACAACCTTCAAGTCTGTACGCATCCTCCAGTTCACACAAGCAAATGGGGCAGTCAGTCTCATCGTCCATCATTTGACTTGGAAGACCGCTTTGAGCAATTTCAGAAATTATCTCCTCAACTTTTTGCTTCATGTCTTTGGTACCTTTGATTGAGATGCAATGGCGCTTGGTGTTCAGAGAGAATTCTGCATCGGGCACCTTTAGTTTGAGACCCCTAAGATCTGGTCCAAAACTCTGAACAACTCTTTTCATCAGGTCAAGAGGCAAAAGTCCTCCACGAAGATGCACTTCAAGTTGCTTGCTTTCATGTAGTGCCAGAAGGGAGTTAACAAACTTCCGCTCAGCCATATCAATCTTGTCGGAGGAACCAAAGATTTTCACAGAAAGGCTATGCCTGTCAAAAAGAATATAGGTTCCCGTTTCCTGCTGAACCATCTTCATGATATTAGTCCCTTCCCTAGAAAATAG
The DNA here is from genome assembly GCF_947179165.1 of Solanum dulcamara. NCBI lineage: Eukaryota > Viridiplantae > Streptophyta > Magnoliopsida > Solanales > Solanaceae > Solanum > Solanum dulcamara. The sequence continues at coordinate 71,856,534 of NC_077246.1, read as the reverse complement.
AAGTTGAACAACAGTTGGAGAAATTCCCACATGATCCACAATCTTGCCTTTCATCAGTTGCTCCAATGGCCTTCTCAATTCTGCCACAATCTTTGTAGCACTTGCAGATATTTTAACCCTATAAGAACCATTCTCATTTCTCTCCAGATTGCACTCCACACCTGCAAAACAATCCCAAAGTCTTCTCAGCAGCCAAGTATCACCTGATCAACTTGTCTCCGAAATTTTTGTACTGTTAAAAGTTTATAAAAGAAAATTGTTTTAATAAACCTTGTTCTCATTATATCCTATATTTTTCTGCATCACCAGAATGGAACTGGACAGAAATGTAGAGAAGGTAATCCATAGTATGCAAGAATGCTTTTTCCAATTACCGTTTAGAATTTGACCAGACAAAAGGTTATTGCTCTGTACAAGGCAAGTAATCATCAGATTAACACCGAATCTGGGAGCCAATAGTAAAGGTTTATGATAGGGCTCAGGTACTTTTTTTTAATCAGAAGACAACTGTTTAACTCCAACGGCGTGATAGTATTAGACAACTTTTGATATTATGGAGCAAATAGTTTCAAGTTGTAGCTTTTATTTAGTATCTACTTTACTTTCAAATGAAGGATACAAATCCAATTTCATCCTGTTCTAGATAATAAGGAAACAAAAAAGTGACAGCAACAATTTGGATCAGTGGAAGCAATGATGTAGACTAACTCTGTCACCTAAATTAAATAACATAAAAGCCACTGCTCAATAGTTTATTTCCCACTTCGCCATGCCTTTTTAAAGAAGCAATTCAGCAAAGATGATCATTAATTAAATTAAAATTTTCAAAACAAAAAAAAACACAAAATAGAAATATAAAATAGAGCAGTTAAGCTACCATTTCTTCGCTGGAGGCATGCAATTAAAGAATCCAGCTGGTTCCTAATAACATGGTAAACTGGTGCAGGACAGGAAACCGAACTCTGAAACTGTTGCTGACATCTTATCTTCTGCCAGGGAAGACATCCAGATAAAACCTTGCCATCAATATGATCCAAAGCCTGAGCTGCTTCAAGATGAAGCCTTCCATCAAACATGATAGACGCTCGCATGTAAGTGTCCTTTGGTTCTGGTTGGAAGACCTGAACACGAATAGACTGGAAAAAAGGTGTTTTTTTAGGCATGAAGGGGGATATTTCTCTCCTAAGTGCTTCTTCACAAGCTGCAACTGGAGGATTTTCCACAGCACTTCCTCTTACAAAGAAAAAATCCAGAATTTTCCCATCTGTTGCTCCACTCAAAACCTCAAGTACCTCTGTCTCAGAAAGATCGGTATTAAGTCCTGATATTACTATGCTATCAGAGCACTTATTGCTTAGCTTTGAACGGATAGTGTTTCCACCTATCATTACAAAAGAGAAATCTTTTACCATAAAACCAACATCATTTGGCTCACATTTTACAATAGCTACACCGTTACAGCATCTACGAGGCCAATTTACTCTAGCTCTGAGGACAGAGGAGAACTGCTTTTGATCATTAGAAAATACACACCTCGAAGGAATAACTTTTAGAAAGCCACCACTACATTCTACCTGATTCAACAACATAGCTTGTTTAGCAGCATCAGGGGAAAGAAATGTTACCCTTCCCCATCTGTTCTCCTCATTGTTGTGGCCAGTACCTGAGGACTTGTGCACTGCACAAATATCACCTGATGTGTTTCTCTCCAAAAACATCAGCAGTTCCTTATCATCAACTGCTTTTGTATTTGAATGAAATATGTCAACAGCCAAGATTCTCTTCTTAAGCTCCAAATGTTTAACAATTGCACCAGCTCCAAAGAGGACTACTGAGGCCGATGCAGCCGATCCACCACTGAATAGACATTTCTCCAAGCATTCATTCTGCAACAACTTGCTTTCATACTCTAGTGCATCATTCACTTGGCCCAAAACATTCTCCATGTCACTGGATGAAGCATATAACAAAACCTCATTCTTATCAACATTAACTTGAATGCCAATCCTCTCATCCATATATTTAGTTCTAATGCGTGAAACAAGGTTATTGATACTACTGTTGGATTTTCCACAGAATCTTTTCAATAGCATGCTCCCGAAACCTGTCAAAACTTTCTTTTCCAGCTTTTGGGCATCCATCTCCAGAAAATTAAACAATGGGGAAGGACTAAGAGCAGAAAGATGACTAAACTCAAATGCAGTAACACAGACCAGATACTCATTAGCTGCAGAAAGGATTTCACCAAAAACTACCCAGGTTGGTCGTCGATCAAAATTTAACAGCGAACAGGATGGATGTAGTTGGATGTACTTCCCACTGAGTGGAACTTCATAACCTAGTTGATCATATCCAGAATACATAGCAACATTCTCTGCAAGTGAAGAAAGTATTATACTTTTCAAAGTTTCATCATGCTCGGTATGCACCTGAGGATCCCAACGCCAGTAGCTTGCAATAATGATATTAAGTTCGCTCTTGAGGCAAGCTTCCAGTTCTTGCACAGTCTCCTGGCATCTTCTCATGGATTTGGCATTGATGCTATTATCCCAACACCAGGCATTCTTCCCTTCCTTAGGCACAGCCTCCCATTCCCTATATACAGAAAGTAAAGTGAAGAGATCACCATTTGGATGGCAAAATTGCACCTTCAAGCAATCAGATTTTAGCTTGTCTCCTTCGGAACCAACCCTACAAAAGATGCTGCTGGAATTAGCCATAACAGCAGCCAGAACAACACCTTCTCTACCCAAATGTTGATTAAAACAACTGAGGATCAATTTGCCTAACCGAGGTTCAATACCCAACTTGATTATTTTGTGTCCTTCTATAGTTAATTCATAAGCATTATCTTTTAGCCCAACAGCTCCTAACTGTACCAGATTTCTGGTGGCCATCTCAATAGCTTTAGGGCTAGGTGCGTCAACAAAATCAAAATCCTGCACATTCTTGATGCCCAGGGCAAGAATCCTCAGCACTGCAACACCAAGATGAACCTTGCGAATTTCAGGTTCCTGATGATGAGACATACCTTCAAAATCACTTTCTGAGTACAGTCTATAGCATCTTCCTGGTTCAGTTCTCCCAGCACGGCCAGCCCGCTGCTTAGCTGAGCTCTGGCTGACATTGCATATCCTGAGAATACTCATGCAAGTGCCAGGCTCAAACCTGCTTTCTTTGACCATGCCAGAATCAACAACATATTTAACCCCTGGAATTGTCAATGATGTCTCAGCAACATTTGTAGTGAATATTACCTTTCTCTTTCCCGGAAAGCTGAGAAAAACTCTATGCTGCTCTTCATAGGATAGTTTGCCATGTAAAGGTAAAGCAATGGCTGACAATGTTTGAAACTTCTCACAAGCCCACTCAACTTCAATCTGAGAAGTCAAGAAAGCAAGAATTATTCCCTCTCCCTCGGTTTCATGGATTTCAGTCACCATCTTGACAACATCATACACATAGGACGAGATTGGGCCAACACCAAGACATCCAGTGGATTCACAGGGAACATACTCAATATCAACCGGAAAAGTTCTACCAGCCACGTGGAATGTTCCACAGCCAAAGAAGTAATCCGTAAGCTGGGCTGCATCAGCTGTGGCAGACATAATAACTAGCCTCAGATCTAGCCTCTGAAGGAGAAGATTCTTTATCAATGCTAAAAGTAGATCAGTGTTTAGGCTTCTTTCATGTGCCTCATCAACTATGATACATGAAATCTTGGACAAAGTCTTATCGACCATATAGTGCTGTAGAAGGCAATGATCCGTCATAAATACTACCTTTGAATCAAACTTATGACCAGATGAATATGACGGATAGCAGATGACAGAGGTATCTTCGTAACACCCTTCACTTTCCTGTTTCACCCTTTGTGCCAAAGAATTCGCTGCAAGTTTCCGAGGTTGAGTGCAAACTATAGACCCATTACCAGTTACCCCGCAATCAGCAAGGAATTGAACCAATTGAGTACTTTTTCCTGATCCAGTCTCACCAATTAAGACAGTCACCTAAAAGATACAACCATCTAGATTATAAAAGTAATAAATATATAAGAAAAACAAAGAAAGAAGCTCAAACAATTAAACTCAAATGATTGGTAAGTAATTAATATTACACAAGTACGCTAGGAGCAATCAAAAGATCTTCAGGAAAAAGGAATTCAACAGTCTAAAATATCCTTTTTCACAAAGTCAATATCAAAACGGCATTTGTGATTAAATGTTAGACTGGATTGAAAGGAAACAATTACTATCTTCTTGATAATGTGAAACACTACTTATTTTGGACCAAAATGAAAAGATAAAAGAACCACTTAATATGTCCCTGATCCCTGAGGGAGTACTATTGTTTATTTTTAGAGGGAGTGCTATTGTTTATTTTTACGGATAATTTAAGTGACCTCTCCTCAGGTTTCTCTTTATAACCCTGATCTTCCTCATAGTTACAATATTACACTTACCTAACTTAATTAGATTTTTATTGTAACAATTCCTTTAATATATTTATTATAAATACTAAGAAATTAAATTTGACTAATTTACCCTAACATATTTTTTAAAATTTAGTAGATGTTTTTAGAATTAAAAATCTAAATTAATTGGCAATTCAGCTGGCTCCTTACTCTGTGAAAAATGTTGCCTTCCACATTTTTCTTCCAGTGGAAAGAAAAACATTTTATAATGATGATGAAAGTTCTAATGTTAATGAGAACAGATTTCCTTGGATTTGTTGGGTTCAGTTGTTTGCACAAAATTGTGGATTACATGGATTGGAACTACAAAAGCATATACTGATATATACCCATTATGGTACCTAGTCGGAACTTATCCATTGGCAAGGATATAGGGCTATCAATGCCGATATCTGTTACCACTGAAAACAATAGCTTTTAAGTAAAATAAAAAGCTTCTGCTTTGGTTAGGGCTACCCCTTCTCACTGCTGACCTTTTCATCATTTCATGTGCATAAAGTTGTAATATCCACTGTGATAGTAGGAATTCTTCTCATATAGCACTGGTCTCTTCACAAAAATCAATTACTGGAGAGAAACCAACAAGAATGGGCCATTCTGCATCTATGAATCCTCAGGCTTTTTGTTTGCAGAGTAAGGTAGAGGATAAGCCCTCACACAAGGTATAGTTGCTCTAAGGCATTCTCTATGTCACAAGTTTGTGTATTCTCATAAATGCAATGGGACGGGGAAGGGAGAGGAGCATTTGGTTGGTTTGCGTACACGCCTGCTCTCCCCATACCCCCCCCCCCCCAAAAAAAAAAAAAAAGAAGAAATTATCCGACCTGGTGCATGCACCAAACTATGAGCCTGTTTGGATGGACTTATAACTTATGGCTAATAAGTCAAAAACCATGATTAGGATTTTTAAATTATGACTTTTGACTTATTGTTGTTATTCTGGCTTAAAAGCGAGTGCTTAAGAACACACTTATATTTCAACCAAACACTACAAAACTGCTTAAAGCACCTAAAATAAGCCAATCCAAACAGGCTCTATGTTAATTTACCATAGTTAATGGTACAGTTAAAGGATAAAAGTGAGGTAAGAACGCATATAAGCCAACCATGGTTAACTGATAAAACTTATGCACAAAACACATGTCATATACTTATTACTTTGGCTAATGAACTATGGTGCAAGTAAGTATTCATGCTACTGCTATTCAACACGGTAATAACGAGAAGGATTTAAGTTTTTTACATATTCAACAGGGCGATAAACTAATAATGGATATAAGTACACCAACAATGTAAAGATTTTTTACACCATCAATAATTTTAAACTGCAAGTTAGTCATCAATTTTTACTTGGTTACCAACTAATGCTTATAAGGAGATTTACATGTAATCACCAACAAGTGACCTGATTGTCTAAACTCTATGAGATTAAAAACATGAATAGATTAAGCACCTGTTGATGATGTATTTGCCTCAGTATCTGCTGCCGGAAAGCGAAAATTGGCAAGCCATCATCAAGCCTACGACACTCCCTCTTCATCAAACAATGAATTTTACTCCAATCAAACTCTATCCCAATCTTAAACACCCTTGAACCCTCCTCCTCCTCCTCAAAACCCGTCTCCTCCAAATGTCGAATAATACATTCAATTCCTGTTTTAAACTCCTCTATCCTCTTCCTTATCAAATCACTCTCCTTCTCAAGACCTTCCCTTTTCTTCAGAAACTCATTACACACCCTCAAATTATTCCTGTTCTTCAGTAATCTCGACAATTCAGTAATTTCATCACGCAACAATTCCAATTTCTTCTTCCGCTTTTGTAACAATTCACCCTCTACTAACAACATTTTCAACTCCTCCAAAAATACCATTTTTACCCTACCCTTCAATTCATCCTCATCAGATGGAACCTCAACGTTTCGTTTAACCCATGGAGTAAGCGAATGGCTGCCTGCAAGCCTCATTCTCCATAATTCCACAATCACTTCAAGCGTTTCGCTCCATTGATCATACGACAGTGACCCAGAAAGGAACCCTTTGCTAAAAACAAACGAACTTCGTGGGGCAAACGGTAATTTCTCAATTAAAGCATCTAATGCGTACCGGTTGATTCTCCGGTTACCGGAACGAAGCTGGATTACGAAATTCGGCGACTTGTGCGAATGTCCCGGCGGCCGATCAAGCTCGTAACTCGAAGAATAATAACCAGGACGACATGGCCGGTTATTTGACGGACGATAACTGTGCTGGTGATACATCGCCGGTGCCGGGAACCGGCGATTGTAGGAGGAAGAATCATGCATTTTACGGTAAAAGGGTTTACAGAGTACAGTCAGTGAAAGAAGTTTCTAGCAAAAACGTAACCATTTAAAAAGAGGGTTTTAAACTTTTAATGAAGGGTTTTTGCAGTTGGCACAAGTTGAGTTGGAAATGAATTATTTAAATACACAACGTATATTAGAATATTTTCTAAAATTTTCCATCATTTGAAAAAAAATATAAAAAATTTTATTCTATCATATACTCTAATACATCACGCAATGTATTCGATCGATATGTGATGTATCGGGATGTCAAATACATCACTTTAATCGATGTATCAAGACGTGATTTATTCGAATTTCACAAAATTTAAGAATTTTTTGTAATTTGAAAAATAGTAGAAATTGTTTGGGGGGAGGAAGCACCACAACTAAAGTTTGATATGATGAAAATATTGAAAATAAATTGGACACGAAAATTTTACGTGGAAACCCCTCTAAAAGATAAAGGGGAAAAACCACGGGGTAGAAGGATCTCACTATTTTAATATGGAGTATACAGTTCTCAAATACAAGGAGAAAACAATAATTAACACTTCTCTCTTGTAAAAGGAACAACTACTAAAGAGGACACTCAAGACTACAATATTTATCTTGGTGTATAACTCTCTTTGTATTCTTACTCTCTCTTTCTGGGATGGGATAAATGAGGGCAAAAGGTCTTCTATTTATAGGAAATTAGAAACGCGTAAAATCCGCGTATTGAACCTCCCTTTTTGACTACGCGTTCAAAACGCGTTTTGTTCCTTTTTTGACTATGCGTTCAAAATGCATTTTGACTATCTTGCATTCTCCCACTTGAAGATTTAATTGAGAATCAATTAAGTCTTCACACCATCCTTTCTACCCAATTACTGCAATGTTACGTTTCTGCTAGGCCAATAGAAGATCGACACCATATGAACTTGTTACTGTTGATTGGCTTTATAAACATATCTGCTAGGTTGTCATTAGTGTGAATTTTCTGAATATCCACACTGCCTTCTTCCACCTTCTCACGAACAAAGTGATATTGAACTCGTATGTGCTTTGTCCTTAAATGAAATGCTGGATTCTTTGCAAGATGCAAAGCGCTCTGACTGTCACAAAACAAAGCAACCTTCTCTTGTTTGTGCCCGAGCTCCTCCAGTAACATCTGCATCCATATTGCCTCTTTGCTAGCTTGTGTAGGTGCCACATATTCTGCTTCTGTCGTAGATGTAGCCACGATAGATTGCAGTTTTGAAACCCAGCTTACAGCTCCTCCAGCAAGAGTAAACACATAACATGTGGTGGACTTGCTCTTATCAAGATCACCTGCATAATCTGAATCAACATAACCTTTAACATTAAAGTCTGATCCTTCATAACACATTGCAACATCTGAGGTACCCTTGATGTATCTCAGGATCCTCTTAACAGTATTCCAATGCTCTCTACCAGGATTAGCCATGTATCGACTAACCACTCCCACTGCTTGTGTAATGTCAGGTCTTGTACATACCATAGCGAACATTAAACTTCCCACTGCTGATGCATACGGTACTCGAGACATCTCCATCCTCTCTGCTTCATTGCTAGGACACATACTTGAGGATAACTTGAAATTAATAGGAAGTGGGGTAGAAATTGACTTACAGTCTTGCATCTTGAAGCGTCTCAAGATTTTCTTCAAGTAGTTCTTTTGAGAAAGCCAAATCTTCCTATTATTTCTGTCTCGGTGAATTTGCATCCCTAGAATCTTGTTTGCTGGTCCCAAGTCCTTCATTTCAAACTCCCTAGCCAACTGTGCCTTTAAATTTGTGAGACGATCTTTGTTGGGGCCTGCTACCAACATGTCGTCAACATACAACAGCAAAATAACAAAATCTTCATCACCAAATCTCTTGTAATAAACACAAGGATCTGAACTATGTCTGTTGTATCCAAGGCTTATAATGAAGGAATCAAATCTCTTATACCAACATCTCGGCGCCTGTTTGAGACCGTATAGAGATTTGTTCAACCTGCAAACCAAGTTCTCTTTTCTCTGTTCTTCAAAACCTTCTGGTTGGAGCATATAAATTTCTTCTTCAAGTTCTCCATGAAGAAATGCAGTTTTGACATCTAACTGCTCCAAGTACAAGTCAAATGTAGCACACATCGCCAGGACCACTCGAATTGTTGTGAGTCGAACCACCGGAGAAAATATCTCATTAAAGTCTATACCTTCTTTCTGAGCGAATCCTTTCACCACCAATCTTGCACGATACTTCTCCACTTGATCATTACCATTGCGTTTGATCTTGTAGACCCATTTATTTCCAATGGCCTTCCTTCCTTGTGGTAATTGAACAAGATCCCATGTTTTATTTTTATGAAGAGCTTCAATTTCTTCTTGCATTGTTGCCACCCACAGAGATGATTCTTGGCCTTTCATAGCCTCGTGAAAAGCTGAAGGCTCTCCATCTTCTGTTAGTAGACAGTATGCAATATTACTCTCCATAGAATAATCTGAGTGCCAAGCTGGTTCTCTTCTCTCCCTAGTTGACCGTCGAACTTGTGGAGTTTTGATCTCAGCTTGCTCTTGTTCTTCGTGCTCTGGTGCTGCTTCAGAAGAAACTGGAACTTCTTCTATTTCTTCAACTTCAACTATAGTAGTCTCTGATTTTTCTTTTGAAGTGCTACCTTCTTTTGCTTGTATCTTGTTTTCAACAAATACAACATCCCTGCTGATTACCACCTTGCGGGCTGTGGGATCCCACAAGCGATACCCCTTGACTCCATCAGCATACCCTAAGAAAATGCATTCCCTGGATTTTGGATCCAACTTCGATTTTTCTTGGGTGTTGTACATAACATAAGCAGGACTTTCGAATATATGTAAGCGAGAATAATCAGCTGGTTTTCCTGTCCACATCTCCATTTGCGTTTTCAGATCAATTACGGTTGATGGTGACCGATTGATCACATAACAGGCAGTTTTGACTGCTTCTGCCTAGAATGGTTTTTCCAACCCTACAGTTGCCAACATAGCTCTTGTCCATTCCAATAAGGTTCTGTTCATCCGCTCTGCTACTCCATTTTGTTGTGGAGTATATGCCACCGTGAACTGTCGTTTAATACCTTCTTGTTTACAGAAGTTATTAAATTCATCACCAGTGTATTCTCCTCCATTATCTGTCCTCAAACACTTGATCTTTTTCTCAGATTCAAGTTTCACCCGCGCTTTGAATTCTTTGAAAACTGAAAAAACATCTGCCTTCCTCTTGATTGGATACACCCAACTTCTCCTGGAGTAATTGTCGATAAATGACACGAAATATTTCGCTCCTCCTAGAGACTCCACCGGTGCTTGCCAGACATCAGAGTGAACCAGATCTAGTATTTCCTTACATTTAGCAGAGGAACTGCTAAACTTCAGTCTATTTTGCTTGCTGGTAACACAATGCTCACAAAAGGGTAGTGAAACCTTTTTGAGCCCTGGAAGAAGTTTTTGCTCAGCAAGAATCTTCAAACCTCGTTCCGACATATGGCCAAATTTACGATGCCACATTATCGTTGATTCTTCAAATGAACTTGCTGACGCGGTTGATGCTTTTCCTTCTTGGTGTGTTTCACCTTTAAGCACATATAGATTTGCAGCAAGTTTTTCTGCTTTCATCACTCCAAGCGCTCCTTTGGATATTCTCATGACTCCACCATGAGTCTTATACGAATATCCATTATCATCTAGTTGTCCTAAAGACAATAGATTCTTCTTTAAGTCTTTTACATGTCGTACCTCCTGGATGGTGCGAATCCTGCCATCATACATCTTTATTTTGATGGACCCAATACCAATAACATCCAAAGCATGATCGTTTCCCATGAACACAGACCCTCCTGAGATAGGATTATATTGATGGAACCATTCTCTCCTGGAAGTCATGTGCCATGTTGCTCCTGTGTCCATGATCCAGACATCAGCAAAACATTTTCTTCCTTCATTATTTGATATTGCCTCACTACATATAATATCGCCATCATCCGAGGTACATGCAACATTCCCTTGAGCATTTGATGGCTCATGGTTTTCACTCTTCTTCTTGAACCGACAATCTTTCTTGAAGTGCCCTTTCTTGCCACAGTTGTAGCACTTGATATTCTTCTTACTTCTTGATTGAGATCTTCCATGATTGTGACTCCCACTGGGGCCACGTTCCGTTGGTATTCCTCTCACCATCATCAAAGCTTCAGCTTGCTGCGAACTTGCTTGTCTGTCTTCCTTATTTTTACGCCTATTTTCTTCTTTCAAGACAGCGGCTGCAATTTCATCGAAAACTAGACTGTCTGTATTGTTCGTCAGGTTGATGATGAGTTGATCATACGAGTCAGGCAGACTTTGAAGTAGAAGCTCCGCACGTTCAGTACCCTCTATTTTGCAACCCATTATTGTAAGTTGCGAAAACAGAGTATTCAAAGTATTGATGTGTTCAGTAACTGACATGGACTCTGCCATTCGAAGAGTATACAATCTTCTTTTTAAGAAGATTTTATTATGTAAAGACTTGGTGTAACACCCCTAAAAAATTTTCCCTAAGATTTGGGCCTTCTTTGTCTACGTGTGGGTCCCATCGCATTTATTTCGAAGTATGTGCTTGAGTTAAGATGAGTCCCTGAGGAGTTTAAGAGCGTCGGAGGTGATGTGGGGTCATTGAGGACCCCTAGGACCGATCTAAGTCCAAAAGATCCATCGTGACTAAGTTTAGGACGAGTTCATGTAAGGGTCGACTTTTAACGACCCTATCTTTTGAAAGACGTATATCTAGTGGCCCACGACCCATCAAATTAAAGGTCGTCGAGTCTTCTTTCCAACGCTACCAAGAACGTAAATTTTGGAGTTCGGAGTCAAAGGATATGATGATCCGAAGATGAACTAGCACGACAGGAATTTCATTTTTGGCCTGGGTTGCAACTGCTGGGGAAATGGCCTTGGCGCTGTAAGGGCGCAATGCGCCACTATCGCGCCAGAAACATGCCTCAGTAGTTTGGTCCCTGGCGCGACGCGCCACTAAAAGTTGTGCAGGGTTTTTCAGGCCAAATTCCCAGAATTCAAAACAATGGCCTTGGCGCTGTAAGGGCGCGATGCGCCACTATCGCGCCAGAAACATGCCTCAGTAGTTTGGTCCTTGGCGCTACGCGCCACTAAAAGTTGTGTAGGTTTTAGGCGTAATTGGCCTTGGCGCTGTAAGGGCGCGACGCGCCACTATCGCGCCAAGGGCGTTTTGGCCTTATTTATCAGAATTTTGGAGGAAAGGCAATTTGGGAATTGTCCCAAATTATATATACCCAAGCCTTGTATATTTTGGGACCATTTTCCTTCAGCCCCATTCTCTCTCTAGAAAAAGCCCTAGAAAGCCTATCTCTCTCTTTCTCTTCTTCTTCTTCTTCTCCATTTCCAACAAGGAATTGTTCCAAGAGCTTCAAGACCTCAAGCTTCCATTGAAGACCCAACCACAAGGTTTTCTTCAAGTCTATTCTAAGGTATGTAAGGCTATCCAAAATATGGGTTGAGTCCACCCATGTGCCCTATTCTTGTTTTGAGGCTAGATATCCATGAAAATGGAGTTTCTTGGTATGGTACATGTTTGAATGAGTATTATTCCCATCTTATTTAATTATTTATGTATTAATGTTGTTGAGCTAAGAGGTTCCTAAAATGAGCCTTTATGTGGGTATGAGATGATGAAGAAATGAGTTGCTAAATATGTTTTATTGGTCTTCTTAATTATGTAGACTTGATAAAGTATACTATTTTCTTAAACATGTTGCTTATTATAAAAATGTCGATTTGAAGTCTTGAGGATGTGATGAGTCACAAGGATTTTCTCAAATGGATGGAGGTAATGATTGATTATATCTAGATGATATTATATATGTGCATTTAAAACTTCCTTGAAGATATGATTGAGATTGAACATTGAGATTGAGATTTGATTGTGATAGAGTTGATGAGTTGACAAGGTTGTAATGAGACTTGTTGATATGAGTTGATTAAGTTGATTTGATGGAGTTTTATGAGCATTGAGTCTTGGGAGGAGTATCGAGCACCGAATTGGGCAAGAGTATAGTCCATACTCAAACTCAATACCTGTGTTGACAAACGTAGGGGGGATTGAACCGTTAAAGTCGGATGCTTCCCCAAGAGCTTTTGTCCTGACATTATAGGACCTGGTTGGATTGGATCCATGAGTGTTCGTCGTTCATGCCCTGGCAAGGTATGAACGAGCGTGGCAATGACGTCGTTTCGTTGTACCTTCACTGGCTTGTAAGTGTTGGTTGTCGGTTAAGAGAAACTCCCAAATATGTTTTGATAGTAATCTGAGTCAAATTGAGTTGAATTGTATATGATTGGTCTAGTCTAAATCATATTCTTGTTTGGACTTAGGACATTTGATTGAGTTGTCATTCCTTTTTGAGTTGAGCTCCCGAGTTGATTTATTCTTCCTTAATGTTCGTTGTATTCGGCCATTTTACATACTCGTACATTCCATGTACTGACGCCATTTGGCCTGCATTATTTCATGATGCAGAGACAGGTACTAGAGATCATCAACCGGCGCTCCGTTGCAGATCCACATACACTTCCAGCCAGTCGGTGAGTCCTCCTAGTTTCCGGAGGATATTGTGCCTTATTGTACAGTTTTGATTGTCTTTTCTTTATTCAGATTGTCGGTAGCCATGGACTTGTCATTGTCACCTTTTAAACTTGAATAGAGGCTTCATAGACTGGAGTGTGGGAGGTCGAGCAGTCATTTTGAGAAGTCCTATTTTGATTATCTTCTTTGATTGTAAATGTTTGGCCTTCGGCCCTTATGTTATGAGACGTAATTTCCTTAATTGAGTTTCCGCTAAGAGAATGTGCTTGAATGAATGAGTGACTGTACCAAGTGGTTCGCTCGGAGGTCAGAAATGGCATTCGGGTGCCGGTTACGTCTAGGGTACTCTCCCGGGGCATGACACTTGGCCTCATACAACCCTGTAAGAGTATCTCATATTTCCTTCGCCGTCCGCTTTTCTGCCACACTAGACAATACTTGATCAGCTAGTGCCAAGTGTAGATCAGCAACTGCGTTGCTGTCTATGTCGTTCCACTTGCTGTCATCAACAAAGTCTGTGGGCCTGCCTTCAATTGCAGCTAAGCAATTGTCTTTTCTCAATATCGCTTTTATTTTCATTTTCCATAATGAGAAATTAGTCCCATTGAACTTTTCAACATCAAACTTTGTTGTACTCGACATTATTATTTGCTTCACACCCTTCTAGATCATTTCTGAATATTTTTGCGAACAATCCTGACAAACTGTACCGTCACCGAAATTTACTATTCACGTGAATAGTACTATTCACCGAATTTTACTATTCACGAAAATTTACTATTCACGAATAGTATCTTCTCATAAAATAGATAGAATAACCGAGGGCTCTGATACCACTGTTGGGGGGAGGAAGCACCACAACTAAAGTTTGATATGATGAAAATATTGAAAATAAATTGGACACGAGAATTTTACGTGGAAACCCCTCTAAAAGATAAAGGGGAAAAACCACGGGGTAGAAGGATCTCACTATTTTAATATGGAGTATACAACTCTCAAATACAAGGAGAAAACAACAATTAACACTTCTCTCTTGTAAAAGGAACAACTACTAAAGAGGACACTCAAGACTACAATATTTATCTTGGTGTATAACTCTCTTTGTATTCTTACTCTCTCTTTCTGGGATGGGATAAATGATGGCAAAAGGTCTTCTATTTATAGAAAACTAGAAACGCGTAAAATCCGCGTATTGAACCTCCCTTTTTGACTACGCGTTCAAAACGCGTTTTGTTCCTTTTTTGACTACACGTTCAAAACGCGTTTTGACTATCTTGCAGAAATAGAATGTAATTAGTTCTTAACAAAATGAGATTTGTGTAATTTCTACTAAAAAATACTTGATAGAAAATGCAATCGAAATCGCCCAATTCAATAAATTTCAAATTAATCGAATTTTAATATATATATTAAATACCTAAAGAATATTAAAAATTGGGAAAAGGATAAATATATACTCATGACTTTGCATGTGATATATCCTCATTAAAAATATGAAGCATTTACACCTTGTCCGTCGTTTATCAAAACTCTAAAACATAATTACTCTTTTCGTTAACAAACTCATTGAATTAGAAAAAAAATAATCTTAAAACTTATTTTTACTTCTAAAAATACCATGTAACCTTTAAAAGATTATCTTATCCACTTTATTTTATCTCTTCAGGCCCAATTTAGTTGAAAAAATGAATGTTCATGTGATAATGTGCTTGAACACATCTTATTAATAAAGTATTCATATGACAATTTGCATTTTTAGAAAATTAATTTTTTATTTGTTACTTTGTCTTGTCATTGTCGAGTCCAATTCACATATTAGACCTTTCAGATGAATGTATTTATGAGGCCAAACAAAAATCAAGTTAAATAATTAGATGATCACAAATAAAAGTTAAAGTGTTCAACTATTAGTGGAATCACGATATTATTTTAGATAAAAAATAAAAAAATACGGATAAAAATAAGATTTCTTGCACTCAAAATTGACTTTGAGATACATAATTTGCTGCATTAAATACTTATGTTTAAGAGACACATTATAATTAAGTTAAGATGTCTAGATGATGATCACTGGATTAATTTAATTATCAAATAGATAGTTGAGGCAAAATTAAAGTGTATCTATAGATTTTGCTAGAAATAAAATATGAGGAGGTTGAAAAAAAAACAATCAACTAAATATCAGCCTTTGCGGCACACTTATGTAATTGAGAAAAATAATATAAAGGTATAATACATAAATATGCCCTTTAGCTTGACTTCATTTACATTTATGCTCTCTAATTTTGGGTGTACATAAGTACACTTAAACTTATATAAAATTGAACAAGTAGACACACGTGTCCTACATGGCACAATACACGTAGGATACCACGTGGGACACAAAATTGCCATGTAGGATGTCATATAGGACGAATGTGTCTATTTGTTCCAATTTTAGATAACTAAAGTGTCTACTTGTGCACTAGTTAAGTTAAATGTCATAGTTGTCAGTTGAAACAAGTTAATGGTCATATTTATGTATTATACCTAATGTAAATGTTAGTTCTTGCTTATGTGAAGTCGTGAATATAGGAAATCTTAGCCTCCAATTCTTTTTCACGTTCATACAATAATAATAACAATTGCCTTTTTCATTTGAATTTGGTTGAATGTATTATATTTTGGAATTAAAAGAAATAAAGATCACAATAATAAAATAGATTTTAAAAAATGTGAAATTACACATGAGTCTTGAAAACAGTCTCTGGCAGAAATGCAAGGTAAAGCTGCATACAATATAATCTTGTAGTCGAGCCTTCTCGAACTCTACATATAGCGAAAGCTTAGTACACTGGGATGCCCCTTTGAAATTAATTATGAGAGCGTGCGTGTATATTGTGTCATATTTTATTTTCTTTGAGAGAAAACCTTAAAATTTCTGCCATTTTGTGCTAATTTAGTGAATGTGTGTTGTGCTTTCTTTTCTTTTACGTGTAACACGGCCTTACAAACTTGATTTGAAAGATTGACTTTTCTCTTAACAAAATAATGAAAATTGATGGCAACATTTATTCTTTCTATTATGACCTTTTATTTCTTTTTGTGAAACACAACCCAACTAGTGTCAACTATCAATAAGAAAAATGGACAGATTCTTTTTTTTCTTTTTGCTACTTATTTTCCTCCTCTGTATGAATCTGTTTTCACATTTTGGAAATTATAGTCTATACTTTTCAACATTTTAAGTATTTGGTTTGGTGCTATATATATATATATATATATATATATATATATATATATAGTGGAGTAACTTTGATCATTGGAAATACCACACACACAAACAATCCATTTCCAGTCTCTACATATGGAGAAACAGATTTTCTTATTGATTCTTTTCTTTCTAATTCAATTTTCTATATCACTTGCTTCCTCAAATGAGACTGACCAACAAGCTTTACTAGCTTTCATAAATCTTGTTACAAGTCCCAGTCATTTTTTGGCCATTAATTGGACCAACAATACTTCTTTTTGCTCTTGGTTCGGTGTCACTTGCAGTTCAAAAAGGCAAAGGGTTGTGGCCTTGGCTCTTCCTAATTTGCAACTGCAAGGCACAATTTCCCCATCTTTGGCCAATTTGTCCTTTCTCAGTGTTCTCAATCTCGACAACAATCAGCTCCAAGGAAGTATACCAGCAAGTTTATTTCAACACCGCAGAGTTCAAGTAATTTCATTGGCTTTCAATAAACTCGGTGGTGAAATGTGGAAAGGGCCATGGTATGTACCCGAACTCAGGGTCTTTGATCTCACCAACAATAGCCTCACGGGTATAATCCCTCCTTCTATTGGAAATGCCACAAAAATGATGAACTTTAATTTGTCTGGGAATAGTGTAAGTGGAAATATTCCAAAGGAGGTCGGTAATCTGAGCCAACTTGCAGACTTGTACTTGACTGATAATCAATTAACAGGTTCCATTCCAGCAGAACTGTTTAATATCTCATCATTGCGTGTCGTAAGTCTGTACAACAATAGCCTTTCTGGCCGTCTCTTGCTTGATGAAGGGAATATTGTGTCAACTCTGAAGTTTTTAAGTATAAGTTACAACCAAATTTCTGGTAGCATTCCTTCCAACATATGCCAACTCTCAGAGCTCAAAGTTTTGTCCATATCTTTCAACAACCTAACTGGAGACATACCAAGAAATATTGGTTGTTTATCCAAGCTGGAGTGGTTCTTAATTGGCAGTAATTCAATAAAAGGGACTATTCCCCTTTCATTGGGAAATATTTCCACTCTACAACATCTTTATTGTGGAAACAATCACATAGTGGGTCAAATTCCTCCGGAATTAGGGAAGCTATCAAATTTGAAGGAATTAATCATTGGGCAGAATTATAATCTTATTGGTCAAATTCCAGAGGCTATTTTCAACATATCTTCTTTGGAAATTATTGATTTCAGTTTCAGTAACCTCTCTGGTAGAATTCCAGCTACTACTGATCTTCATCTTCCGAACCTTAAAGAACTTAACTTGGAAGCCAATCAGCTGGAAGGGGAAATTCCATTGTTCATAACAAATGCTTCCAAGCTTGAGTACCTGCTGCTAGCACAGAACTTTCTCACAGGAGCTATTCCTACTAATTTAGGAAATCTTCGTGAGTTGCGAAGGCTGCTCCTACATTATAATCAACTTACCAATGAACGAAAAGAGCGTGAGTTGCGATTCTTCAATTCTTTGGCAGACTGTAGGATGTTGAAATCTCTAGAAGTGGGTTCCAATCCATTGAATGGCATTCTGCCCAATTCTATTGGGAATCTTTCATCTACAATTGAATACTTTTATATAGCAGATGCACACATCAAAGGCCTCATCCCCACAACTATAGGCAACATAAGCGGTCTAATGACCCTAGAATTTGAAGGAAACAACTTGGCAGGGAATATTCCTTCTGAGATTGGTAAGCTTAAGAAACTCCAAGGGATGTATCTACCAAACAATAAATTGCAGGGACATATTCCAGATTCGGTATGCCATTTATCCAATTTGGTTAAATTAGTTCTGGCTGGTAATGAGCTCTCTGGATCAATTCCAGAATGCTTAGGAAATCTTAGCATGCTACAATATCTTGTTTTGGGTTCTAATAATTTTTCATCAAAATTTCCGTTGAGCCTTTGGAAGATGAGTGGCCTTCTCTATCTAACCGTGTCACAAAATACTATAGAGGGAGAAGTTCCATCAGATATTGGAGGACTGAAAGCCATTGCAGAACTATATCTTTCCAGTAACCACTTTTCAGGCATGATACCAACCAGATTCGGGGAACTCCAAAACCTGCAGTCTCTTGACCTATCGAACAATTCATTTTTTGGCCAAATTCCATTATCCTTTGCCAACTTGATAAGCTTGGAATTCTTGAATTTGTCTTTAAATGCATTGTCAGGTACTATTCCTAAGTCATTGGAAAAACTCTCGTACCTGAAAAGCATTAATGTTTCATTTAATGGTTTAGAAGGTGAAATACCCAGTGACGGTGTGTTTGCAAATTCCACTCTGCAATCATTTCTCGGGAACAAAGGTCTATGTGGAGCACACATATTGGAGATTCCTTCTTGTGCTATCACCAATCCTCGAAAACAATCAAAGCTAAAGGAGATTGTGCTAAAAATTGTTACTCCAGTGGTTATTTTATCCTTTCTGATTTTTTTGTTGGTTTCAATTTGGATAATGAAACGACAGAAGAAAGGAAAGTCCAAAGATGTGGAAAAAGTACCGGAGATCGGGACTTATCAATTTGTTTCTTATCACGAGATTCAACGAGCAACAAATAATTTTGATGAATCAAATTTAATTGGTGTAGGAAGTTCTGGCTCTGTGTACAAAGGCACATTATCTGGTGGAAATGTAGTGGCGATAAAGGTTCTGGATTTGGAAAATGAGCAAGTATGCAGAAGGTTTGATACTGAATGCGAAGTGATGAGAAATGTTAGACACAGAAATCTTGTTCCAGTGATTACTACTTGTTCTAGTGACTATATAAGAGCCTTTGTTCTGCGATATATGCCCAACGGGAGTCTTGAGAATTGGTTGTACAGAGAAGATTGCCACTTGAACCTTCATCAAAGAGTCGTCGTAATGCTTGATGTAGCTTTGGCAATTGAATATCTACATCATGGTAATGTTACTCCAATTGTTCATTGCGACCTAAAGCCAGCCAACGTTCTTTTGGATGAAGATATGGTGGCTCGTGTTGGTGATTTTGGAATCTCTAAAATTTTAGCCATAAGCAAGTCCATGGCTTATACTGAAACATTGGGCACTCTTGGATACATTGCACCAGGTATACTAATCTCTTTCTTTCTCACTTATATTATAACTTCTCTATTTGATTTTTTTCTTATCTAAATCAAGCCCTTGCAAATTCTAGAACTAAATAAAAAGCATGTCTTTGTTAGTACGAGCACTATTGTTAATATTCAAATGAGTAATTCTTTTTCATTTTTCATTCTTTTAAGAATATGGCTTGGAGGGAATAGTGTCCACAAGTGGTGATGTTTATAGTTACGGCATCATGTTGATGGAGGTTTTGACCAAAAGAAGGCCAACAGATGAAGAGATATGTAATGAAAATCTTGACTTGAGGAAATGGATCACACAAGCATTTTCTGGGACTATTATGGACGTTGTGGATGCCAATCTTTTTTCTGAGGAAGAACAAATCACTTCTAATAGTGAAGTCTGCATAGCCTCCATGATAGAATTGGGTTTAGACTGCACAAAGGAAATGCCAGAATCAAGAATAACCATGAAAGAAGTAGTCAAGAGGCTTAACAAAATCAAGAACACATTTCTGGAAACATAGAAGTGATCAGCATCTCTTTCGATAGTGTTCTTTTCTGATGCTTTTTGGTTTCTTTAGTAAAGTCGTCGTATAGTACTTACTTGGAGTCATGTGTTGTTTGTAATTTTCATTTGAGTGGTTTTGAACCTATTTTTACTTTATCTATTTGTAATTACTAGTTTCTGCACGTCCCAATTATATGAAATAGATATTTTGAATTAATAAGACAATAATAAAATATGATTTTAATTATTAATTATAAATATGAAGAAAGAAACTTTAAGTTGAATTCGATAAACAGTTAGCCTACTCAAATGACTTGAATTGTTATATTTAGAATCACGAACGAAAGATATGAATTGCAATATAGGATAATATGTAAACCCATTCTCCATTACTAACTATGCCATATCAAGTATTTTTTTTATAGCAATGGTATAAAATATCGACTGACATTTGATTTTTAGGATTGTCAATAAATTATTGTCAGTTTCATGGTATATAAAGATAAAGGAGTAGTAATTATTTGTGATGGAGCTAATAGTTACTGAAATATTTAATTAACGTAGATAAAAGAGTAGTAGTTATCTGTGATGGAGATAATAATTACTGAAATATTTAATTAACATATATAAATCGTACAACTATCCTTTTGATTCAAATTTATGAGTCATTCATCTGTAACTTTAAAAAATATAAATTGAATTGTATAATAATATCTGTATTATGAAAGTTAAAAGGGTCATTATCACATGTTGACAATTTGATATTTTAGTACTTCATAAAAAAATACAAGCTTAAATTGGAAAAAGATAACTCTAAGAGAATTGGTTTATTAATTACTTTAGTTTAGTAGAAGTTGATTTGTAATAAGAATTAACGAAAAGCTAATGAGACGGAATTTAACTAAATATGTATGAGATTTTTTTTTTCCATTTGGTGTTCCACTAATTCGATTCGCGTGTGATGTTTCACTTTGAGAGAGTTTCCTATAAGGTACCTCCATATCAAGAATTGAATTCAAACATCGAAGTAAGGATGAATGAATACTTATAAATCAATCGCAAGTATTTGATGAAAATATGTATGAGACTTTTGGTCTGCACAATAATCTTTATATATACATGAATGAATGAATTAATATTGTAGAGTGCAAATAAGAATCTCCATCCAACAATATATATTTTATTGATTTATCGATCAATAATTATAACTTAAAAGTGCTTAGAATTTTTTTTAAGAAATTTAAATAAGGAATGAAAATTAAAGAAAATACCTTTGTAACATCGAGTCAATCAACATGAAAAGCGATAAGATATACCTGCCATCATATCATACAAAAAGAGAAAAGCTAAACAAAAAAAATATATTAAAAAATTTAAATAAGGAATGAAAATTAAAGAAAATACCTGTGACACCCAAGAAATTTTTTCGCAAAGACTCGAACATTTTTTCACGTGTGGGTAGACTCGGACCGGAGTTGTAATTCTACACATGAGTTAGGATTAATTCCTAAGTATTTATAGTGTGTTAGATGTGTTTAGGGGTCATAAGGGATCTCTAACACCAAGTCGAGTCCAAAGAACTCCAATCGATTAAGTTTTCGGACGAGTTAGTTTAAGGGTCAACTTCAAACGACCATATCTCCTAGGATATAAAGAACTGGGTGTCCCACGACCTACCAAATTAAAGGTCTTTGAGTCTTCTTTCTAACGCCACCAAGATTTCAATTTTTGGAATTCGGAGTCAAACGTTATGGCCATTTTACTACAGACTAGTACTGCAGGAATTTCAGGCTTGGGCGAAATTCAGGCTTGGCGCTCCAGTGGCGCCCCACGCCACTATAGCGCTAGAAAACAGCCTCAGTAGTTTGGGTCTTGGCACGATGCGCCACTATTAGATGTACAGGGTTTTAAGCCAATTTTAGCTTGGCGCTGCAGTGGCGCGACGCGCCACTATAGCGCCAGCAAGGTTTTTGCCCAATTTTTTAGATTTTTGAAGAGGGGCAACTTGGACTTTTTCCCTAATTATATATACCTATCCTTGGACGTTTTGGGACCATATTTTTCAGTCCCTCTCTCTCTAAAATCCCTAATATTTTCTCTCTTCCTCTTCCTCTTCTTCTTCTTCAAATCCTTTTCCAACAAGAAGAGTTCCAAGAGCTTCAAGATTTGAGTCCTCCATTGAAGACCCAACATCAAGGTTTCTTCAAAATCTTCAAATAAGGTATGTAAGGCTAACCTAAAATATGGATTGAGTTCTTCCATATGCCCATAGATGTGTTGGTTAGGAGTTGTGAAAGAGTTGCATCTTCTAGAAAGGTTTTCTTGAAAGTTTTCCCTAAACTATAGAATGTTTTTAGATACAAATGGTTGATTGATGATTTTAATGAATTGAGTTACTAAATAGTTATTTTTCATATTATTAACTACAAATGTATCTTTGTATATAGATTTATAGGTATTGACGATATTCTTGAGTTGAGTTTTGTTGAGAGTATAGGTTCATGTTTCATTCACATGAATTCAAGATGAGATTTCTTGTCATAAATGTCTTGAGTTGAGGTGGATGGTTTTGTGTATATATGTATTGATTGAATAGTTAAGAATGTCCTTTTGCTTCTATAAAATGAACATAGAACAAAAATAAGGATTTTGGAGTAAATGTTTGATGATGATGTGAATGATGATATATGATGATGACGTGATGATAATGTTTGATGATGATGTGAATAATGATATATGATGATGATTTTTGGTGACGATGTGAATGATGATATTTGACGATGATGTGAATAAAGAGGCTATTTTGATGAGAATGTTGTGTGATGAAGTGGATCGGAGTCTAATGTAAATTTTTGGTATGTAATGTGCATAATTAAAGTTGATTGGAGTCTTAGGAATATTTTGAAAATAAATAATCTTTTGAGGAGGAGCTTTAAATAAATTATTTATGAACCTTTTTGCATAAACTATTTATACACTACTTTGAGTCTAAAGAATTATTAGTTTCATCTTTGATTTAGAAAGGAGTTTAAGTATGAGTTGAGTATGAGGAGCCTTTAAATGAGTTGAGTATTTTTACATTAAAGTATCTATTTTGAGTTTGAGTTGAGGAGTTGAAATTATATTTTAATGTACATAATATTTTCTGCATTCATTGAGTTGAGATTGTATAAATTTTTAAAGAGAAGAGTTTGATGATTTGAGATGAGTCGATTTGAAAGAAGATCCAATGAGACTTGTCATTATGAGTTAATTGAGTTGAAATGAGAATAGAGTTGATGAGGTGGCAATGTTCCACATGAAACTAGCCGTAAGGGCTTGTTTGAGTTGATTGGAGGAGTTTTATGAGCATAGAGTCATGGGAGGAGTATCGAGCACCGAATTGGACAAGAGTATAGTCCGTACTCGAACCCAATACCTGTGTTGCCAAACGTAGGGGGGATTGAACCGTTAAGTCGGATGCTTCCCCGAGAGTTTTGTCCTGACATTATAGGACTTGGTTGGATTGGATCCATGAGTGTTTGATTCGTTCATACCCTGGCAAGGTATGAACGGGCGCGGCAACAACGTCGGTTTGTTGTACTTTCACTGGCTCATAAGTGATGGTTGTCGGTTAAGAGAAACTCTCATTTAGGTCTTGATAGTACTCTGAGTCAGTTGAGTTGAGTGAGTTGCTATATGCTTATGAGTTAGTCCTGTCTAAACTATTTCTTGTTAGACTTAGGCCGCTTGAGTGAGTTGTTACATATTTATTGAGTTGAGTCCTTTGAGTTGAATTGTAAAACGTTGCATAATTTAATTTGCATATTTACTGAGTTGAGTCCTTTGAGCTGATTGTTGAGTTGAATGTTGAGTAGATTGTATACGGTCGGATTGGAGTAGATGGATTGTGATTGGATTGAATAGAATGGTATGTGACTAGATTGAATTTGATTATTGAGTTGATTGTTGAGTTGAGTGTATATAATCGGATTGTACATGATTGAAAGGGATCGAATTGTAAATGATTTGATTGAACTGTATCGTGTATGATTGGATTGGACTGTATGGTATATGATTGGTCTTTGTCTAAAAATGTATTATTAGTTTAGACTTATGACGCCTTGTTGAGTCTCTCTTATCTTTCTGATTTGAGATATTTGGACCGTTGCTACTCTTCCTTGAGGTATGTTCCATTCTTCCATATTACATACTCGTATATTCCACGTACTGACGTCCATTTGGACCTGCATCGTTTCATGATGTAGAGACAGGTTTAAGAGATCGTTAATTAGGAGCATCATTGGGGATCTATTTCACACTGAGCGTATTGGTGAGTCCTCCCCTACATTCGGAGGACACCGTCTGTGTATTCTTGCATCGAGTTAGCCCTTTTCATTTTGATTTGAGGTAGTCATGAATATGTCATTGACACCAATTAGATAGTAGTGATAGAGGCTTCATAGACTAGATAGTGATGCATCGATTGAGTATTTCTTTCCTTAAATTATTCTTGTCAAACTATTTATAATGACAAATATTAGAGTTGAATTGTTGGCCCATGGCCTTTATTCTTTGAGTTAGACTGAGGTTTGAGTTGCCCACCGAATATTCTCTTTATTCTTTTGTCTTCTGCTGATCGAATGAATGAACGGATGTGTGATCTGGCTATGTGGCTCGCTTGGGAGCCAGAAATGGTTTCTGAATGCCGGTTACGTCTAGGGTACCCTCCCGGGGCGTGACAATACCTTTGTAACATTGAGTCAATCAACATGAAAAGCAGTAAGATATACCTACCATCATATCATACAAAAAGAGAAAAGCTAAACAAAAAAAAATATATTAATGAGAAAAAAGAATGAACAAACAAATTAGAAATTACGTAAGAAATTAAACATAAGAGGATGACTAATGGAGATATAGTAGCGTTAATAATGGAGACTTCTAAAATTTTCTTACTCTATGGAATATGAAAAGATTGCATTAGTAATTATTTGGGCATGTATGAATTAAATTGAAAAGGAAAAATTATAATGGTAAACTCCATTATAACATAAAGGAGATATCATTAATAAACATGATTTATGTATGATTATCTATATTTTATTACTTTATAAAATGTGCAAAAGAATATGAAAAGACAGACCACTAAAACGGGGTGATATCTTAAAGGTCAAAAAGTAAAAATAAGATGTGGGAATGAATGTTGCTACCTCGATTTCATATTAGTTGAATTTTTAAGGTAATGCATATATATTAAGAAAAACATTTAAGGATAAAATTTGAAATCATACTTTTCACTATTGCTCTTTGTAAAATCATAAATATAACTTTTCAAGTAGTGTGATTTATCTCCTAGAAAATATAAAACTTTAATAAATGAAATGACAAGTATGAAAAAAGTTTCAAACATCCAAACTTTTTGAACAATTCAATTATTTTGAACAATGAAAAATCCCTTAAAAACTCAACTAATATAGAATAGAGGGAGTATTAAATTTCAGTTCAATTGGTAGATGAAACTCTTTTCATTAAGTGTGGTTATTATTACTCATATGTAAGTTTTTTTCTTCTATTTCTTAAGGATAAAATAGTCATTCAGCTTTTTAAGGATATAGGATTATTATCTAATATTTAATTATTTAAATAATTTATAATATTATAATTTAGTATAAGGATAAAATGGTAATTCAACTTTATATTTGGGACTTTTCACTTTTAATTTATATATATATATATATATATATATATATATATTATTGTATTCTTTGGACTTTAGATGCAGAAGAGAAAATGAGGTAGTTAAGAAAGAACATTATACGGAGAAACATCACTCGACTTGGGTGAATAGGAGACTAGACCCTTGTAATTCAATATTTTTTATACCGTCAATTCATAAAATTAAACTAGAAATCTAATATGAAACCCCTCGTAAGTTCATAGTGGTCTGACTACTGAGCGGAAGACTAAACATTGCAGAAGCTTATGAGGTTGACTTCTTCCACCTCCCACAAAACAATAGGTTTCTCCATGAACGTAATTGAATTCTTTTATATCTGGAATCAAGGAATTTGAAGGAGAATTTTCAGTAGTACTGGGATGTTCATAAATAAATTGTCACTGCACATGAAGAGCTTTGAAGGATCGGAGCAGCTTCATCATGTTCTCTATTATTGCTTGTGTGTGTATGAATATGTTTGTTCTAAAATTGTGTGCACAAGTAGTTTATTCAAAATTTTTGAGAAATAATTAAGGTGTAATATATAAATATGACTCTTAATTTGGTTTTAGCTGACAACTATGATCTTTAACTTTATTAATCCACAAGTAGACACTTTAACTATCTTAAACTTGAACAAATAGATACATTCGTTCTACATGGAATTTTTGTGTCCTACGTGTATTATGTCACGTAGGACATGTGTCTATATTTTTTTCAATTTTATACAAGTTTAAGTGTCTACTTGTGCACACCCAAAGTTGGAGAGCATAAATGCTAGTTGAAGCCAAGTTAAATGGTATATTTATCTGTTATGCCAATAATCAAGGATACTGAAAAAAGAGATTTAGCAATAATTTATGGGCAAACAATACAAATTCTACTAATTTAGGGCCTACTTACGTGCCTTCTAGAGTGTTTTTAAAATTACTATTTGAGCCAGATTTTGGTCCTTGGCTGGATATATGTATCTCAGATATATGAAGTCAAAATTAGGTGTAATTTATTTCAGATACATGGTATCCAAGCAGAATCGCATGTGTATGGAGCATATACTCTATGGCTCGCATCTCTCCTCTCTCTCCCTCCCTTTCTCGCTCGCCTCTCCCATCTCTCCCTATGTATTTGTATCCTTTTGCTCTTTCTTCCTCAATAACACATGACGAAAAACAAGAACTCCCAAATTTTCTATTTTTTCAATTCTTCACGAAAATATCTTCAAGAGTAGCATTCCTTCGAGCTCGATACCAAAATTCAATATCTTTTGAGCTCGAATTCAACGTAACACGACTCACTTGAAATTTCTTCAAAGTTTTAAAACTTTAACATTCTTTAACGGTAGAATTTTTCCACAACTCCAAACCACTTGAAGTTCTGAACATAGACTCAAAAAACACTAGGAAACGAAGATTTAGTGTCAAAAACAACAACAACAATAAGAATCAAATCAAATTTTTAAAATTTTGGGACTGATTTCCATTTTCTGGATTTTTTTTAATACGGGTGGTTTTTTTTCAATTTCACAAATGATTTTAGAATTTTACATTTTTTTAAAAAAATTAATGTCTGGCAGAATTGTAATTGACCACGTGTAAAAAATATTTTTGCAAAAAAGGAGTTAAAAAGAATAGCATCAACGAACCAAACTTTTAACTAATGACACAAATAAATCTTTTTTCAAAGTTCGATGGCATATTGGACCTTTTCTGTTCTTAATAATGCAACCCATATAATATAAATAATATACTGTTTTCGTTCTTTCTTTATTTTTTTTGTCAATCAATTCACCTGTCTTCTTTTTGCTTTTGCCTTTATAAAGTTGGGCAATGTATTCTTCAATGTGATGGCATAAAAGGTTGTGGAAATTACAACCATTCACACCTTTATTAGTCCGTTAAAAAAAGTTTAACAACCAATTTATCTTTATTTAAAAGTAAAATTACAATTAAATAATTTATAATTTACTTCTACTAATTTATGACAACATTTTTATTTCTTTTCTTGAAACATACATGTTTTAACCACTCGTATTAATTTCTACAAATAATTTTAAAAAGGGGCGTATTAGTCAAAGAGTTTGGTACAGAGGAGTAATGAAGAGTTTTGTAATGCCTTTAACACTCTTATCATTTATATTAGGGTGGTTTTTTTAGTTCTACAATTGATTTTAGAATTTTGCCTTTTAAAAAAAAAATTAATGATTGATCGAATTATAATTTTGACCACGTGTAAAAAATAATTTTCAAAATCAGATTTAAAAAAAGAATTGCATGAATGAGTCAAATTTTTAACTAATGACACAAATAAATCTTTTCTGAAAATTCAATAACATATTGAGCCTTTCTTTTCTTGGTAATGCAAGTAATTAATTGACCACATGATATAGATATACTTTTTTCCTTTCTTTCTTTCGTTCTTTGTTTGTTTGTCAATCAATTCACCTGTTTTCTTGTTTGCTTTTGCCTTTATAAAGTTGGCCAATGTATTCTTCAATGTGATGGCATAAAAGGTTGCGGAAATTACGACCATTCATCTTCATTATTCCGTTAAAAAAAGTTTAACAACCAATTTATCTTTATCTAAAAGTAAAATTATAATTAAATAATTTATAATTTATTTCTACTAATTTATGATAACCTTTTAATTTCTTTTCTTGAAATATACATGTTTTAACCATTCATATTAATTTCTGCAAATAATTTTAAAAAGGGGCATATTAGTCGAAGAGTTTGTATAGGGGATAACGAAGAGTTTTGTAATGCCTTTAAGACTTTTTCATTATCTTATCATTTATATTATTTAAACCTGTTAAATATAGATACACTCACCAAAATACAAATAAAACAATAAATAATTTGATTCCACGATATAAACATGAGGAGACTAATTTATTTGAGTTTGAAAGTGTGCAATTAATATTATTTCGATGAATGATTTTAGATATTGTTTTTTTGGCATATAATAATAATGTTGTAAACTTAAGAACAAAAGAACAATATAAGATAATGACAAGAAGAAGATAAAAGACAAGAGGAATAATACAAGATAAGTTTTTGTCTTTCAGATGTATTTAATATTATTCTCAATACCTCTATTTGTAGGATTACATTGAGGAATATCAAAGGTTTCATAAACATGACATTAAATCTGGAGAATGAGGATAGTAACCCATAAAAGAGGAAATTAACATATGAGTTATGGTCATCCATTTTCAAAACCCAAATTGAAAAGTATTAAAAGTAGTTTAGGATCTTGTTGAGTTAGGTTGATTTTTTTTTAAAAAAATAAAAAATAATAATGACGTGACCGAATTATAATTGGCCAAGTGTAAAAATGGTGTTGCAAAATTAGAGTTAAAAAATAATGACATGGATGTGTCTTTTCTAAAAACGGCAATGACATAAATGAGTCTTTTCTCAAAGTTCGATTGCATATTTGAACTTTTTTCCCTAAATAAACTATAGTCATACAAATATAAAAAGGCATAATGCATAAAAATACCCTTTAACTTGGCTTCAACTAACATCTATGTCATCCAACTTTGGATGTGTACAAGTAGACACTTAAACTGGTTTAAAATTGAACAAGAAGACGTATACACGTATCCTACGTGGCATAATACATGTAGGAAGCCATGTAGGACACAAAATTGCCATGTAGGATGAATGTGTCTATTTGTTTAAGTTGTCGATAATTAAAGTGTCTACTTGTGTACTAGTAAAGTTAGAGGTTATAGTTACCGGCTAAAACCAAGTTAGTGGTCATATTTATATATTATGCTAATGTAATAACATGTTTAAAACTAAAAGTTTCAAAAGTTTTCAACGCCTTCTCAAATTTCCTGTCGAATTAGACTATGTCATATAAACAACACACATACACATAAATTAAATGAAAAGTGAATTGGTTTAAAGAAACAGTTTCATACTTATTGAATGTTCTTGTAAGGGGTGGAGATAGAGGGGTTCAATTGAACGAATATTATGATTACTAAAACTTTTTATTTACATATTACATATAACATTTTTTCTAGAATATATATGTTCACCACTATTATTAACTATACAGTAAAATCTGAAGAAAAAAAATAGAAGTACAAAACACCAATTTTTTAGAAGAATATTATTTAGTATTTTCCAGATTTTAATAACACAAACATATATACACACGCACAAAAAAGTTTCTAGGGAAAGAGTTACCATAATAATAACGATGAACAAACCATAGATTATAAATATAGGAAAAAGAGATCAAATAGAATACATTTATACCTTTCCAAGGTAAAAGTAAGGTTTAGTACATTGGATTTTATTGTTGTTGATGTCGTGAAGACTTGGGCAAATACCAATTGCTCTGTCATGTCAACAACATAAGTGGTGCTATATAATGGATTAATACATTTGAAACATAAATCAAGCTTCCAAATCCCTTTGAATTAATACATTTGAAACATTCCATTTCCAGTCTCTCCATATGGAGAAACACATTTTCTTATTGATTCTTCTCTTTCTCATTCAATTTTCTATATCACTTGCTTCCTCAAATGGGACTGACCAACAAGCTTTACTAGCTTTCATAAATCTTGTTACAAGTCCCAGTCATTTTTTGGCCAGTAATTGGACCAACAATACTTCTTTTTGCTCTTGGCTCGGTGTCACTTGCAGTTCAAAAAGGCAAAGGGTTGTGGCTCTGACTCTTCCTAATTTGCAACTTCAAGGCACAATTTCTCCGTCTTTAGCCAATTTGTCCTTTCTCAGTGTTCTCAATCTCCACAACAACAGCTTCCATGGTAGTATACCTTATGGCCTTGGCCACTTGCCTCGCTTGCGAGTCATTAATATTCAAAACAATAAGCTGGAAGGAAGTATACCGACAAGTCTATTTCAACACCGGAGAGTTCAAGTAATTTCATTGGCCTTCAATAAACTGGGTGGTGAAATGTGGAAAGGGCCATGGTATGTACCCGAACTCAGGGTCTTTGATCTCACCAACAATAGCCTCACGGGTATAATCCCTCCTTCTGTTGGAAATGCCACAAAGTTGATGAACTTCAGTTTGTATGGGAATAGAGTAAGTGGCAACATTCCAAGGGAGGTCGGTAATCTAAGCCAACTTGCAGACTTATACTTGACTGATAATCAATTAACTGGTTCCATTCCCGCAGCACTGTTTAACATTTCGTCTCTACTTTCCATACATCTGGGAAACAATAGCCTTTCTGGTCCTCTATTGCTAGATAAAGGGAATACTGTGTCAAATCTAGAGGTGTTAAGTATATATATGAACCAAATTTCTGGTTGCATTCCTTCCAACATATGCCAACTCACGGAGCTCAAAACGTTGTGTTTAACGTTCAACAACATATCTGGAGAAATACCCAGAAATGTTGGTTGTCTAGCCAAGCTCGAGGATTTCTGTATTGGACGTAATGCAATAAGTGGGACTATTCCTGCTTCATTGGGCAATATTTCCACTCTGCAACATCTTGATTGTTCTCGGTGTCGCATAGTGGGCCAAGTTCCTCAAGAATTAGGGAAGCTATCAAATTTGAGGCGATTAATCATTGGGCAGAATTATAATCTTATTGGTCAAATTCCAGAGGCTATTTTCAATATATCTTCCTTGGACACCATTGGTTTCGAGTTGAATAACCTCTCGGGGAGAATTCCAGCCACTACAGGTCTTCATCTTCCAAACCTTAAAGAACTTGACTTGGCAGCCAATCAGCTGGAAGGGGAAATTCCACTGTTCATAACAAATGCTTCCAAGCTTGAGATGCTGTCGCTATCAAATAACTTTCTCACAGGTGCTATTCCTACTAATTTTGGAAATCTTCGTGAGCTGCGAGCGCTGCTCCTACATCATAATCAACTTACCAATGAGTTGCGATTCGTCAATTCTTTGGCGGGCTGTAGGGTGTTACGATATCTACAAGTGGGTGCCAATCCATTGAATGGCGTTCTGCCCAATTCTATTGGGAATCTTTCATCTACAATTGTAAACTTGAATATTGCAGATGCACACATCAAGGGCCTCATCCCCACAACTATAGGCAACATAAGCAGTCTAATGAGCCTAGAATTTGAAGGAAACAACTTGGCAGGGAATATTCCTTCTGAGATTGGTAAGCTTAAGCAACTCCAAGGGATGATTCTACAAAACAATAAATTGCAGGGACATATTCCAGATTCGGTATGCCATTTATCCAATTTGGTTCTATTAGTTCTGGCTGGTAATGAGCTTTCTGGATCAATTCCAGAATGCTTAGGAAATCTTAGCATGCTACAATATCTTGTTTTGGGTTCTAATAATTTTTCATCAAAATTTCCGTTGAGCCTTTGGAAGATGAGTGGCCTTCTCTATCTAAACGTGAAACAAAATTCTATAGAGGGAGAAGTTCCATCAGATATTGGAGGACTTAAAGCCATTGTAGAACTATATCTTTCCAGTAACCACTTTTCAGGCATGATACCAACCAGATTCGGGGAACTCCAAAACCTGCAGTCTCTTGACCTATCGAACAATTCATTTTTTGGCCAAATTCCATTATCCTTTGCCAACTTGATAAGCTTGGAATTCTTGAATTTGTCTTTAAATGCATTGTCAGGTACTATTCCTAAGTCATTGGAAAAACTCTCGTACCTGAAAAGCATTAATGTTTCATTTAATGGTTTAGAAGGTGAAATACCCAGTGACGGTGTGTTTGCAAATTCCACTCTGCAATCATTTCTCGGGAACAAAGGTCTATGTGGAGCACACATATTGGAGATTCCTGCTTGTGCTATCACCAATCCTGGACAACAATCAAAGCTAAAGGAGATTGTGCTAAAAATTGTTACTCCAGTGGTTATTTCATTCTTTATGATATTCTTGTTGGTTTCAATTTGGATAATGAAAAGACAGAAGAAAGGAAAGTCCAAAGATGTGGAAAAAGTACCGGAGATCGGGACTTATCAATTTGTTTCTTATCACGAGATTCAACGAGCAACAAATAATTTTGATGAATCAAATTTAATTGGTGTGGGAAGTTCTGGCTCTGTGTACAAAGGCACATTATCTGGTGGAAATGTAGTGGCGATAAAGGTTCTGGATTTGGAAAATGAGCAAGTATGCAGAAGGTTTGATACTGAATGCGAAGTGATGAGAAATGTTAGACACGGAAATCTTGTTCCAGTGATTACTACTTGTTCTAGTGACTATATAAGAGCCTTTGTTCTGCGATATATGCCCAACGGGAGTCTTGAGAATTGGTTGTACAGAGAAGATTGCCACTTGAACCTTCATCAAAGAGTCGCCGTAATGCTTGATGTAGCTATGGCAATTGAATATCTACATCATGGTAATGTTACTCCAATTGTTCATTGCGACCTAAAGCCAGCCAACGTTCTTTTGGATGAAGATATGGTGGCTCGTGTTGGTGATTTTGGAATCTCTAAAATTTTAGCCATAAGCAAGTCCATGGCTTATACTGAGACATTGGGCACTCTTGGATACATTGCACCAGGTATAAAAAATTTACTCTCTTTGATTTTCTCTTATCATAATTAAGTCTCTCCAAATTCTACAAGTAAAAAGAGCAAGTTTTTATTTATGCAAAATTATTGTTGTATTTCAATTAACTTTTCTTCAATCCTTTTTTAAGAATATGGCTCGGAGGGAATAGTGTCCGCTAGTGGTGATGTTTATAGTTACGGCATCATGTTGATGGAGGTTTTGACCAAAAGAAGGCCAACAGATGAAGAGATATGCAATGAAAATCTTGACTTGAGGAAATGGATCACGCAGTCATTTTCAGGGACTATGATGGACGTTGTGGATGCCAATCTTTTTTCCGAGGAAGAACAGATCACTTCCCAAAGTGAAATCTGCATAGCCTCCATGATAGAATTGGGTTTAGACTGCACAAAGGAAATGCCAGAATCAAGAATAACCATGAAAGAAGTAGTCAAGAGGCTTAACAAAATCAAGAACACATTTCTGGAAACATAGAAGTGATCAGCATCTCTTTCGATAGTGTTCTTTTCTGATGCTTTTTGGTTTCTTTAGTAAAGTCGTCGTATAGTACTTACTTGGAGTCATGTATTGTTTGTAATTTCATTTGAGTGGCTTTGAACCTGTTCTACTTTTAGCTATTTGAGTGGTATCACAAAACAGGATTTTAGGTTTTTTGCGTGTATGTTAGTCCATTGATTTTTCGATAATTAGTCTATAGTCCATTGATTCTTCGATAATTAGTCTATTTTACGTGTATGTCAGTCCATTGATTCTTCAATAATTAGTCACTAAACAATCATTTATACTCAAAATTCTCATAAGACTCCAATCAAATCAAATTATGCAAATCATATCATGTAGTCACATTAGACTCCAATCCATTTCATCTTAAAACATCATCATCAACATAACCTCTTCATCAATCATTTTATCTTTGTTAAAGATAAACATCATTCACATCATCATCAAATCTTGCTCCAAAATCCTCAGTTTTACTCTATATTCAATTTCATCAAACTCATTTAAAATATGAATCATCTCACTTTGAAAACATTATTTACATGAAAACCATCAATCTCAACATCAAAACAAATTATGACAAAAATGAACTCTCATCTTGGTTTCATGTGAATGAATACATGAATTCATACTCTTAACAAAACTCAACTCAAGAACATCATTAATACATATAAATTTATATATAAAAGCTCAATAGAATTTAGATAACTCAAGAACTCAACTCATAGAACCTAAAAACTCAACTCAACTCGAATCAATGAAGATGTAGGGTACCTGGATGAAATCAATCCAACGTTGTGAGTAGCCTTACATACCTGGAATGAAGATCATCTCACCAAAAATCAAGACTTGAAACCTAACTCTTCTACTTCCTCTCCAATTCTTGCTCTCAACACTCTTGGATGTTTTTGGAGAGAAAAGTCCTTAGAACTGATATGGAGGCGAAATGGTGACCCCTAATGTATTAGGTTTGATATAGGATAGGTGGGAAAGGTCCATAATGCCCTTTTCTCAAGAAAAATCTGAAAAACACATCCAAAACCTTACAGGCTCTATAGTGGCACGCCGCGCCATCACCCAAACTACTGAGGCTTGTTTCTGGCACTATATTGGCGCCGGGCGCCACTACAGCGCCAGGCCTGAATTTTCTACAGTGATAGTCTGTATTATAATGATCATAACTTTTGACTCCGAATACCAAAAAATAAAATCTTTATGGCATTGGAAAGAAGACTCAAATACCTTTAATTTGATAGGTCATGGGCCATCAATTCATTAAATTCTAGGAAATATGGTCATTTGAAGTTTACCCTTGTACGAAATCATTCGAAAACTTAGTCGATAGAAATTATTTGGATTTGGCTTGGTTTTAGGGATCCTTTATGACCCTAAATCACATATAATATCCTTCAATTACTTAGGAATTGATCCTAACTCATATATGAAATTTGAAGTCGTCGAGTACAATCCTATACGATATAAAGAATGGTCCGAGTCTTGGCGAAAAATGTAACACCCCAGATTTTTTTCGCCAAAACTCAAGCCATTCTTCATGTGCGTGTAGGATCGAACTCGGTGACTCCTAGTTGTATATATGAGTTAGGATCAATTCCTAAGTATTTGAAGTGTATTAGATGTGATTTAGGATCATAAGGTATCCCTAGAACAAAGCCGAGTCCAAAGAATTTGTTTCACCTAAGTTTCCGAATGAGTTCATATAAGGGTAAACTTCCAAAGAATTCGTTTCGCCTAAGTTTCGCCTAAATTAAAAATCTTGGAGTCTTATTTCCAACTCCACCAATATTGCATTTTTCTGAGTTCGAAGTCAAAAGTTATGATTGGTCGAACAGAGAGGTCAGCGACAGGTCCGCGTCGCGGACCTGCAGCGAACTTTGACAATTTTCCAGATTTCATTTTTTTGTTGACCACAAAGGTGCGCGACACGTCCGTATTGCGGACCTGTCGCGGACTTATCCCGATTTCCAGATTTTAAAGGGGCATTTTGGGAAAATTACCTAATACCTATATATACAACTTGGATGCGTTTTGGATGATAATTTTCAGTCTTTTGCCTCTCCAAAGAATCCTAATTCTCACCCCCTTCTCTCTCAAATCATCTCCAACAAGATTTTCCCTCAAGGTTTAAGGATTCAAGCTTTCCATTGAAGACCTAACAACAAGGTTTCTTCAAAATCTACTCTAAGGTATGTAAAGCTAACTTAAAATATGGATTGAGTTCTTCCTTATGCCCATTGATGTGTTGGATAGGAGTTGTGAAGAATTTGAACCTTCTAGGAAGATTTTCCTTAAAATTTACCTAAACCCTAGAATATTTTCATATGCTAGAAATTGATGGATGATTTTAATGACTTGAGTTACTAAATAGTTATATTTCATATTATTGACTACAAATGGATCTTTGCATATAAATTAATATGTATTGATGATATTCTTGAGTTGAGTTTTGTTGAGAGTATGGATTCATGTTTCCTTCACATGAACCCAAGATGAGATATTTTTTGGTCATAATTTGTCTTGAGTTTGAGATGGATGGTTTGGGTATATGTGTTGATTGGAATGAGAAGAATGAATTGGAATAGTTATGAATGTGAATGGCATAAAAAGAATTAAAACGTTGGTAGAGCTAGAATGTCACTTTTGTTTCTATAAATGGATGTAGAATTAAATAAGGATTTTGGAGTTGATTTTTGATGATGATGTTTGATGATGATGTGAATGATGATATTTGATGATGATGCGATGATGATGTTTGATGATGATACTTGACAATGATGTGAATGAAGATGCTATGTTGATGAGGATGTTGTGTGATGAAGTAGTTTGGAGTCTAATGTAATTATGTGATATGTGATTTGCATAATTTGATTGATTGGAGTCTTATGAACATTTTGAAAATAAATGATCTCTTGAGAAGGAGTTTTAAATAAATGATTGTGAACATTTTTGTATAAACTATTTATATGCTATTTTGAGTTTTAAAGAATGATTATTTCCATCTATGATTTTAAAAAAGAATTTAAGCATGAGTTGAGTTTGAGAAGTCTTTTAATTATTTTTGAACATGAGTATTTTCAGTATAAATGAGTTGAGCATTTTTACTTTAAAAATGCCAATTTTTGAAATTTAGTTGAGATTGTATAAATTTTAAAGAGAAGAGTTTAATGATTTGAGATGAGTCGATTTGAAAGAAGGTCCAAGGAGGCCAGATTTGATTGAGTTTTGAAAAGAGTCCAATGAGACTAAATGAGTTGATTTGAAAAGAGTCCAATGAGACTAAATGAGTATTTTGAGTATTTTACTCACTTGATAGATATGAGCATATTGAGTCTTGGGAGGAGTATCGAGTACCGAATTGGGTAAGAGTATAGTCCCTACTCGAACCAATAAACTACGTCGCCAAATGTAGGAGGGGATTGAATCGTTAAAGTCGGATGCTTCCCATGGGATCGAACCGTTAAAGTCGGATGTTTCCTATTTTATTGTCCTGACATGATAGGACTTGATTGGTTATGGATCCATGATTGGTTGATCGTTCATACCCTGACAAAGTATGGACGGACGTGGCAACAACGTCGGATTGTTTTACTATCACTTGCTCATATGGTGATAGTTGTCGATTAGAGAAACTCCCAATTGAATGGATTGTACTTGATATGATTGGTTTGATGGTGATTGTAGATGATTGAGTTGAATTGTAAAACATTGCATAATTTAATTTGCATATTTATGAAGTTGAGTCCTTTGAGTTGATTGTTGAGTTGATGGTATATGATTGGATCGGATTAGACGATATGTGATTGGATTGGATTAGATGAATTGTGATTGGATTGAATATAATGGTATGCGACTAGATTGGATTTGATTATTGAGTTGAATGTTGAGTTGATTGTATATAATCGGATTGGGTTAGATGAATTGTGATTAGATTGGATTGGATCGGATTGTACATGATTGAAGGGGATCGAATTGTAAATGATTTGATTGAACTGTATTATACATAATTGGATTGGATTGTATGGTATATGATTGGTCTCTGTCTAAACTGTATTCTTACTTTAGACTTATGACGCCTTATTTGAGTCTCTCTTATCTTTCTGATTTGAGATATGTGGACTGATGTTATTCTTCCTTGAGGTATGTTCCATTCTGCCATATTACATACTCGTACATTCCATGTACTGACGTCTATTTGGACATGTATCATTTCATGATGCAGAGATAGGTTTAAGAGATCGTCAATAGGAGCATCATTGGGGATCTATTCGCACTCAGCGTATTGGTGAGTCCTCCCCTACATTCGGAGGACATCGCTTATATATATTCTTGCGTCGAGTTAGCCCTTTTCATTTTGATTTGAGGTAGCCATGAATATGTCATTGGCACCAATTAGATAGTAGTGATAGAGGCTTCATTGACTAGATAGTGATGGGTCGATTGAGTATTTCTTTCCTTGAATTATTCTTGTCAAACTATTTTTAATGATAAATATTGGAGTTGATTTGTTGGCTCGTGGCCTTTATTCCTTGAGTTAGATTGATGATTTGAGTTGCCCGCCGAATATTCTCTTTATTTTAAGTCTTTCGCTGATTGAATGGATGAACGGATGTATGATCAGGCTATGTGGTTCGCTTGGGAGCCAGAAATGGTTTCTGAGTGCCGGTTACGTCTAGGGTACCCTCCCGGGGCGTGACAAAAAAAATTCGGGGTGTTACATATATGTTGCAATTGCTCCACCACAACGTACAAATATGGTTCCCCAAAGAGGGTTGGGGTAAATGTTGGGTATGAATATCATTTTATCATAAAATATTTGGAACCTGTGACTGGAGATTTATTTATTGCAAGATTTTTTGATTGTCACTTTGATGAATCACTATACTCAATATTAGAGGGTAAAAATAAGCAGCTTAAAAAGAAAATAGATTGGAATCAATTATCACTATCTCATTTAAATCCTCGTACAAATAAATGTGAACTGAAAGTTCAAAAGATAATCTATTTGCAAAATATTGTAAATCAACGCTAGATGCATTCACTGACCTATAAAAAATTACTAAATCTCATATCCAGCTGCTAATGTTTCAATTCGAGTTAATGTCCCAGTAGGACAATTAATTAATGTAAATGAATCTAAACCGCGCTTAAAATATGGTAGACCTTTCTATGTTCATTAATAAAGTATCTTCTTTCAGCACTTACTCAGTGTTTATAATAACCAGTTGGTTGGGATCAAATGTCCTAGTTGTAGTATGGAAGTGGTAATATATCATCTCTTTATTGGTTAGTTGGTGCACTTGAAAATTTACATTATTGTCTATAAATGTTGCTCACTTGTACGGGAGCGATCCATAATTATTATTATTTTTTGAATGTTCTGCTCTCAGATATTGCAATATTAATATATGATCAATGCAAGTTGTGATGTGGTCATGGGCAGATCTGGCTAATGTGGTATGTGTTCACGTGAATCCACATAAGCTAGATATGCGCATGTGGATTACAAAATGGGGAATCGAATTCTCACCAAAAGAGTGATGAAGATTTAATTAAGTAGAAAATCAGTCAACCGAGCCACTAATAATCTCTCACCTTTTATTACTTTTCTTTTTCCCATAGTAGAAAAAATATATTTCTTTGAGATTTAAAAAAGTAGTACTTTGAATTGACAGTAGAAACTTGAGGATTCTGCTAGAAAGATTGAACAAGAACAAGAAGAATTCAATAACGTTTGTTCAAATTCTATACTGTATTGAAAAATTCACAAAATATTTATAAATATGAATCCAACTATTATTATATATTAATTTAAAGTCATTGTAAAAAATTATAAACTTAAAATTATGAATCCGAATGTGGTTGGTAAAAGTTCAAGCAACATTCTTGTTTTTTTCAAACTTGTCTTAGACTGCATGACGTCCCGTTGACTTAGATTTGGACCATATATAATGCAACCTTTTTATATTATATTTTTTTAATAATTTAAGTTGACTGACTCTTCTCTATCAATTTCCATACCCCTTAGTTTACGCAACTCCTCATTGTGATGACATTTCAATAATGTGTAATACCCCACAAAATTGTGAAAATCACAACCATTTAACTTTATTAATACGTTTGTAAAAAAAATATTTCATTTTTTGTAATGGGGAAATAAATAAATTAAATTATAGTCAGACAAATATAATACAAATGTAATGACATGTTTAAATATCTTTCTTATAAATCTATTTGCTTATCATTATTTGAGTTTCTTATTTTTTTATTTTTTTTATTTTTTAATGTAAAAATATGAGAAATAGAAAGAAGGAAGTGTGAATGGAAAAAAAGAAAAAAGTAAGAAAAAAATTTAAAAATAATATTCTTTTTGCATCTAGCTATATTGTAATTAATTTTTGCATTTGTAAAAAAAAATTGTATAAGAAAATGAGTGGAAAAGTAAATTGAGGGGCATATCAGGCCTTTTTCCCTTGTATATACGCATGATTTCAGATTTGTTGTTGTGTTCATTGTAACAATATTTTATAGACTATTCAATGACTGACGACGTGATCAAAGAAAA
The DNA here is from genome assembly GCF_947179165.1 of Solanum dulcamara. Lineage (NCBI taxonomy): Eukaryota > Viridiplantae > Streptophyta > Magnoliopsida > Solanales > Solanaceae > Solanum > Solanum dulcamara. Next base: position 71,816,018 of record NC_077246.1, on the reverse strand, counting down.
ATTCAGAATTTACCTTTAAGATTTCTAATCAGCATTGACTACATTATATTTTTAAAATTATAGGTTCATGTTCACTATTTATTACAATTAGTAAAATTTCACACATAAATTTTATACTCACCCAATAATAAAAGGTCAACAACATGCTTTTTCCTAAACTTATCTTAGACGGTGGAGGCTTCCATTGACTTGGTCCTGGACCATATAATATATATCCACACATTTTTATATTTATTTCTTAATAATGGACGTAATTGACTGACCATATAATGTAAATATATTTTTTTCTTTCTTTCTTAATAATGCAAGTTGACTGACTATTCTTAAATCAATTTTCTTGCCCCTAAACTTACACAAACACCAGTGACTCTCACCTGTATTTTCTTGTTTTTGTCTTTATAAAGTTGGCCAATGTGAGATTCTATTGCAATAAAAGATTGTGGAAATCATCAATTTCTTCTCAAATTAATTAGTCAAACAAAAATTGATATTGTTTATAAGTATAAGTGTAGACGAAATTCTTACCTTTAAACAAAAATAACTTAACTTTAAATATTTCATTTTGCTTATAATAAGTACCTTTTAATAGATTTTTTTTTTTTTTTTTAATGAAATTTTCCTTATTATATATAAAATAAAAGTACAAGTACAAGGAGGGGGACATGAAAACCTTACCTCCAAACTTAAGATGAATGATAACTTATGAGAGGACTCCTCTCGATACAATGTGACTAAGGAAAACGAAAATGAGGGAGACTCTCCCCTTCCATGTAAATATGAGAAAGAAACCTACACTAGTCCTATTCAACTAAGCTACATTCAAATAGCTAAACAGAAGAAGAACAAGTATACGAAACTTCTCATTCGCATGGATCGAGATCGTTCATGTCATCTTTGTCCTTCTTAATCTTTTCATACCGAGTTTGTCCATGAGTCGTGTGATCATCATGCAAAGGTAGTGCATGGTGCTGCTGATTTGGATATGTAGACAGTATACCTCATTGATGAAACTTAAGTCGGCTAACTTTTTCAGGGTCTCTCGACTAACGTTTCCAAGTATCCGTTCGAGCTGCAACTTCTTGGGTTTTGCAGATGCTGGTTCAAGAAATCCAAGATCAGCTGTAACTCCAATACAAGGCTCAAGGTAGCAGGACACCTGTACCAAGAGACACACAACAGTGAACAAAAATAGAAAACTAGTTTCCTTTTTGATGGCTGTTGTGTGTGGCTCCAAGTATTGGATGTTGTGTTGCTGGTCTGGATTCTTGTTATTGTTGTTGTAGGGTTCATGGAATCTGCATAAGCTGGATGAAGGTGTTTTTGTTGGTGTTGCAGCTTGTTGGTGTTACCTGCAGCTTCTTGTACCTAGTTGCATCTTCAGTTTGGTACCTTTTAATAGTTTATTGCTTGCTAAAAGAGAATTCTCAATTCCCATTTATTTAATAAACAGGGAGCTGAAAGAGAATTTTTCAATTACTAAAGATGCAAGTGATGGGGTAAAAGTTTATCGGTATTAGACAGTGTTGGAATTATATATCCCACAAGTTATACTTTAGTGATGGGGTAAAAGTTTATCGGGATTGCTGGCAGGATTATCAATTACTAAAGATGCAAGAGCAAGTAAATCTTCTTGAATGGTTTTCTACAAAATCAAGGACACGTTTCTGGAAACATAGAAGTTAATATTGCTCTGTCATGTCAACAACATAAGTGGTGCTATATAATGGATTAATACATTTGAAACATAAATCCCTTTGAAGCAATCTGTTTCCAAGTGCATTTATAGTAACAGAATGAAGAAGAACATTGTCTTATTGATTCTTCTATTTGTAATTCAATTTTCTATATCACTTGCTTCCTCAAATGAGACTGACCAACAAGCTTTACTAGCTTTCCAAAATCTTGTTACAAGTCCCAGTCATTTTTTGGCCATTAATTGGACCAACAATACTTCTTTTTGCTCTTGGTTCGGTGTCACTTGCAGTTCAAAAAGGCAAAGGGTTGTGGCCTTGGCTCTTCCTAATTTGCAACTGCAAGGCACAATTTCCCCATCTTTGGCCAATTTGTCCTTTCTCAGTGTTCTCAATCTCGACAACAATCAGCTCCAAGGAAGTATACCAGCAAGTTTATTTCAACACCGCAGAGTTCAAGTAATTTCATTGGCTTTCAATAAACTCGATGGTGAAATGTGGAAAGGGCCATGGTATGTACCCGAACTCAGGGTATTTGATCTCACCAACAATAGCCTCACGGGTATAATCCCTCCTTTTATTGGAAATGCCACAAAAATGATGAACTTCAGTTTGTCTGGGAATAGAGTCAGTGGCAACATTCCAAAGGAGGTCGGTAATCTATGCCAACTTGCAGACTTGTACTTGACTGATAATCAATTAATTTGTTCCATTCCCGCAATACTGTTTAATATCTCATCATTGCTTGTCATAAGTCTATACAACAATAGCCTTTCTGGCCGGCTCTTGCTTGATGAAGGGAATATTGTGTCAAATCTGAAGGTTTTAAGTATAAGTTACAACTCTGGTTGCATTCCTTCCAACATATGCCAACTCACAGAGCTCAAAATTTTGTCCATATCTTTCAACAACATAACTGAAGACATACCCAGAAATATTGGTTGTTTATCCAAGCTCGAGAGGTTCTATATGGTTGTTTATCCAAGCTCGAGAGGTTCTATATTGGGCGTACTGCAATAAGTGGGACTATTCCTGCTTCATTGGGAAATATTTCCACTCTGAAAATTCTTTATTGTGGAAACAATCACATAGTGGGGCAATTCCTCTGGAATTAGGGAAGCTATCAAATTTGAGGGAATTAACCTTTGACCAAAATTATAATCTTATTGGTCAAAATCCAGAGGCTATTTTCAACATATCTTCTTTGGAAATTATTGATTTCAGTTTCAATAATCTCTCTGGTAGAATTCCAACCACTACAAGTCTTCATCTTCCGAACCTTAAAGTACTTTACCTGGGAACCAATAAGCTGGAAGGGGAAATTCCACTGTTCATAACAAATGCTTCCAAGCTTGAGATACTGGAGCTAGATGGGAACTTTCTCACAGGCGCTATTCCTACTAATTTGGGGAATCTTCGTGAGCTGCAATCACTGTTCCTATATACTAATCAACTTACCAATGAACCAAGAGAGCGTGAGTTGCGATTCTTCAATTCTTTGGCAAACTGTAGGATGTTGCAATATCTACAAGTGGGTACCAATCCGTTGACTGGTGTTCTGCTCAATCCTATTGGGAATCTTTCATCTACAATTGAAAACTTTTATATAGCAGATGCACACATCAACGGCCTCATCCTCACAAGTATAGGCAACATAAGCTGTCTAGTGGGCCTATACTTTCAAGGAAACAACTTGGCAGGGAGTATTCCTTCTGAGATTGGTAAGCTTAAGCAACTCCAAGGGATGTATCTATAAAACAATAAATTGCAGGGACATATTCCAGAGTCGTATGCCATTTATCCAATTTGGTTAAATTAATTCTGCATGGTAATGAGCTCTCTGGTTCAATTCCAGCATGCTTAGGAAATCTTAGCATGCTACAATATCTTGTTTTGGGTTCTAATAATTTTTCATCAAAATTTCCGTTGAGCCTTTGGAAGATGAGTGGCCTTCTCTATCTAAGCGTGTCACAAAATTCTATAGAGGGAGAAGTTCCATCAGATATTGGAGGACTGAAAGCCATTGTAGAACTATATGTTTACAGTAACCACTTTTCAGGCATGATACCGACCAGATTCGGGGAACTCCAAAACCTGCAGTCTCTTGACCTATCGAACAATTCATTTTTTGGCCAAATTCCTTTATCCTTTGCCAACTTGATAAGCTTGGAATTCTTGAATTTGTCTTTAAATGCATTGTCAGGTACTATTCCTAAGTCATTGGAAAAACTCTCGTACCTGAAAAGCATTAATGCTTCATTTAATGGTTTAGAAGGTGAAATACCCAGTGACGGTGTGTTTGCAAATTCCACTCTGCAATCATTTCTCGGGAACAAAGGTCTATGTGGAGCACACATATTGGAGATTCCTGGTTGTGCTATCACCAATCCTGGACAACAATCAAAGCTAAAGGAGATTGTGCTAAAAATTGTTACTCCAGTGGTTATTTCATTCTTTATGATATTCTTGTTGGTTTCAATTTGGATAATGAAAAGACAGAAGAAAGGAAAGTCCAAAGATGTGGAAAAAGTACCGGAGATCGGGACTTATCAATTTGTTTCTTATCACGAGATTCAACGAGCAACAAATAATTTTGATGAATCAAATTTAATTGGTGTGGGAAGTTCTGGCTCTGTGTACAAAGGCACATTATCTGGTGGAAATGTAGTGGCGATAAAGGTTTTGGATTTGGAAAATGAGCAATTATGCAGAAGGTTTGATACTGAATGCGAAGTGATGAGAAATGTTAGACACGGAATTCTTGTTCCAGTGATTACTACTTGTTCTAGTGACTATATAAGAGCCTTTGTTCTGCGATAAATTTTCACGCCCCGGGAGGGTACCCTAGACGTGGCCGGCACTTGAAGACCATTGCTGGTCTTCAAGCGAACCACTTGATCTAATCACACATCCATTCACTCAATCAATCAGCGGAAGGCTTAAAATAAAGAAATAATTAGGTGGACAATCCTAATCGACAATTTAACTCAAGAAAGAAAGGTCATGGACCAACAAATCAATCTCCAATCTATGTCGTTAAATAGTTTGACAAGAACAATTCAAGAAATTTAAAATACTCAATCGACCCATCACTATATAGTCTATGAAGCCTCTATCACTACTATCTAATTGGCGCCAATGACAGGTTCATGGTTACCTCAAATCAGAATGAAAAGACTAACTCTACCCAAGAATAACTTAAGTGGTATCCTCCGAATGTAGGGGAGGACTCACCAATAAGCTGAGTGTGAACAAATCCTCAACGGTGCGCCTTTTGATGATCTCTTAAACCTGTCTCTGCATCATAAAATGATGCAAGTCCAAATGGATGTCAGTCATGGAATGTACGAGTATATAATATGGCAGAATGAAACAATACCGATTCAAATATCTCAACTCAAAAAGATAAGAGATACTCAATCAAGGTGTCATAAGTCTAAAGTTAGAACACAGTTTACACAGACACCAATCATATAACATCCAATTCAATCACATACAATCCGATCCAATCCAATCATATACAATCCGATCCAATCCAACCATATACAATCCGATCCAATCCAATTGTATACGATCCGATCCAATCCAATCATATACAATCTACTCCAATCCAATCATATACAAGCCGATCTGATCCAATCCAATCATATACAATCCAATCACATACAATCCGATCCAATCATGTACAATCCAATTCAATCCAATCATTTACAATTCGATCACATACCATCCAATCCAATTCAATCATATTCAATCCAATCCAATCTTGTACAATCCAATTCAATCCTATCCAATCACAAACAATCTGATCTAAACATGTACAATCCAATCACATACAATCTTATCCAATCATGTACAATCCAATCACATATCATCCAATTTAATCCAATCATGTACAATCAACTCAATAATAAAGTCAAAGGACTCAATTCAATAGATATGCAAATTAGAATATAGCAATGTGTTACAATTCAACTCAATCATCTACAATCACAATTAAACCAATCATATCAAGCACAATCCACTCAATTGAGAGTTTCTCTAACCGACAACCATCACCTATGAGCTAGTGATAGTACAACAAGCCGACGTTGTTGCCACGCCCGTTCATACTTTGCCAGGGTATGAACGAATCAACCAATCATAGATCCATCAATCAATCAAGTCCTATTATTTCAGGACAATAAAATGGAAAACATCCGACTTTAATGGTCCAATCCCTTCCTACGTTGGCTACGTAGTTCATGGGATTCGAGTATGGACTATACTCTTACCCAATTCAGTGTTCAATACTCCTCCCAAGACTCAATATGCTCATATCTATCAAGTGAGTAAAATACTCAAAATACTCAGTTAGTCTCTTAGGACTTAGTTTCAAATCAACTCATTTAGTCTCATTGGACTCTTTTCAAAATTCAATCAATCTGGTCTCATTGGACCTTCATTCACAATCAACTCATCTCAATCATCAAACTCTTTTTTTTTGAATTTGATGCCATCTCAACACAATGAATGCAGAAAATATTAGATGCATTTAAAACATAATTTCAACTCCTCAACTCAAACTCAAAATAGGCATTTTTTATGTAAAAATACTCAACTCGTTTATACTCAAAATACTCATGTTCAAAAATAATTAAAAGACTTCTCAAACTCAACTCATACTTAAACTCTTTTTAAATCAAAGATGAAAATAATCATTCTTTAAACTCAAAATAGTGTATAAATAGTTTATTTAAAAAATGTTCACAAATCATTTATTTAAAACTCATTCTCAAAACAATCATTTATACTCATATGACTCAAATCAAATCAAATTATGCAAATCACATATCATTTAGTCACATTAAACTCCAATCCATTTCATATCAAACATCATCATCAAACATCTTGCAACAAAAATCCTTATTTAATTCTATGTTCAATTTATAGAGACAAAAGGACATTCTAGCTCTACCAAGGTTTCGTTCCTTTTTATGTTATTCACATTCATAACTATTCCAATTCATTTTTTTCATTCCAATTAATATATATACACACAAAAACCATCAATCTCAACCTCAAGACAATTATGACAAAAAGAAGTCTCATCTTGGATTCATGTGAATGAATACATGAATCCATACTCCCAACAAAACTCAAGAACAAGATTAATGCATATTAATTTATATATAAAAATTCATTGTAGTCAATATGTAACTACGGTTTGTAAAATAAATATGAAAGACAATTATTCAAGAATTTAAGTCATAAAAATCATCAATCAATTACTAGTATATAAAAATATTCTAGAGTTTAGGAAAATTTCAAGAAAACCTTCATAGAAGGTTCAAGCCTTTCACAATCTTCATCCAACACATCTATGGGGCATATGGAAGAACTCAGTCCATATTTTAGGTTAGCCTTATATACCTAGAAATCGGAGGAAATCAAGACTTGAAGGAATGGCTTGACACCTAGCTCTTCTTCTTCTTCTCTCAAATCTTGCTCTCACCATTCTTGGGTGTTTTGGAGAGAAAACTCTTAGAAATTGACGTGGGGGCGGAAATGGTGATAGTAGGTAATGTTTTAGATATAGGATGGGTGGGAAAGGTCCATAATGTCCTTTTCTCCAAAAAAATCTACAAAATGCATCCAAAAACCTGCAAGTGCAGTAGTAACGTGTTGCGCCAAGGGCCAAACAACTGAGGCTAGTTTCTGGCGCTATAGTGGTGTCGGGCTCCACTGGAGCGCCATGCCTGAATTTTCTGCAGTAACAGTCTATCGTAAAATGGTAATAGATTTTGAATCCGAACTCCAACAAATTCAATCTTAGTGGAGTTGGAAAGAAGACTCAATTACCTTTAATTTGATAGGTCACGGGACACCCAATTCATTATATGCTAGGAAATATGGTCATTCAAAGTTGACCCTTATATGAACTCATCCGAAAACTTAGTCGATAGAAATTATTTGGACTCGGCATGGTGTTAGAGATCTCTTATGATCATAAAACACATATATAACACTTCAAATATTTAGGAATTGATCCTAACTCATATATAGAATTACAAGTCATCGAGTGCTATCCTACATGCACAACAAGAATGGTTTGAGTCTTGGCGAAAAAACAAATCCGGGGTGTTACATATATGCCCAACGGGAGTCTTCAGAATTGGTTGTACAGAGAATATTGACACTTGAACCTTCATCAAAGAGTCGCTGTAATGCTTGATGCAGCTATGGAAATTGAATATCTACATCATGGTAATGTTACTCCAATTGTTCATTGTGACCTAAAGCCAACCAACGTTCTTTTAGATGAAGATATGGTGGCTCGTGTTGGTGATTTTGGAATCTCTAAAATATTAACCATAAGCAAGTCCATGGCTTATACTGAGACATTGGGCACTCTTGGATACATTGCACCAGGTATAAAAAATCTACTCTCTTTGATTTTCTCTTATCATAATTAAGTCTCTCCAAATTCTACAAGTAAAAAGAGCAAGTTTTTATTGATGCAAAATTATTGTTGTATTTCGATTGAGTAACTTTTCTTCAATCATTTTTTAAGAATATGGCTCGGAGGGAATAGTATCCACTAGTGGTGATGTTTATAGTTGTGGCATCATGTTGATGGAGGTTTTGACCAATAGAAGGCCAACAGATGAAGAGATATGCAATGAAAATCTTGACTTGAGGAAATGGATCACACAATCATTTTTAGGGACTATTATGGACTATTATCGGGGACATGACATTAGATAGAAGAGTGTGGAGGACCCACATTAGGGTAGAAGGCTAGTACATAGTCTCGTTATTCTTCCATATTCGTAGGCGCATTAGCGCATGGCAATTTCTTGTGCTCTGATTTCTGTTATTATCTATTACTTTCTATAATTCTATACTTCGATTACTCTATTTTATTTCTGACTCTTTTGTTATTTGTTTTCCCATAGCGCTTTGAATTTCTTAACCTTATTTGACCTCTTATTATGCTTTTATGCTTTTATTGAGCCGAGGGTCTTTCGGAAACACCAGTCCTACCTTGGTAGGAGTAAGGTCTGCGTACACTCTACCCTTCCCAAACTCTACGTTGTGGGACTTCCCAAAGTGAAATCTGCATAGCCTCCATGATAGAATTGGGTTTAGACTGCACAAAGGAAATGCTAGAATCAAGAATAACCATGAAAGAAGTAGTCAAGAGGCTTAACAAAATCAAGAACACATTTCTGGAAACATAGAAGTGATCAGCATCTCTTTCGATAGTGTTCTTTTCTGATGCTTTTAGGTTTCTTTAGTAAAGTCGTCGTATAGTACTTACTTGGAGTCATGTATTGTTTGTAATTTCATTTGAGTGGTTTTGTACCTGTTCTACTTTTAGCTATTTGTAATTATGTTTTGAATGCTAGCTATAAAGAAACCAGAATGAAATTAATAAAGGTGTTTAGCTGCACTATTTTACTTTTTATTCATTAGCTTCTTCATTTGTATTCAATAAACTTGTTTTGAACTCTGTGATAGTGTGGAAAAAAATAAACAATTAGTGAATTGAGAAATTACTGTATTCTTGGACTTTAGATGCAGAACAGGAAATGAGCTTATAAGAAAGGACATGGTACAGAGGAACATCACTTGGACTCGGTATCACGAAATAGGATTTTAGGTATTTTACGTGTATGTTAGTCCATTGATTCTTCGATAATTAGTCTATTGACTCCATTGGCCCCAAAACTTGGCCAGGCCGGACCCAAATGCTCGTTTCATTTTCATTAATGGTGTCTTCTTTTTCAATATTTTGGTATCACGAGATTGGAATTCAAGATTTTAAGTGTTTTGGTGTGTGTTATACCACTGATTTATGATAATTAGTGGACCAACTCCTTTGGCCCTCCAACTTGGCCAGCCCGAGCTTTACAAGCCAAATGATCAATACTCATTGCATTTTTATTAATGGTGTCTCATTTTTCAACATTTCAGTTTCATGAAATTGAAATTCAAAATTTTAAGCATTTTTTGTGTGTTAATCAACACATTTTTCCGAAAATTTGTTGACCAATTTCGTTGGCTTCGAAACTTGGCTAGGCTACGCCTCACAAACCTGTTGACCGATACTCATTGCATGATCATCAGTGGCGTCTTATATCTACCTTTGCAATGTTTGATGTCGTGAAGACTTGGGCAAATACCAATTGCTCTGTCATGTCAACAACATAAGTGGTGCTATATAATGGATTAATACATTTGAAACATAAATCAAGTTTCCAAATCCCTTTGAAGCAATCTGTTTCCAAGTGCATAATAACAGCATGAAGAACATTGTCTTATTGATTTTTCTCTTTCTCATTCAATTTTCTATATCACTTGCTTCCTCAAATAAGACTGACCAACAAGCTTTACTAGCTTTCCAAAATCTTGTTACAAGTCCCAGTCATTTTTTGGCCAGTAATTGGACCAACAATACTTCTTTTTGCTCTTGGTTCGGCGTCACTTGCAGTTTAAAAAGGCAAAGGGTTGTGGCCTTGACTCTTCCTAATTTGCAACTTCAAGGCACAATTTCCCCGTCTTTGGCCAATTTGTCCTTTCTCAGTGTTCTCAATCTCAAGAACAACAGCTTCCACGGTAGTATACCTTATGGCCTTGGCCACTTGCCTCGCTTGCGAGTCATTGATATTCAAAACAATCAGCTGGAAGGAAGTATACCGACAAGTCTATTTCAATACCAGAGAGTTCAAGTAATTTCATTGGACTTCAATAAACTTGGTGGTGAAATGTGGAGAGGGCCATGGTATGTACCCGAACTTAAGTCTTAAATCTCCGGAACAATAGCCTCACGGGTATAATCCCTCCTTCTATTGGAAATGCCACAAAAATGATGAACTTCAGTTTGTTTGGGAATAGAGTAAGTGGCAACATTCCAAAGGAGGTCATTAATCTGAGCCAACTTGCAGACTTGTACTTGATTGATAATCAATTAACAGGTTCCATTCCCGCAGAACCGTTTAATATCTCATCATTGCGTGTCGTAAGTCTGTACAACAATAGCCTTTCTGGCCGTCTCTTGCTTGATGAAGGGAATATTGTGTCAAATCTGAAGGTTTTAAGTATAAGTTACAACCAAATTTCTGGTAGCATTCCTTCCAACATATGCCAACTCACAGAGCTCAAAGGTTTGACCATATCTTTCAACAACATAACTAGAGACATACCCAGAAATATTGGTTGTTTATCCAAGCTTGAGATATTCTATATTGGGCGTAGCAATAAATGGGACTATTCCTGCTTCATTGGGAAATATTTCCACTCTAAATATTCTTGTTTGTAGAAACAATCGCATAGTGGGGCAAATTCCTCCAGAATTAGGGAAGCTATCAAATTTGCTTATTGGTCAAATTCCAGAGGCTATTTTCAACATATCTTCTATGGAAGTAATCAGTTTCAGTTTCAATAACCTCTCAGGGAGAATTCCAACCACTATAGGTCTTCATCTTCGAACCTTAAAGGACTTTAATTGCAACACAATCAGCTTGAAGGGGAAATTCCAGAGACTATTTTCAATAGATCTTCTTTGGTAGTCATTGCTCTCAATTTCAACAACCTCTCGGGGAGAATTCCAACCACTGCAGGTCTTCATCTTCCGAACCTTAAAGTGCTTGACTTGGGAGTCAATCAGCTGGTAGCAGAAACTCCATTGTTCATAACAAATGCTTCCAAGCTTGAGATACTGGATCTAAGTGATAATTTCCTCACAGGAACTATTCCTACTAATTTAGGAAATCTTCGTGATCTGCGAGATATCTTCCTACATACTAATCAACTTATCAATGAACCAAGAGAGTATGAGTTGCGATTCTTCAATTCTTTGGTGGACTGTAGGATGTTGCGATATCTAGAAGTGGGTTTGAATCCGTTGAATGGTGTTCTGCCCAATTCTATTGGGAATCTTTCATCTACTATTGAAGTATTTGAAATGTCACATGCACACATCAATGGCCTCATCCCCACAAGTATAGGCAACATAAGCGGTCTGCTAGCTCTAGACTTTCAACGAAATAACTTTATGGGAAGTATTCCTTCTGATGTTGGTGAGCTTAAACAACTCCAAGGGCTGTATCTAAAAAACAATAAATTGCAGGGACATATTCCAGAGGCGGTATGCCATTTATCTTATTTGGTTATGTTAAATCTGGAAGATAATGAGCTCTCTGGATTAATTCCAGAGTGCTTAGGAAATCTTAGCATGCTACAACAGCTTTATTTGGGTTCTAATAAATTTTCATCAAAATTTCCGTTGAGCCTTCGGAAAATGAGTAGTCTTCTCTTTCTAAATGTGTCATGGAATTGTATAGAGGGAGAAGTTCCATCAGATACTGGAGAACTGATTGTAGGACGATATCTTTACAGTAACCACTTTTCAGGCATGATACCAAGCACATTTGGGGAACTCCAAAACCTGCAGTCTCTTGACCTATCGAACAATTCGTGTTTTGGCCAAATTCTATTATCCTTTGCCAACTTATTAAATTGGAATTCTTGAATTTGTCTTCAAATGCATTGTCAGGTACTATTCCTAAGTCTTTGGAAAAGCTCGTATACCTTAAAAGCATTAATGTTTCATTTAATGATTTAGAAGGTGAAATACCGAGTGGCGGTGTGTTTGCAAATTCCACTCAGCAATCATTTCTTGGGAACAAAGGTCTATGTGGAGTGCACATATTGGATATTCCTGCTTGTGCTATCACTAATCCTGGAAAACAATCAAAGCCGAAGGAGACTGTTTCTTATCGCGAGATTCAACGAGCAACAAATAATTTTGATGAATCAAATTTAATTGGTGAGGGACACTCTGGCTCTGTGTACAAAGGCACATTATCTGGTGGAACACAGTAGCCATTAAGGTTCTGGATTTGGAAAATGAGCAAATGTGGAAGAAGTTTGATACCGAATGCGAAGTGATGAGAAATGTTAGGCATAGAAATCTTGTTCCAGTGATTACTACATATTCTAGTGATTATATAAGAGCTTTTGTTCTGCAATTTATGCCCAATGGAAGTCTTGAGAATTCGCTGTACAAAGAAGATCGCCACTTGAACCTTCATAAAAGAGTCACTGTAATGCTTGATGCAGCTATGGCAATTGAATATCTACATCATTGCCATGTTACTCCAATAGTTCATTGCGACCTAAAGCCAGCCAGAATTCTTTTGGATGAAGATATGGTGGCTCATGTTGGTGATTTTGGGATCTCTAAAGTTTTAGCCATAAGCAAGTCCATGGCTTATACGGAGATTTTCGGCACTCTTGGATATATTGCACCAGGTATAAAAAATCTACGCTCTTTGATTCTCTCTTATCATAATTAAGCCTCTCCAATTTCTAGAAATAAAAAAAAAACAAGTCTTTATTTATGCAGAATTATTGTTGTATTTCAATTGAGTAACTTTTCTTAAATATTTTTCTAAGAATATGGCTCAGAGGGAATAGTGTCTGCTAGTGGTGCTGTTTATAGTTACGGCATCATGTTGATAGAGGTTTTGACCAAAAGAAGGCCAACAGATGAAGCGATATGGAATGAAAATCTTGACTTGAGGAAATGGATAACACAATCATTTTCAAGGACTATGGTGGACGTTGTGGATGCCAATCTTTTTTCTGAGGAAGAACAAATCACTTCTAAAAGTGAAAGTTGCATAGCCCCAATGATGGAATTGGCATTAGATTGCACAAAGGGAACACCAGAAGCAAGAATAACCATGAAAGATGTAGTCAAGAGGCTTAACAAAATCAAGAACGTAGTTTTTGAAATGTAGAAGTTAGCATCTCTTTCGGAGGTGTTCTTTCTGAGCTGCAAGTTAACATGTTGCTTTTTGTTTACCTGATTTCTTTAGTCGTTCGTACTTCCTGGAGACATGTACTGTTTGTACTTCAGAGTGTTGCATTTCCCTCGTTTTGTGATTTCAGATTTGAGTAGTCTTTATATGTTTTAAATGCTTGAATAAAATTAAGAAATATTAAGAAGGTGTTTAGCTGTACTATTTTACTTTCTGTTTGCCTCTACTTCACAATTTTGATTCATTAGTTTCTTCCAATTGATATATTCAACTATTTAATAAATGTAATACTTAGTTGGACTTGGTGATTTTGCAGGTGAATGAAAGACTAGATCCTAATAATTCAATAGTTTTACACCGTAAGTGCATATAATTTATACTCAAACTTAAATTTGATCTTCCTGTTTTTCAGTATCAGTCAAAGTTTAAGCCACATACACTGACGATTATCAAGTACTAATATGTAAGTGCAAGTAAATCTTCTTGAATTGAAGGGAAGGTGTATAAGCTTCAAAAATCTCTATATGATTTAAAGCAGGCTCCAAGTGACGTGAAGACACTCCCTAATTGTTTCTTTATATATATATGATTTGCTTCTTGAAGGAAGTGATGAGCAAAAGTTGCTTTGGATGAAGTATTTTTTGGGGCTGGAAGTATATCAATCAGCAAAAATATGTCTTGGAGATTCTGAAAAATTTCAGAATGCAAGTTGCGAAACAGTTCCTACTCCATTGGTTTTAAATACCAAATTTTCTAAGGAAGATGGAACCGAAAAGTGTGATACTTCATTTTATATTAGTTTGGTTGTAAGTCTCTTGTACTTGACAGCTTCAGATTTAACGTACATTAAGTAATATTTTTTGTTCAATACAAGTGTGGGAACTCTTCCATTTCTTCGAAAATGGGCATAAATGTTGGAGGACCTACTAAAATGGGCATAAATGAACATATTCGGTGCATGATATGTCGAATAGGGAAAGTATAGCTACACTGGCAAATAAATGGTGATTCGAAACAGAATATCACTACCTAATATGAGCTTCTTGATTTCCTTGTACAATATCATTTCCAGCTACATTCACAAGGGAGAAATTTAGTTCATTCCTGATCCTTATAGACTTGGTTGCAATTCTCAACTTTTCTAAAAGGCATCTTAATAGGGGATTTTGTTGCTTGCTTCCAGTTGACTGATCCTGGTGCAATTTTATCGAGGATCACCTGGCCACCTGTATGTCTAAAATAATGTCGAACAAAGAAGCAATGTACCCACCCAGTCCGGACACTGTTAAATAGATTATTTATGTAGGTATCAGTTCCAAGGCTGTTAATCCACAACTGGAAGCATCTTTCTTCTCGAAATGTTTGAGCATCATCCTCCGTCATCTCAGCCAAAAATATTTTTCTTTGTCCACTGTCAATCTATTCCTAGATTATGAAAAAATAACTCTTTACTAGACGGAAAAAGTACATCATTGTAAACTCCATGTATCGTAAGCATTAACTTATTAATAGATTATCTTACTATTCATTCAAAATCATTACTTGAATAGTAGACGAGGGTTCATACAATCAATTAGTTAATCTTTTACCAAATGATATAAAATCAGTAAGAAGTGAAAACATCGACTGCTGAACGGAGACAGCTTATGCGCTTGTTATTGGCATTCTTTTCATGATATACCACCCTCTATTGCTTCTCCTTCTTTTATAGTAGAAAAAATGAATTTCTTTGAAATTTCAGAAAGTAGTACTTAGAATTGACAGTAGAAACTTGAGGATTCTGCGAAAGATTGAACAAGAACAAAAGGAATTCAATAGCTTTTGTTTAAATTCTGTATTTATATTGGAAAATTCAAAAAATATTTATAAAATATGAATCCAATTATTATTATATATTAATTTAAAATCTTTGTAAAAAAATTATAAACTTTAAATCGGATACGCCCTCTGTATGTGGTTGGTAAGAGTCAAGCAACATGCATTTTTACAAACTTGTCTGCTTGACCTCCCATTGGCTTGGTCTTGGACAATATATAATGCAACCCTTTGTTTTTTATTATTTATTTTATCAATAATTTTAGTTGACCAACTTTTCTCAATCAATTTCCTTACCCCTTAGTTTACACAATTCCTCAATGTGATGTCATTTCAATAATACGTTTGTGGAAATCAAAACCATTTAACTTTATTAGTACGTTTGTAAAAATATATATTTAACTTTAAATATTTCATTTTATCTATAATGACAAAAAAAAATTAAAGTTATACAAATGTAATGATATGTTTAAGACTAAAAATTTCAAAAGTTTTCAATGCCTTCTTAAATTTCCTATCGAATCAGACTATGTCTTACATAATGGAATAATACATTTGAAAAAGAACATTTTTCTTGTTGATTCTTCCAACAGCATGAAGAATATTTTCTTGTTGATTCTTATCTTTCTAATTCAATTTTCTATATCAATTGCTTCCTCAAATGAGACTGACCAACAAGCTTTACTAGATTTTCAAAATCTTGTCACAAGTCCCAGTCATTTTTTTGCCAATAATTGGACCAAAAATACTTCTTTTTGCTCTTGGTTTAGTGTCACTTGCAGTTCAAAAAGGCAAAGGGTTGTGGCCTTGATTCTTCCTAATTTGCATCTTCAAGGCACAATTTCCCTGTCTTTGGCCAATTTATCCTTTCTCAAGTGTTCTCAATCTCGAGAACAACAACTTCCATGGTGGCATCCCTTACGAACTTGGCCACTTGCCTTGCTTGCGAGTGATTGATATTCAAAATAATCAGCTCCAAGGAAGTATTCCATCAAGTCTATTTCAACACCCGAGAGTTCAGGTAATTTCATTGGCCTTCAATAAACTCAGAGGTGAAATGCTGAAAGGGTCATGGTACGTACCAGAACTCAGGGTCTTAAATCTTAGGAACAATTGCCGCACAGGTATAATCCCTCCTTCTGTCGGAAATGCCACAAAGTTGCTCAACTTCAGTTTGTCTAATAATAGAATCAACGGCAACATTCCTAGGGAGATTGGTAATTTGAGTCAGCTTGCATATTTGTCCTTTGTCAATAATCAATTAACAGGTTCCATTCCTACATCACTGTTTAATATCTCATCGCTACTTTCTGTAACTCTGGGAATGAACAGCCTTTATGGTCCTCTCTTGCTAGATGAAGGGAATATTGTATCAAATCTGAAGTTTTTAAGTATATCTATGAACCAAATTTTTGGTTGCATTCCTTCCAACATATGCCAACTCACAGAGCTCAAAGTTTTGTCAATATCTGTCAACAACATAACTGGATACATACCAAGAAATATTGGTTGTCTATCCAAGCTCGAGAGGTTCTATATTGGAGATAATAGAATAAAAGGGACTATTCCTGCTTCATTGGGAAATATTTCCACTCTGAAAATTCTTTATTGTGGAAACAATCGCATGGTGGGTCAATTCCTCTGGAATTAGGGAAGCTATCAAATTTGAGACAATTAACCTTTGACCAAAATTATAATCTTATTGGTCAAATTCCAGAGGCTATTTTCAACGTATCTTCTTTGGAAATTATTGATTTCAATTTCAGTAACCTCTCTAGTAAAATTCCAACCACTACAGGTCTTCATCTTCCAAACCTTAAAGAACTTGACTTGGGAGTCAATCAGCTGGAAGGGGAAATTCCATTGTTCTAACAAATGCTTCCAAGCTTGAGATACTGTCGCTAACAAAGAACTTTCTCACAGGCGCTATTCCTACTAATTTGGGGAATCTTCGTGAGCTGCGAGAACTGCTCCTATTTGATAATCAACTTACCAATGAACCAAGAGAGCATGAGTTGCGATTCTTCAATTCTTTGGCGGACTGTAGGATGTTGCGATATCTAGAAGTGGGTTTCAATCCATTGAATGGTGTTCTGCCCAATTCTATTGGGAATCTTTCATCTACTATTGAAACATTTCATATAGTAGATGCACACATCAACGGCCTCATCCCCACAAGTATAGGCAACATGAGCGGTCTTACAGCCCTAATCTTTCAAAAAAACAACTTGACTGGGAGTATTCCTTCTGATGTTGGTAAGCTTAAACCACTCCAAGGGCTGTATCTAGATAATAATAAATTGCAGGGACATATTCCAGAGGCGGTATGCCATTTATCTTATTTGGTTCAATTAAATCTGCAAGTTAATGAGCTCTCTGGTTTAATTCCAGAATGCTTAGGAAATCTTAGCATGCTACAACTGTTTTCTTTGGGTTCTAATAAATTTTCATCAAAACTTCCATTGAGCCTTTGGAAAATGAATGGTCCTCTCTACTTAAGTGTGTCACGAAATTCTCTAGAGGGAGAAGTTCCATCAGATATTAGAGGACTGAAGGCCATTATAGAACTATATCTTTCCAGTAACCACTTTTCAGGCATGATACCAAGCACAAGTTGGGAACTCCAAAATCTGCAGTCTCTTGACCTATCCAACAATTCATTTTTTGGCAAAGTTCCATCATCCTTTGCCAACTTGATAAGCCTAGTATACTTGGATTTGTCTTTAAATGCATTGTCAGGTACTATTCCTAAGTCTTTGGAAAAGCTTTCATACCTTAAAAGCATTAATGTTTGATTTAATGGTTTAGAAGGTGAAATACCGAGTGGTGGTGTGTTTGTAAATTCCACTTTGCGGTCATTTCTAGGGAACAAAGGTCTATGCGAAATGCACATATTGCAGATTCCTGCTTGTGCTATCACTAATCCTGGAAAACAATCAAAGCTTAAGGAGGTTGTGCTAAAAATTGTTACTCCAGTGGTTATCTTATCCTTTCTGATATTCTTGTTGGTTTCAATTTGGATAATGAAACGACAGAAGAAAGGAAAGTCCAAAAATGTTGAAAAGGTACCGGAGATCAGGACTCATCAATTAGTTTCTTTTCACGAGATTCAACGAGCAACAAATAATTTTGATGGATCCAATTTAATTGGTGAGGGAAGCTCTGGCTCTGTGTACAAAGGCACATTATCTGGTGGAAGTGTAGTGGCAATAAAGCTTCTGGATTTGGAAAATGAGCAAGTATGCAAGAGGTTGATACCGAATGCGAAGTGCTGAGAAATGTTAGACATAGAAATCTTGTTCCGGTGATTACTACATGTTCTAGTGACTATATAAGAGCCTTTGTTCTGCAATATATGCCCAGCGGGAGTCTTGAGAATCGGTTGTACAGAGAAGATTGTCACTTGAATCTTCATCAAAGAGTCGCCATAATGCTTGACGCGGCAATGGCAATTGAATATCTACATCATGGCCATGTCCCTCCAATAGTTCATTGCGATTTAAAGCCAGCCAACGTTCTTTTGGATGAAGATATGGTGGCTCGTGTTGGTGATTTTGGCATCTCTAAAATTTTAGGAATAAGTAAGTCCGTGGCTTATACGGAGACATTGGGCACTCTTGGATACATTGCACCAGGTATACTAATCTCTTTCTTTCTCACTTATAACTTTTCTATTTGATTTTTTCTTATCTAAATCAAGCCCTTGCAAATTCTAGAACTAAATAAAAAGCATGTCTTTGTTAGTACGAGCACTATTGTTAATATTCAAATAAGTAATTCTTTTTCATTTTTCGTTCTTTTAAGAATATGTCTTGGAGGGAATAGTGTCCACTAGTGGTGATGTTTATAGTTACGGCATCATGTTGATGGAGGTTTTGACCAAAAGAAGGCCAAATGATGAAGAGATATGTAATGAAAATCTTGACTTGAGGAAATGGATCACACAATCATTTTCAGGGACTATTACGGACGTTGTGGATTCCAATCTTTTTTCTGAGGAAGAACAAATCACTTCTAAAAGTGAAGTCTGCATTGTGTCCATGATAGAATTGGCTTTAGACTGCACAAAGGAAATGCCAGAATCAAGAATAACCATGAAAGATGTAGTCAAGAGGCTTAACAAAATCAAGAACACATTTTTGGAAACATAGAAGTGATTAGCATCTCTTGCGATGGTGTTCTTTTCTGAGCTGCAAGTTAATATGATGCTTTCGTTTACCTGGTTCCTTCAGTAAGGTCGTTGTATAGTACTACTTGGAGTCATGTGTTGTTTGTAATTTCATTTGAGTGGTTTAGAACCTGTTTTTACTTTATCTATTTGTAATTATGTTTTGATTGCTAGCTTGAAAGAAACCAGAATTAAATTAATAAAGGTGTTTAGCTGCACTATTTTGCTTTTGTTCATTAGCTTCTTCATTTGTATTCAATAAACTTCTTTTGAACTCTTTGTGATAGTGTCGGGTGAAATAAACAATTAGTGAACTGAGAACTTTTCATTTCCTTGTACTTGTTACTGTATTATTTCGACTTTAGCTGCAGAACAGGAAATGAGCTAATTAAGAAGAAGATTTCCTAGTGGACATTATACAGAGGAACATCACTTGGTATCACAAAACAGGTTTTGAGGATTTTAGGCCTTTTTGTCCACTGATTATTCGATAATTAGTCGATTGACTCTGTTTGCCTCCAAACTTGGCCAGGTCATACCCCACACGCCTAATGATCAGCATTGTAATGCTTGATGCAGCTATGACAATTGAATATCTACATAATGGTAATGACACTCCAATAGTTCATTGCGACCTAAAGCCAACCAACGTTCTTTTGGATGAAGATATGGTGGCTCATGTTGGTGATTATGGGATCTCTAAAATTTTAGCCGTAATCAAGTCCATGGCTTATACGGAGACATTGGGTACTCTTGGATACATTGCACCAGGTATAAAAAATTTGCTCCTTTTGATTCTCTCTTATCATAATTAAGCCTCTCCAAATTCTAGAATTTAAAAAAAAAAAAACAAGTCTTTATTTATGCTGAATTATTGTTGTATTTCAATTGAGTAACTTTTCTTCGATCCTTTTCTAAGAATATGATTAAGAGGGAATAGTGGCCGCTAGTGGTGAATTTTACACAGTGAGGTGATGAAAGACCAGATCCTAATATGAGAACAATGTAGATTAGGGGTTCTATAAACATCAAATAGGTTAGATATGAAACTTGTAAAATAATGATGATTATAAAGGTTTTGATGTATTTAAATTTAAAATCAATGTTTATATATTTGGTATTAATCATAATTAACAAAATCATTTAGTAGTGTTAGTAAGAGGAGAAGGGTTAAAGATATATCTGGTGTTTGAGCAACCCTAGATGTTGTCGGAGTAAAAAATTATTAACAGGGCGTTCTAATGTGTTGTATCGATTAAGTTCACGAATTGGAGATAAGCAAACTCGAACTGCTAATGTCCGCTACAGGATAAACTATCGTCTCTCAATCCCTCTAATATTATTTTTGAGTAAAAAAAAAAGCATGAATAAATCAAAACCACACCTAGAGTATCTTTTTTTTTTTGACATTCATATCTGAAATGACAGGTGTGCAACTGAAGTATTACCACCAACTATACATCAAAACACACATTAACTATCAATTATTCTTTTTTCTTACTTGAACGATAGTGAAATTTTGGGTAAGAAATTCGCACAACTGATAATTGAAATGTGTTTAGGTAAATAGTTAGTTATAACTCAGATTTTGAAACTTGCACACGCGATAATCGCTCAATTATTTTTGTTTTTTACTTTTTTTGAAATAATAAATTAGAAAAAGGGAAAGAATAAAGACAGGGGTCCAGCAAAGACTAAGCAAAGATCTTCATCTCCTCTGTTTCCACCCCTCACCCACCACGCCTCTCTCCCTTCCATTTTCAGCTGCTGATTTTGCAGAGAAATCAATGGCGAGTGGTTATGGGGATTCGAGCCAGAAGATAGATTATGTATTCAAAGTGGTGTTAATCGGTGATTCAGCTGTAGGGAAGTCTCAGATACTAGCTAGATTTGCTCGTAACGAATTTAGCCTCGATTCTAAAGCAACAATTGGGGTTGAATTCCAGACACGAACACTTGTGATACAGCACAAGTCTGTTAAAGCTCAGATCTGGGATACTGCTGGTCAAGAACGGTATCAATTTTTTCTTTTATTGACACTTTGATTCTTGTTGTGTTACCCCAAACTCGGAAAGCTTAGTAGTTCAGTTGGTTAGTAGCTAAGTTGGTTTACTATCTGAACTTTTACCTTAATGGTGAGGGTTTGATTTCCAACCATGGAATTCCCTCCTGCCCAACCCCAGTTTTAAAGAATAAAATAAATTGTGTTAATGCAAACCAAAGGAATCTTAGTAGCTCAGTTCGTGAGAGTTTGATTCCCAACCTTGGAATTCCCTCCCCTTTCCCCAGCCCCAATTTTAAACAAGAAAATAAAATTGTGTTACTGTGAACTGAAAGAATCTTAGTAGCTACCTGAACTTTCACCTTGTTGGTGAGCATTTGATTCCCGAACTTGGAATTCCCTCCCTTTTCCCTAGCCCCAATTTTAAAAAATAAAATAGACTTGTGTTACCGCGAACTCGAGGAATTTTAGTAGCTTAGTTGGTTGACTATGTGAACTTTTACCTTGTTGGTGATAATTTGTTTCTTTTCATTTTGTGCGAGTTTAAGTTGGATGAACTGAATATTTACACAATCATATTATTTGATTTCAATTAACTCTATTAAAATAGTATTTGATTGGTAACCTTGAATAAATGGTATGTGAACTGCTATAATAGGTTAAATTATGATGATGGTGTTATAAAAATCATTATATTGATGGTGCATATAACTTGAACATTTCTATTACTACTTCCCCTCTCACCAAAAAGAGAATGGAAGGATTAGGAGTAAAAGATCAAACTTTTGGCATGATTTTGAACATGATAGAGTGACGGAGCCAGGAATTTTGACAAGGGGATTAAAAGAAGTATAGGAAAGTCACATTTAGGATTTAAACACTTATGATCTTAAGCAAATTTTGATCTCCCTCTGCTACTCCACTAGAAAATTCCGTGATTTCAAGGGGATTCAACAAGTTAAATATATTTAAAAGTTTCGACTTTGACCCTTTTGCTTTGAATAGTGTAAATTTTCGATGAAAGGGTTTTGGTTGAACCCATTTTAAATTAAGTCATATGCATGAATATACTTTAGGTGGGTTGGAAAATATTTGAAGTGGAGGCACAACTCTATCTTAGGTCTTTGTATGAGTTGGTTTACTAGACTCAAGGTTTCTTAGCGGATTACTCGAGTGAGAAGGCCACAGGATCACATTGATAATCTGGACACCTTGTGCATATGCATACTCTTCTAAGATTTGGGAATTTGAATTTTTTTTGCAGGTGTGCAAAACACACATCACGTGTACATGTGATAGTGTGATTTTTTCAGAAGTGGGAGAAGTATGAAGGTAATGACAGTTAAGGAAAGCAGTAGCACATTATTACATTATGGAAAAATTAACATAAGGGAAAAAGTTATGGCAATAATCAAAACAAACAAAACATTCAACAACTTAAATATTCACGTAAGTTTGTGATGTTTAAAACCTAATTTCCCAAAGGGCATCGTCAAGCTGTTATACTCTATTTTAACCCAGTAAAAATTGAGTACTACATATTGGAGATTTCCGGGTTAATTAACTCAAGCAATCGCCACCTAATTAATTAGGTGAATTAGGGCACCTACTTATCAACTATATCATTAAACATAAACTCTGTTTTAAGGTCTTATTAACCTACTAGATACTAGTAAGGTTAAAAAATCTAAAGGGGATAATATTATGGGGGTCTTACATATGGAGGAGCTCTGGTTGTTAAATTAGAAATAAAGGGCTACAATAAACCTAGATAAAATGTATATATATAGATAAAATTTACAAAATTAAGAAATGCAATTGTTAATTGAATAAACAAAAATGTGATGCCTTTTTCTGAAAGATAAATTAAAATGTTAAAAAATGACCATTGATGATAATATTAAAATGAGAATAATAATATTCCCTTCGATTCAATTTGTTTGTATGGCTTTGACTTGGCATGGAGTTTAAGTAAAGAAGACTTTTGATTTGAATCTTGTGGTCCTAAACTAAAAATATGTAAAATATACCAAAATGTCCTTTCATCTTGTGGTCTTGAATGTGATAAGTTAGAATTAAAGAGTCGCCAAAAAGGAAAAAACACATTCATTTGGTGACGGACTAAAAAGAAAAGTAAGACAAATAAATTGAATTATAGGGAGTAATATTGAGAAGTGATGATGATGGTTGAATAATGAAGAAGATCATATTAATAATATGTATAACAATGATATTGAAAACTGTTAATTGTAGGAGAATAAAAGAATAAGCGTTCTTATTTTATGAAAGGTATCAGAATTGCAAATAAATAAGTTGGAAGGAGGACGGGACAAAATTGGATGTCAACATGCATCTTCTCAAAACTCACACTCAAATCGATGAGAAAAAGTGAACTAAAGCAAATAGTTAGTCCAACTCCAAATTTAAGATTCACTCGCCTATGTATTATAGAAGATACACATAAAAATTACGACTTTCTTTGGTACTCATAAAAATTACGACTTTCTTTGGACTACTAAAGGGCATAAATATATAATTTTCTAGGGGTCGTTTGGTATGAAGGATGGGATAGACAAAGTTATATGAGACATCTCATGGATTGGGATAATTCATGAGATAAGTTATCTCACCATATATATGGGATAACTTATCCCATCATTGTAGTATAAATGGTGGGATAACTAATTTCGGGACTAACTAATACCCCTAACCAGAAGCAGGATAAAACAATCCT
Source organism: Solanum dulcamara (assembly GCF_947179165.1). NCBI lineage: Eukaryota > Viridiplantae > Streptophyta > Magnoliopsida > Solanales > Solanaceae > Solanum > Solanum dulcamara. The sequence goes on along the minus strand of NC_077246.1, from coordinate 71,791,798 downwards.
GCATTTTATCCTAGGATTGTTATCCCTTTTTCCTCATACCAAATGACCCCTAAGAGTATTATGTTTGGTTTTCAATTGTCATTACTTAGTTATTTATTTTAATATTTTAGAATTGGTTTAAAATTGAACTGCCATGTGTCTTGAGTAGAATCATATGTAAAATATCATTTTAACTCAACAACAATATTTGGCCAAGTTGAGTAGATTCAGGCCTAGATTTTTGACGAATGAGTTGAACTGACTGAGTTGGGTAGGCTCGGTCCTACGTTTTCTTCAAGATTTTGCACCATATGCAGAATTATAGGCCTGAAGCTCAAATATCTTCGTATTGATAGTTGTTTAACACTTGTAGAGCCAACTTTCTTATTTGCATTGCCCACTTGCTTCTACTTATGTGTGGTTGGATCTGTTAGATCTGGTTCCTCTAGCAACCCAGGGACTGCTTTGTGCATGAATCCTTTGCTTATGCTGGGGGGGGGGGGTGCTTCTACTCATTGTTCTTTGTTTGCCAAATGCGTTCTCTTATCTATTGTTTGATGTACTTTTGAATTCAAAAGGCATCTGTCCTGGATATTGTAGATTAGGTTGATAGATTGCCTGTACCGGTTTTTGTTTCCATCCAGTTTGATGGGAACCAGATAGCCCTTAAACCACTCTAATTCCTTGAACTATTGTTTTTCTCTTCACTATAATGTGAAATTTTTCTGTCCTTTTGTCACTCAACCTTTGTAAAGTTACCTATCGAGAAATATATATTGCTGAATTTGTAAATAGCTGTGAGCTATAATTGTTCAAGTATCATATCATTGGACAAGAAAGCTATAGGTTCATCTGCTATTTTTGGTCTTAAAGTGCACAAGCCATAAAGGTTTAGTCTAGATTTCAAGTTGCCCCATCATAGATTTAAATGGATAGTATTAAAATGTTTGTATTATCCCGTAGAAAATGTAGATTACAAACTGCTCCCTGTCACCCCTTTAGGTGAATAAGAATGGCGTCAACTCCGCTCTTTCTATAAATTATTTACGTCATCACGAGTCTTGATGGTAACTACTAAGGTTATCTGCATCTAAGCTAGGACCAGAGAGGAAACTGCGATAAAATTGATGGTGAATGTCGGGATTTATAGGGTAACTACTTGATTAGTATTAGGCAACTACTTAGCTGGTTTATCTATAAATTAGGCCCCATTTTTTCTGATACGGGATCGGAAGTCATTGTAATAAAACAGGGATATAGATGCACAAGGGTTGAGACATTGCTCTCAGAAACAATTTTACACATCCTCAAAATTTTGGTTCTCTCTCAATATCAAAAATATAGTCCTTTGTTTATCTCTCTAAATTGTTCTTCATATGGTGTCATGACCATCGCAATCCTAGTAGATATGGTTCACCGAAAGCTGCTAAAGATGTCTGCTGGCAACCCAGTTTTGAAAGAAATAGTCTTTTACCATTTTTTGTCGTCACCAGGATCTCCGGTATTGGTCCAACCATCTTCAATTACTTTGCTAGTACTGTATCCTCATCTATCTCAGGTTGAAAAGGATATTGGCCCTCCATGCCTATCCTTAATCTTCTCCTTCTTTTAACTCGATTCTACTACACTCTCGTGTATTTCACCAAAAGACCTTGGTGTTAAGTTGAGTTTGACACTGTTCAAGTTCTTGTTCGTTGCGTGTCCTATTAGTCATCAAATCATTCCAGACCAACAGCTTTATTTTATAAGTCTTATAACAAACAGCTTCATTTCAAAATGAATACAGAGATGAAGACCTCATTTCCAAAGTTATCAGTACAGGCTCACTTGTGTGGCTTGAATCTTGGCTTTGGTGGTGCATTTGTCCCTTGCACCAAGTTATGTCTAGGGATTGGCATCAGCATCCACATAATGAGTTCATGCTAGTAGCCACATTGTCAAGTCTAACTTTGGAGGATATATCAGTTTTCTTTGCCAGCTTCCCTCTGCTTCTTTTTGTTCAGTCTTCTTAAAAATAACCCCTATAAGACAGGTTCCTCTATAGTATATAATACTCCAAGTTTTGGACAAAAAGGCCACATTGAGACACTTCAAATTGGAGTTGGTCAATATTATAGGGAATGAATTGTAACATTCTAAAACATCAATGCTAGTTGAGATTTGGGATTAAATATGGCTTTTCTGGTTACTAGTTTCTTCCTTCTTATTAATGTGCAATGTATTATGTATGCCTGTTATCGATGCTGTATTTATTCGAAAGAAACATCTATGCTACTATCAAATTACTATTGTACAAGTGCACTACCAAGTGGTCTATTAGAGTTTAGTATTTAAGTATGCCCTTCTGGATTCTCACCAGCTCTTATAAATACTTGTTACCAAGTGTTGATGGTCCCGACTCACTGATATCGCATTAGGGATTTGATTAGCTTTATTTCCACATTTAACACTTTTCCTTGTCTAGGACTGCTTTTACACTCGATAAGTGGAGTAGAGACTTAACAATTCCGTAACTGATTTAATCATTTCCTTGTGATTTTCAGATATAGAGCTGTCACAAGCGCATACTACAGGGGAGCTGTTGGAGCTATGTTAGTTTATGACATAACAAAACGCCAAACATTTGATCACATACCCCGTTGGCTGGAAGAGTTGCGCGCACATGCTGATAGGAATATCGTGATCATTCTGATCGGAAACAAAACAGATCTCAAAGACCAACGAGCTGTCCCTACCGAGGATGCTATGGAGTTTGCTCAGAAAGAAGGATTGTTTTTCTTAGAGACTTCTGCATTGGAAGCGACAAACGTGGAGGATGCATTCTCAACTGTGTTGACAGAGATCTTCAACATCGTAAACAAGAAGAATCTTGCTGCAGATGAGAATCAGTCTAATGGGAATCCTGCATCTTTATCTGGGAAGAAGATTCTTGTACCTGGTCCTGCACAAGTCATCCCAGAAAAGAAAGCATGTTGTAGATCTTGAAATATCGGGATTCGGCGTTTCTTTAACTTTTTCAGGTGAAAATTTTTGAGTATTAAAGCTTCATAGTTTCACTGAGAGTAATTCTTGAAAATTTCATGTATTTGGTTGTAAATTCATTTTGTTTTTGTGATGTTTTTTAATGAAAGGAAATGTTTAGATTGTTCTCTGTGTGGAATGAGGACTGAGGACAACAGCAGCAGAGTATATGTGCTTTTACAAGTTATAATATGTTTGTTGTTAGCTTCATATTCAATTTTCTTGGGAGCAATTGATCTAAATGTGGTTGAATTCTTGAGGCCAAAAAAAAAATATGATGAGGAGCTAAACGTGATTTTGACAATTAGTAATCTGTTTGGTCAAATTTCGAGAAATATACTTATTTAGAAGAGTGTTTATTGTCTAAAGTGTTTTTTCAGGAAAGTATTTTTTTTGAGAGAAATATACTTATTTTGGAGAGAGTTTTTTGTCAAAAGTGTTTTTTTGGGAAATTAATTTTTGGAAGTAACTATTTGTGTTTGATTAATTAATTTGACTTAACATTTTTGGCAATATTAAGAGCAATAATCTGTGTTTGTTGTACTCAATAACATATTTTTTTCCTTTGAAAAAGCTAAAAAATTTGTCGAGTACTTTTACTCTAAAACAAGCATTTTAACTCTTAAAAGTATAATCATTTGTTAATATTTTAGGGATATTTTTGTAGTTCAATATTTCAAATTTTGATATTCATATATATTTTTAATAAATATAAATCATTGCAAAATAAGTGATTGTGTTTTATTTGTAATTATATTACTTTTATTTTCTGAGATACAAAAATATTACTATTAGATTGTTATTATTATTATCCACTTAATAACACCATTACACCAACGATCCTTACGAGTGAAATCTGAAGAGAAAAGAGGGTACACAAATTTTATAGATAGAGGTGTGTATCGATCGATTTGGTTTGATTTTATGTATTATCGGTTCGATTTATCGGTTATTAATTTTTAAATATGCTAAATCGATAACCAAACCAATAAGATATTTCTTATCGATTTTTGATTTATCGGTTATTGGTCCTTAATGGTTCGGTTTTCGATTTAACCAATAAAAAAATACTCATAAAATAAATATATGATTTCTCCAACAATTTGGCACGACAAAATAATAATATAACTTTACATAATGCTCATAAAATAAAAACAATAATAACTAACATTAAAGCAGTTTACAAATGCAACACAAATTAAAGAATTATGACAATAATGTGAACTAAAAACTAAAGGGCAAAGATAGTAACCCATAAGGTAGATATTAATATTAATATTTATGCAGGGATAATGTAGTAAATTAATATAGTTTTAATGGGTTATCGGTTTGCCCAATAATCCAATATTGAAAATCAATATCGAATCGATAACCCGATAATTTTTTTTATGAAACCATTAGAACCCCTTAATCCAATAGTAATAAACTAATAGCATTGTTTTCGATTTGATTTATCAGTCGATTCATTTTTTGCACACTACTACTTATAGAGGTTACTTCCGATAGACGTAAGGAGATAAAATGGTTGTTTCTGATAAATATCGCATGAAGTCATCTCCGTTTTTTTTTTGTAAAATAACCCTGACAGCTAGGGGTGTTCATGGTTCGGTTTAGGTCGGTTATTGATTAAAATCATAACTAAATCAATTTAATTGGTTTTTAAATATCTAAAACCATAACCAAACCAAGTAAAATAATAACCATCGATTTGGTTATTGTCGGTTTGGTTCGGTTTGGTTCAATTTTTTTATTTATGACTAGCGGGGACAATTCAAATATTCTTTCTCTACATTCTTCAAATTTCTTATGAAGTTCTTTTTTCCTCACGATCCACAAGAGCGAACTTTACTACACATATTGAGGGAAAGACATGCTGATGGCAAATCAGCTGGACCAAATTTGCAATGCAGTTTAGATTTAAAAGAACAAGTCAAAGATATTCCAAAATATAAACAACTTTGTCCATTAAAATGAAAAAATTACATATTTAAACTAAACTAACTAGATAATCCATAATATCAAAATTAAATTAATAATTAAAAGATATAAAATATCTTTAATTATTTATGAAAAGATAATATTATACATATAAATAATAATAAATTTTATGTATATAATTATCGGTTTGGTTCGGTTATTTATTCAGTTATTTTTTACTATAATCATAATCAAACCAAATATTATCGGCTTTTTTATTCGATTTGATTAAATTTTCAATTTAATTTTAGTTTTAACCAAAACTGGGAACGGCCGTAATGACAGTAAATTAAAGATAAGGATATTTTTGTCTTTTTAACAGAATATCTAAATTTCTTTTTCAATTCTTCCTTATTTTGCTCTTTAGATGAACTCCGGTGACACTCAACCCCGAATTTTTACTCATCCTCCATCTTCGTCTTCGCCTCGCCGGAGCTCCGACGAATTCCTTCCCTACTCCGATTGACGGAACCCTAAAATAATGGACCAGAACTAAAAACATCTCGAAAATCGTCATAAAAGGAGGAAGAAAGAGTGTAAAAAATGGGGAATAAGATCGCAAAAACGACACAAGCGTCGGCGATGGAGTATTACCTCCACGACTTGCCGTCGTCATACAATCTGGTGCTGAAAGAAGTTCTAGGTCGAGGTCGCTTTTTGAAATCAATTCTCTGCAAACACGACGAAGGACTTGTGCTTGTAAAAGTCTATTTCAAAAGAGGGGATTTCATTGATTTACGCGACTACGAGCAACGTCTCTCCAAAATTCGTGATATATTCACCTCCCTTGATCATCCACATGTTTGGCCTTTCCAGGTCAAGTAAAAATTGGCACTCTTCACTACTTTTTCAACCTTATTGACTTCGAATTCGATTTTATTCAGCTGGTGATCTTATATTAGTAACATATTACTCCCTCCGTTTACTTTTACTTGTCTACTTTGCACTTTGCAGGCCTCTTTAAGAAATAACAATTAATATGAGTATTTTAGGTGATACTTGATGTATAGTTGGGAAAGATTTGGGAATAAGTAATTAATGTTGAGGGTAAAACATGAAAAAAATTATGTTTTCTCGTTATTTGCTAAAAGTGAAGGTATTTTTAGTATAGTGGACAAGTAAAAGCGACACAGGGAGTAGTTTAATAGGAATCTAAATATTGAGTCTTTGCTTGATGTGGAATGTTGCAGTTCTGGCTTGAAACAGATAAAGCTGCTTATTTGTTGAGACAGTACTTCTTTAACAATCTTCATGATCGTCTTAGTACCCGACCTTTCCTCTGTCTTGTTGAGAAGAAATGGCTTGCTTTCCAGGTAATATTTCTTGTTCTGTTATCCCCATTGTTTCGAGGGTCTATCGGAGACAACCTCTCTACCTCCCAAGGTAGGGGTAAGGTTTGTGTACACTCCCCATACCCCACTTGTGGTATTACACTAGGTATGTTGTTGTTATCTCCATTGCTATAATTCTGGTTTAGCAAGTTGCAATAGTCATATCATGTACTTCTGCTTTTGCAGTTGCTTTATGCAGTGAAGCAGAGTCATGAACATGGAGTGTGTCATGGTGAGATGACTCATCATATGAAATAAATGACTCATGACATGGAAATTCTATGACTTGCTCAGGCCTTTATTTTTTTCTCTTTTTGAAGACTGACATGAACTCGGTTGCAGGTGATATCAAGTGTGAGAATGTGCTGGTCACGTCTTGGAACTGGCTTTATCTTGCGGACTTTGCGTCATTCAAACCCACTTATATTCCACATGATGATCCTTCTGATTTCTCCTTCTTCTTTGATACCGGTGGACGAAGGCGATGCTATCTTGCACCTGAGGTTTGAATAAGTTGTTTCCTTTTGTTGTTTAACATGAGTAATACACATTGATTTATTTTTTATAAATTATTTTGTTGGCTTAATATAAAAATGAAGTTTGATTTCAAAATTAGGCATTCATTTATTGACAGAAAAATTGTAATTTCATGCAAACAAGTTGCACATCTAACCATGGTGTTTCGAATTCTAAGTCTCTCTCCTGTATTTATGATTGTTGTGAGTAGTGAATGCGTGAAACTCTAAGACTTTCTCTTGTATTTATGATTGTTGTGAGTAGCTAACGCTACACATAACGGAATTTCTATTGCGTAGTTGAAGTACTATTAACAAATATATTGATATCTGTGAGTTCCTATAATGTCTAATTTTGAACAATGGCAAACAGATATCTTGTGCGTGTCATTGACTAGTGAGGTCAGATAGAGTTGCTCTTCACTTGCTCCACTGCCTTATTGCATTCCGAACACAGCCACCTAATCACTATTTCCCACTTTGAAGGGGAGAAACTGTTCCTTTATCAAAAAAGACTGACCTGTTTGTGATTCTAATATAGTCTTAACCTTTATATTCAGTGGACTTCTGTAAGGAGATTTGGAGTTTGTTAGTAGAAACTAAGTGCAAAGTGTACAAGAAAAAGAGATTATTAGTTATAAGTGTGTTCAAGAGCTCTTTAGTGTAGGCATCAGAGTGAACTTTGGGAGACACCAATAAGCTTGAATAATCAATAGTATGCTTAAATTGCATGTATCTTAACAGAAAGGGAAAAAAAATAAGGAAAACAAAAGAAAAATGAAGATCTGCACAGTTCTCCCGGAGGCAATGACATCCTTGTCTCACACCATCTCCCTTTTAATAGATACGTTATTCTTATGCACCATGATGTCAAAGTAATTTTTGCATAAATGTCACTAATTTTCAGAGATTTTATGAGCATGGAGGCGAGATGCACGTTGCACAAGATGCTCCTTTGGAGCCATCTATGGACATCTTTGCTGTTGGGTGAGATTTTCTCGAGTCATTATTTTGGAATTGCCTCTCAAAACTTTACTGTTTTTTTTTCTCCTTCTAAATTTACTATTAAGATACCTGAACTAAAATTTCTTCTAGAATTTTTATCATAATGTTTATATATCAACTCTTTATGTGGTGACTTTTCTCTATCATTATTTGTGTTGTGGCATTTACCATGTTAGCACTGGTATCAACATGATGGCCACTTCTAAGAATCAGAGAAGGTTATTTGCTAATTCGACATTAGGTGCAACAATTGGAAGATCTAGGGAAGTTATGAATTGCTCATAATTTGCCTTTTATTTTTTATAATGATTTCACATCGAACAAAAAAACCTACAGAAAAGACTTTAAATCCTTTTTCTTTTGAAAGACTTTCTTGTCATATTAAACTTTTTAGGGATCAAAGCGTCATACTTCTACTAGCAACTTCTTTATATATCTTACATTCTATTAAAACTAGATAATTCTCCAGTTAATTGTCAGCTATTTTCAGCTACCAAATCCTACTTAAAGTAGCAATTAGAACAGTAATTTCTTTTGATTGTACAATAAGAACAATGATTGTTGCAGAGAAATCCCTTTTCTCTTAAGACTTTTGAGTCTTATCAAACGTTTAGGGACCAAAGCTCCGTACTGTTACTAGCAATTGCTATGTACGCCTTACATGCTATTAGCAGCTTAACACTTGCTAGTTCTCCAGATAATTGTCAGCTATTTTCCTGTTGTCTCTTGCAAGACATCCTACTCTAGTTCTGCTTAAAAAATAAGGATGTTTTCCGTAAGAACAATAATCAGTCATCCTTTTCTAAATAAACAGTCATCTTTAATTTAATGGGTCGCTCCTTTCTATAGATTAGGTCATGCAATTCGCTTCATTTTTTATATCTAATTGACATAGAGTGATGTCACATTTTACTAAAGTAAAATGCTAAAATCAGATATAACAATTTAAGTGGCTTTGGTTTTTTTCCGTGGCTTGAATTATATTAATCTTCTCTTGTCTATCTCAGTTATATTATTAATATCAATATTAACTTATAGTAAAATCATCCCACTATCATTAAGACAGTTTTTTTGTTATTTTCATCAGTAGTTAGATGAAATGTTCGCAGATTGGAACATATCTTATATTAAAAGTTTTTTGGACTTCTTGCAAAATTATTAAGAGAAAACCAAATTTGGTTATAATAGGACTTCGAAGTCCTTGACGAGAAGAAATAGGACCTACTGATACAAAGCATCATGTTGTATCCCTTAGCCACTGCACTAAATTACTTGGGCCAGGATTTATTGCCGAAATTTGGTTTAGTTGCTTGAGTTATCATGAAAAGGGGGTTACTGAACTTACATGAAAAGAGACAATAAATCTGAAAAAGAATTAGATGGAGGCACCTGTAGGTAAGATAATATGTGACACGGTGGTAAGTTAAAACTGATTAAAATATGTAACAAGATTTAGCAAAAGTAAGTAACACACATGTCATTGTCATGTAATAAGGATTTGAGTATTTGAACATAATCTACATTGCACCAGGTGTGTTATTGCTGAGCTTTTCCTCGAGGGCCAGCCGTTATTCGAATTATCTCAACTGCTTGCTTATCGCAGAGGACAACACGATCCCAGTCAACTTCTGGAAAAGGTATATTTTGGTTTTTGTGTTTCTTTCTTAGTTTCTTACCTTAGCATTTTTCATCTTAATACCTTTCTTATGGTGTTGTAGCATCTTAGTCTGTCAAATTCTGTTCTTCAATGGGAAACATGACTTATAATTATTTAATTTAAGGTTATGCATAAAAAAAGCTTTCTTAAGAGTTGCTTGCATTCTATTCATCAATTCTTGCAATTTTCTGATAAATGCTTATTTATATATCTTCAATGCAGATTCCAGATTCAGGAATCCGGAAGATGATTCTTCATATGATTCAGTTGGACCCAGAGTCACGATATTCTGCTGAAAGCTACCTGCAGAACTATGCAGGAGTTGTGTTCCCATGCTACTTCTCACCATTCCTTCATAATTTCTATTCCTTGTTGAATCCCCTTAATTCCGATGCAAGGGTAGGATTATAAGTTTACATCTTTTGTTTCACTTGGTCACCCGCCTCAACATTTGTACTCAGTAGCCATATCTCTTTTGTAGGTTCTGATATGCCAGACCTCTTTTCATGAGATCCTTAAACAAATGATGAGTGATAAGCCTGGTGACAGGAACCCCTCTGCTGTGAGTCCACATTCAGTTCCTGTCAGTCAAACACGGCAGGAGAGTGATATGAACGAAAATCTGAAATTAGTGAAGGACTCATTGAACGACAGAGAAGAGATTGAAAAGGGCTCAGTTCATGATCGCTTTGATCTGCTTGGCAATGTGAACACTTTGCTCAGGGATGTGAAACAAAATAATCAATGTCCTGTTGTGAAGCCAGTGCTGGAGGATATAGCCAATACAGCATATTCTCAGAAGCAAAGACAATGTCACATCCAATCTCCAGGTGAACAAATCCCAGTAAGCTCCATTCCGTTCAAGAGAAGTCACCATCCCTTTCTAAAAAAGATCACCATGGAAGATTTGACTGCGTTGATGACTGACTATGATAATCAGTCGGACACCTTTGGAATGCCTTTCTTACCGCTTCCTGAAGATGTAATGAGCTGTGAAGGAATGGTGTTGATAGCCTCATTGTTGTGTTCCTGCATACGTAATGTCAAATTGCCTTTTATGAGGAGAGGTGCTGTATTACTGTTGAACTCTTGTTCCTTGTACATTGATGATGAAGATCGGTTGCAGCGAGTACTTCCACATGTGATAGCAATGCTGTCGGATCCAGCTGCAATTGTTCGTTGTGCTGCCTTAGAGACTTTATGTGATATTCTTCCTTTGGTTAGAGATTTTCCTCCAAGTGATGCCAAAATTTTTCCCGAGTATATTCTCCCTATGCTTTCCATGCTTCCTGATGACCCAGAGGAGAGTGTTAGGATTTGTTATGCCAGCAATATATCGAAGCTTGCACTAACAGCATATGGTTTTCTGATTCACTCAATAAGCTTGAGTGAGGCAGGTGTTCTGAATGAAACAAATTCATCCCAGAATTCATCAATATCGACCTCAGGCCAACCAGTACGGCCACAGAGTCTAAACAGTGATACGCAACTTGGTCAATTAAGGAAGTCAGTTGCTGAGGTTATTCAAGAACTTGTGATGGGCCCAAAGCAAACTCCAAACATCAGAAGAGCACTATTGCAAGATATTGGTAACCTTTGTTGGTTTTTTGGGCAGAGGCAAAGTAATGATTTCCTCTTGCCCATTCTCCCTGCTTTTCTAAATGATAGAGATGAGCAGCTCAGGGCAGTATTTTATGGGCAAATCATATATGTCTGTTTTTTTGTTGGACAAAGAAGTGTTGAAGAATATCTTTTCCCATACATTGAGCAGGCATTGACTGATACAACTGAGGCTGTAATCGTCAATGCACTAGATTGCTTGGCCATTCTCTGCAAAAGTGGCTTTATGCGCAAGCGGGTCCTACTTGAAATGATAGACCGTTCTTTCCATTTGTTGTGCTACCCTAGCCAATGGGTAAGGAGGTCATCTGTCACCTTTATTGCTGCCAGCAGTGAGAACTTAGGAGCAGTTGATTCTTATGTTTTTCTTGTCCCTGTAATAAGGCCCTTCCTTCGCAGGCAGCCAGCATCTCTAGCTTCCGAGAAAGCTCTTCTCTCATGTCTGAAGCCATCAGTTTCAAAAGAACTGTACTATCAGCTTGTGGAGAATGCAAAGAGTTCAGATATGCTGGAGAGACAAAGAAAGATATGGTACAATTCACCACCTCAGTCAAAACAATGGGAAACTGTAGATTTACTTGACAGAAGTAGCAGTGAGTTGGATCGAATGAAATACTGGCCTGGGAGAAAACATTATTTTCCGGGTTATAAATCTGCTAGTGATTTATCTAAACCAATTGATTTTACTGATTTTGATGATAATCCGACCAAGGTGAAATCAGTGGGAAGTTTAATACAAGATCCTTCGAGCATAATGGATAGCGGTGATCGTCTCCCCTCAGAAAAATTACAGCTATCTGGCTTTGTGTCTCCGCAAGTCAGTGGTATGAGCAGCTTTATTGATAAATCATCTGATGGCATTCCTTTGTACTATTTTAAGGAGGATAACAAGAGATTAGCAGGCACTGGTGCAGCAGCCTCCGATTCCTCATTTCCATATACTTCATTTGGATTTGGTTCTTCATCCTTGCCTTGGATGGATCCTGTGAACAAGTCATTTAACTTGGCAAATTCAGTTCCAGCACCTCTTGTGTCAGGTTCAATTAGCATTGGCAATAGCTCCACACTGTTGCGTAGAGTTGTACATGAAGTGGATGACAGGGAAGCTGATCAAACAGCATATGTGAACAAGTTTCAGGACATTGGGTCCGGTACATCTAAAACGGGTTCCCTAACAATGGAAGACAACACAGCCGCAACAGATAGAACTGATTTGTCATCTTTTGCCAGAACATCTATGATTACTGATTCAGGATGGAGGCCTCGTGGGGTTTTGGTTGCTCACCTCCAAGAGCACCGTTCTGCTGTTAATGATATATCCATTTCAGCAGACCACAGCTTTTTTGTTAGTGCATCTGATGATTCTACTGTTAAGGTTTGGGATTCGAAAAAACTAGAGAAGGATATCTCATTCAGGTCAAGGTTAACTTATTCTTTAGAAGGAAGCCGTGCTTTATGTATTACAGTGCTCCAAGGTTCTGCTCAAGTTGTTGTTGGAGCATGTGATGGAACAATACATATGTTCTCTATTGATTATATCTCCAGAGGACTCGGTAATGTTGTCGAGAAGTATTCTGGTATTGCTGATGTGAAAAAGAATGTAGTGGGAGAGGGTGCCGTTGCAAGCCTCTTGAACTATTGTTCAGATGTTGGTGCCTCAAAAATGATTTTGTACAGCACTCAGAATTGTGGGCTCCATCTGTTGGACACAAGAACAAGCTCACATGCCTGGAACACCAAAGTTTATCCCAAAGAGGGCTATATATCATCTCTAGTTGCAGGGCCTTGTGGAAATTGGTTTGTATCAGGTTCCTCAAGAGGTGTACTTACACTTTGGGATTTGAGGTTCTGCATACCAGTTAACACATGGCAATATTCTCTTGCCTGCCCAATTGAGAGAATGTCTCTGTTTCTTCCTCCTCCTAGTACCTCATTGTCTGTAGCAGCAAGGCCCCTTGTTTATGTTGCAGCAGGTTGTAATGAAGTCTCTCTCTGGAATGCAGAGAATGGGAGCTGCCACCAGGTAATGTGGAATTTTTCTTAAGGCTTGACTTATGTGCTTTTAGTTCCAAATACTAGTGGCTAACTTTGTCTTTATGTGGTCAGTTTTTCAGTCTATATAACTTGATATTTTCCTTTATTTGGTTTATGTGATGTATCCAGTATAGATATACTTGAAAGTGGCTACCGTGTCTGGGGATTTGAGATCCTTATAAGGAAAGAGTGCAGTGTCTGAATATCTGTCTCTCTCTCTCTCTCTCTCTCTCTCTCTCTCTCTCTCTGTGCCTTCCAGCTTTCTTTCCTTTTATACTGAAAGTGTTTGGATAATGAAATCATTTGTCAGCACGTTGTAATTTCTTGGTGGTAGCTGATAGATGCTTAATAAATTGGAAAATTCACGCTAGAATTGTTTGTCTTGGATGTAACTGTTGAATTGAAGAATCATTTATGTTTATGATGGTCTTGTGTAGAATACGGATGCTTGACTTGTGTAATCTATCATTTAAGATGAACCAATCTTCTTGGGACATGCTATGAGTTGGTACAAAATATGTCTATTCTTGTGACTTTTTCCAACGTTTGCAATTTTGAATTTCTTGCTTCAGGTTTTGAGGGTAGCAAACAATGAGAATGAGGCTGAGAACTCTGACTTACCTTGGGCTTTAGCGAAACCATCAAATAAGGCTAATCCTAAACAAGATCTAAGAAGAAATAATGTTTCAAAGTACCAAGTTGATGAATTGAGTGATCCGCCTCCTCGCCTTTCTGGCATTCGTGCATTGCTTCCATTACCTGGTGGTGATTTGTTAACAGGGGGTACTGACTTAAAAATACGTCGCTGGGACCATTGCAGGTTCTAGACTGTTTCTCTAGCTCTATGCTAAATTCACTCACTTTTTCCATATAACTAAGCAATTCTATTTGCATATTTCAGCCCAGAACGAAGTTATTGTGTTTGCGGGCCATCTATAAAGGGGGTTATTAATGATGACTTTTATGAGACAAAATCCAGCTTTGGCGTACAAATAGTGCAGGTATATTAATTATCAAGCAAGATCCACGTCTTCCTTTTACAGTTTGTGACATACTATGTCTGTCTTATGATTGTTGGACTGCTAAGATCTTGCGTTTTCTTGTCATAAAAAGGAGGCGAAGAGGCGACCTTTGGCCACCAGACTAACGGTGAAGGCAATCCTTGGAGCTGCTGCTGTTGATGCTGCTGGGTGTCACCGTGATTGTATTCTCTCTTTGGCTTCGGTCAAATTAAATCAGAGACTTCTGATATCAGGTAGCAGAGATGGAGCTGTTAAGGTTTGGAAGTAAAGGAACTTTAAGATACTGTATAGATATTATTGTGTACATATTCAGAGTATATGTAGCCTCTTTACTGTACAAAACTAATTAATTGGAATGTACAGAAGATGACTTTTTTTGTATGAAGATATATGACACAGATTTCTCACCCATTACCACAAATGTATTAATTTCTGGTAGATGCCATCTAGATTACTATCAGATCATGTTTTGGTTATAACTTATCATTGTTATTATTTGTAAATATATGTTTATGTCCATTGTTCATACCTCAGCATTTGTTCAATCTACCTACCTTGCTCTATGGAAAATTATTGCTAATACAGTATGTTGAATCTACCAGACAAATTCTTCAAATGTAAAAGTTGTTTCTTGTTCTGAGAGGAATTCAAAATTGATAGTGATGTTAGGAAATACTTTGGTTTGAGCTACTCAGTTGGAGCTCGGGGTGCAAGGGGTTTCATCTAAATCTCTTTGCCGGAAAATTATATGATATATACGAGGTTGAAGTACTTTTGATCTATGTATACTGGTAGGGGACACAAGGGGGCTCATTTGAATTCTCTTGATTTTCTGATGTATTTATTTTCTTATATTTTGGATCCTTACTGAAGGTGACTCAATTCTTTTGAATCTTTCATAAACTAGATCAATAGTAGATGTTGATCTATGTATACTAGTAGGGGACACAAGGGGGCTCATTTGAATCTCATTCGACAGAAAATTATCTGGTATATACAAGATTCAAGTTACTTTTAATCTAGGTATTGTAGATATTATATTCCCTTGTCTTTCTGGTGTATTTATTTTTTTATATTTTGGGATCTTATTGAAGGTGACTCAATTCTTTTGAATCTTTCAAAAACTAGATCAATAGTAGATGTTGGTCTATGTACAGTAGGGATGCGAGGGGTTCATTTGAATCTCTTTAGCTGGAAAATTATATGCGAATAGTGGGAGTTTTAGTGCACCGGGCTGCCCTTTTATACAAGATTTAAGTTACTTTTGATCTATGTATAGTAAAAATTGAATTTACTTGTCTTTTTAATGTATCTATTTCTTATATTTTGAATCTCTTTATTAGAGGCGATTCAATTTTTCTAAATTTTTTTAAAATTAGATCAATAAACCAATGGTGTGCAAATCTTTCAATAATCTCTTGTGCCATTTGCTTTTTTTTGAAAGGATAAGATCAATGACCAATGGCGTGCATACAACTACAGATTATTGTATATTTTTAAAAAAAAAGTGTGTTAACTTCACATAAAAATAATGATTAGTTGTTCCTAAATTAATAAATAATACAGTTCTGTTAGCAACTTCCATTATATAATTCATTCAAGTCCACATCGTATAAGTCGGCAAAGGTCAACAAAACAATCATTATTTTCTTTATTTTATCCATTATTATTTCCTTATCAATCTCAATTCATTACCCTGGAGAGGAATAGAAAATCAATAGTGTAAAACAATTATTATCATAGAATTTATAAATTTTTAGGCACATTAATACACCAATATGTAGTGGCCATGAATTATTGAGGCCCCACCAAAATAAAATAAAAGTGAGAAAATTAGTAGCGTACCCAGAATTTTGCATAAATAGCATCGTTCGTTATATTATCACCATTCGGCTTTTATCTGAATTAAATATGAGATTGTGGGTATTTTTAAAGATTTACATATTGTTACATATAAATTTTTACTTTATATTATTTTCAAACAATCCAGGGATATTCTAGATATTGTTTACAAATATAGACAACAAATATGTATTATAAATGATAATAATCCTTCCATTACAAGTTATGTGTCACTTTGATAGAGGTTTTAAAAAATATATAAATATTTATCTAGCTGTAACTTATCTGTGGCGTCATCATTCGTTGATTGAATAAAGATAAAATAAAAGTTTAAAGTTAAATTATTTTTATATATAAAAATATATCATTTCTTTTAAAAAAAAAATAGAAAAATATATCATATAAATTGAAGTAATAATTATTACCTTGAATGATCAGACACTAGATAGAAAATAACCCAAAAGTCCATGTCTCCTTCCATGGAAAATGATGGTGACTTCTACAAATTAATTAATATCAACATTTAGGGAAAAAATAAAAATAAAAATTCAATCAAATCAAATGTTAATGACCAATGGTTAGCAATTAATCTACTTATTGTATGTTCCTTGTACTAATCAAGGTCCAATACTAGGACTTCTTTATGGATTAGTTAATCTAAGCATTTAGTACTATCATCAACTTGACAAAGATCTTATATTTAATTCACACACAAAGTAGTTGCACAATTTTATTTACAATTGAAAACAATACAAACAAAACTATGTGGGAGTCCTTGGTGTCATACATGATGTACTATATTTGAATATAGTATCTTCAAAAAGGAACTTCAACTTCCTATCAAATTGAAGATTTATGAAAAACACAAAAAAAAGGTACAAACACTAATGGCCTAGAGACTAAAATAGAATTATTTTTCATTTGGGCAAGAAAAGTAAGCACTCAGGGCAACTCGGTGTACAAAGCATCCTGCGTTAGTAGGTGTGTATGATGTAGACAATCTATCATAATGCAAGCATTAGTGACTGCTTCCACGACTCGAATCCCTGACCTGTACATCACACGACGATAGCTTTATCATTGCTCCATCAGTCCCCGTTCAAAAGTAGCACTCATAATGCACATACAAAATCACCACTTGTGTCAATTTCATCATCTAAATCAGCATCAGTATCAAAATCATCAAGATCCATATTAATGTTGCTATTAACAAAATAATCACTTGCTTTGGACCCCTCTCCTGGTTTTCTTGCTTCTTGAATTATAGCCAATGCTTCTTCAATACTTTGTAATGGCTCTTCTCCACCATTCATTTGTACTAAACTAGCTTCCTCTCCTTTGATAAATTCTTTAGGCAAGTTCTTTAAGAACCATGGATGCTTCTTTATTTCTTCGATCGTTATCCTCTACAAGCATAATATTCAACGATTAGCTCATTTTCACAAGATAAAGGATCAACGTGCAAAACTGAAACGATTAAGAACTATAGTCCAACCTTCTCTGGATCAGCTACGAATATTCGAGACAAAAGATGATTACACTCCTTGGAGACTCGTACGTAGTTAGGGATCGAGTACTGCACACTTAATATCCTCTGTCACACACAAGAAAAAATTAACCTAAACAGTTGTTCATCCAACTACTTAAACTAAAAATAGCCAGAAGATGTATAATATCTATGTATACCGACTAGGAGAAGTAACTAATGAATCAGGCTGGCTATTTGGGTAAAGATCCCGTTACAAAATGCATATCTTTGAGACAAATAATTAACAAGGCAAATCAAGAAATCAACAATGGTTTTTTAAAAGAAATGAAGCAGAAGTTTACAGTTATTGTCTTCTTGAAGTTTCTTGGATCATCAGGATCTTCAAACGGATATGCGCCAACCAGCATCACATATAATGTAACCCCACAAGACCAAACATCTGCTATCTTCACATCAAAATAATAACATAAGAATCTTGAAGACTAGGTCAACAGATAATAGAGATCTGCTCTAAAAAAGTAAAGGAGAAGCTTCCATTCTAAAAGCGGATCAATTTATTAATTGAATCTGTATGTCACAGGTCAATTGTCATACCTTTCCATCATATTCCTTTCTTGATAAGACTTCTGGTGCGATATAGGCTGGAGTTCCCACCGTAGATTTTGGTTGTGAATGCAATGCTGCTGACTGAAACAATGAAATAACACAATTCAGAAACTGAATCAACAAAGAAATTGATCAAAAGATTGAACATGTAATTCTGTTTCATTGCCTTGGAATAGCCAAAATCGCATATTTTCAGACATTGCGTAGAGCTTCCGTCTAACAATGTGTTTTCAAGCTTAAGATCTCTGTGGCAGATTTGCTGCAATTCAAGAAAATGATCACATCATAAGCTCATAATCCAATAGAGTAAAAATGAATGTTTTAGGAAAGAAACCAACTCAAAATGAACTAATATAGGCCTCTTGCATACCATTGAATGACAGTAACTAACTCCTGATATTAGTTGTTGAAAGAAAAACCTTGCCTGATGAAAAATAACAACAATTTGGACAGATAAGTTCAACAACTCTAATAAAGTTTCAAGATAATAACTGCTACGCATTGGAATGAAATTGAAAGTAGCCGCTTATCGCTTTGATTTTCATCACAATGAAGTAGTACTAATTTGGTGACTTACTGTTACATGACAATCACAAAAAACAAACGAGAATTCTAAAATCTTGATTCTTGTTTTACCTCATCTTCACTGAATCTTCCAGCACTGCATATTCGTTCAAAAAGCTCTCCTCCAGAAGCATATTCCATCACTATAGCTAGATGAGCTGGTGTGAGAAATACCTGCACAATCACGAAAACCTGCATTAGCATTTCGATCTATGCAGCTCCGATCAAATTAGCTAGAGTCTTAAGTCCTCTTAGTAACAGAGAATTACAAAAGGAATCATGTACAAAGTCAAGAACTGGAATTTTAACCAATCGACAGGTATCATTAAACATAATCTGATAAAGCATCTTAGGCTTCTAAAAAATTGGTTCTAAGGACACTATATGATCAATGATAATATCAAATATTTAGGCAATTTGGTTAGAAATATCTTTTTTCATTACATGATTCCAAATCCCACTAAGTTGAAAAATAAAGAGAATAAAAAACATTCAATTCCAACTTTCACTTTGTGTGGAAGAAACAGTTGACAGAAACACATAGGGAATCTGATTCAAAGTGGCCATTTTTGAGAAATCTCCAACTTTAACTTTCAGATAAGCACAATTTTTTGGCAATCTCAAACGTACTACTAATCGATTATTTAGTTTGAT
Organism: Solanum dulcamara; assembly: GCF_947179165.1. Classification (NCBI taxonomy): domain Eukaryota; kingdom Viridiplantae; phylum Streptophyta; class Magnoliopsida; order Solanales; family Solanaceae; genus Solanum; species Solanum dulcamara. Next base: position 71,772,482 of record NC_077246.1, on the reverse strand, counting down.
CGTAACTACCTAGAAAAGGTTGTAAGCATACATAACAAACTTCTCATACCAAGAAAGCCAGGTTAGATAACTGAAAGTACGTTGGAGGAGTGTGATGTTACGCGACATTCATAACCAATCTTGAAGTGAATAAATTAGAATGAAGTAAGGAAATGAGACGACTTTTTCTTGAATTATACGATAAAACAGATCCTTCCTGTCCACACTAATCACGAGTTTTTCTCTGTTTTGAACAATTACCTCCTTAAATCTAATGATATTTGGGTGCCTCAAAGATCTATGATTCATAATTTCCCTTTGAACATGTTCATCAATCTGCAGACAAAAACCCAAATGAATTAAAAGAACAAAAAAAAGGAATCTTTTCAATGAACAAGAATTTTTAAAAAAACAACAACAAAAAAAATAAAATCTTAACAGCCTAATATGAAGAATTTGATATATCCAAATATGTACTTAATAGCTAGCCCAATACACCGTATTTCTATTTAAAAATCCACTTAATATGTATAAATCATTTATCAAGAATCCAGTAAAGTTTGTTTTCTATGATCCAGAATCTATAAATTCAAAATCCTAGCTCCGCCTTCAGATGAATTGGATGATATATCTAAATATGTACGTATTCAGAAGAACTAACCAAGAGAATCTTGATCAGAACTTCAGGGGTGGAGCTACAGCTTCGCCTACAGGTTCAACAGAACGCAATAGCTAGACCCAAAACACCGTATTTATGTTTAAAAATCCACTTAATATGTATAAATAACTTATTAAGAATCCAATAAGTTACATTTTATAGAATTCAGAACTCATAAACTTGAAATCCTACCTCCGTCTTAAGAAGAATTGGATGAAAGAAAGAGATAAAGATCAAACCTGCCTACAAGTTCGACAGAATCCAGTAACTTGGTTTAAAAAACCACTTAATATTTATAAATAACTTATCAAAAATCCAATAAGTTACGTTTTCTACCCTCCAAACTCATAAACTCGAAATTCTACCTCCGCCTTCAAAAGAATTGGATGAAAGAGAGATATAAAGATCAAACCTTTTTGCCTACAAGCTCGGTAGAACCCAATAACTTCATTTAAAAATCTACTCAACATGTATAAATAACTTATCAAGAATCCAGTAAACTGCCTTTTCTACAATCCAGAACTTATAAACTTGAAATCCTAGCTTCGGTTTCGAAAGAATTGTATGAAAAAGAGAGATAAAAATCAAACCTTTTTGCCTCTTTCAATATACTTGACAGCAAAAAGCTCACCACTCCATTTATCTTTCACAAGCTTAGCAACACCAAAATTTCCAGAACCAATGTCTTTCTGAATTTCATATCTTTCCATTTTCTATAAATATTTCAGCTTCAATTAATACCTCAAATAATAATCATACATTAGAACATAAAATAATTTTTTTTAGAAATAAATTTTGAAGAAGCTGTCTAAATCTTGCTAACCGGAAAGAATGGAACTCTATCTTTGTGATTTTTAGTCTTCCCCCAGTGACATGCTTCCTATATTTGTAAGGGGCATAAAATGGAGGGACCAGGAGACAAAAATTTAAAATAAATATTTTTTTAAATTCTAGAATATCATACTTGAAATTTGACTGTGCGAATAAAAAAAAGAAAATTTTGAACAATTTTTGTCATCAATGGACTAGAAGTTTTCCTTTTATTTTATTTTATGAGACGATGTTTGACTCAACATAAAGTTAAACAAATAATTATGAAACTTGTAATCTAAAATATTTGTTTTTACATGACTATAAAATCATGTTATTAAAGGCAAAAGTAAAAAATTTAAAACTATATTATTTTGAAACGTAAAAATATTTGTCCCACATGAAATACAACAAAATATTATAATTTTTCTTCGATTGAATCTTTGACATGTAACTAGGACCCGACTATTAGGACACCATCTATCCATGGCTTGAAAATTAGAGGATGGCAAAACCAAGTTGCACAACTCAAACGTGGTAGTATAATTTAGTTGTCAAATACGAGAATTAGAAAAGGAAGAAAAAAGACTAACTTTTTTGGGAGGTTCTTTCGATATATGTATTGAAATAGATTTATTATATTTATATTGTATAAGATTCATTAAAATAAAAGCGTTTTATAACATGATTTTTTTCCCAATGTCCTCAAATTTAAAGAAATTTTATTTATTCCACCACAATTTTTGTCGGTGATAAAGGACTACAACTTGGTATCTAAGTAGGCTCTACGTGAAATTTGCTCTGTCATATGTTTGTTAAATGTGATCTACTCATTTGTCCTTAACGAAAGCTACATAAAGAAAGAACTATTACCAAAATATAATTAATTTTGTATATTTTGTAACAAATCTTCAAATTTAGACTGAAAATTAATTTGAGAAAACTAGTGTACTGTGCCTAAAGATGGCTATTTTATGCAGATCCACATTAGAAATAAGAAAAGACAATTAAGTTTTATCCAAAAAGGAACAAAAATATTATTTTTTGGGAAATTCTGCTTTTACAAAAAAAACTCGAGAGAACCACTAACTTTTCATAATATATCATTGTTTTTGTTACCCTAGAGAAGGATGAAAGTCGAGACGAGACGGATTTAAAATTTTAAGAAGATAGATATATCATGTATGTATTATGAAGAATTTTAATATTTATATTTAATAGATTCAATCGTTAGATTCTTACCATGCATTTTTTATACTTTTAAACTTATAGATTCAATTTTTTTCGTTGCAAATTTGATGATTTTTCACATATATATTTGTACTTCATATTAAAAGTGTTGGGAAATATAAGTTTAACTCCTTACCTATACGTTACAATATATATCGTTCAATGCTACTAGTTTTAACATAAAGATTTGTTTAACTATATAAAATTTTACAATGATAAAATGTGAACAGGAATTTCAATTTGACAATTTTAAAAGAATAAATCAAACACAGAGAAAAAAAAAGAAGAAGAAAAACATATTTAATTAAAACGCAAGAAGGCCTTGATCTTCTTCTTGATGATACGGCTTCGAGTACTGTCCATCCCCAATCTATTCATTTAGATTTGGGGACATCAGATATTTTCACCCTCCATTTATGTACACCCTCGTGGAGGGAAATTCTTTTAGTATGCTTGCCACCTAAAGATACACGATAGGTGGAAATTTTATGCATACTCAATTTTTACAATAAACTATATTAATTTATCATACTTCAATAATAAATTGAGATATGATAAGGATTAAGGTGTATTAACTGTCTTTGACTTTACGAAAAATTGAACAAAAAATTGTTGAAATTAGTCTATTCCTTGTGTGTATCAATTGATTTTCTTTTAAAAAGAAGAAGAAGAGAAACATATATAAAAGAATCATAAAATGAAACACTATTTATAGTCTTTATACGTATGCAAATTCACGCAAGTAACAAGTAACAAATCAAAATAATAAATTAATATATCTCAAATAACAAACTATTTCGACATTAAGATTAATTTTTTAGTTGAATATTTGTTGAAATCGACATCCTAGATTACTTAAATATAATTCTCTTTATTTATATTTCTTCACTCTATCAGAAGTAATTTTTTATCTTTACCTGTTCATTTTAACAATTAATATAAACTATTCATTCTTAGAATTTAGGCGTGTACATGGATCGGGTTGGTTCGAATTTTTACAAACCAAACCAAACTATTTGTGTCGGGTTATTAAATCTATAAACCAAACCAAATCAATAAAAGTCGGGTTTTTCGATATCAATTTTTTTCGGGTTTTTTCGAGTTTCTCAGATTTTTCATAGTATCTAATAAAAAGCACAGAGCAGTGCTTCTTAAAAAGAGTTCTAGTACAAAATATCAACGTATAAGATGGAGGCAGAACAATGTTTGAAGTTTTAACTTTATAATATAACTTTATAAGATGAGCTTTTTTTTGTATATTATTTAGATGAGCTTCTCAAGTCCAAATCTAAATGTAAGAAAGAAAACAAAAATTATGAAACATTTAAAAAAATATTTATAAATTATATTTTAATAAATATTTTTATGTATAACATAATTTAAAAATAGTATATCTATAATCGGGTCGGTTTGGGTTCGATTTGACTTTTTTTAGTTAAAACCAAACCAACTCTATAATAGTCGGGTTTTTTTTTCAAACATCAAACCAAGTCAAACCAAATCACTAATCGGTTTTTTTTTCGATTTGATTCGATTTATCAATTTGCCCTGTACAGCCCTACTTAAAATTATGTAATTCAATCTAACTGTAAAAATAAGTTAAGTTAAATTTTTTTTTCAAAAATATGACCACTAATTTGAGACGGTCAATCAATGAAATAAAATACCGTGTCCAATAAATGACTAAAAAAGGACACATCGTATTCGATTTCTCATATGAAGAATGTATCATCAATTGATGTTCTTTGAATCAGCACACCGGCCGTGTTCGGTAGAGCCAATTTAATTTTTTTTTCATGTTTGATTAAGTAAGATTTTTAATTTTTTTTTTAAAAAAAAAGTCGCTTAAGAATAAGTAAAATAATTTTTCTAGTAAAAATAGAAAAAAATAAATTTAATTTCACATTGATGGTATCCACTTCACTCTACTACACCTTATCCTACATCCATGAATGGAACCACCTTAAGCAAAGGGTGGTCCGATGTACATGCATCATTGAAAAATTATAAAAGGGCAGCCCGGTGCACTTAAGCTCCCGCTATGTGCAGGGTCCGGGGAAGGGCCCGACCACAAGGGTCTATTGTACGCAGCCTTACCTTGCATTTCTGCCAGAGGCTGTTTCCAAGGCTTGAACCCGTGACCTCCTGGTCACATGGCAGCAACTTTACCAGTTACTCCAAGGCTCCCCTTCATCATTGAAAAATTATATGATATATAAATGTTAAATGTTAACTATTATGATTGTTTATTTAATTTTACACGTTCATAACTAAATTTCCCACCACCCAACGCCCCTACTTTCACATCCAAATCTTTCATAATAATTATCTAAATTATATACAAATATTTTTAAAATAATACATTTTACTGAAGTATAAACACAATTTCACTTATTTTTCTAGAGACATTTTCCTTTTTAAAAAAAAGAAAATTTGCAAACTATTGGACCACCACATTCAAACGACAAGGCCATCAAGTTGAAAACGACGTTGCCGTCACGTAAATTAACCTCGAAATTCTCAATTTTTTTTGAGAATGTGAAGTTAACGATTGGAGAGACAACAGCAAACAAGGGGGGAAATGAAATTCATAGGAAAATGCTATCTTTGTCCTTTTGTTCCTTTGTAAAAGTTTGAACAAACTATTATTGCCCCCATCTTATATAATAATCTCTTCCTCTCATATTAGTTCAGGTATATTAAAAATATTTATTTTAAAATATTTATTAATTTAAATAATTAATAGAGAATTAATTATTATTTTTAATTTTGTCCTTAACATTAATTATTCTAAAATTAAGAAACACACAAATAAATAAAGATTAAAGAATTAATAAGGGTTATATTAGTTAAATAACGCTCCTAATTAATATTTTCTTAAGGGTTGTGCAAAGTCATATCATGACAACTAAAATGAGACGGAGGGAGTAATAGGTTGAAGTGCATCATGTAATTTTTTGTACTTCGATTTATGTTACAATATATTATTTTTTGTTCTTTGACTATCGTATTATTTTGCTATTTGTATTATTCTTTTACTTTGACAAGGACGAGGAGGGTCGGGGAAGAACGACCTAGGATCAGATGGGGGAGTTTGACAACGGTGAGTGCCCTCGAGATGGGAGAGAAATTGAAGGATATGGGGGCCTGGGATACTAGTGGGAATGCGAACGATATGTGGGATAGGACAGCTAGTTATATTAGGGTTGTAGCAAAGGAAGTGCTAGGAGTCTCGACAGGCAGTCGTAGTCGGCATCGAGGGGACTGGTGGTGGAATGGAGAAGTGCAAGGAAAAGTGAAAGCAAAGAAGGTGGCGTATGCTAAGTTGATGAAGAGCAAGGATGAGGTGGAGAAGTGGACAAATGGAGAACTGTATAAGATAGCGAGGAAGGAGGCAAAGTCGGCGGTTGCAACGGCAAAAATAGCAGCTTTTGAACGTCTTTATGCCGAACTGGAAGAGAAAGGTGGGGACAGAAAATTATTCAGGCTAGCCAGGGCTCGGGAGAGAAGGGCACGCGATATGGATCAAGTGAAGTGCATTAAAGACGAAGACGGAAAAGTATTGGTAGAGGAGACCCTTATCAAACAAAGATGGCAGTCATACTTCCATAAACTTTTGAATGACAAAGGGGACAGAGAAATTATGTTGGGAGATTTGGAACATACAGAAAGGAGTCACGATTTTGGGGGTTGTAGGAGTATTACGGTCGATGAGGTTAAGGATGCTGTTCGTAGGATGCGCTGGGGAAGAGCGACCGGACCTGACGAGATCCCTGGAGAATTTTGGAAGAGCGCGGGCTCGGTAGGTTTGGAATGGCTGACTAGGTTATTTAATGTCATCTTTACGACGACAACGATGCCCGTAGAATGGAGATCGAGCATCATGATCCCGCTTTACAAAAATAAAGGGGATAGCCAGAGCTATGACAACTATAGAGGTATTAAGCTTCTAAGCCATACTATGAAAGTGTGGGAAAGAGTAGTAGAGATGAGGGTGAGGAGAGGCGTGTCTATTTCAGAGAACCAGTTCGGATTTATGCCTGGACGCTCAACTACAGAAGCCATCCACCTTATGAGGAGACTAATGGAGCAATATAGGGAGAGGAAAAGAGACTTGCATATGGTGTTCATCGACTTGGAAAAGGCTTACGATAAAGTCCCACGAGAGATACTATGGAGATGTTTAGAGGCTAAAGGTGTACATGTAGCGTACATAAGGGTGATCAAGGACATGTACGAGGGTGCCAAAACTAGGGTAAGGACAATAGGAGGGGACTCAGAACACTTCCCAGTTATGATGGGGTTGCACCAAGGATCAGCTCTTAGCCCGTTCCTATTTGCCTTGGTGATGGATGTATTGACGCGACAAATTCAAGGTGTGGTGCCATGGTGTATGCTTTTTGCGGACGATATAGTCCTCATCGATGAGACTCGTAGCGGAGTTAACGCTAAGCTGGAAGATTGGAGACGCACCTTGGAGTCTAAGGGATTTAAGCTGAGTAGGACCAAGACAGAGTACCTAGAGTGCAAGTTCAGTGAGACACCTCAAGAGGTTGGCACGGAAGTTAGGCTCGGGGACCAAGCCATCCAGAAGAAAAGTAGTTTTAAGTACCTTGGTTCTATCATGCAAGACAGCGGAGAGATCGACGAGGATGTCACACACCGTATTGGGGCAGGGTGGATGAAATGGAGGCTCGCCTCCGGTGTGTTATGTGACAAGAAGGTGCCACCACAACTTAAGGGCAAGTTCTACAAAGTGGTCGTTAGACCAGCTATGTTGTATGGGGCGGAGTGTTGGCCAGTTAAGGTCTCCCACGTGCAAAGGATGAAGGTTGCCGAGATGAGAATGTTGAGATGGATGTGTGGGCATACCAGGAGTGACAAGATTAGAAATGAGGCTATTCGAGAAAAGGTAGGAGTGGCCTCGGTGGAAGTAAAGATGCGGGAAATGCGACTGAGATGGTTTGGACATGTGAAGAGGAGAGTCCCAGATGCACCAGTGCGGAGATGTGAGAGGCTGGCCATGGATTGTTTCAGAAGAGGTAGGGGTAGGCCGAAGAAATATTGGGGAGAGGTGATCAGACAGGACATGGCGCATTTACGACTTACCGAGGACATGACCCTAGATAGGAGGGTGTGGAGGACACACATTAGGGTAGAAGGCTAGTACATAATGATTTTATTCTCCCTTATTCGTAGGCGTATTAACACACTATGATTTCTTGTACTCTGATGTATGCTATTTATGGTATCTATGTTATTATTCAATAATAATATCTACTGTTTTTGTGCTTTAATTATAATATTGTTTGGACCGTTTTCGTCATCTACTTATTTATTCTAATATTCTTGTCTGACCTTTTTCTATGCTTTTATTGAGCCGAGGGTCTTTCGGAAACAGCCGTCCTACATTGGTAGGAGTCAGGTCTGCGTACACTCTACCCTCCCCAGACCCCACGATGTGGGATTTCACTGGGTTGTTGTTGTTGTTGTTGTTGTTGTATTATTCTTTTACTTGTTTTTGTTACTATCTATTGTATCTTTTACTTTTATCATTTACTCTGTTTTTTTTTATATTGAGTTGAAAGTTATCAGAAATAATCTCTATACTTTTGAGTTAGGGGTATGACCTACATACATTCTACCTCCTCCAATTTCACTTTGTGGGATTACCTGAATATATTATTGTTATTGCATAATTTTCACGCATAAGTTGTATTTTTTATTTGATGCAAGGTAGAATACAGAGTAAATATGTGGTTGTCTAAAATAGACACATTTGTCTTATGTGGCGTTCTACCTAATAATTTTGTATCATATATGATGTCCTACGTATATAATATAAGAATGCATATATCTATCTATTCAATTTTATATAAATTTAAATGCCTACGTGACAATTTACTGTTGTTGCTGATTCAGAAAGAAAAAAAGATCCAAAAAACCAATCAAACAAATAATAAGCAAGACAAGTGTTCATACTGCATGATTGTTTATGTGTGTTGGTAGTTCCAATTCAAAATGAAGAAGAAAACAAATTAATTAGTTGCTGCAACGACTAAGTTTCGATATTTTTTGTTGATCTTAACTATCGTCCATCTGTCGACTTTGACCTTTGAATGGATGACTCAGTTTTCTTGTTGTGGACATGACATTACATGTGTAAACAAAGTCTTCTATACGGTGTACGAATACACTTACAATAAAATTATTTAGAAAAAATCGTGCAGACTTGACTAAAAGCAGATAATATCTTATTAGCAGATAATATCTTATTAGATTAAATCTAGCTGTTTTTGGAGCTTAGCCCAATAATTGGTATTAATGATTTAGCGAGATAAGTATGAAGATGGTGGAGTAACGCCATAGGGCTCAGTTTACTATCTTTACCATATCGTGCATGATAAGAAGTTAAGACTCTAAATTTCAATGACCATAAATATTGCACACACATAATCTCATAAATTGACTCGGGAATTGTGCTCTTAGGTCACATGGAACTTAATTGGAGGGGCTTCTTGATGGGATAATTGTTGCGGGGGGGGGGGGGGGGGGGGCTTGTCGATAGGTCATGCATAATTTAATTCGAGGAAAAGATTATTGGTGTACACCACTTATTTTCTAAGAAAACATTTTCCTTCATACCAAACACACCTATAATTCAAAATAAATAATATCATGCTATATTAAAAATATCCTTTTGAACTGATTTAGCCCAACACCTACACATTGTCACTCTCCTCATATGTTCATCAAACCATCACTATCTAATGTCTTTCAAAGACATTGGATCTTTCATTATATTTGAAACTTTGGAGAATATATATATGGTGGACACATGTCACCCATTCCAATGATTTATAATTTAAGCATAGCTTCCTAAAATTCCCCTAGACTGATGTCATGGTTAGCAATCAAATCTGGAATCTCTGACAAAGCATAAGGTTTCGTTCCTCTTCGAGTGACTACATACCTTTGAGTATATTATAGCTGACCGCGCCATGGGCTAGCCCTAAAACAAGTTGCACCTACCAGTACATTCCCCAAAACAAGAGGAAAAAATGAGTACTACTACTTGGTAATACTTTGTATCTGGCTATATATGCACTTACTCTGTTCTATGTTTGTTATGGACCATAACTTAAGGTAAAGAAAGTGAATAGCATCTCAAAATGGAAGAGTTTCTCATTGTTCAAGTTATGTAATGGCCCAACACATTAACAAACGCTCAAACTTACTTTTAGAGTACATCTAAACACCTCAACTAGATCTCAACTAGCAACTAGATATTCTAACTCGTTCCCATTGTATCTCATAGACATCTGATGTTGACGTAACACATAAATTTTGAAGGTGTCTAAATAATTATTTTGTAATTTGGAATGTTCAATTGGCACAATGGAGGCAAATTGAAGTGTCTAAATATGTATACTCAAAATTAGAGTGTTGTACTTGCCATCTGAGGCTAAGTTTGCGTGTATGTTTATGTATTATGCCTTATTTAATCATTGACTTACTACAATTTTCAAAAATTTAATCTAGATTCTCTGAACTTAGCAAACTCAAAAAGATGAATAATGATACATTAAGATGAATGTAGCAGACAAAATCAAGATTTCAATGTCTAGATATTCTAAGCATAAAATTAGGTGCTCGAAGTGATCAGAATAGAAAGCAGCTTCCACTCATTGGACATGTTTGGCATAAAGTTCAATGGACCATTTCTCCTTATCCTGAGCCAGGAAGGCAAAAATTCTGAGACGGATCCAGCATTTTAAATTTATAACAAGTTTTCTTTTCCCCGGTAAAACAAAAAACTCATTACAAAGCTTACTTGAAGTAGACCACCCAATAAGCTGAGAGCTATGACATTAGGTCTTGCAACATCACTTGACAGTAGCTATACTTTAGGTGCATTTGCTTTAGCTCGATTGAGTGCCTTCGATACACTGTAAACAACAACAAAAACAAAAACAAACGGCTCAATCCCAAACAAGTTGCTAAAGTTGATGAAAAATTGAAGCCTTTATGCAAGCAACCAAATCCCATCACCAAGAACTCCATAATCACCTTCTTACAATTGAGTATTCACATTCACTTAGAAAATTCAAAAGAACTTTAAGGTTTAATAGCATTCACATGTGCTCGAATAGTAACAAATAAGAAGCTAGAAAAAAAAAACTAGCATATATCCTTGTAACGTCTCTAGAGAAGTCATTTTTTAATTGTCAAATCTTATATGAGTAATAGATTGGACTATGATAAAATACGCCACCTTCAAAAGAGATTTCAATTCTTGGCCCTGATGGAGTTGTTTTCCTTGATCCTAGCTCGGTTATCCAGCTTGACAAAGCGTTTGAGGTACTCATAAGGGAGAGACTCGATGTCTTTCCTTCTCAGTTCGCTGAGTGCAGGACGTTTATCCGGAAGGTGCCACAGCCATTCCGAGTATTCTGAGTCTTGCAATATTTTAGGATTTGCCCCATCCTTGAGGATATTTTCTCCAACTACTGTAGTGGCCTTGACTTCCTTGCAGATTGTTGATGCCTTTGAAGCATTGGCAGCTGTACTCCCTTTACCGCCCTTCTTTGATTTACTGCCCACAGCAAATGCTCTGCAGCCTTCCATTTGAATCAACTCTTTGGGAATGCTCATGCTTCTTAATGATCTGACATAGGTCAACGCCATGTCTTTTTGCCTGCAGCAACTATTATGATTAATAAAATATAATTTGTTCCAAACAAACAAGACAGAAGAGGGTAAGACATTATCAAGATTGTCCATTTAACATCACAAATTAAGCCAAAAACACATCCGGATATCTGTTATGACCTTGGAATATTATTGATGACATGCTAGCACAGGAACAAATATGGCAGAACACCTAGAACCTTTCTTATTTTTCCTCAACAAAAATTCTACTGCCTCATATGCAGAAGTTCATATAATGTTCAAGGTAAATATCGCATGCAGGTCAGATCCTTGATGCCAAATAATCTTGACCATTAGGATTAAGGACTACCTACACATTTTACAGAAGATGCACAGATGGGGGCCGTAATTTCATTTATGACTCATCTGACGACCTTGACTAAAAGAAGCTGTATTGGCCAAGTTGTTCATGCATCAAAGAGCATCTACAACGCTGCATTCATTTTAGGAACCTTAGGTTCTCCTTGGATGCAGAGATCTTTTGATATTCTTGGTTTTGCCATCCACAAAGATGAGATGGAAAAACTTTTGAATAAATAGAAAGGGGCACAATAATAAGGTGAAAGGTTTTAGAACATTGAAGATGTTACAGAGAAGGGACATAAACGAAGAATGATTATTCACCTTTTGTGCTTTCAAAATTGTGAAACAAAAGTAGAAGTTCCCTGATAAAACATGAATTTACTGCATATGAAACCAGCGTGAGCATACAGTAATAAGGACAAGGACACGCAATTATGGAATGTACTCATCGATCAGTTAGCTCAGCATCAATTCTCGCAGAATCCTACAGCTGAAAGGCAGTGTTTTCGTATATCTTGGAGATGACATCTGCACCCAACTAGTTTACTCACAGGAATCACTCGTTTATCAGAAACACATGTAACACATATGGTGTATATACATCTAAAGATAGAGGCAGATTCATCAGTGAATAGTATGAGTTCGAGTTTGGAATTCTGACACAACACAATTGATTCACTAGGTTCGACATCTATTATTTATACTTAATTATTGGATCTTTTAACACATATACATGGTCCGATCAAAAGCTACTAGGTTCGGATGAACCCATAAGTTACCTTCTACATACACCCCTATCTAAAGAGTACTACATGAGCTATTCAGAAAATGATTTCACTTTCCGACTTCACTTTTGGATAAAGTCCTAATTTGAACAACAATTTATAAATTAAAACATAAAACCAAAATTCTTTTTTACTAACAATAGCACAATTAAGTGATCAACTACTATACAATATAGGCAGTATAGTCTGAAGAAGGTAGAGTGTAACCTTAACTTGAAAGATAGAGAGTTTGTTTCCGATAGATCCGCATCTCAAGAAAAAGTAAATGAAAGAAGTTCCGAAAAGAAAATAACAAAAGTGAAGAAGTCGTGACAAAAAATTGATCAACTACTCTTCCAGAAAAATAAGGCAAAGCCAGTCCTTTACAACGCAAAGCTAGAAGAAGAGCTAAATTTGACACAATTCCAAATGAAATTGTAGATTCTGATGCAAGAACGATTTGGATTTTTAACTGAAAAATTACAACTTTCTTATGTGCTGAAAACCTATGTTGCTGGATTCTTTAAAAATGGCAATGGATGTGTGTCGAATTCTCCAAAAGTAGTGCATTTTTGAAGAATCCGACACTGGTACAGCATCAATTTTGGAGAGTCCCAACAACAGAGCTGAAAACTAATACTAGTAGTAACAAAATGATTATAAAAAAAATCATTATTTCTGGATTTATTACAAAAATTAATACTGTTATTTCGAGGCATATTAGCACAGAATCACAAATTAATAGCCATTAAGCAAATAAAATTGCATATGAATACACAATACGTATCAAATTCAATTAAGTGTTCGGCATTTTACAGATGAAATTCATCGAAAAAATGTAATAAAGTTTTTGTTTGTATGTGTGTATGAGAGAGAGTATAGATCAGAATCGAAAGGCAAAAAAGGGAAACTTACAACTGAATTTCGCCGGAGAATGAGACGGCGAAGAGTTCACCGGAGGAAGAAACGGAGAGTGAGAGAGCTGAAGAATCTGGGCCTAATTTACAAATGGGCCAAAAGTTAATCGAAACTTGGGTCCAGTATTTGGACTATCTATGGGAAAAATTCAAACAATAGCTCTTTAATGAAATATAGTCATTGTTGTCGAGTTATGGGTGACATTCAGGATATTATTATGAAATTTCAATTGAGAATTTCTTATATAACAGGTAGGAAAAAGTGTATAAATAGCCAATTTAGGACCCTATTTTGTTAGGGGAAGAAAGCACCACAACTAAAGTTTGATATGACAATAAATTGGACACGAAAATTTTATGTGGAAACCCCTCTAACTGATAGAGGGGAAAAACCACGGGATAGAAGGATCTCACTATTTAAAATATGGAGTATACTGGTCTCAAATACAATGAGAAAACAATAATTAACATTTCTTTTTTGTAAAAGGAACAACTACTAAAGAGGACACTCAAGACTACAATATTTATCTTGGTGTATAACTCTTTTTGTATTCTTACTCTCTATTTTTGGGATGATATAAATGAGGGCAAGAGGCCCTTTATTTATAGGAGAAGAAAACGCGTAAGAAAATTACGCGTTTAATTTTATACGCGTTTTCTGTCAACTTTTTGCTTTTCAAAAGCATACGCATTTTTTCTTCAAACTTTGTAGCCTTTGTTGTACGCGTTTTTCCTTCTTTTACAGCCTTTGTTGAATTGAAATGTTGCTCCTTTTGTTGCCCTTTTTTATTAAGGTTAGGGAGCTTTCCTGAGAAAGGCATAGAAAGAATTCCCTCATCCCGGAAAAAGTGGGATACTTAGCTGAAAGGGTGAACAAGGCCGAGCGCCTTCAAAGCTCATGAGCTTGGTCTTACTTCACCGTCAAGAAAGGAAAGAAGACTTCCATCTCCAAGTTTAACTCAGACGTAGCTCCCTTTTTTTGGGGGGGTGTGAAGCAGTGTCAAACGAGAAATCCTGGCCGGCATCTTGCTCTCGAGGGGGTGGGGTCCTGGAGCGAACTACTCATTGTTGTGTTGCCCCAAGGCTTAAGTCATCGCTTCCAATCCGATAAAGGGCTTTTTCATTTTCCACGAAAGTCCGTCCCAACAATTGTTGCAGAGGATATAAATATGAATATGAAAAAAAGCCATTCGGTTTACGTGGAGTCAAGGCTGTGATCTGAGAAAACTTTTCATTCTCCCACTTGAATAATTAATTGAGAATTAAGTCTTCACACCATCCTTTCTACCCAATTGCTGCAATGTTACGTTTCTGCTAGGCCAATAGAAGATCGACACCATATGAACTTGTTACTGTTGATTGGCTTCGTAAACATATTTACGAGGTTGTTACTAGTATGAATTTTCTGAATATCCATACTGCCTTCTTCCACCTTCTCACGAACAAAGTGATACTGTACTCGTATGTGCTTTGTCCTTGAATGAAATGCCGGATTCTTTGCAAGATGCAAAGCGCTTTGACTGTCACAAAACAGAGCAACCTTCTCTTGTTTGTACCCGAGCTTCTCCAGTAGCATCTACATCCATATTGCCTCTTTGATAGCTTCTGTAGCTGCTACATATTCTGCTTCTGTCGTAGATGTAGCCACGATAGATTGCATTTTTGAAACTCAGCTTACAGCTCCTCCAGCAAGAGTAAACACATAACCTGTGGTGAACTTGCTTTTATCAAGATCACCTGCATAATTTGAATCAACATAACCTTTAACATTAAAGTCTGATCCTCCATAACACATTGCAACATATGAGGTACCCTTGATGTATCTTAGGATCCTCTTTACAGTATTCCAATGCTCTGTACCAGGATTAGCTATTTATCGACTAACTACTCCTACTTCTTGTGCAATGTCAAGTCTGGTACATACCATGGCGAACATTAAACTTCCCACTGCTGATGCATACGGTACTTGAGACATCTCCATCCCCTCTGCTTTATTGCTAGGACTCATATTTAAGAATAACTTGAAATTAATAGGAAGTGGGATAGAAATTGACTTACAGTCTTGCATCTTGAAGCGTCTCAAGATTTTCTTCAAGTAGTTCTTTTGAGAAAGCCAAATCTTCCTATTATTTCTGTCTCAGTGAATTTGCATCCCTATAATCTTGTTTGTTGGTCCCAAGTCATTCATTTTAAGTTCTCTAGCCAAATGTGCCTTTAAATTTGTGAGACGGTCTTTGTTGGGGCCTGCTATCAATATGTCATCAACATACAATAGCAAAATAACAAAATCATCATCACCAAATATCTTGTAATAAACACAAGGATCTGAACTATGTCTGTTGTATCCAAGGCTTATAATAAAAGAATCAAATCTCTTATACCAATATCTCGGCACCTGTTTGAGACCATATAGAGATTTGTTCAACCTGCAAACCAAGTTCTCTTTCCCTGTTCTTCAAAACCTTCTGGTTAGAACATATAAATTTCTTCTTCAAGCTCTCCATAAAGAAATGTAGTTTTGAAATCTAACTACTTCAAGTACAAGTCAAATATAGCACACATTGCCAGGACCACTCGAATTGTTGTGAGTCGAACCACCGAAGAAAATATCTCGTTGAAGTCTATACCTTCTTTCTGAGCGAATCCTTTCACCACCAATTTTGCACGATATTTCTCCACTTGATCATTACTATTACGTTTGATCTTGTAGACCCATTTGTTTCCAATGGACTTCCTTCCTTGTGGTAATTGAATAAGATCCTATGTTTTATTTTTATGAAGAGCTTCAATTTTTTCTTGCATTGATGCCATCCACAGAGATGATTCTTGGCCTTTCATAGCCTCGTGAAAAGTTTAAGGATCTCCATCCTCTGTTAATAGACAATATACAACATTGCTCTCCATAGAATAATCTGAGTGTCAAGCTGATTCTCTTCTCTCCCTAGTTGACCGTCGAACTTGTGGAGTTTTGATCTCAGTTTGCTCTTGTTCTTCGTGCTCTAGTGCTGCTTCAGAAGAAACTAGAACTTCTTCTATTTCTTCAACTTCAACTGTAGGAGTCTCTGATTTTTCTTTTAAAGTGCTACCTTCTTTTGCTTGTATCTTGTTTTCAAAAAATACAACATCCCTACTGATTACCACCTTGCGGGCTGTGGGATCCCATAAGCGATACCCCTTGACTCTATCAACATACCCTAATAAAATGCATTCCCTGGATTTTTGATCCAATTTCAATTTTTTTGGGTGTTGTACATAACATAAGCAGGACTTCCGAATATATGTAAGAGAGAATAATCAGCTGGTTTTCTTGTCCACATCTCCATTGGTATTTTCAGATCAATTGCGGTTGATGGTAACCGATTGATCACATAACAAGTGGTTTTGACTGCTTCTGCCTAGAATGGTTTTTCCAACCCTACAGTTGCCAACATAGCTCTTGTCCATTCCAACAAGATTCTGTTC
Organism: Solanum dulcamara; assembly: GCF_947179165.1. Taxonomy (NCBI): domain Eukaryota; kingdom Viridiplantae; phylum Streptophyta; class Magnoliopsida; order Solanales; family Solanaceae; genus Solanum; species Solanum dulcamara. The sequence continues at coordinate 71,755,647 of NC_077246.1, read as the reverse complement.
ATCCGCTCTGCTACTCTATTTTGTTATGGAGTATATGCCACCGTGAACTGCCATTTAATACCTTCTTATTTACAGAAGTTATTAAATTCATCACCAGTGTATTCTCCTCTATTATCTATCCTCAAACACTTGATCTTTTTCTCAAATTCAAGTTTCACCCGCGCTTTGAATTTTTTGAAACTGGAAAAACTCTGCCTTTCTCTTGATTGGATATACCCAACTTCTCCTAGAGTAATTATCGATGAATAACACGAAATATTTCGCTCCTCCTAGGGACTCTACCGGTGCTTGCCAGACATCAAAGTGGACCAGATCTAATATTTTTTTGCTTTTAGCAAAGGAACTGCTAAACTTTAGTCTATTTTGCTTATTGATAACACAATGCTCACAAAAGGGTAGTGAAACCTTTTTGGGCCCGGGAAGAAGCTTTTGCTCAGCAAGAATCTTCAAACCTTATTCCGACATATGGCCAAGTTTGTGATGCCATATCATCGTTGATTCTTCAAATGAACTTGCTGACGCGATTGATGCTTCTCCTTCTTAGTGTGTTTTACCTTTAAGCATATATAGATTTGCAGCAAGTTTTTCTGCTTTCAATACTACAAGCGCTCCTTTGGATATTTTCATGACTCCACCATGAGTCTTATATCAAAATCCATTATCATCTAGTTGTCCCAAAGATAATAGATTCTTCCTCAAGTCTTTTACATGTCGTACCTCCTGAATGGTGTGTACCGTGTCATCATACATCTTTATTTTGATGGAGTCAATACCAATAACATCCAAATTATGATAATTTTTTATGAACATAGACCCTCCTAAGATGGGATTATATTGATGAAACCATTCTCTCTAGGAAGTCATGTGCCATGTTGTTTCTCTGTCCATGATATAGACATCAGCAAAATATTTTCTGCCTTCATTATTTGATATTGCCTCTCTATATAAAATATCGCCATCATCCGAGGTACATGCAACATTCCCTTAAGCATTTGATAGCTCAGGATGTTCACTTTTCTTTTTGAACCGATAATCTTTCTTGAAGTGACCTTTCTTGCCACAGTTATAGTACTTGATATTCTTCTTACTTCTTGATTGAGATATGCCATGATTGTGACTCCCACTAGGGCCACGTTCCGTTGGTCTTTCTCTCACCATCATCAAAGCTTTAGCTTGTTGCGAACTTACTTGTCTGTCTTCCTTATTTTTGCGATGATTTTCTTCTTTCAAGACAGCGGCTGCAATTTCATCAAAAACTAGACTGTTTATATTGTTCGCCAGGTTGATGATGAGTTGATCATACGAGTCAGGCAAACTTTGAAGTAGAAGCTTCGCACGTTCAGTCCCTTCTATTTTGCAACCCATTATTGTAAGTTGCGAAAAAAGAGTATTCAAAGTATTGATGTGTTTAGTAACTGACATGGACTCTGCCAAGCTTTTAATGATTATTCCTTATCAATTGGGATAAAAATTGAACATCCTACTACTCATGTTCATACTCAAAATGGCTTTCCAGAGTCATTTATAAAGAGCCTACAATTGATAGCAAGAGCTCTACTAATGAAAATAAAATTGTCAATTATTGTTTGGGGTCATGCTATCTTACATGCAACAGTATTTGTACGCCTCAGACCGACACATTATAATAAATCTTTTCTGTCACAATTAGTATTTGGTCATGAGCTGAATATAACTCATCTACTAATTTTTGGTTGTGCAGTATACGTGCCTGTAACACCACCACAACGTACAAAAATGGGCCCTCAACGAAGGTTGGGCATATATATTGGATTTGATTCACCCTCCATAATTTGATATCTTGAACCGTTGACTGGAGACTTATTCACTGCTCGATTTATAAATTGTCAGTTTGATGAAATACTTTTTCGGCCATTAGGGGGAGAGAAAAAGGAACCCGAAAAAAAAGAAATTGCATGGAAAATTTCATCACTATCACATTTTGATCCACGTACCTACACATGTGAGCAGGAGGTCCAGAAGATCATCCACTTACAAAAAATAGTAAATCAAATGCTAGATACATTTACTGATTTGAAACGGATAACTAAGTCACATATTTCTGCAGTGAATGCGCCTATCCGAATTGATGTCCCAAAAGGACCATCTACAAATATCATAGCTTCTGAATCCCAAACACGCCAAAAGCGTGGTAGACCATTGAGATCAAAGGATAAAAATCCTAGAAAGAGAAGTGTGAGAAATAACCAAAATGATACTACACAAGAACCTCATGAAGAAGGTCAAAATTTGAGTACTCCAGATATTCCTGAAGAAATCAATGAATCCGCGACTCAAGTGAATGAAGAACTTTCAATAAGTTCTACCGGTGATGAGATAAATCTAGATCGATCAAAACTTATGGTGAATAATATTTTTACATATAATGTTGCAATTAACATCATGCAAGATAGTGAAAGTCTTGAGCCTAAATCCATCGAAGAATGTCGACGTAGATGTGATTGGCCAGAATGGAAAAAGGCAATTTAATCAGAATTAGATTCACTTGCTAAACGTGAGGTTTTTGGACCTATAGTCCAAACCCCTGAATGTGTAAAACCAGTTGGCTATAAATGAGTTTTTGTACAAAAATAAAATGAGAGAAATGAAATTATAAGATATAAAGCATGCCTTATTGCACAATGATTCTCTCAAATACCTGGGGTCAACTATGAAGAAACATATTCACCGGTTATGGATGGAATAACATTTTGATATCTCATCAGTATAGCTGTATATAAAAATCTTGAAATACATCTAATGAATTTAGTTACAGGTTACCTTTATGGTTCACTAGATAATGAAATTTACATGAAAATCCTAAAAGGATTAAAATTGCCTGAAACATGTAATAAGTCTTGGAAAATGTACTCAATAAAATTGCAAAGATCATTATATGGTATGAAACAATCAGGGCGTATGTGGTATAATCGCCTTAGTGAGTACTTAATAAATAAAGGCTACATAAATAATGTTATTTGTCCATGTGTTTTTATAAAGAAAACGAAATTGGAGTTTGTTATACTCGCCATTTATGTTGATAACATAAATTTCATTGGAACCCCTGAAGAGGTCCAAAAGGCAATTGAATAACTAAAGAAAGAATTTAAAATGAAAGACCTTTGTCTAGGTCTGCAAATTGAACATTTAACAGACGGAGTTTTTATCCATCAATCTGCCTACACTGAGAAAATCTTAAAAAGATTTTACATGGACAAAGCACATCCATTAAGTACTCCAATGGTTGTTCTATCACTTGAAATGGAAAAAGATCCATTTCGACCTCCAGAAGAGGATGAAGAACTTCTTGGTCCTGAAGTACCATATCTCAGTGCTATTGGAGCACTTATGTATCTTGCTAACGCAACCAGACCCGATATAACATTTTCTGTTAATTTGCTGGTAAGATATAGTTCATCCCCAACGCGAAGGCATTGAAATGGTATCAAGCATATTTTTTGATACCTAAAGGGTACTATTGATATGAATTTGTTTTAACAGACGGAGGTAGTGCGGACCTTATTGGTTATGCAGATGCAGGTTATTTATCAGACTCACATAAAACTCGATCTCAAACAGGATATCTATTTACACATGGAGGAACTGCTATATCATGTCGATCTGCAAAACAGTCTATTGTTGCTACTTCTTCAAATCATGCTAAAATAATAGCAATTCATGAAGCAAGTAAAGAATGTGTGTGGTTGAGATCAATGATATAATTCATCAAAGAAAGATGCAGCCTGCAAAATAATGTTAAAGTACCCACAATTATATTCGAAGACAATGCAGCGTGCATAGCTCAATTGAAAGGTGGCTTCATAAAAAGAGACAGAACAAAACATATTTCACCAAAATTATTCTTCACACATGATCTCTAGAAGAATGGTGATATTGATGTACAACAAGTTCGTTCAAGTGATAATCTTGCAGATTTATTCACAAAGGCATTACCAACATCAACTTTTGAGAAATTAAGATGTAAGGTTGGAATGCGTCGTCTTCAAAATACCAAATGAAGATTTCATCAGGGGGAGTAAAATATGCGCTGCACTCTTTTTTCTTTAACCAAGGTTTTGTCCCACTGGATTTTCCTGTTAAGGTTTTTAATGAGGCAACACTCAAGGCGTATTACCAGATATATGTACTCTTTTTTCTTCACTAGACTTTTTCCCACTGGTTTTTATTAGTAAGATTTTAATGAGACACATCGTCTATGGGTGTTCAGAATAAATCCGTATATATTATTCTCTCACTAGATTTTTTTTAGACATCCGAGGGAGAGTGTTAAATTATGGTGGATATGATGGATGTCTTAGTCCCAAGTGGTCCCCACTCAAAGTGGGCAACTTGCCCACTTGGTATTTACTTCTTTCTATGCCTATAAATATAGGCAAAATGTGAAGAATTGGTGACATACAGAATCATATTGATACATATACACGACAGTTTTCACTCTTTCTCTCTTCTGTTCTTCTTTCTCCCTTTTTATTTTCTCCGCTTTATTTTGCTGAATTAATTTATTTTACAACAGATATTTGAATTTAATCTTCGGCATAATAAAACTTCAAATACATTTATTTGAATTAGAGTTTTGATTTTTCATACTTCGACCTTCGAATATGAAATTAAGCTTTTGCTAAACTAAAGGTCTGAAGAAGCAACAACAACTAAAATGTATATATTTTAAACAAGAGTACTCAAAGCAGCTTATTGGTGCTATTTCTTAAAAGTGTGAGTAATGTAATCACCTTCCATTTGAAGCTCACCAGTTCTAGTTTTATCAGTCAGTTTGTGTGAGATACACTTGCTCATCCTTCGAGTCAAAGCAAAAATAGATAGCGGAACACTTTGCCATAATGAGTAGGATTAACTGATTTGTATTATGTTATATATGACTGTGTGTCTAATTTTTTAATTTTATATATATTTAAGCGTCTAATTGTACACACCAAAATTAAAGGAAGCTGAGGTCAAGTTAAAAAAAGGCATGTTTAAGTTAATGTGAAGCTCACTAGTTCTAGTTTTATTGGTCCAGTTAGAAGGCCCAAAGGAGACAAACAGCCCAGTCCATAAAGATGGGCCAAGCTAATCAGCAGCCCGGCCCATATATGCAGACTAATAAAACCAAAATGGAAAGTGGAGTTTCCAAAACCGCTCATTTCATATTCTCAACTTTCTCTCTCTAAAACCCTCTCTTTCTCTCTCTAGCACATAGAACCAACAATGGCGTCTCCACGTGAAGAGAACGTATACATGGCAAAGCTTGCTGAGCAAGCTGAACGCTATGAGGAGATGGTAGAATTCATGGAGAAGGTCGTCGCCGCCTTGGACGGCGAGGAACTAACCGTCGAGGAACGCAACCTTCTCTCCGTCGCATACAAAAACGTGATCGGAGCTAGGAGAGCATCGTGGCGTATAATTTCATCGATTGAGCAGAAAGAGGAGAGTCGTGGTAACGAAGACCACGTTGCCTCCATTAAGAAATACAGATCTCAGATCGAGAATGAGCTGACTTCGATCTGTAACGGTATCCTCAAGTTGCTTGATTCAAAACTCATCGGCTCGGCTGCTACCGGAGACTCAAAGGTTTTCTATTTGAAAATGAAGGGAGATTATTACCGGTACTTGGCTGAGTTCAAAACCGGAACCGAGAGAAAAGAAGCTGCTGAGAATACTCTTGCTGCCTACAAGTCTGCTCAGGTATGTTTTTCGTTTGGTTAAGACTTTTATTCTTTATCTGTTTTGGAAATGTTGGAGAAAAATCTCATATGATTTTTGCTCTTGAAAGAATGTCAATGATCTCTGTCTCTCAAATTTGGAAATTGCATAAAGAAGTACTGCAAGGCACAATTTTTATTGAGAAGAGTAACTAAAATCCATTAGAATTCGTCGTCAAAGGAAATAAAAGTTTTCTGTGGTGAACAATGTAGTATTTAGGCGAAGCATGAAGCTGACGTCTCTCCCGTTTTCAGGATATTGCTAATGGCGAATTGGCCCCTACACATCCAATCCGATTGGGGCTAGCTCTCAATTTCTCAGTGTTTTACTATGAGATTTTGAATTCTCCTGATCGTGCTTGTAACCTCGCCAAACAGGTACCATATTTATTGTATCTCTTGTTTACCAAATGAGCATCCAGGGTAATTTTGGAATTTTTTTAGATGTTTGGGTCTATTCAATGATGTTTATGGTTTGTATGGTTGTGTCAAAGGCCTTTGATGAGGCAATTGCGGAGCTTGACACCCTTGGAGAGGAGTCCTACAAGGATAGCACTTTGATTATGCAACTTCTGCGTGATAACCTCACTTTGTGGACCTCGGATATGCAGGTGAAAATTCTTCTGTTCTCTTGTTAATTGGATTTTTTTGTATATCTTTTGTGATAGTTTGGCTAATCCATCTCTTGTTGACTTTTTTCTTCAGGATGATGGAACCGATGAGATCAAAGAACCATCAAAAGCAGATAACGAGCAGTAATAACGTGAGTGAAACAACCTCTTTGCTTAGGATTGAAAACCGATGATGTAATTTTACTCATTGATCAAAATTGGTCGTTTCTAGTCCTGATCCTGTGATTTGTAATACCTATTACCTAAAGGCGATGCTTCTTGCCATTTGTTGTTTTCATCAAAGATTACTTTGTCTCAGTATTTCTCTTGTATTTGGATGCTCTGATGAAGCTCTCTTATTCCGTGGAAATGAATTCTTATTTTTACGAAGCTAATAGCACTTTGTATTTCGGGGCATTGCAGATTTGATCTCCCTTTAAATTCTGCATTTTGATTGCCTATTACATCTTGTGTTCACATGGATTTGTGTGTAATTACTTTGTATCAAAGTCAAGACTAAATTTTTCTCGAGAGACGCATCATTTATGTTGCATCAACATATTCTCTTGAGATGTATGTGATTCTTTATTGAAGGCACTAAGTACATATCCATCCATTATCTTGACCTTGGATTTTTTAAGAAGAATATATTTACTCTGCGTCCACTTAACATCCCATCTGTTCAAATTGAGTCCCTTTTTTTGGGAAGGTATTTACAAAGTATACCTCAGTAGGTAACACTACCTTCACCAAATTCTACTTGTCCGGTGTTGTTGCATCATGATAGATCTATGTGACAATTCTTGGAAATGACGTTTGCTCTGTTTCTGAGTTGGCAAATGCTTTAACTGGTTGTTGACTTCTGGTTTCATTTCTCCAATTTTAGCATGTCTCGCCAAGCATGATGTGCAAACTAGTACTGTCCCTTTTTTTGGTCAATAAAGAGAGGCCGGCCATGATCCTTGCCTTCTTTGAATAAAGTATTCTATTTGGGTTGGCAACATCTCATTGGTTAGCCGTCTAGTTTAGTCAAAGATTCTTTGATGAATTTTGGTTTGAAATTCAAACTTCAAATGCTGTAAATATTGGTGGTAATAGAATTAGTGTTTATGAGGTACCAAATTCTGATGAATGAGTGCTCTGTTGTCTTTACCCTTTAGTAATTATGAAACTGTTTCCAGCATCAGCACCTAGAAACTTTGACTGGAGAAAGGCAAAACAACGCCTGATACTAGCCATTACTTTAACTGATATGCTAAAGCATTCTCCTTGATGATTAAAGCTGGCACTGGACTCTTTTTGTCCCCCTTTTCCAAACTTTACAGTTTGATTCACGAGTCCTGCAAACTTGTTCGTCCTTTGGTCATTTGGTGTACGTTGTTTAATTGGATCAGTTATTGTTGATAGCAATGAAATCCAAATTTGATAATGCAACCTATCGTTCGGGTTGGGGTTCTCAATTGAACAGATTGATGACATGTTGCACCCGTGCTCTATTGGACGATATTATTGGTTACACAATGTGCTTCAGATAAGTGTGCACTTTGAGCAGTGTCATTCAAAGTGATTACAACAGAAGTAGCTAAATTTCAACTTTAAGAAGTTGGATTAATGTTGACACCATTGTATATTGGATACTTAAATTAGTTTTTTTAATCGCACTTCTTACTTTCTGCTTCAAGCCTCATGGAACTTGTAGCTTTTTTGAGTTTTTTGCTCTTATAAACAGTGCTCCTTCCTTCTCTCTTCCATCCCTAACATGCAATGGCTACTAATTTTGTTGCGTGTACCGTTGATTGATGTCTCCTCCAATATTATGCATACATGTGTGAATACAGAGTTTTGCAACGCCTTTGAATGTGAATTTGTGCCTGGTTGACTTGCAGAGTAGCAGTTATTTGAAGGCAATATGTCCTTTAGTTGACTCTTACAAAAAGGCATTAAATGGGGTTCACACAAAGTAAACGTTCTTTGAAGTTTTTAATGTCTAGTGGGTCTAGATGTTCATCCATACTGTGCAGCAGGTTAATTTCTTCTCAAACATTTACGAAGATTGACAACTTTTTTTTTTATCAGGCTTTGGCTAATTCTGCAGATATCTGCTACATCTTATCACCACACAAATATCAATACCGATAATTTTGTCCACCAAAGTTTAAAAAAAGGCGACTAACTTGAATGAATATAAACATCAACTCAAGTTTATGCAAAAGATTTACCACAACCAGGTCACCTAAAGGCAATAATATCCAACTCTCTATAGTAAATAGGAGAATTTTTGGATCATTTCAATTATTTGTACTTTATTTGCATCTCAACACAGCTCAGCTTTGTGCTGTATAGAATTTTAAAAATAAATTACAACTAAGAATGATGTATTCAAATTTTGAGCTGTTTGGTAGAACCCATGTGAACAGCAAGACACAAGTACATTCACACAAGGTCAAATACATGGATAGCCCCTCTAACTTACACCAATTTTTCATTTGGTACTCCATATCAACCTTGTTCCATTTTAACCCTCGAACTTCATTTCTTATGAACCATTTAAACAGAAAAAACTTATTAAAAGACAACATATTAACTTGCAACTAAAAAAGAACACCACTTTAAGAGATGCTAATTTCTATGTTCCAAAAAACGTGTTCTTGATTTTGTTAAGCCTCTTGACTACGTCTCTCATAGTTATCCTTGACTCTGGCGTTTCCTTAGTACAATCCAAAGCCAATTCCATCATGGAGGCTATGCATATTTCAGTTTTTGAATTGACATGTTCTTCCTCATGAAAAAGATTGACATCCACAACTTCCATAATTGTCTTGGGAAATGCTCTTCTTATCCACTGCCTCAAGCCAAGATTTTCATTGAATATCTCATCATCAGTTGGTCTTCTTTTTGTCAATACCTCTATCATCACGATGCCATAGCTATAAACATCACCACTAATGGACACTATTCCTTCCGAGCCATATTCTTTAGAAGAATGAAAATGAAAAAAAAAATTACAGTCAAAAGATAATAATTGTTTTGTACAATTAAAGACTTCATTTCTATTTAGTTCTAGAATTCGAAAGAGCTTAATTCTGATAAGAGAAAATCTAAGAGAAAGGGTTAATGATAAGTGAAAAAGAATGAAACTAGTGTACGTACCTGGTGCAATGTAACCAAGAGTGCCTAATGTCTGAGTATGTGCCAAGGACTTGCTCACAGCTAATATTTTAGAGATGCCAAAATCACCAACATGTGCCACCATTTCTTCATCCAAAAGAACGTTGGCTGGCTTTAGGTCGCAATGAACTATTGGAGTGTCATGATCGTGGTGTAGATATTCAATTGCCACAGCCACATCAAGCATTATGTCGACTCTTTGAAGAAGGTTCAAGTGGCGATCTCCTTTGTACAACCAATTATCAAGACTTCCATTGGGCATATACTGTAGAACAAAGGCTCTTATGTATTCACTAGAACAAGTAGTAATCACTGGAATCAGATTTCTGTGCCTAACATTTCTCAACACTTCACATTCAGTATCAAACCTCTTGCATACTACCTCATTTTGCAAATCGAGAACCTTTATTGCCACCACAGTTCCACTAGATAATGTACCTTTGTACACAGAGCAAGAACCTCCCGCACCAATTAAATTGGATCCATCAAAATTATTTGTTGCTCGTTGAATTTCGTGATAAGAAATCAATTGATATGTCCTGATCTCCGGTACCTTTTCCACGTCTTTGGACTTCCCTTTCTTCTTTTGTTTCAATATCCAAGTTGACACCAACAAGAATATCAAAAAAGATGAAATAACCACTGGAATAACAATTTTCAGCACAAGCTCCTTAGACGTTGATTGTTTTCCAGGATTAGTGATAGCACAAGCAGGAATCTCCAATATGTGCATTCCACATAGACCTTTGTTCCCAATAAATGATTGCAGAGTGGAATTCGCAAACACACCATCACTAGGTATTACACCTTCTAAAACATTAAATGAGACATTGATGCTTTTAAGGTATAAGAGCTTTTCCAAAGACTTGGGAATAGTACCTGACAACACATTTAAAGACAAATCCAAGTATTCTAAACTTATCAAGTTGGCAAAGGCTAATGGAATTGAGCCTGAAAATGAGTTGTTCGACAGGTCAAGAGTATTCATGTTTTGGAGGTCCCCCAATTGGCTTGGTATCTTGCCTGAAAAGTGGTTACCAGAAAGATCTAGTCCTACAAGGGCCTTCAGTCCTCCAATATCCTGGGGAACTTCTCCCTCTATAGAATTTTGTGACATGAAAAGATAGAGAAGGCCACTCATCTTCCAAAGACTCAAAGGAAGCTTTGATGAAACTTTGTTAGAACTCAATGAAAGAACTTGTAGCATGGTAAGATTTTCTATACATTTTGGAATCGCCCCAGAGAGCTCATTAACATGCAAAGATAATGTAACCAAATTAGATAAATGACAAACCACCTCTGGAATATTCCCTTGCAATTTGTTGCTATATAGATACAAACCTTGGAGTTGTTCAAGCTTACCGACTTCAGATGGAATGGTTCCCATCAAGTTGTTTTTTCCAAGGTTTAGGGTTATTAGACCGCTCATATTGCGTATACCCGTGGGGATGGGGCCATTGATGTGCACATCTGGTATATTAAAGTTTTCAATAGTAGATGAAAGATTCCCAATAGAATTGGGCAGAACGCCATTCAATGGATTGGAACCCACTTCTAGATATCGCAACATCTTACAGCTCACCAAAGAATTGAAGAATCGCAATTCTTGCGCTCTTGGTTCATTGGTAAGTTGATTATGATGTAGGAACAGTTCTCGCAGCTCACGAAGATTCCCCAAATTAGTAGGAATTGCGCCTGTGAGAAAGTTATTTTCTAGCCCCAATATCTCAAGCTTGGAAGCATTTGTTATGAACAATGGAATTTCCCCTTCGAGCTGATTGTGTCCCAAGAAAACTTCTTTAAGGTTCTGAAGATGAAGACCTGAAGTGGTTGGAATTCTTCCCGAGAGGTTACTGTAACTGCAATCAATCATTTCCAAAGAAGATAGGTTAAAAATAGCCTTTGGAATTTGCCCCACTATACGACTGTTTCCACAATAAAGATGTCGCAGAGTGGAAATATTGCCCAATGAAGTGGGAATAGTCCCTGTTATTGGATTATCGCCAATATAAAACTCCTCCAGTTTGGATAAACAACCAATATTTCTGGGTATATTTCCTTTCATATTGTTATAAGATATGGACAAAATTTTGAGCTGTGTCAGTTGGCATATGTTAGAGGGAATGCAACCAGAAATTTGGTTCTTAGATATACTTAGATACTTCAGATTTGACACAATATTCCCTTCATCGAGAAAGAGAGGACCAGAAAGGTTATTGCTTGCCAGAGATGCTCTAAGTAGCGACGAGATATTAAACAGTGGTGCAGGAATGGAACCTGTTAATAGATTATTGAACAAATGGAACTCTATAAGTTGGCTAAGATTACCGATCTTAGTTGGAATGATACCATTGATTCTATTCCCAGACAAACTGAAGTTGAGCAACTTTGTGGCATTTCCGACGGAAGGAGGGATTATACCCGTGAGGCTATTATTCCTGAGATTTAAGATTCTGAGTTCCGGTACATACCATGGCCCTTTCCACATTTCTCCACTGAGTTTATTGTAAGCCAATGAAATGATTTGAACTCTCTGGTGTTGAAATAGACTTGTTGGAATACTTCCTTCTAGCTGATTGTTTTTAACATCAATTACTCGCAAGCGAGGCAAGTGGCCAAGTCCATAAGGGACGCCACCATGGAATAAGTTATTCTCGAAATTGAGCTCTCTGAGAAAGGACAAATTGGCCAAAGACGGGGAAATTGTGCCTTGAAGTTGCAAATTAGGAAGAGCCAAGGCCACAACCCTTTGCCTTTTTGAACTGCAAGTGACACCAAACCAAGAGCAAAAAGAAGTATTTTTGGTCCAATTATTGGCCAAAAAATGACTAGGACTTGTAATAAGATTTTGGAAAGCTAATAGAGCTTCTTGGTCAGTCTCATTTGAGGAAGCAGATGATATAGAAAATTGAACTAGAAAGAGGAGAGTCAATAAAAATATGTACTTCTCCATGCTGTTACTATGCACTGGAAATAGAATGTTTTCTCTGTGTGTAGTCTTGCCAAAGTTCAAAGTTATACTCCACTATATATATACTCTATATAAACTGTTGAAAAGGATAGACTACAATATTTCAAAAATGTGAAAACAGATTAATACGGAGGAGGAAAATAAGTAGCAAGTAGATTAGTGTGAAAACAGATGAAAAGAAGGAAAATAAGAAGCAAAAGGAAAAAGAATCTGTCCACTTCACTTGATAGTTAACATTAGTTGCTAACTCATAATAGAAAGAAGAAATTAAGAGTCAAATCTTTCAAGTATGGCAGCTAAGCAGCAGTCCCACAGCTAACCTTATTTCCTAATACCTTTCCAAAGGGTAACTGATAAAATACTGAAAAACAAGGAGGGTGGTGGGGTGGGGTTTGGGGGGGTCCAGTGGCCTTGATAGTCAATCAACTTGCATTGAGAAAGATAGAAACTCTCCATATATATATATGGTTCAGAGCTAAGTCAATGGGAAACCATGCAGTCCAGACAAGTTGTCCCATAAGCCAAGAATTTATACTTGACCAATGCTCCAAAAGTGGTTCCGGAAAAAAAATACTTTTTCTTTTGAACTCTTCAGAAATAGCTTGCTCAAAAACACTTATTTTTTTTCTCTAAAAACCTAAATAAACACTTTTAACATTTCAAGCCAGGAGATTATAAATTTGTACTCATTTTATTAGTATAGCGATGCATGAAATCTGCTGACTTGATAATCGTAAATTTGATTATGCTCAAGTCGATCACCATGTATTTACTGGATCAAGAACATTCTGCTCTGAGATATTATAATAGATCATAACAAAAGAAATGATATTACTTGTTTTGTACTACAACATCGATTACACTTCAATTCCAAGTTAGTTGTGGTCGACTATATGAATCTCACTATCCATGTCACTTAATTAAGACTCGTACCAAGTTATATATACCATTGAATATGTTGCATTCATATGGAATTGAAAGAAAAAAAACAGTGTCCAGTTGTTAGACTACAGACCATTTTGTCGTCAGGTTTATCTGTATATCAATTAGTAACATAGTGATTTGGTGGGATTATGTAAGGTTATTAAATTACTTGCTTATACGCATAGAGTTTACAGCAAGATTATAAGAGTACATGAATTATGAATACCATATTAGAGGTCTTCCAGAGATCTCTGGTGATCAAAGTTTTATGATAAATAACCATATTTGTGTACCATAGTATGAAAACATCAAAGAGGAAAATACTTTACCATTTCAACTTGTATCCATATACAAATTCCCATTTAATTATCCATCACTATACATCATTTTGAGGTTACTAACTTGGAAATTTAATGATCCATTCATAGCTGAATTGCTATGATATGGAATCTTGAAGTTCCCTCTGATGGTTGTTTCTTCATCTGTGATTTTAGGACACTAGGATTAAAGATTAAAGTTTTCCTGGCTTTTTTCATATCTGCGTTCCTCAACCATTGCCTTTGGCAATTTGATCCTAACCTGCATTTCTATATTCGGTTGATACTCAAGAAAGCAACTGTTTATACTCATTGACATTTTAATGAGGCAGCTTTATCAATCACAAGGTGAAGTAAATGAATTGATTCATTCCTTTCTATTCAGGGAATCTTTTAGTTGAGAATTTTCCCGTCTAGCTAAGTCAGCAGCAGCTTTTGCTTCATTTATAGTCTGCTTCAAGATGTCTCTCAATTTGAAGTTTTCTTCCCTTGCTGCTTTAAGAGACTTGTTGAGCTTAAGAGTCTTGTGCATAGAAAGATCTCGTTCTTCTTGAGATTCTTTTATACACACGATGAAGCTCATTTCTTTCCCGTTCCAAGCAAAAAGCAACTCCTCTGCCTCTAATTTCAATCTCTCTGTTGTATTCCTATATAGTTTCCTTTATCTGTCCTAAAAGCTTTTGATCATCTCTTTCATGTTCGCAGCCTCCTTTTTTACTAGTGCTAATTCTAATTGTGCAGCACGGAGCTTCTATTTGTCCTCGGATACTTCAGAAGCAACTTCCTTCAATGCTAACGCTAAATCATCTAAGGCACTTCTGCTCTTTTCTTCTGCCTCGTTTGCCAACTTCATTTCATTTTTTAGCCAACTCGTCTCATTTTCAGATACGAGTGAGTGAGCGCTTTTTCTGCTATGAATGAATGACCTCATTCAAAGACTTGACCTTTGATGATGCAATCTTCTCATTCTCTTTCGCTACCAAATTGGCAATCTCCTCATTACAAGAATGACTAAGATAACTGCCAGTTTACTTAGAATATGACAGCGACCTATCAATTTCTCTGTGTTTAAGACGGCCAAAATCCATAAAATGCTGGCTGCAGCATATAAGTAACAGTAAATGTTAAGAGACAATCTGTTATCTAAAACATTACTTGCTTTTCACAAAAATTATTGTGTGGAGACAGCATATCACTAAAAAAATCATGGCTAACACATACGAAAAACGGAGAAATTGCCTATATCCAGTTGAGTGACTCCAAAATGCTAAAAGAGGCCGCGTAGATCAGGGAGAGGCTATAGAAATCCTTCCCCGGGTCATTACGGATGGTTCTGTAAATGTTGTAAGAAAATTGACTGAAAATCATATCACCAAATAATTTGTTGGCTAACACACACGAAAAACGGAGAAAATCGCTTAATTCTTGTTCAGTAGCCCCTAAATGCTAAAAAAGGCCGTGTGGATCAGGGAGACTCTATAGGAATCCTTCCCCATGTCATTACGGACAGTTATGTAAAGATTTTGCAAATAAATTGATCAAAAGTCATATCACCAAGAAATTAATGGGCTAACACACACGAAAAACAAAATAAAATTGCCTAATTTTTGTTGAATGATCCATAAATGCTAAAAAAGGCTGCGTGAATCAGGGCGAGACTATAGGAATTCTTCCCCAGGTCAGTACATACGGTTCTGTAAAGGTTCTGCAAAAGAATTGACCGTAAATCATATCACCAAAAAATTCATAGTCTAATACACACGAGATAAATAGACTTGCGGTCATTTTTTCCGAAACCCTTATGCGAGCCTATGTAAGTACCCAGGGGATCATTACGTGTAGCCTCTTCACGATCGACAGCGCATTCATAGCATTTATGGGTCGCACTAGCGGAATTAGATAATTTTCTCATTTTTAGTGTGTGTTAGCCAATGAATGTTTTGGTGAACTGAATTTCGGTAAAAAAAATTCCAAAATCTTATGGGACCTTTCGTATGTATACGGGGGATCTATATGTGTAGCATAGGCATGATTCATGGGGCATTCATAGCATTTAGGGTGCGCATAAGCGAAATTAGGCAATTTTTCTCATTTTTCATGTGTGTTAGCCCATGAATATTTTGATGAACTGGCTTCTGGTCAATTTTTTTTGTAAGCCCTTATGGGACCCTCCGTAAGTACCTGGAGAATCAGTACGTGTAGCTTCGGTATGATCCACGGTGCATTCATAGCATTTAGGAGCCTCACAAGCGGTATTAGACAATTTTATCATTTTTCATGTGTGTTATCCCATGAATGTTTTGGTGAACTGGCTTTCAGTCAATTTTTTTTGAAATCCTTATGGTGCCCTCCATAAGTACCCAGGAGATCAGTATGTCTAGCCTCGGCAGGATCATTCATAGCTTTTAGGAGCTGCACAATCGAAAATAGACAATTTTCTCATTTTTTGTGTGATAGCCCATGACTATTTTGGTGAAGTGACTTCCGATCAATATTTTTCCGAAACCCTTATGGAACCTCCGTAATTACCCAGGGTATCAATACGTGTAGACTCGACATGATCCATGGTGCATTCATAGCATTTAGTGCACAAGCAGAATCGGGGAATTTTTTAATTTTTCGTATGTGTTTACCTATGAATATTTTGGTGAAATGACTTCCAGTCAATTTTTTTTTGAAACCCTTATGGAACCTCCATAAGTATCCGAGGGATCAAGATGTATAGCCTTGGCACGATCCACGATGCATTCATAACATTTAGGGGGTCGTACAAGTGAAATTAGGCGATATTTCTCATTTTTCGTGTGTGTTAGTCCATGAATATTTTAGTGAACTGGCTTTCGATCAATTATTTCCTGAAACCCTCATATGATCATTTGCAAGTATTCGAGGGATCAGTATGTGTAGACTCGGTACAATCCACTGTGCATTCATAGCATTCAGGGGCCTCACAAGCAGAATTAAACGATTTTCTCATTTTTCATGTGTGTTAGCCCATGAATATTTTGGTGAACTGACTTTTGATCAATTTTTTTGAAACCCTTATGGGACCCTCCTTAAGTACCTGGAGAATTAGTACATGTAGATTCGACATAATCCACGGTGCATTCGTTGCATTTAGGCGCCGCACAAGCAAAATTAGGTGATTTTCTAATTTTTTGTATGTGTTAGGCCATGAATATTTTGGTGAACCAACTTTTGATTAATTTGATTCTGAAATCCTTATGAGACCCATGTAATTACATTAGGGATCAGTATGTGTAGCCAATGAATTAGGCAATTTTCTCCATCTTTTGTGTGTGGTAGCCCATGAATATTTTTGGTGATTTGGCTTTCGATCAATTTTTTTGTAAAACCTTTAACGAACCGTCCGTAATGATTCGGGGAAGGATTCCTATAGCCTCACCCTGATCCATGGGGCCTTTTTTAGCATTTAGGGGTCACTCAACATGAATTAGGCGATTTTGTACGAATTTCATATCTGTTAACCTATGAATTTTTTTAGTGATATGACTTTCGATTAATTTTTTTGTAAAATCTTTATAGAACCATCCCTAATGATTTGGAGATGGATTCCTATCGCGTCTTCTTGATCCACGCGGTCGTTTTAGCATTCAGGGTCACTCAACTGAAAATAGGTGATTTTCTCCATTTTTGTGTGTTTTAGCAATGAATTCTTTGGTGATATGAGTTTCATTCAATTTTTTGTAAAACCTTTATAGAACCATCTGTAATGACTTGGGGAAGGATTCCTATAGCCTCTCCTTGATCCACGCAGCTTTTTTTAGTATTTAGGGGTCAATCAATAGAAATTCGGCGATTTTCTCCGTTTGTATGAGTGTTAGCCAATGAATTTTTTGATGATATGACTTTCGATCACTGTTTTTGCAAAATCTTTAAAGAAACATCGTAATGACCTGGGGAAGGATTCATATAGCCTCACCCTGATCCACATGTGTCCTTATTTTTAGTATTTAGGGGTCACTCAAGAGGAATTAGATGATTTTCTCTATTTTTCATGTGTATTAGCCTATGAATTTTTTGGTGATATGACTTTCAATCAATTTTCTTGCAAAACCTTTACAAAGCCGTTCGTAATGGCTTGTGGAAGGATTCCTATAGCCTCGCCTTGATCCATGCGGCCTTTTTTAGCATTTAGGGGTCACTCAATAGGAATTAGGCGATTTCTCATTTTTTTCGTGTGTGTTAGCCCATGAATTTTTTAGTGATATGATTTTCGGTCAATTTTTTTTGCAATACCTTTATAGAAGCGTTCCTAATGACTAGGAGAAAGATTCCTACAGCCTAGCCCTGATCCACGCGACCCATTTTAGCATTTAGGGTCCACTCAACCGGAATTAGACAATTTTCTCTATTTTTCTTTTGTTAGCCCATGCATTTTTTTGTCATATGACTTTGGGTTAATTTTTAGAAAAACCTTTATAGAAACGTCTGTAATGACCTGGAGAAGGATTTCTATAGCCTCGCCCTGGTCCACGTTGCCTTTTTTAGCATTTAAGACCATTCAACAGGAATTAAGCGATTTTCTCCATTTTTTGTGTGTGTTAGCCCATGATTTTTTGGTGATATGACTTTCGTCAATTTTTTTACAAAACCTTACAGAACATTCCATAATGACCTGATTTTAGTTTTTTGAGATTTGTTTAATCAATGTAGTGACTCTAATTTAATAAAATCAAATCATATTCTCTAATAAATACTGCAATAAGTAACTTCATCCAGTATGTAATAATTGACACTAACTATATCAGGTAATTGTCCTTGAAATGACTTGATTATGTAAATGTCTCATGCTCCGGCACGTATTGTGCGATTTGACCTAACAGGCTACACTATTATCGAACCTAAAAACGTGTATCTCATGTGGACTTGTGTTATCCTTTAAAATATTTCCAGTTTCATTTCCCACTCTGACACAAGATTTGCCTGAGATGTCATGTGCATCCCTACTTCAAAAGCTTGTCAGCCTAGAAGTCTATTAGTCCTTCTCTTTAAATCACCCTCGTTGGCATGGCCTTCATCATGGGTGTAACAGTGAATATCTTTTATGCTATGCGCATTGCTGAACAGTTTGGCTCTTAAACACAAAGTAGCAAACTTACTCAATTTTACAACCTATCCCTCCATCTTAGTTTATGTGGCAGTCACCAAAGCTTAGCTATATACACATCAAATTTCAATGAGGCATCCTACCACCTACCTCTCCCTTCTAGCTTACCAAAGGGAAAACTCATTAAATACTTAAAAAGGGTGATAAAAATTCCTAGTTTGAGTTTTACATACATTTACTGTGTAAGAAATATTGAATCACTAGATCTGGTTTTCATTCACCTGCAAAATTCGCGGAGTCCAACTAAGCATTTCCATTTAGCAAATAGCTGAATATAACAGAAGAAGCTAATGAATCAACATATGAAGGAGAGAAAAAAGAGGTGCAACTATACACATTCATAATATTTCTTCATTTAATTCTGAAACCACTCAAATCTGAAATCACAAAATGAGGGAAATGCAACACTATGAAGTACAAACAGTACATGACTCAGAAAACAGGTAACTGAAAAGCAACATATTAACTTGCAGCTAAGAAAGAACACCACCGTAAGAGATGCTAACTTTTACATTTCCAAAAATGCGTTCTTGATTTTGTTAAGCCTCTTGACTACATCTTTCATGGTTATCCTTGATTCTGGCGTTTCCTTTGTGCAATCTAAAGCCAATTCTATCATGGAGGCTGTGCAGATTTCACATTTGGAAGTAATTTGTTCTTCCTCAGGAAAAAGATTGGCATCCACGACTTCCATCATAGTTCTTGGAAATGCTCGCCTTATCCACTCCCTCAAGCCAAGATTTTCATTGAATATCTCTTCATCAGTTGGCCTTCTTTTTGTCAAAACCTCCATTAGCATGATGCCATAGCTATAAACATCACCACTAACAGACACTATTCCCTCCGAGCCGTATTCTTACAAGAATGAAAATGGAAAAAATTACTCACTTGAAATATAACAATAGTACTTGTACTGGCAAGGTAGTATACATACCTGGTGCAATATAACCAAGAGTGCCCAATGTCTCCGTGTGTGCCACAGACTTGCTTACAGCTAAAATTTTAGAGATGCCAAAATCACCAACATGAGCCACCATATCTTCATCCAAAAGAACATTGGCTGGCTTTAGGTCGCAATGAACAATCGGAGTATCATGACCATGGTGTAGATAATCAATTGCCAAAGCCACATCAAGCATTACGATGATTCTTTGAAGAAGGTTCAAGTGGCGATCTTCTCTGTACAACCAATTATCAAGATTTCCATTGGGCATAAATTGCAGAACAAAGGCTCTTATATGATCACTGGAACAAGTAGTAATCACCGAAACAAGATTTCTGTGCCTAACATTTCTCATCACTTCACATTCTGTATCAAACCTCTTGCATACTTGCTCATTTTCCAAATTCAGAACCTTTATTGCAACCACAATTCCACTAGATAATGTGCCCTTGTACACAGAGCCAGAACCTCCCACACCAATCAAATTTGATCCATCAAAATTATTTGTTGCTCGTCGAATCTCATGATAGGAAATTAATTGATAAGTCTTGATCTCGGGTACCTTTTCAATATCTTTAGACTTTGCTTTCTTCTGTCGTTTCATTATCCAAGTTGAGACCAACAAGAATATCATAAATGATGAAATAACCACTGGAGTAACAATTTTCAGCACAAGATCCTTAGACTTTGATTGTTTTCCAGGATTAGTGATAGCACAAGCAGGAATCTCCGCTATGTGCACTCCACATAGACCTCTGTTCCTAAGAAAAGATTGCACAGTGGAATTCGCAAATACACCACCACTCGGTATTTCACCTTCTAAATGATTAAATGAAACATTAATGCTTTTTAGGTACGGGAGTTTTTCCAATGACATAGGAATAGTACCTGACAATGCATTTGAAGATAAATCCAAGAATTCCAAGCTTATCAAGTTAGCAAAGGATAATGGAATTTGGCCAAAAAATGAATTGTTCGATAGGTCAAGAGACTGCAGGTTTTGGAGGTCCCCCAAATTGTTTGGTATCTTTCCTAAAAAGTGGTTACCGGAAAGATCTAGTTCTAAAATGGCTTTCATTCCTCCAATATCTGATGGAACTTCTCCGTCTATAGAATTTTGTGAAACGTTTAGAATGAGAAGACCACTCATTTTCCAAAGGCTCAAGGGCAAATTTGATGAAAATTTATTAGAACCCAAATAAAGATGTTGTAGCATGCTAAGATTTCCTATACATGCTGGAATTAACCCAAAGAGCTCATTACCTTCCAGATATAATCGATCCAAATTAGATAAACTGCATACTGCCTCTGGAATCTGTCCCTGCAATTTATTGTTATTTAGATACAGCCCTTGGAGTTGTTTAAGTTTACCAAACTCAGGAGGAATATTTCCTGTAAAGAAATTAGCTTGAAAGACTAAGGTTGTAAGACCGCTCATGTTGCCTATACTTGTGGGGATGAGGCCATTGATATGAGCATCGCTTATGTCAAATAATTCAATAGTAGATGAAAGATTCCCAATTGAATTAGGCAGAACGCTGTTCAACGGATTGTAACCCACATCTAAAGATTGCAACATCCTACAGTCTGTCAAAGATTGGAAGAATGGCAACTCATGTTCACTGGTAAGCTGATTATCATGTAGGAAAAGAAGCCATAGATCACGAAGATTTCCCCAATTAGTTGGAATACTGCCACTGAAGAAGTTGCTTGCTAGCCCCAAAGCTTCAAGCTTGGAAGCATTTGTGATGTGCGGAGGAATTTCCCCTTCGAGCTCATTGCCTGACAAGTGAAGTTCTAAGAGGTTCGGAAGATGAAGACCAGTAGAGGTTGGAATTCTTCCCGAGAGTTTGTTCGAAGTTAATGCAATGTATTTCAAAGAAGATATATTAAAAATATCCTCTGGAATCTGACCTATAAGATTATAATTTAATTCAAAATCTAATTCTATCAAATTTGATAGTTTCCCCAATTCTGGAGGAATTGGCCCCTCCAAGCTATTTCTTTCACAGTAAAGATTTTGTAGAGTGGAAATATTTCCCAATGAAGTGGGAATAGTCCCTGTTATTGGATTCTTACCTATATAAAAGTTCTCGAGCTTCGATAAACAACCAATATTTATGGGTATTTCTCCAGTTATGTTGTTGGAACTAATGGACAGTATTTTAAGTTGTATGAGTTGACAGATGTTGGAAGGAATGCAACCAGAAATTTGGTTGAAAGATATACTTAAACCCTTCAGATTTGATAAAAAAATTCCTTCATCAAGCAAGAGAGGACCAGAAAGGCTATTCATTGCCAGAGTTATGGACACTAATGATGAGATATTAAACAGTGATCTAGGAATTGAACCTGTTAATTGATTATCAAATAAGGACAACAATGCAAGTTGGCTTAGATTACCAATTTCATTTGGAATGTTACCATTGATTCTATTCCCAGACAAACTGAAGTTCATCAATTTTGTGGCATTTCCAATATAAGGAGGGATTATACCCGTGAGGCTATTGTTTCTGAGATTTAAGACCCTAAGTTCGGGTACATACCATGGCCCTTTCCACATTTCACCACTGAGCTTATTGAAAGACAATGAAATTACTTCAACTCTTCGGTGTTGAAATAGACTTGTTGGAATACTTCCTTCTTGTTGATTGTTTTTAACATCAATCACACGTAAGCGAGGCAATTGTCCAAGTCCATAAGGGATGCCACCATGGAATAAGTTGTTCTCGAGTTTGAGAACACTGAGAAAGGACAGATTGGCCAAAGACGGGGAAATTGTGCCTTGGAGTTGCATATTAGGAAGAGTCAAGGCCACAACCCTTTCCCTTTTTGAACTGCACGTGACACCGAACCAAGAGCAAAAAGACGCATTCTTGGTCCAATTATGGGCCAAAAATTGATTGGGACTTATGATAAGATTTTGGAAAGCTAGTAGAGCTTCTTGGTCCGTCTCATTTGAGGGTGCAGCTGATACAAAAACAGAGAAATATTGAAGTAGAAAGAGAAGAATCAATAAGAATTTGTGCTTCTCCATATGTTTTTGTTTGTTTTGTTGCCAAAGTTACACCATTATATAGCAATATCCTTGGTGTAGAATATTATTCTTCCTCTAATTGGCTACGGTTTCTATGTCGTACAATCATATTAGTCAAACACAAGGCATTGAGATTCCCTAATTATTAAGCTAAACTAAATAATTATTACAAGCAAGCTATTATTATATATCATATTAATCACAACCTTGACTTGACTATTTCCAAAATGCTTTTCAGAACCTTGACTTGACTATTTCCCAAAATGTTGTGGAAAATGTGGACTTCTTGACTTGACTACTTCCAGGGTGCGTATATAAATTCGTATTACTCATACAGGGTCTAGTTTTCAGTAGAAAAGTTAGTAACTAAGCTATTCTCTGAATAAATTATAGGCATAATACATAAATATGCTCTTTAATTTGGATTCATTTTATATTTATGCCCTCCAACTTTGGGTGTGCACAAGTAGACACTTAAACTTACATAAAATTAAACAAGCAGATACACGTGTCCTACATGACACAATACACATAGGATGCCACATAGAACACAAAATTGTCATATAGAATGTCATGTAGGACGAATGTGTCTATTTGTTCAAGTTTTGGATAGTTAAAGTGCCTACTTGTGAACTAGTAAAGTTAGAGGTCATAGTTGAAAGTTAAATCCAAATCAAGGGTCATATTTATATATTATGCCTAAATTATATAACGTTGATTTCTGATATTAAACTCCATGTAAGTTATGTAGAGTTATTTAATATTGGAAACTCATTAAGATATTCCATAAGCCAATACTGAAGTATAAAAGAAAAGGTGGTTGCAATATACAATGACCATTTTTCCTTCAGGTTTGATCTTTATTTTAAGCATTCAGTGGATTATTGACAGAGTTAACAGCAAGATTCCAAAATCATCAACATGAGCCACCATATCTTCATCCAAAAGAACGTTGGCTGGCTTTAGGCCACAATGAACTATCAGAGTGTCATGGCTTTATATGGTTCAACACTTGAGACTTAAGACTTAGGCTTTGATGCCTTACTGTTGGTTTTTCTAAAAGATGGGGCAGAAAAAAAGGGTTAAAATGACTCTCTTTGGATTGAAATGGCTTTCAATTGGTTTTCAATAATAAAATTAAGCATTGAGGGAATTTAAATAGCCAGCATAAAATACATAATCAACATAATTTGAAATTTAAATAACCTAAAATATCGTAACAACTCAAACAACCTAACTAAAATTTAAAATTCAAATTCATTTAAACTAAACAACTTATTTTGCTAAAAATTACTGCAGTAACTAAAAGCAAATTTCAATACTTACACTCTATACCAACTTATGGACTGTAAAAGAGCACAAACAGTTGTGAAACCCATGGTGGGGAATAAGATCTAGCGAAAGAAACTGGAGAAAATTTGATTAAAGAAGAAGTGAAGGAGAAACGAAGAAAAAAGGTTGAGAAATGAAGAAGAAACGAAGAAGGGGAGAAGAGAGGGACTTAAATGGAAAATAGAAAAAATAATTAAAACTAGTCAGCTTATAATTAGCCACGAGGACGAATTTTTATGGAAAAATTGACTGATTTCAAACATCTGGACCTAGTCAGCTTCTAGGTGTCTTTAATACATAGATAGTGATAGATTAGGTAGAAAATAGAAACATCGAATAGTTAGGGTATGAAAGGAAATAATAGTTCAAATGTGTTTTTTACCATTATTTGTATTCTCTAATAACTACTGCAATAAGTACCTTAATATATTTTGTTGAGCTTATGTTACAATTGCACTAACTGCATCATATTAAAGTTATTGTGTTGTCAGCAGACCCGTAACCAAAAAGCAACAAACTTACACAATTTCAGTAAAACCTAGAAATACACATTATATTTCAATGAGATTGTTGATTATTTTTGTCCCAATTAAACATAGGAATTCAGCTGCACTCCCTTAAAATATTTATTAGATTATTGAATATAAAGGAAGAAGCTAATGAATAAAACATATGGAGGGGATATGTCCAGCTTGCGAAAAGAAAGAAAACTAGTGCAGTTAAACATCTTCATAATATTTCTTTATTTACTTCTGGTTTGGTAGAGAATTCAAACCTTAATTACTAAAAAAGGAAATTACAAAATGAGGAAGTGCAACACTCTGAAGTACAAACAACACATGACTCCAAGTATTACATGCGGCTTTATTAAAGAAATCAGATAAACGAAAAGCAACATATTAACTTGCTTCTTAGAAAGAACACCAACGAAAGAGATGCTAACTTCTACATTTCCAAAAATGCGTTCTTGATTTTGTTTAGCCTCTTGACACTCAGTAAGTAATACAGTAAACATATACAACAACAACAACAGCCCAGTGAAATTCACAACTTGGGTCTGGGGAGGGTAAAGTGTACGCAGACCTTACTCCTACCAAGGTAGGGCGGCTGTTTTCGAAAGACTCTCGGCTCAATAAAAGCATAAAAAGAGGGCAGATAAGGCTAAGAAATTCAAAGCGATATGAGAAAGCAAATAATGAAAGCAACACAGATAAAATAGAGTAATCAAAGTACTGAAAGTTATAGACCATAACAGAAATCAAAGCACAAGAAATTATAATGCGCTAATGCGCTTACTAATAAGGAAGAATAACGAGACTATGTACTAGCCTTCTACCCTAATGTGGGTCATCCACACCCTCCTATCTAAGGTCATGTCCTCGGTAAGCTATAACTGCGTCATGTCCAGTCTAATCACCTCTCCCCAATATTTCTTCGGCCTACCTCTACTTCTTCTGAAACCATCCATGGCCAACCTCTCACACCTCCGCACTGGGGCATCTTTGTCTCTCCTCTTCACATGCCCAAACCATCTCAGTCGCATTTCCCACATCTTGTCTTCCATCGAGGCCAGTCCTGCCTTGTCCCGAATAGTCTCATTTCTAATCCTATCTCTCCTGGTATGCCCATACATCCATCTCAACATTCTCATCTCAGCAACTTTCATCTTTTGAACGTGAGAGATCTTAACTGGCCAACACTCTGCCCCATATAACAAAGCCGGTCTAACCACTACTTTGTAGAACTTTCCCTTAAGTTGTAGTGGCACCTTCTTGTCACATAGCACTCCAGAAGCAAGCCTCCATTTCATCCACTCTGCCCCAATACTATGTGTGACATCATCGTTAATCGCCTCGCTGCCTTGCATGATAGACCAAAGGTACGTGAAACTACATTTCTTTTAGATGGCCTAGGCACCAAGCCTAACTTCCACGCCAACCTCCTGAGGTATCTTACTGAACTTGCACTCTAAGTACTCTGTCTTGGTCCTACTCAGCTTAAATCTTTTAGACTCCAAGGTATGTCTCTAATCCTCCAGCTTAGTGTTAACTCCGCTACGAGTCTCATCGATAAGGACAATGTCATCCGCAAAAAGCATACACCATGGCACCTCACCTTGAATTTGTCAAGTCAATACATCCATCACCAAGGGAAATAAAAACGGACTAAGAGTTGATCCTTGATGTAACCCCATCACAACTGGGAAGTGCTCTGAGTACCCTTCTACTTTCTTACCCTGGTTTTGGCACCCTCATACATGTCCTTGATAACCCTAATGTACACCACAGGTACACATTTAGCCTCCAAACATCTCCATAGTATATCTGTTGGAACTTTATCGTAAGCCTTTTATAGGTCGATGAATACCATATGCAAGTCCCTCTTCCTCTCCCTATACTGCTCCACCAGTCTCCTCATAAGATAGATAGCTTCTGTAGTTAAACGTCCCGGCATAAATTCGAATTGGTTCTCTAAAATAGACACGCCTCTTCTCACCCTTATCTCCACCACTCTTTTCCACACTTTCATAGTATGGCTTAGTAGTTTGATACCCATATAGTTGTTGCAGCTCTGGATATCCCTCTTGTTTTTGTATAGAAGGATCGTTACGCTCGACCTCCATTCTTCGGGCATCGTTGCCGTCTTAGAGATGAAATTAAATAACCTAGTCAGCCACTCCAAACCTACCGAGCTCGCACTCAACCAAAATTCCCTAGGAATCTCATCATGTCCGGTCGCTCTTCCCTAGTGCATCCTACAAACAGCACCCTTAACCTCCTAGATCTCAATGCTCCTGCAATACCCAAAATCGTGACGTCTCCCTGTATGTTCCAAATCTCCTAACACAATATCTCTGTCCCCTTCTTCATTCAAGAGTTTATGGAAGTATGACTGACATCTCTGTTTAATCAGGGTCTCCTCTACCAATACTTTTCCATGCTCGTCTTTAATGCACTTTACTTGATCCATATCTCATGCCCTTATCAACCGCGCCCTGGCTAGCCTAAATAATTTCTTATCCCCGCCTTTCTCTTCTAGTTCAGCATAAAGGAGTTCAAAGGCTGTTGTTTTTGCCATCAAAATCATCGACTTTGCCTCTTCTCCACCTCATCCTTGCTTTCTATCACCTTCGCATACGCCATCTTCTTTGCTTTCACCTTTCCTTGCACTTCTCCATTCCAACACCATTTCCCTCGATGCCGATTACGACTACCTATCGAGACTCCCAACACTTCCCTTGCTACAACCCTAATACAACTAGCTGTCCTATCCCACATACTGGTCACATCTCCACTACTATCCCAGGCCCCCTATCCTTCAATTTCTCTCCCATCACTAGGGCATTAGCCGAGGTCAAACTCCCTCATCTGATCCTAGGTCGAACATCCCTGACCCTCTTCTTCCTCGTCATCTTGATCCCTAAATCCATCACTAAAAGCTTATGTCGGGTTGTAAGGTTGTCGCTCGGAATGACCTTACAGTCTTTGCACAAACCTTTATCATCCTTCCTAAGAAGTAAAAAATCTATTTGAGTCTTAGACATCGAACTACGGAAGGTTACCAAGTGATCCTCCTTCTTTGGGAAATTCGAATTGGCTATCACCAACCTAAAAGCTCTTGCGAAATCCAAAAGTGAAACTCCTCCATTTCTGTCCCCGAAGACAAAGCCTCCATGCACATCATCATACCCTCCCGAAATAGACCCGATGTGCCCATTGAAATCTACTACCACAAAAAGCTTCTCAGTAGGCAGTATGCCTCCCACTAACTCGTCCAAATCTTCCCAAAAACGCCTCTTATCCTCCTCGCCTAAGCCCATTTATGGCGCATAAGCACTAATAATGTTCAAAGTGATCCCTTCAACGACCACCTTAATCGACATCATCCTATCAGTGACTCTCCTAACCTCCACCACTTGATCCCTTAAATCACTGTCTACTAAAATGCCTACCCTATTCCTATACTTCGATCTACCAGAGAACCAAAGCTTATACCCGTTTACCTCCTTAGCTTTAGAACCTACCCATTTGGTCTCTTGGACACAAACTATATTAATCTTCCTCTTCTTTAGGATCTTAACTAGCTCTATGGACTTTCCCTTCAATGTCCCAATGTTCCAAGAACATACTCTTAGTCTAGATGCTCCTTTAACCCACTTATCCCTCCTTACTCTCGTTCCTGTCCCCAATCCTGAATGAGAACATGACCCTAGTCTACCATCACTACCCAATGCCACAGAAATGTGTATGAACTAATAAATTATTCAAAGGTCTAAAGTCAGCAAAATGTACCTACAAGTGTATGAATACAGAATAGATATGGAAACTGAAGGTACCAACTCCAGTTGAAATGAGCCTGGTTGCCGCTGGAAAATACTGTTCATATTGGAGTACTGTTCACATCGGAGTTACTGTTCACATCGGATTGCTAAGATGCTATTCACCACGACCTGAAAGGGCGAAGAGAAGAGGGGGGTAAGGAAAAAGAAAAGGAGAGAGAAAAAGAGAACTGGCCGAAAAAAGCTGCCGGAAAAATTCCCCGGCAACGGAACAGCAGCGATCTGAATCTGAATAGCAGATCTGTATATATTGTTGGTCTTTTCCCCAACTTTTTTCTATCCGTACAAATTGATGATCTTCTCAGCAACAACCCGTGTCATGCCTCGGGAGGGTACCCTAGACGTAACCGGTACTCAGAAACCATTTCTGGCTCCCAAGCGAACCACATAGCCTGATCACACATCCGTTCATTCATTCAATCAGTAGAAGACAAAAAAATAAAGAGAATATTCGGTGGGCAACTCAAAACATCAATCTAACACAAAGAATAAAGGTCATGGGCCAACAAATCAACTCTAATATTTGTCATTAAAAATAGTTTGACAAGAATAATTTAAGGAAAGAAATACTCAATCGATTCATCACTATCTAGTCTATGAAGCCTCTATCACTACTATCTAATTGGTGTCAATGAAATGTTCATGGCTACCTCAAATCAAATGAAAAGGGCTAACTCGACTCAAGAATAACATAAGCGGTGTCCTCCGAATATAGGGGAGGACTCACCAATACGCTGAATGCGAATAGATCCCCAATGATGCTCCTATTGACGATCTCTTAAACCTATCTATGCATCATGAAATGATGCAGGTCCAAATGGACGTCAGTACATGGAATGTACGAGTATGTAATATGGCAGAATAAAACATACCTCAAGAAAGAATAACATCGGGTCAACTATCTCGAATCAGAAAGGTAGGAGAGACTCACATAAGACGTCATAAGTCTAAAGCAAGAATACATTTCTAGACAAAAACTAATCACACATCATACAATCCAATCCAATCATACATAATACAGTTCAATCAAATCATATATCATCCGATTCAATCCAATCGTATACAATCGGTTCAACCCGGTCATATACGGTCCGATCCAATCCAATCATATATCCTTCCATTCAACCCAATCAACATATCATCTAATCCAATCCAGTCCAATCGTACACTATCAAATCACAATTCATCTAATCCAATCCGATCATATACAATCAACTCAACAATCAATTCAACAACCAACTCAAAGGGCTCAACTCAATAAATATGCAAATTAATTTATGAAATGTTTTACAATTCAACTCAATCATCTGCAATCACAATCAAACCAATCAGATCAAGCACAATCCATTCAATTGGGAGTTTCTCTAACCGACAACCATCACCATATGAGCTAGTGATAGTACAACAAGTCGACGTTGTTGCCGCGTCCGTTCATACCTTGTCAAGGTATGAACGCATCAACCAATCATGGATCTAATCCAACCAAGTCCTATAATGTCAGGACAAATATTTTGGGGAAGCATCCGACTTTAACAGTTCAATCCCCTCCTACGTTTGGCGATGTAGTTATTGGGTTTGAGTATGGACTTTACTCTTACCCAATTCGGTGCTCGATACTCCTCTCAAGACTCAATATGCTCATATCTATCAAGTGAGTAACATACTCAAAATACTCATTTAGCCTCATTGGACTCCTTCAAATCAACTCAATCAAATCTGGCCTCCTTGGACCTTCTTTCAAATAGACTCATCTCAACTCCTCAAACTCTTCCCTTTAAAATTTATACCATATCAAAATAGACCTTTTTATGTAAAAACGCTCAACTCATTTATACTAAAAATACTCGTGTTCAAAAATAATTATAAGACTTCTCAAACTCAACTCATGCTTAAACTCTTTTTAAATCATAGATGAAAATAATCATTACTTAAACTAAAAATAGTGTATAAATAGTTTATGCAAAAATTCTCACAAATCATGTATTTAAAACTCCTTCTCAAAAGATCCTTTATTTTAAAAATACTCATAAGACTCCAATCAACTCAGACTATGCAAATCACATATCACATAACCACATTAGACTCCAATCCGCTCCATCACATAACATCCTCATCAATATACCTCTTTATCAATCATTCTACACATATTAAATAAGCATCATTCACGTCATCACTCACATCGTCATCAAAACATCATCATCACATCATCATCATATATTATCATTTACATCATCATCAAACATTATCATCACATCATTTTCAAGTATCATCATCACATCAATCATCAAACATCTACTCCAAAATCCTTATTTTTGTCCTATGTTCATTTTATAGAAGCAAAAGGACATTCTTAACTAACCAATTCATTCTTTTCATTCCAATCAATACATATATACATACAACTATCCATCTCAACCTCAAGACATTTATGATAAGAAATCTCATTTTGGGTTCATGTGAATGAAACATGAACCCATACGCTCAATAAAACTCAACTCAAGAATATCGTCAATACCTATAAATCTATATACAAAGATACATTTGTAGTTAATAATATGAAAAATAATTATTTAGTAACTCAAGTCATTAAAATCATCAATGAACCATTTGTATCTAAAAACATTCTATAGTTTAGGGAAAACTTTCAAGAAAACCTTTCTAGAAGGTGCAACTCTTTCACAACTCCTAACCAACACATCTATGGGCATATGGAAGGACTCAATCCATATTTTAGGTTAGCCTTACATACCTTGTTTGAAGACTTTGAAGAAACCTTGATGTTAGGTCTTCAATGGAAGGCTTGAATTCTTGAAGCTCTTGAAGGCAATCTTTGTTGGAGAAGGATTTGGGGAAGAAGAAGAAGAAGAAGAGAGGGAAAATTTCTAGGGCTTTTTAGAGAGAGAGAGAGAAGCTGAAAATAATGGTCCAAAATGCTCAAGGATGGTGTATATATAATTTGGAAAAAAGTCCAAGTTGCCCCTCTTCAAAAATCTGGAAAATTGGGCAAAAGTCTTGCTGGCGCTATAGTGGCGCGACGCGCCACTGCAGCGCCAAGCCAAAATAGGCTTAAAACCCTGCACATCTAATAGTGGTGCGTCGCGCCAAGCTCCAAACTACTGAGGCTGTTTTCTGGCTATATAGTGGCATGGGGCGCCACTGGAGCGCCAAGCCCAAATTTCGCCCAGGCCTGAAATTCCTGCAGTACTAGTCTATAGTAAAATAGTCATAACTTTTGACTCCGAACTCCAACAATTACAATCTTGGTGGCGTTGGAAAGAAGACTCAAATACCTTTAATTTGGTAGGTCGTGGGATACCCAGTTCTTTACATCCTAGTAGATATGGTCATTTGAAGTTGACCCTTATACTAACTCGTCCAAAAACTTAATCGATTGG
Source organism: Solanum dulcamara (assembly GCF_947179165.1). NCBI lineage: Eukaryota > Viridiplantae > Streptophyta > Magnoliopsida > Solanales > Solanaceae > Solanum > Solanum dulcamara. Next base: position 71,723,741 of record NC_077246.1, on the reverse strand, counting down.
AGTTCTTTGGACTCGACTTGGTGTTAGAGATCCCTTATGACCCCTAAACACATCTAACACACTTCAAATACTTAGGAATTAATCCTAACTCATGTGTAGAATTATAAGTCCTCCGGTCCGAGTCTACTCACACGTGAAAAAATGTTCGAGTCTTTGCGAAAAAATTTCCGGGGTGTCACAATCCGATTGTCCACAGATTTCACTAATTTCTCAGGCTCGTCTTTTTAGACAGTCATCGGTGGAAAAAAAATAAAAATAAAGCTAAATAGAACAGGTAATCCTGACACCTCATCCGAACCTCCACAGCTACAGTCTGCCAGCAGAATAGCCCAATCTAACCGTTTCTATTTGAATATATAACTCATGTAACACGTAAGTCACGTATGTTTTCACAACTCAATAGCTAATATCAATATCACACGTATTTCAGTCTCAGCATCTCTTCGACTAATATACCCCTTTTTAAAATTAGCCAAGTGTACGTGCTTTGCACATGTATATCGCGTTAATTAATAATAAATATATATAAAAATAAATTGTTATGTGTACATTATATTATTAATTACAAATTTTTTAAAGGTAACTTTTTAAAAAGTTATCTTAGAGTACAACTCATTTTAGGAGATTTTTCTACCTTAAGTAATTTTCTAACATTGCCAGAAAGGCATATAATAACGTTGTTAGAAATAATTTTCTAAGTTTAGGAGATTAAGACTTCTATCTCAAATAATGTACGTGTTCTCTTTTTTCCTTTTTGTCATTGAAAATTTCATCCTTACTCAATAATTAATTAATAATTTATAAAAAATAGTGAAAAGATGATTTTATCTAAATCAAAGTCTTTTAATAAAGACAAAAAATTTAATCAACATTTTAAGGGACTTCATGTTTTTAATATAATACAAATTATTTGCTGAAATTAATATGAGTTGTTAAAACATGTATGTTTCAAGAAAAAGATATTAAAACGTTATCATAAATTAGTAGAAATAAATTTTAAATTATTTATGTGAAATTTTTAGATAAAGATAAATTGGTTGTTAAACATTTTTGAACGGACCAATAAAAGTGAATGGTTGTGATTTCCACAAACTTTTATGCCATCACGTTAAAGAATACATTGGCCAACTTTATAATAAAGGTAAAAGCACAAAGAAGACAGGTGAATTGATTGACAAAGAAAGAAAAAAGTATATTTATATTATATGGTCAGTCAATTACTTGCATTTTAAAAAAGGAAAAAAAGTTAAATATATTATTGAATTTTGAGAAAAAGATTTATTTTTGTGTCATTCGTTAAAAGTTTTGCTCATCAATGTCATTATTTATTAATTCTGATTTTACAAAATTATTTTTTATACGTGGCCAATTATATTTCGGCCAGTCATTAATTTTTTTTAAAAGGCAAAATTCTAAAATCATTTGTGGAATCACAAAAATCCACCCGTATTAGAAAAAACATTCCCAAAACAATAGAAATCGGTCCCAAAATTTTAAAAATCTGCTTTGATTCGTGTTTTTGTTGTTGTTTTTGACACTAGCTCCTTGTTCCCTAGTATTTTTTTGTGTCTATGTTCAAAACTTCAAGTGATTTGGAGTTGTGGAAAAGATTCTACCGTTAAAGGATGTTAAAGTTTTGAAACTTTGAAGAAATTTCAAGTGAGTCATGTTGAGTTAGATTGAATTCGAGCTCATTATTTCAATAGCAACATTATAAGCAAAACTATTGTTTACAATCACATTATTTCGGTTCCATATTTTTTCTGATGAGACATAATTTATTGAAATTTCTTCATTATTTCCAGGCGCCTCAACCTCTTCCAAGGTTTTATCAATTGTTATGTTTCCTCGCTCTTCTTGAGCAGGTTCTTCCATATTATGACCATCTTGATTGTTTTCTCCTTTTCTTTTTTGAGGATTTATTTACTTCCAGTTCACATATATTTATACGAGGGTCTAAATGAGAAAGTGATAATGGATTCCAATCTATTTCTCTTTTAAGCTGCTTATTTCTCCCTCTAATGTTGAGTATAGTGATTCATCAAAGTGACAATCAACAAATCTTGCAATAAATAAATGTCCAGTCATAGGTTCCAAATATTTTATGATAGAATGAGATTCATACCCAACATATATCCCCAACCTTCTTTGGGGACCCATCTTTGTACGTTGTGGTGGAGCAATTGGAACATATACCGCACATCTAAATATTTTAAGATGGGAAATGTTCGGCTCCTGACCAAAAGTCAATTGTAATGGGAGAGTTTATGATAGTTTGTAGGCCTGATCCGCACAAGACTTGCTGCATGCAAAATAGCATGACCCCATAATGAAATGAGAAGTTTTGTTCTCATAAGCATTGGTCTAACAATTAATTGGATGCGTTTAATTAACGGAGAATGGCCTAAAATGCCCTTCAACTATTTGAATTGTTACAAAAATTACCCTCCGTCTACCTTTTGGCCCCCAAATACCCCTACATTAATCTTTTGGCTCAAAAATACCTTTATTTTAACAGCCCACACTCATTAGGTGGATGTGAGGGCAATATTGTACCAAATCTTATAGTTTAAGGGTATTTTAGGTCCTTATCGATTGAATAGTAAAATCACATTCCTACTCTTTCACTCCCTCTCTCTTCCATTTTTTCTCTTCTTGGAATCTTGTCTACAATTTTAAATTATTTTTTTTGACTTATGACAAAATATGGAGAAAAAAGGAAGAAAAATAATGAGGACATTCAAAATAATTAGTTCAATAAAAGATAATTCAAATAGTTGATTCCACCCGGATGCTCAATTGTTATCTTAGTGGACAAACAATAATCATTAAATGCCTGAGATGTGAACTCACCAGCATTATTAAAACGAATTGTTTTTAGTGCATAATCTGAAAATTGTGCTCTTAACTTAATTATTCGAGCAAGTAATCTCGCAAATGTCATATTACGAGTTAGAATTGGAGTGTATATGAATAGTCTGGATTAAGAGCTATCGTGAAATATGGTTAGGGAGCAAAAGTTGTCCCATTTGGTCTCCCAACTTAGAGTTCTCCCAACTTTCTGATCGGAGCCTCTCAAGTGATGACCACATAATGCGCCTCAAAGAAGGGTAAGTTGTGGATTGTGGGTTTATCTCAGCAATTTCACAAATTTGTGACAACTTTGTGAGACTTGGCTGATTCTTTATGGTGGCTCGTAATGACAGTTACATCAAAGAAGGAAGCACTGTAAGTGTAATGGGGCTTGTAAGGCGCCATGAGAATGTCCTAATGATTGTTCCACCAGTAGAGCCTATTTCAACAGGATGTCAAAATGCAGATGTGATCCGTGTATAAGTTTGCTCATATACTTTCAATTTTGATTTCTGATGAGTCATGGTGAAAGATTTGAGCAGATGGCAATGCGAGGACAGCATAATACCCATAGGGAACATGAGCAGAGAAAAACTGAAGATTGTAGATGTCTAAAATTTATCTTCCCACGTTTTAGCTGATATCCGGAAGATGAGGACGATAAAAGCGTGCTATATCTTAAGCAGCTACGTGTGTTATATCGTGCAAATCTCTATCAAGGTGTTTATATATGTTCATATCTTTGTTCAGCTTTCAATTCATATGCACATTTGCCTGTGGGATTCTCTGTAGAATATTTAGTTTCCATATCAGTGTAATGATTCAGCTTCTCTTATAATTGTATAAGTTTTACTATTTCATTAATTCCTAATATCTGCCATCACCAACTATTAATATTGCCATTAACATCACAATCATGTAACACTTGCATTTGCTCAATATGTCCTCTTTATACATATGACATCTGAGAAGATAGTTTTCTTCTATTCAATTTATAAGTGATCAGTCCTAAGAGATCATTTCCTCGGTAAAAGCAAACAAATGCTAGTGTGCTACATATGGTAGGACGTAGCTTATCATAAGCAAGTCCAAAACCAGAAGGGAAAGACACCACAATCAAGTGATTAAAATCTTTGTTTCGTTCCAATTTTATCAGATGTCTCCAAATAAAACTGATCAAGAAGTTAAAAAGTCTAAAACGCATTCCTCCAGCGGCAACCAGAGTTTTTCCTGTTACAGCATCATCAGAAGCCAAATAAGCAACAGTTGCAACCTCTACACACCAGTAAATAAGTAAACAATGAATCGTCGTCATCAGGTATTATCACAATTGTGCTTTGGCATGATCATTAGGTCATCCTAGGACCTAGATAAATAATGATGATATAAATCATTGAAAATTCAAATGTCCTATAGATGCATTTTCAAGACCATGTGTGTTTATTATCATCTCGCAATTTGTTGTTTGCAAAACTACTGACACAAATAATTCAATTAAGAGCACACATTCCAAACTATCCCTCTAAGGCTATTCACCTTGTAATGCTAGAGAAGTTTCATCTCAAACTTTTGATGATTTTTATCTATCAGTTGAGATAAAAATCGTGTAGCTCATGCTCATGTTATTGTTTCAGTCCCAAATAAGTCGAGGTTGACCATATAAATATCATAATGCATGCAACTACTGAACAAGACAAGGTTTGCCTCTGACAGCATAATAATGTAACCCTGCCATTTGCTCTCAATGTGAAGAGAGCTAAAAGCAAGAAGTTCTACAAAAGTGGTTTTAGGAATAAGGTAATGAAATTCCACTGTGGGCTTCTGTTGTTGTAACTACATGCAGAGAGCAGTGTCTTATTGGTCTGATTCATGCTTCCCCTTCACAGGACTTGCATAACATCATAAGCATGTCCCTCCTAGCCCGACGCAAGCGAGCTAAAACCACAAGGGGGGGCACTGCAATCGAGAAGTCAGAGTCAGGATGGCATTCCTCCAGCAACAACCAGAGTTTATCCAGTTACATAAGCAGCAGCATCAGAAGCCAAATAAGCAACAGCCGCGGCCATATCTTGTGTTGTTCCAAGCCTATTGAGTAATGTCTTACCCTCAATCTCTCTCCTCTAAACACAATCAGCAAGTTGTTAGTAAGTAAATAGTGAATATTCATCAGATTTTACTATGAATAAGAGATTTAATTTAATAAGAACTTACCACTTGTTCATTACTCGTGATGAAATCAGCAAAATGTGTATCTGGACTCATTTCAGCTGGAAGAGCCTGGCTTTCCGAATAAGAGAACAAGAACAAAATTTTTAATAGGATATAGTAGTTATGTGCCAGGGACGCCAAGTTAAACATTAGTACCTTGGTAAGTCCGAGTAGCGCAGTTTTTGTCACCCCATACATACCCATTGAAGCTGGTGGCGAGTAACCAGAAATTGAGGAAATTAGAACAACTGATGAACCATTCTTAAGGTAAGGAGCTGCACCTATAAACAGTATAAAGAACAAAATATTAAGTGCAATGGCCAAAACATGAAGGTATTCGGGAATTAGAAGTAAATGGAAATATGTGATACTAGAACTAGCAGCCATTGCCTTCCAATGTATTCAATAAATGCTCCACGAAGTAACACATGCATTTGCAATGTTGTTCTCGTGAAATTTTTCTCACCAACTTACTTGTAGTAATAGTATAGACACTTTGACATTGATATCCCACAGCTTGTTAAGGACTGATGCTTTAGTTTCTAAGATTGCATCTACTGAAGGATTGACAGCGGCATTTGACACAACCACATCTAGTTTCCCATATTTCTGAAAAATTATAAATTTCAATTGACAAAGTTGGATCGTACAAAGTAGAAAGCATTGACTTCTCATTTTCCATAGTTAGACATCAGAAAAAGCAATTAGCTTTACATTTGTTAGATCAAAAACCATTCCCAAGAAAATAACAGACAATTGACCTCCAAGATATGCAAGCATAGACCAAGAAGTGTTAATTTAAGACAGTATCAATTCAATTCATACCTGAATGGTCTTGTCTATTAAATTCTTCCTCTGTTGTGCATTTGAGACATGACATACTAATCCCAACACATCAATTCCTCCATCTCTCAGTTTCTTTACTGCTTCATCCACATTTTCCTGTAAAATGAAATAAACAATACCTAAAGTCAAATCCCCGATATGAAGGGAGTAAACAATACACAATTACAGAAAAGTCCCAAAAAAAAAACAGTGACACTGTTTCTATTTCTTTGACGCAATTTTTGTTACAAATTACTTGTAACTATAAAAAGTTATGATTTGTTGTAATTTCAGCCGGTGTAAATTTTTTCCCGATCACCCAAGTGTCAACTTGCATACATTTCGATCAATTCCACGGGTACCCACTATATCCCACCCAACACAAGTAACTGTCCACCAAGGATTGGACATATGCGATTTGAACCTAAGACCTAAGACACTAAAACGTTAATTGCCGAATCCACACAGGTAACTGCCCACCAAAGCTTGGACAAATGCGATTTGAACATTGACACCTAAGGCACTAAAAAGTTAATATCAGAATACACACGGAATTAGATGTGTTCATCCTCTATGCAAACAAAGTCCCAAATTGGTAGTTGAAAAGATTAGGAAGCAACATATGAGATGTAGGATCTCTTAAGACATAGCTCAAAGGGTGTTTTGAGAGTGTTTAAAGGTAGTTTTCCGAAAAATCAATAGACTAACACATACAAAAATAAATAATTAAAATTTTGAATTTTTATTTGGCGATGCTAAAATACTGAAAAATTGAGACGCCATTGATGAAAAGGTAATAAGTACTGTTCTCCAGGCTTGTAAGGTCTGGATTGATCAAGTTTGGACGGTGGATTAACGCACAAAAAAATACTTAAAATTTTAAATTTCTATTTTGTAACACCAAAACGATGAAAAAGAGACATCATTAGTTAAGATGAAATGCGTACTAGTCACCGGGACCGTGAGGCCCAATCTGGACAAGTTTGGGGCTAGAAGAGTAGATCAAATAATTTTCGAAAAAATTGTGGACTAACACACACAAAAAACCTCTTAAAATCTTGAATTTATATTTTGTGACACCTTAATATAGAAAAAAGAAACGCCACTGATGATCATGCAATGAGTATCGGTCAATAGGTTTGTGAGGCGTAGCCTAGCCAAGTTTCGAAGCCAACGAAGTCGGTCAACAAATTTTTGGGAAAATGTGTTGATTAATACACACAAAAAATGCTTAAAATTTTGAATTTCAATTTCTTGACACTGAAATGTTGAAAAATGAGACACCATTAATAAAAATGCTATGAGTATTGATCATTAGGCTTGTAAAGCTCGGCCTGGCCAAGTTTTGGGGCCAAAGGAATTGGTCGACTAATTATCATAAATCAGTGGTATAATACACGTCAAAACACTTAAAATCTTGAATTTCAATCTCGTGATACCGAAATATTGAAAAAGGAGACTCCATTAATGAAAATGCAACAAGCATTTGGGTCTGGCCTGGCCAAGTCTTTGGGTCAACTGAATCAATGACTAATTATTGAAGAATCAGTGGACTAACATACACGAAAAATACCTAAAATCTTGTTTTTTGATACCGAGTCCAAGTGATGTTACTCTGTATAATGTCCTTTCTTAATAAGCTCATTTCCTGTTCTGCATCTAAAGTCCAAGAATACAGTAATTTCTCAATTCACTAATTGTTTATTTTTTTCCACACTATCACAGAGTTGAAAACAAGTTTATTGAATACAAATAAAGAAGCTAATGAACAAAAAGCAAAATAGTCCAGCTAAACACCATTATTAATTTCATTCTGATTTCTTTATAGCTAGCATTCAAAACATAATTACAAATAGCTAAAAGTAGAACAGGTTCAAAACCACTCAAATGAAATTACAAACAATACATGATTCCAAGTAAGTACTACACGACGACTTTACTACAGAAACCAGGTAAACAAAAAGCATCAGAAAAGAACACTATTGAAAGAGATGCTGATCACTTCTATGTTTCCAGAAATGTGTTCTTGATTTTGTTAAGCCTCTTGACTACTTCTTTCATGGTTATTCTTGATTCTGGCATTTCCTTTGTGCAGTCTAAACCCAATTCTATCATGGAGGCTATGCAGATTTCACTTTGGGAAGTGATCTGTTCTTCCTCGGAAAAAAGATTGGCATCCACAACGTCCATCATAGTCCCTGAAAATGATTGTGTGATCCATTTCCTCAAGTCAAGATTTTCATTGCATATCTCTTCATCTGTTGGCCTTCTTTTGGTCAAAACCTCCATCAACATGATGCCGTAACTATAAACATCACCACTAGCGGACACTATTCCCTCCGAGCCATATTCTTAAAAAAGGATTGAAGAAACGTTACTCAATTGAAATACAACAATAATTCTGCATAAATAAATAGTTGCATTTTTTACTTGTAGAATTTGGAGAGGCTTAATTATGATAAGAGAAAATCAAAGAGAATACATTTTTTTATACCTGGTGCAATATATCCAAGAGTGCCCAATGTCATGGTATGTGCCACGGACTTGCTTATGGCTAAAATTTTAGAGATTCCAAAATCACCAACATGAGCCACCATATCTTCATCCAAAAGAACGTTGGCTGGCTTTAGGTCGCAATGAATTATTGGAGTGACATGACCATGATGTAGATATTCAACTGCCATAGCTGCATCAAGCATTACAGTGACTCTTTGAAGAAAGTTCAAGTGGCAGTCTTCTCTGTACAACCAATTCTCAAGATTCCCGTTGGGCATATATTGCAGTACAAAGGCTCTTATATAGTCACTAGAACAAGTAGTAATCACCGGAACAAGATTTCTGTGTCTAACATTTCTCATCACTTCGCATTCAGTATCAAACCTTCTGCATACTTGCTCATTTTCCAAATCCAGAACCTTTATCGCCACTACACTTTCACCAGATAATGTGCCTTTGTACACAGAGCCAGAACTTCCCACACCAATTAAATTTGATTCATCAAAATTATTTGTTGCTCGTTGAATCTCGTGATAAGAAACAAATTGATAAGTCCCGATCTCCGGTACTATTTCCACATCTTTGGACTTTCCTTTCTTCTGTCGTTTCATTATCCAAATTGAAACCAACAAAAATATTAGAAAGGATGAAATAATCACTGGAGTAACAATTTTTAGCACAATCTCCTTAAGCTTTGATTGTTGTCCAGGATTGGTGATAGCACAAGAAGGAATCTCCAATATGTGTGCTCCACATAGACCTTTGTTCCCGAGAAATGATTGCAGAGTGGAATTTGCAAACACACCGTCACTGGGTATTTCGCCATCTAAACCATTAAATGAAACATTAATGCTTTTCAGGGACAAGAGTTTTTCCAAAGACTTAGGAATAGTACCCGACAATGCATTTAAAGACAAATTCAAGAATTCCAAGCTTATCAAGTTGGCAAAGGATAATGGAATTTGGCCAAAAAATGAATTGTTCGATAGGTCAAGAGACTGCAGGTTTTGGAGTTCCCCGAATTTGGTTGGTATCATGCCTGAAAAGTGGTTACTGGAAAGATATAGTCCTACAATGGCTTTCAGTCCTCCAATATCTGATGGAACTTCTCCCTCTATAGAATTTTGTGACACGCTTAGATAGAGAAGGCCACTCATCTTCCAAAGGCTCAATGGAAATTTTGATGAAAATTTATTATAACCCAAATAAACCTTCTGTAGCATGCTAAGATTTCCTAAGCATTCTGGAATTGATCCAGAGAGCTCATTACCATGCAGAATTAATTGAACTAAATTGGATAAATGGCATACCGACTCTGGAATATGTCCTTGCAATTTATTGTTATGTAGATACATCCCTTGGAGTTGCTTAAGCTTACCAATCTCAGAAGGAATATTCCCTGCCAAGTTGTTTCCTTCAAAGTATAGGCCCACTAGACCGCTTATGTTGCCTATACTTGTGGGGATGAGGCCGTTGATGTGTGCATATGCTATATAAAAGTTTTCAATTGTAGATGAAAGATTCCCAATAGAATTGGGCAGAACGCCATTCAGTGGATTGGAACCCACTTGTAGATATCGTAACACCCTACAGCCTGCCAAAGAATTGAAGAATCGCAACTCACGCTCTCTTGGTTCATTGGTAAGTTGATTATCATGTAGGAACAGCTCTCGCAGCTCATGAAGATTTCCTAAATTAGTAGGAATAGCGCCTGTGAGAAAGTTCTCGTCTAGCACCAGGTTCTCAAGCTTGGAAGCATTTGTTATGAACAATGGAATCTCCCCTTCCAGCTTATTGGCTCCCAGGTAAAGTCCTTTAAGGTTCGGAAGATGAAGACCTGTAGTGGCTGGAATTCTACCAGAGAGGTTACTGAAACTGAAATCAATAATTTCCAAAGAAGATATGTTGAAAATAGCCTCTGGAATTTGACCAATAATATTATAATTCTGTTCAATGGTTAATTGCCTCAAATTTGATAGCTTCCCTAATTCTGGAGGAATTTGACCCGCTATGCGATTGTTTCTACAATTAAGATATTGCAGAGTGGAAATATTTCCCAATGAAGTGGGAATAGTCCCTTTTATTAGATTATCACCAATATGGAATATCTCGAGCTTGGATAAACAACCAATATTTCTGGGTATGTCTCCAGTTATGTTGTTGAAAGATATGGACAAAGCTTGGAGATCTGTGAGTTGGCATATGTCGGAAGGAATGCTACCAGAAATTTGGTTGTAAGATATACTTAAAAACTTCAGATTTGACACAATATTCCCTTCATCAAGAAAGAGAGGACCAGAAAGTCTATTCAATCCCAGATGTATGGAAAGCAGCGAAGAAATGTTAAACAGTGTTGCGGTAATGGAACCAGTTAATTGATTATCAGTCAAGTACAAGTGTGCAAGTTGGCTTAGATTACCGACCTCCTTTGGAATGTTGCCACTGACTCTATTTCCAGACAAACTGAAGTTCATCATTTTTGTGGCATTTCCAATAAAAGGAAGGATTATACCCGTGAGGCTATTGTTGGTGAGATCAAAGACCCTGAGTTCGGGTACACACCATGGCCCTTTCCACATTTCACCACCGAGTTTATTGAAGGCCAATGAAATTACTTGAACTCTCCGGTGTTGAAATAAACTTGCTGGTATACTTCCTTCCAGCTGATTGTTGTCGAGATTGAGAACACTGAGAAAGGACAAATTGGCCAAAGATGGGGAAATTGTGCCTTGCAGTTGCAAATTAGGAAGAGCCAAGGCCACAACCCTTTGCCTTTTTGAACTGCAAGTGACACCGAACCAAGAGCAAAAAGAAGTATTGTTGGTCCAATTAATGGCCAAAAAATGACTGGGACTTTTAACAAGATTTTGGAAAGCTAGTAAAGCTTGTTGGTCAGTCTCATTTGAGGAAGCAAGTGATATAGAAAATTGAATTAGAAAGAGAAGAATCAATAAGACAATGTTCTTCTTCATTCTGTTACTATATATAGATTGCTTCAAAGGGATTTGGATGCTTGATTTATGTTTCAAATGTATTAATCCATTATATAGCAATTGGTCTTTGCCCAAGTCTTCACGACATCAAACATTGGAAAGGTAGATATGAGATATATCTATTTCCCAAGTCTTCACTGCAAACGTATCCCCACATGTACTGTCACATCAAACATTAGTGGTATGAATAATGATTTAAACTATGTGGTCTATATTGTCCAAATTTATCTCTTAATTGTACAGTATCAATATGAAATATGATTTCAAAATTAAATGGACCTGCTATATGATATTGGTATGAATTGTGTTTTTGAAATGATCTTTATAAAGTAGTTTGTAGCAAAATTCATAATGATATTTTTTGTAGTTCAAAATTAGTCTTAATCAGTTATAAACATTTGTTGAAACCACAAAATTAAACCATAATCATACAACAAATTCAAATTTATACATTTTTTGGAACCTGAATATATATATACATATATATCAATATAATACAATTGAAAATGTTTTATTTTTAAAAACAACACCAAACTGATATAATAGACCAGTTCTAACAATAAAAATTAGTCTATGAACCAATTATATACGCAAGTAGTTATGAGACAATAAAATTGATCGTCACTAATTGCATATATTATTACTGACAAAAACTAAGGTCACAAATAAATATAAAATTTTGTGGCTAAAGCTTACAATATTTAACTACGAACTCTAATTTGTCGCTATTGTAACAACTTATTTTTTTTGTGACGGAACCTTTTGGTATCCAAATTATAACTAATTTTAAGACAAATAATAGATTGTCACAAATTGGATCATTATTAGCGACAACATGATGTGTCACTAATAAATTTCAATTCGTCACTAATGATACTTAATAATAAAAAAAGGGCAGCCCGGTGCACTAAAGCTCCCGCTATGCGCAGTGTCCGGGGAAGGGTCCGACTACAAGGGTCTATTGTACGCAGCCTTACCTTGCATTTCTGCTAGAGGTTCTTTCCAAGGCTTTAACCCATGACCTCCTGGTCACAAATGCAGCAACTTTATCAGTTACTAATGATACTTAATAAATGGCGCCAAATTATTTTTTGGTGGGAAACTTTACTAAACAAAAATTTTCTGCAAAATCATTTGTTTCGTCACTAAGAGTATGTTGCTCATGTATTTAAACACAAAATGTACTTTTTGTCACAAAAAATGAATAATTAGAGACGAATTTTGTGTTGTACCTAACTATCACATTTGTTGTAGTGCGGAAGTGATATTTCCAAACTTGCAAACAGAAAGTAAAATAGTGCAGCTAAGCATTTCTTAATTTAATTCTGGTTTATTCAATCATTCCAAAACATAGCTATAAATAAAGAAAGCAAAATGCAACACTCTGAAGTAGAAACAGTACATGTCTCCAAGTAGTACGAACGACTAATGTTAACTTCTATGTTTCCAGAAACGTGTCCTTGATTTTGTAGAAAACCATTCAAGAAGATTTACTTGCACTTGCATCTTTAGTAATTGATAATCCTGGCAGCAGTCCCGATAAACTTTTACCCCATCACTAAGGTATAACTTGTGGGATATATAATTTCAACACTGTCTAATACCTCCAATCAAACGCAGAATAAAATAGTTCTGCATTTTATCGCTAAGATTATTACACCTTATACCTCACACTAAACGTCTCGTTAAATATTAACATACAAAACGTATATTATATCCCAACAACCTTATTTATCTTTTTGTTTTCATCAATAAGCTCATCATTTCCGTAAAATATAGTTTAAGAATATTATCTTGTGTTTTCCAAATGTTAAGGCAGCTAACATGGTGCAACTTCTCCTTCAAAGCAATTATATGATAAAAAATTCTCTTTCAGCTCCCTGTTTATTAAATAAATGGGAATTGAGAATTCTCTTTTAGTAAGCAACAAACTATTAAAGCAATTATATTCCCTGTTTATTAAATAATTAAAAAAAATATATGTTAATAAAAAAATTACTTTTTTCTCTTTTTCCCTTCACACTTCCTTCTTTCTATTTCTCATATTTTTACACTAAAAAAATAAAAAATAAAATAAGAATAAAAAACTCAGATAATGATTAGCAAATAGATTTATAAGAAAGACATGTCATTACATTTGTATTATATTTGTCTGACTATGATTTAATTTATTTATTTCCTCATTACAAAAAATGAAATATTTAAAATGAAATTTTTTTTTTACAAACGTATTAATAAAGTTAAATGGTTGTGATTTCCACAATTTTGTGGGGTATTACACATTATTGAAATGTCATCACATCACATTGAGGAAATGCGTAAACTAAGGAGTAAGGAAATTAATAGAGAACAGTCAGTCAACTTAAATTATTTAAAAAATATAATATAAAAAAGGTTGCACTATATATGGTCCAAATGTAAGTCAACGGGAGGTCATCATGTTGATTGAACTTTTACCAACCACGATGACTTTAAAATAATATATAATAATAGTTGGATTCATATTTATAAATATTTTGTGAATTTTTCAATATAGTATAGAATTTGAATAAAAACTATTGAATTCTGTTGTTCTTGTTCAATCTTTCTAGCAGAATCCTCAAATTTCTACTGTCAATTCAAAGTAGTACTTTTTTAAATCTCAAAAAAAAATATTTTTTCTACTATGGAAAAAAGAGAAATAATAAATGGGGAGAGAATCTTAATAGCTCGATTGACTCACTTTCTACTTAATTAAATCTTCATCACTCTTTTGGTCAGAATTGGATTCCCCATTTTATAATCCCCATGGACCCATCTTGCTAATGTGGATTCACCTAAACACATGCCACATAAGCCAGATCTGCCCATGACCACATCACAACTTGCATTGATCATCTATGCAATATCTGAGAGCAGAACATTCAAAAAACAATAATAGTTATGGATCGGTCCCGTACAAGTGAGCAACATTTATAGACAATAATGTAAATTTTCAAGTGCACCAACCAACCAATAAAGAGATGATATATTACCACTTTCATACTACAACTAGGACATTTGATCCCAACCAACTGGTTATTATAAACACTGAGTAAGTGCTGAAAGAAGATACTTTATTAATGAACGTAGAAAGGTCTACCATATTTTAAGCGCGGTTTAGACTTATTTACATTAATTAAATGTCCTACTGGAACATCAACTCGAATTCGAGCATTAGTAGCTGGATATGAAATTTAGTAATTTTTGATAGGTCAGTGAATGCATCTGGCAATTGATTTGCAATATTTTGCAAATAGATTATTTTTTGAACTTCCAATTCACATTTATTTGTACGAGGATCTAAATGAGATAATGATAATGGATTTCAATCTATTTTCTTTTTAAGCTGCTTATTTTCACCCTCTAATATTGAGTATAGTGATTCATCAAATAGACAATCAACAAATCTTGCAATAAATAAATCTCCAGTCATAGGTTCCAAATATTTTATGATAGAACGAGATTCATACCCAACATATATCCCCAACCTTCTTTGGGGACCCATCTTTGTACTTTGTGGTGGAGCAATTGGAACATATACCGCACATCTAAATATTTTAAGATAAAAATGCTCGGCTCCTGACCAAAAGTCAATTGTAACGGGGAGACTTTATGATAGTTTGTGAGTCTGATCCGCACAAAACTTGCTGCATGCAAAATAGCATGACCCCATAATGAAATGAGAAGTTTTGTTCTCATAAGCATTGGTTTAACAATTAATTGGAGGCGTTTAATTAATGAAAAAAGGGCTTAAAATGTCCTTCAACTATTTGAATTGGTACAAAATTGCCCTCCGTTAATTTTTTGGCTAAAAAATATCCTTATTTTAATGGCCCGCACTCATTAGGTAGATGTGAGGGCAATATTGTACCAAATCTCATAATTTAAGGGTAGTTTAGGTCCTTATCAGTTGAATAGTAAAATCACATTCCTACTCTTTCATTTCCTTTCTCTTCCACTTTTTTCGTCTTGGAATCTTGTCCACAATTTTAAATTATTTTTTTGACTTATGACAAAATAAGGGAGAAAAAAAGGAAGAAAATAATGAGGACATTCAAAATAATTAGTTCAATAAAATATAATTTAATAGCATCTTTTCTTTTGTGTGTACCCAAAAATTCAAAATAAATGAATAAAAAATAATCTTTTTTCCTATCCCCACCCTTACCCCCACCATGATAATAATATAAATTAAAAGAATATGAACATTTAGGTTCATTTCAAGTTTGAATTTCTGATATCCTAATTAAGAATAAGAGATTAAAAGGAATAAAAAGAGGGAGTAAACAAGACAATTGGATAATTAATAGAAAATTTTATGTTAATAAAATATAATAATATTGTTTTGCGGATTTTAGATGGATCCCCAATTATGAATTGGGTTATAATGAATTGGTATTAATCTAAAATAGGTTAATAGAAAGATATCATGAAATTAATAATTTTTTGAATATTATTTTCAAGCTTATTAGGTCAAATTATGAATTATATATGATTTTTGTTATTTATTTGAGAATGGTTTAAATTTGGACGAATCAGATTAGGCAACATAATAAATAAATATTTAATGATTTTATGTTAGGAGGGTTGTTAAAAATAAGGGCTAATATGAGCCAAAGGGTTAATATTGAGGGTATTTTTGAGCCAAAAGGTTGATGTCAGGGGTATTTGGGGGGCGAAAGGTGGATGGAGGGTAGTTTTGTACCAATTCAAATAGTTGATTCTGCCAGATCATTTTGAGTATGAACATGAGCAACCGAATGCTCAATTGTTATACTAGTAGACAAACAATAATCATTAAATGTCTGAGATGTGGACTCACCAGCATTATTAAGATGAATTGTTTTTATTGCATAATCTGAAAACTGTGCTCTTAACTTAATTATTTGAGCAAGTAATCTCGCAAATGTCATATTACTTCTTGATTCTAGCGTTTCCTCTGTGCAATCTAAAGCTAATTCCATCATGGAGACTATGCAACTTTCACTTTTAGAAGTGATTTGTTCTTCCTCAGAAAAAATATTGGCATCCACAACGTCCATCATAGTCCCCGAAAATGCTTGTGTTACCCATTTCCTCAAGTCAATATTTTCATGGCATATCTCTTCATCTGTTGGCCTTCTTTTGGTCAAAACCTCCATCAACATGATGCTGTAACTATACACATCACCACTAGTGGACACTATTCCCTCTGAACCATATTCTTAGAAAAGAATGAAATGAAAAAAAGTTAATTGAAATATAACAATATTATGTACTAACGGACAGTTGCTTTTATTTAGTTTTAGATTATGGTAGGGCAAAATAATGATTTTTGTGAAAATAGAAAAGAAAGGGTCAATATAAGTGAAATAGAAAGAGACTAGTATACCTGGTGCAATATATCCAAGAGTGCCTAATGTCTCGGTATGTTCCATGGACTTGCTTACAGCTAAAACTTTAGAGATGCCAAAATCACCAACATGCACCACCATATCTACATCCAAAAGAACATTAGCTGGATTTAGGTCGCAATGAACTATGGGAGTGTCATTACCATGTTGTAGATATTCAATTGCCATAGCCGCATCAAGCATTACAGCAACTCTTTGATGAAGGTTCAAGTGGCAATCTTCTCTGTACAACCAATTCTCAAGACTCCCGTTGGACATATATTTCAGAACAAAGGCTTTTATATAGTCACTAGAACAAGTAGTAATCACTGGAAGAAGATTTTTGTGCCTAACATTTCTCATCACTTCACATTCAGTATCAAACCTCTTGCATACTTAATCATTTTCCAAATCCAGAACCTTTATTGCCCCCCAGGTCCACTAGATAATGTACCTTTATAGACAGAGCCAAAGCTTCCCACACTAATTAAATTTAATCCATCAAAATTACTTGTTGCTCGTTGAATCGGTTGATCAGAAATCAATTGATAAGTCTTGATATCTGGAAAGTTTTCAACATCTTTAGACTTTCCTTTCTTCTTTCGTTTCATTATCCAATCTGAAACCAACAAGAATATCAGTAAGGATGAAGTAAGCACTAGAATAACAATTTTCAGCTCAAACTCCTTAGACTTTGATTATTTTCCAGGATTAGTGATACGGCAAGCAGGAACTCCAATATGTGCATTTTATGTAGACCTTTGCTCCCAAGAAATGATTGCAAAGTGGAATTTACAAACACACCACTATTGGGTATTTCACCTTCTAATTCATTAAATGAAACATTAATGCTTTTAAGGGAGAGTTTTTCCACCTGTTAGTGTGGGCATTTTATCATTTTATTAAATTGCAATTTAAGCAATTGTTCATTGATGACATTTAATGTCATCTTTATTCTATTTTTCATTAGTGCATAAAAATGTCTTTCATTATCATCTTTAGTTAGTGCAAGATTATGCATTCCATTATCTATTTTTAGTCTAATTATCACTAATAGGTGATGCACTAAATCACAATGGTGCACTAAATGATGGTAATGATGGCATTCCATTATTTTTCATCTTTGTATGATTTTCTCTCCTATAAATAGAGAGATCTTCTTTGTTTTGAAATGCAAGATAAGAGAAGAAAGATTGAGTGTATTAAGTTTGTCAAAAAAGAAAGAGAGTTCTTATTAGTTGAAGGGAGGTGTTCTTTTTGTAGAGCTTTAAACTCAACTCTTGTCCAGAGTTTGTTGAGTTACAATTTGTGATAAGGTTGTTGTATCCTGAAGGGGACAAGTCAAGAGGACTACTGCTAGACCGGTGAAGAGATTTGCTGCAGTAGGCTTGAATCTCCTTAAAGAGAGCGAGATAATCGCACCTCAGCCAAGAAGAGAATTTATTTTCTTCATTTTATTTTTCAATTGTAATTTGTAATCTTATAATTTCACCAATAGTACCTGACAAGGCGTTTAAAAGACAAATTCGAGAATTCTAAGCTTATCAAGTTGCAAAGGATAATGGAATTTGGCAAAAAAATGAATTGTTCGATAGGTCAAGAGACTGCAGGTTTTGGAGTTCCGCCAATCTTCTTGGTATCATTCCCAAGAAATGGTTACCTATTAAAATTGACAAGATTCTAGATAATCTTAATCTAGCAATTTGTTAGGTGAAAGTTTGGTAAACTTGGTAGGTAAAAGTTTGGTAAACTTTGAAATCTTGATAAAATGTGATGTCATGGATGACATCAAGAGCAAGAATTTATTTCTATAAATAGGTAGCTTTTGATTCTTTTGAAACACACCTTAAAAATATTTCTATCTTGTCTTCTCATATTCTAAGACATTTGCAAAATACATTAGAAAAATAGAGAATTGATAGAGCAATTCTCTTAGTTGTATTTGGGATCTCTCCTCTTTTTTTGTTACTATAAAGGAAGTTGTTCTCTGATGGACGTAGAATCATTCTGATCCAAACCACGTTAAATATTGTTGTTCTTTCTTATTCTTTATATTTTCACGTTTTCGCTAATAATTGGTATCAGTGCCAAGGTTCTATTTGAGTATGCTCTCTGCTTGCAGCACAGTCTGAACTTCCACATTAGAAAAGAATTACTTTGGCTTTCTGTATTTCCAAATACTTTGTAGTAGAAGAGGAAGAACAAGTAAAATTAACTTCCATGAAGTTTGAAATTGATAGATTTAGTGGGCGCAACAACTTCGATATCTAGAAAATTCAGATGATGGTGTTACTACGAATGGAAGGTTCAATCCATGCTATTGACGAAAAGTACCCCGATAATACATCAGTTTCCGACAAGGCAAAGATTGAAGGAGATATATTGAGTGTAATCCAACTATCCCTTGCACCTAAATGCTCTGTGAAGTGAGTACAAGTACCGATGAGATGGCCAAATAGTTATGGGATAGGCTGGAAAGGCTTTATCAGGACCGGTCGATTACAACAAGGATGTTCTTACAACAGCGTCTTGACACATTTAAGATGGAGTCAGGTACTTTGTTACAAGACCATCTAGATGCATTCAATAAACTTGTGATGGACTTACAGATTGCTGGAATTAAGAAGGATGAGGAGACGCTTGCATGTGCTTTGCTATTTTCATTTATTTCAAAATATCATGATATTGAGAATTCAATGATGTATAGCAAGGCACGTATCACTCTTGAGCAAGTGTGGCAAACAATTAACTCTTGTGATATGCGGAGGTATTTTGAAGGAAACAAAGATGATGAAGCTAGTTGGCTGTTTGTAAGAGGTCGTACTAGCCAAAAGAGAAGGAAAAAATCAAAGCACAGATCAAAATCTCATATGAACAAGAAGAATGCGGAGTGTTGGGGCTATCAAAAGAAGGGATATTTTAAATGAGATTGCCTTATGTCAAAGTCCAAAGAAAAGGCAAGTGCATCCATTATTGAGCAGGTACATAATTATGATAATGAATATATACTGGCAGCATCATGCAATAGTGGAGTCTAGGATAACAAATGGGTGTTAGACTTTGGTTGTACTCTGCATATGACATTCCGAAGAGATTGGTTCAGCAGCTATGAGAAAAGCGGAGGAACTTTAGTAATGGGCAATAATGCAACTTGAAAAATTATTGTCATTGGTTCAATTCGAGTTCGCTGCCATGATAGAATTATGAGGACTATTATAGAAGTCCATCATGTTCCTGATCTGAAGAAGAGTTTGATATACCTAGGTACTCAAGATAATCAAGGCTACAAGTACATGGGTGAGGGAGGTACAATGAAGGTGGCTAAAGGTTCTTTAGTCATACTGAAGGCCAAGCTGGATGATGGCCTCTACACACTATCAGGATGCACCATTGTTGGCTCTGTTAATACATCTAAAGTGCAACAGTTATCTGATGATGATAAGGCAATACAATAGCATATGATACTGGGCTATATGAGCACACGAGGACTGGAGATGTTCAGCAAATGCAACCTTTTGAATAGTGAGAAGATCAACACACTTGAATTTGGTGAGCATTGCATCCTAGGAAAGAAAAATAAGGTCATTTTCAGCATTGGCAATCACAAGATGGGAGGAGTGCTATATTACATCTATTCAGATTTATGGGGTCCCTCTCAGCTTCCATCGAAGGGAGGAAAGAGGAATTTTCTCACATTCATTAAATATTTTTCACGAAAGGTTTGGGTGCATTTCTTGAAGGAAAAAAGTGATGTTTTTGAAGCATTTAAAGAATGGAAGATTTTGATTGAGAATTAAATGGAGATAAAAATCAAGTATCTTTGCACAGATAATGCCTTGGAGTTTTGCAGTGAAGAGTTCAATAATTTCTACAAGGTTCATGGGATCGCAAGACATAATATGGTCAGGAACACACCACAGCAGAATGGAGTTGCCGAGAGAATGAACAAAATTCTTCTTAAGAAGGCTCGTTGTATGCTCTTACAAGCCAAAATGTCCAAAGTATTTTGGGCTGAAGCAGTTCACACTGCTTCTCATATTGTAAATTGATATCAAGCATCAGTGATTGCCTTTAAGACTCTGAACAAGGCATGGTCGGGTAAACCCTCCAACTATTCATACCTGCGAATATTTGGGTGTCCATTTTATTATTATGTTAATGAAGGAAAGCTTGAACCAAGAGCTAAAAAGGCTATATTCATAGGGTATGTAGATGGAGTAAAAGGGTACAAACTTTGGTGTTTACCTTTACTCAAATTTGTCATTAGTAAAGATGTTACCTTTGATGAATCCTCTATACTTGATCCTCGTAAAGTTTCTATGAAGTTATCAAGAAACAAGAACAATGAGCCGGTGGAGCATACAAAGGAAAAGGATCAAGAGACTCAAGTTGATGAGTCAAAAGATGTAGATCTTGAAGAACATGGTGTCAATGAACCATACACAATTGCGAAGGGAAGGGACAAAATAAAGATACGAAAACTGAAACGTCTTATAGAGTAAGAAAATCTGATTACATATGCGTTAGTAGTTGCAGAAAAAGCGATTATTTTTCACAATTGTGTATGGTTCATTGATAGTATATTCTTCAAGATATGCATTTTTTGAATCATCAACTTGAGTCTCTTGATCCTTTTCCTTTGTATGCTCCACCGGTAGCTCCACCTAATCATTGTTCTTGTTTTTTAATAATTCCACAGAAACTTTACGAGGATCAAGTATAGAGGATTCATCAAAGGTAACATCTCTACTAACTATAAATTTGAGTAAAGATAAACACCAAATTTGTACCCTTTTACTCAATCTACCTACCCTACGAATATAGCCTTTTTATCCCTTGGTTCAAGCTTTCCTTCATTAACATGATAATAAGCCAAACACCTAAATATTTGCAGGTATGAATAGTTAGAGGGTTCACCTAACCATACCTCATTCGGAGTCTTAAAGTCAATTGTTGATGCTGGAGATCGATTGACAACATGAGAAGCAGTGTGAACTGCCTCATCCCAAAATACTTTGGACATTTTGGCTTGTAAGGGCATACAATGAGCCATCTCAAGAAGAGTTCTGTTTATTCTCTCAGGAACTCCATTCTGTTGTAGTGTGTGCCTTACCGTCTTATGTCTTGCGATCCCATAAACCTTGCAGAAATTATTGAAATCTTCATTCCAAAACTCTAAGACATTATCTGTGCGAAGATACTTGATTTTTCTCTCCATTTGATTCTCAACCAAAATCTTCCATTCTTTAAATGGTTCAAAGCATCACTTTTTGCCTTCAAGAAATGCACCCAAACCTTTCATGAAAAAATCATCAATGAATGTGAGAAGATACCTCTTTCCTCCCTTCGATGAAAGCTGAGATGGACCCTATAAATCTGAATAGATATAGTCTAGCACTCCTCCCGTCTTATGCTTTTCAGTGCTTAAAACTGACCTTCTTCTGCTTCCCTAGGACGCAATGCTCACAAAATTCAAGTGTGTTGATCTTCTCACTGTTCAAAAGGTTGTGTTTGCTCAACATCTCCAATCCTCGTGCGCTCATATGGCCCAGTCTCATGTGTGATAATCTTGCCTTGCCATCATCAGATAACTGTTGCACTATAGATGTCAAAGCTTACCAAACTTTCACCTACCAAGTTTACCAAACTTTTACCTACCAAATTGCTACATTAAGACTATCTAGAATCTTATCAATTTTAACAGTGACAGAAGCACGCCTCAAGCTATATGAATTTCTTACAAGTGTTCGTGATAAAGTATCAATGTTCATTATGATGGAGTATTTTCCGTAAGATATCCAACAATTAACATCGAAAAAATGATCAGTAACTAGCTATAAGTTGAACAAATGCATTATTTCCATAAAACCGAAGAAAAGTCAGTTAGCTTTTGTCAAATGTTACTAAATATACTTGTCCCAAAATATTTATCATTTTATAAAATTAAGTTGAAATTAATTATTTTTCCATTATACCCTTAGTATTAAGGGTTCTCAAAAATAGGCACTATTGATTGAATAACATAGAAATTATTAATTTGAAAAGTTCAAAGTAAGTAGTGCAATATATTTAAGAGAGATAAGCGTAAAGTAGTTAGAAATACTCCCTCCGTTCACAAGATTAGTCAATATTCTCATATGAGAAAATTAGTCAATATTTTCATACGAAAAAAAAAATCTTTATTTTTTTTAACAAGATTAGTAACTAACGTAGAATCTAATTTCATTTCATTCTTAAGCAAGTTCTTCTCGTTCTTTTTTGCCAATTCAAGTTCAGACTTGAGTTTTTTCATTTTTTTTGTGTATTACTCAATGAATTTTTTGAAATATGTTGACCAACTCCGGTTGACACCAAATTTTCTGGGCTTATTTAAAACGTCCTAGTGAATGATACTTATTTTTTCTCAAGGAACGTAACGACGTCATTTCTTTTTTGGAGTTTTCGAGTCGAGAAACAGGAAATCAGGTTTATCTCACATTTTTGTTTGTATATAGTCCATGAATTTTTCATAAAATGACTAACTATGACTCTATTAATGATGACCAAGTGAACGATACTCTTTGCTTTTCCAAGACTGAAGTCACTTCTTTTGGAGTTTCTGGATCACGAAACATGAATTCAAGACAATCTAGATTTTTTGTGTGTATTAATCCATAAGTTTTTCGGAATATGTCTGACCAACTCCATTTCACTCGAAGTTTTGTGAGTGCATTTGTGACGACCTAGTCAACGATACACATTACCTCTGTAGGATTGATGTCATTTTTTTTTGAGGTTTTGGGATCACGAAACATGAATTCAAGATTATCTAAGTTTTTTCATATGTATTAGTCCATGATTTTTTTGAAATATAACTGACTGACTCCATTTGATCCCAAATTTTGTGGGTTCATTTGAAACGACCTAGTGAAAGATACTATCATTTTTCAAGGACCAACAATGATTTTTTGTGTTTCTGGGTCAAAAAATTGGAATTTAAAATTATCTTAACTTTTTGAGTGTAAGTCCATGAATTTTTTAGAATATGACTGATTGGTTACATTTAACCCTATATTTTGTGGGTTCATTTGTGACAACCTAGTGGATGATGCCCTTTGCCTCGGCAGGATCATCACTTTTTGTTTTGAAATTTTGGGGTCACAAAATAGGATTTTAGGATTATCTAAGTTTTTTGTGTGTATAAGTTCATGAATTTTCTGGAATATATATGACTGATTCCGTTTGATATCAAATTTTGTGGGTCCATCCAAAACGACCTAGTGAACGACACTCATTGTCTCTCTAGGACTGGCGTCTCTTTTTTAAGAAGTTTTCGAGGCACGAAATAGAAATTTGAAATTATCTCAATTTTTCGTGTGTATTAATTCATGAATTTTTCGGAATATGACTAAAATTTTGTTCAACCCCGGTCCACTTATAATGACCTAGTAAACGATACTCTTTACATCTGCATGACTGATATCATATTGTAGTTTCAAGGTTACGAAATAGAAATTAAGGATTATCTAAGTTTTTAATGTGTATTAGTCCATAGATTTTTAAAAATATATCTGACTGACTCAACTTTTTTCATGACCCAATTTAATCAAGTCATGACCAGCACTCGATGTCTTAACTTGACCGAGTGAACCATCTTAGCTTTCTATTATGTTCTTATTCGAATAAATTTGTGCAACTCAATGTAATTCTTTGAAAAGTAAATATTATGTTATGATCTCAAATTCAAGTAAACATTCTGAAAATTTATGTTAAATGTGTTTATGAACTTTCTTATCCTTGTAAAATATATGCATAATATGAATACACAATCCGAATAGTGAGATTATCTATAAAGCCTCTAAATTGAAGATAATGTCAACATAAATTAAAGGCATAATATATAAATATGCTTTTTAATTTGGCTTCATGTATGATACAAAATTGCCATGTAGGATACCATGTATAACACAAAATTGTCATGTAGGATGTCATGTAAAACGAATGTGCCTATTTGTTCAAGTTTTAGATAGTTAAAGTGTCTATTTGTGTACTAGTAAAATTAGAGGTTATAATTGACAGTTAAAGTCAAGTTAAGGGTCATATGTATATGTTATGCCTAAATTAAAAGAAATAATGGAATACAAAACAAAAGGTGCTACCAAAGCATGGTAAGTGAGGAATCTTTAGCCTGTAGTCTGCAAAATTAGCCACTATGTTGTACCACAGACCAACGCAGGTTCCTAAAAAATAACGTTAATATAATCCATCGTACTCAGTGAGTCTCAACATCTCCTTCACTAAAGTTAGAACGAGGTTTAAATAAACATGTATGAAAAAACATAAACTCTAAAATGAAATGGCTTTTAAGTTGGTCAAATCTACTTTTAAGTCAGTTTAAGACTTCTGAAAGTGTTTGATAAAAATAAAATAATTTCAAATAAATTTAAAATGACTTTAAATAAGTTAAAAATCAAAAATAGACTTCCCCCTATTTTTTATTTTTTGACTTAAAAGTTATTTAAGTTTAACTTTTTATTTTTGAGTATTTTTTAAGTGGACTCTTAGTCCATAAATTTTTTGAATTTTGAACCCATATTTTGTGGGTCCATTCAAAATAATCTAGTGAACAATACGCATTGTTTCTCAAGAATCAATGTCACTTTTTTTGAGTTTTGGTGTCATGAATTAGGAATTAAGGATTATCCTAGCTTTTCGTATGTATTTCTAGCCCATGGATTTTCCGAAATGACCCCAAATTTTATAGGTCCATTCATTACGACTTAGTAAATGATACTCTTTGTCTCTGCAAGACTAACGTAACTTTTTTTAGAGTTTCAAGATCATGAAATTGAGAATTATCTAAGTTTTTTTTTTTTTTATGTGTATCAGTTTATGAATTTGTTTAGAATACGTTGGGTTAGGTTTAAAAGTTCAAAAGGACAAGGTCACGGGTTGGGTCTCCAACAAACAAAATGATGGCAATATCTCATCACATGTGGATAGATTTTTGTGGATTTTGTTTGACATGAGGACTAATTTCTTTTCATGGAAATAAGAGGAAAAAAAACAGTACTTTTCTTGTAAGATTTTTGTTGCATTCCACAAATGGAATTGTTAGATGAAATTTCAATTTCAAAAACTCAATTCTAAGGAGGGATTGAAAGTGGCATAGACCTAATTTGTTTTTCTTGTGAAAGTGTAACAAATAGATGCATTAAGCTTTAGTTTAAATTCATATAATCATATTTTAATTGCATATCCAAAAGTTACATAGTATAAAGCTAAATTACCAACTTTTAGAATTAAATATCGGGTTAACTACACTAAACACTCCTTAATATAACTCAGTTACGGATAAACCCTTATACTTTACAATCAAACATTCACATCCCTTATATTATGAAAAGACATAATAGATAAATGTGTTATATAAATAGACACTTAAACTTGTATAAAATTAAATAAGTAGACACATTTACATAGAGTCCTGCGTGCCCAATTTGTGTCTTACATGGTGTCCTATGTATATTATGCTACGTAAGACATGCATGTCTACTTGTCAATTTATACAAATTTAAGTGACTATTTGTACACATCCAAAGTTGAAGAGTATAGATTCAAGTGAAAGCCGAGTTAAAAGATATATTTATATATTATGTCTTTTAAAATCATGCGCACTTACACCCTCTATGATGTTGTCCATTTTCTAAAAAGAAAAAAATCCTTTTTATATAATGATAATCCTACACAAATGAACCTTCATCTAACCAGGTACATTTTTATTAAAAAAATTATATGTGGAAAACTTAACAGGCTTCAATGAATGTAAAAAAGTAAATAATATATATATATATATATATTCCAATGAATGTAAAAGTATTGATCTACAGCCTTGTAGGATTTAGCAATAAAATCTCTTTTTCATTATCCTTGATCATTTCTCAAATAAAACACTTGTGCACAGTATTTTAATTAAGACAAACATATTTTATTTATTATCATCAAAAGCATACTCAACAGGTTTACTGAAAAAACAGAAAAGCAAACATAATAAATAAAACTAAACAAAGACAGTTAGCATAGATAATAGAGGCATCGGAGTAGATCTCCACTAAAACAGACGAAGAACATCCTAAATTAAAACACATTACTTTATGTGTAGACGCATACGCAATAACAAAGAACATGGTGGAGCTAGTTTCTCCTATCGATCCTTCAAAGTGTTGCTTCACGTCGAGTACTAGCAATTGATTTTGGAATCCACACTAGATCATTACCTGATGTGAAAAAGTGACAGATAGGTGATGTTCCTGGTAATACCCCCAGTGTTTGGAAAGATTCATGAGATGGATTCCATTCAGAAGTATCCAAATGACATACAACAATCGCTTCCACTAGTCGATCACCATTAATATTCCCTAATGAAACCTTAAACACCTTGATTTTATTGTTAATTGTGTGATGACAGTAGAAAACCGCGTAAGGGCAAGGCATCATATGACACGCCACCATCTTAGGAGCGGTAATTCGCTGTGGAGCATCCAAAATAATATAACGATGAAGCAGGGGAGAAAAATCATGACTTGTTATCGTTGTAAGAGCTTCCATTTTATTTTTTTCTCCTATGATTCCTTGCACGAAATCAAGCATTGCCTCAGCGGATGTAGCACAGTATTTTGCCTCTCCTTTTATAGGCGAATCTTCGCATATTCTCAATGTATTTTCCATGGATTTATCTTGTGAAAATGGAAAAGAATCGGCTTCTTTTATCGGAAAAGAAGTAAGATTTCTTCGTGTTTCAAAGGAGAGACTTATTATTTTCCCTATTTTTAGATCATCCATAAGGAAGAAAAATGAATCATGTTTTTTCACTTGTTTATCATTGCCCTGTTTATACCAACTACGAAACGGGTCTCCGAACCCTGAAATCTGTTGCTCATCACTGCCCTGTTTATACCAACTACGAAACGGGTTTCCGAAACCAGAGATCTCTTCCTGATGATTGTGTTCATCAGGTCCCTGTTTCGATTTATAATAACGGAACACGTATCCGGAACCATAAATCTCTTTTAATGCTTGTTCATGATTGTCTTCAGAATTTCCTTCAACAATTTTCCTGGATTCTGTTCCATAAGTAACCTGCCAAGTTATGAAGTAAGCAACATATATTTATAATTAATCAGAGTTTTATATAGTAATAAGCTAAGTTGTGCGGACTTTTCATTTTTTATGCCGCACTTGTGTTGGATTCTCCAGAATCCGACACACCCCTGTAGACATTTTTTAAGAGTTCGCGCAACATAGATAATAAGTAGTACCAATAATATTACTACAAAGCTAGCTAATTGTATTTAAGATGGAGGAGAATATTAAATTACCAGCAGAATTAGTGAGAGAAGTACACAAAAACCAAGCTTAAGATCCATTGTTTTTCTGTTGAGTTTTTAAGAAATTCTACTGAGATAAGAGATATATATATATATAGCAGACAAGTAAACCGACCAAAGAAAAAGAATGAAAATAATTGAAAAATACAAATTACTATTCTCTGTCTCAATTTATGATATACCGTTTGACTTGGCAATAAGTTTAAGAAAAATAGACAAACTTTTAAAACTTGTGAATTGTGATTTAAAATAATTCATACTCCCTCCGTCCCATTTTTTGTAACACTTTTTTCTTTTTAGTCCCTTCCAAAAAGAATGTCATCTCACTATAATTAGAAATAATTTAACTTTAAAATTCTTCTTTTATCCTTAATGAAATGATACAACCATACAAATATCTAACTATTGTTTGAGACCACAAGTTTCAAAAGTTTTCTTTTTTTCTTCAATATTGTCCCAAGTAAAACGATGTCACATAAAATGTGACAGAAGGAGTATATGTTTTTGCAGCCATAAATCATCTCATTAAGAATAAAATAGACATTTAAAATTAAATTATTACAAAATATAGAAATCCATCTTCTTTGGGGGTGGGGGTTTTACTTTTACCATGTGGTGTTGTACTATCACTGTCTGCATAAATAATTGAGAAGCATTATTGTACTCTCACAGGAAAAGCAATCAACTAGCTACCACGCTTTGAATATAAAATTTTGCATAACAATTGTAATCTCCGAGTAATTAAAACTTCCGGTATTAAAATCCGCTTAAGTTATGCATAGTTCAATACCAGAAATCGATTAAGATGTTCCATAATTATATTTATCAGGTTACAAAAGTGAGCCAACACTAAAGTATTAATCCGAGTAAAACTTGTCACTCTATAAATCTGAGATGACTATTAATCCATGGTCAAATCCGAAAGAAAATAATGGCAGCTGATTTTTCTTTTATCTATCTAAGCATCGGTGGACAAAGGTACCTGATACATGTGTTAGTGGAAGATAACATGTAATCAGTAGAGTGTATCGGAACCTGTTGCCAAGTTTTGTGTTAAGCAATTGTGTAGGGTATTCTGCACTAATTTCCATTTTCGGGTCGGGTTTCTGAATTCGGGTGAGCTTGAATCAGTTTCGACTCAGTTCGAATCCAATTGTTGTGGAGTCCTTTGTTGTGTACACTTTTTGTAACGGCACTAGCATGGTTGAACTCAACTATTAACAAATGACATAAATTAACTCTTTTTTCAAAGTTCGATGACATATTTGAGAGTAATTTGGGACTTAGGCTTACATAAAAATTTGCGTTACCAAGTTGACTGGATACTAAAAGTACAGGATATATGGAACAACTAAAGCTTGCAAAAGGAAGTAAAATAGTACAGCTAAATACTTATGTAATAATTGTTAATTTAATACAGGTTTATTCAAGCATTCAAAACATAGTTACGAATAAAGAAAGTGAAACAGGTTCAAATCTGAAATCACAAAATGAGGGAAATGCAACACTCTGAAGCACAAACAGTACATGACTCGACGACGACATTACTAAATAAACCAGGTAAACTAAAAGCATCATATTAACTTGTAGCTCGGAAAAGAACACCAGCGGAAGAGATGCTAATCACTTCTATGTTTCCAGAAATGTGTTCTTGATTTTATTAAGCCTCTTGACTACATCTTTCATGGTTATTCTTGATTCTGGCGTTTCCTTTGTGCAGTCTAAAGCCAATTCTATCATGGACGCAATGCAGACTTCACTTTTAGAAGTGATTTGTTCTTCCTCAGAAAAAAGATTGGCATCCACAACGTCTATAATAGTCCCTGAAAATGCTTGTGTGATCCATTTCCTCAAGTCAAGATTTTCATTACATATCTCTTCATCTGTTGGCCTTCTTTTGGTCAAAACCTCCATCAACATGATGCCGTAACTATAAACATCACCACTAGTGGACACTATTCCCTCCGAGCCATATTCTTCGAAAAGAATTGAAGAAATGTTAATTGAAATATAACAATAATTCTGTACAAATAATTTAGACTTGCTTTTTTACTTCTAGAATTTGGAGAGGCTTTAGTTATGGCAAGTTAAAATCAAAGAGAGTGGACTTTTTATACCTGGTGCAATGTAACCAAGAGTGCCCAATGTCTCTGTCTGTGCCATGGACTTGCTTATGGCTAAAATTTTTGAGATTCCAAAATCACTAACATGAGCCACCATATCTTCATCCAAAAGAACGTTGGCTGGCTTTAAGTCGCAATGAACTATTGGAGTGACATGACCATGATGTAGATATTCAACTGCCATAGATGCATCAAGCATTACAGTGACTCTTTGAAGAAGGTTCAAGTGGCAATCTTCACTGTACAACCAATTCTCAAGACTCCCGTTGGACATATATTCCAGAACAAAGGCTCTTATATAGTCACTAGAACAAGTAGTAATCACTGGAACAAGATTTCTGTGTCTAACATTTCTCATCACTTCGCATTCAGTATCAAACCTCTTGCATACTTTCTCATTTTCCAAATCCAGAACCTTTATGGCCACCACAGTTCCACAAGATAATGTTCCTTTGTACACAAAGCCAGAGCTTCCCTCACCAATTAAATTTGATCCGTCAAAATTATTTGTTGCTCCTTGAATCTCATGATAAGAAATCAATTGATAACTTCTGATCTCCGGAACCTTTTCCACATCCTTGGACTTTCCTTTCTTCTTTTGTTTCATTATCCAAATTGAGATCAACAAGAGTATCATAAAGGATGAAATAACCACTGGAGTAACAATTTTTAGCAAAGCCTCCTTAAGCTTTGATTGTTTTCCAGGATTATTGATAGCACAAGCAGGAATATCCACTATGTGCACTCCACAAAGACCTTTATTCCCGAGAAATGATTGCAGAGTGGAATTTGCAAACACACCACCATAAGGTATTTCTCCTTCTAAATCATTAAATGAGACATTGATGGCTTTAAGGTACAAGAGTTTTTCCAAAGACTTAGGAATAGTACCTGACAAGGCATTTAAAGACAAATCCAAGTCTTCTAAGCTTATCAACTTGGCAAAGGATAATGGAATTTGGCCTAAAAATGAATTGTTAGACAGGTCAAGAAACTTCAAGTTTTGGAGGTCCCCCAATTGGCTTGGTATTATGCCTGAAAAGTGGTTACTGGAAAGATGTAGTTCTACAATGACTTTCAGTCCTCCAATATCTAATGGAACTTCTCCCTCTATTGAATTCTGTGATACGTCTACAACGAGAAGACCACTCATCTTCCAAAGGCTCAAAGGAAACGTTGAAGATAATTTGTTAGAACTCAAAGTAATCACTTGTAGCATGCTTAGATTTCCTATACATTCTGGGATCACTCCAGTGAGCTCATTATCATCTAGAGTTAATTCAACCAAATTAGATAAATGGCATACTGCCTCGGCAATATGTCCCTGCAATTTATTGTTATGTAGATACAGCCCTTGAAGTTGTTTAAGTTTACCAACATCAGAAGGAATACCCCCTGTCAAGTTGTTTTCTACAAGGCCTAGTGTCATTAGACCGCTCATGTTGCCTATACTTGTAGGGATGAGGCCGTCGATGTGTGTATTTTCTATTTCAAAGTTTTCAATAGTAGATGAAAGATTCCCAATAGAATTGGGCAGAACACCATTCAACGGATTGTAACCCACTTGTAGATATCGCAACATCCTACAGTCCGCCAATGAATTAAAGAATCGCAACTCACGCTCTCTTGGTTCATTGGTAAGTTGATTATGATATAGGAGCAGTAATCGCAGCTTACGAAGATTCCCCAAATTAGCAGGAATAGTTCCTGTGAGAAAATTTTGTGCTAGCGACAGCACCTCAAGCTTGGAAGCATTTGTTATGAACAATGGAATTTCCCCTGCCAGCTGATTGTGTTCCAGGTAAAGTCCTTTAAGGCTCGGAAGATAAAGACCTGTAGTGGATGGAATTCTCCCCGAAAGATTGTTGTAATTGAAAGCAATTGTTTCTAAAGAAGATATGTTGAAAATAGCCTCTGGAATTTGACCAATAAGATTATAATTATGCTCAAAGTTTAATAGCCTCAAATGTGATAGCTTCCCTAATTCTTGAGGAACTTGGCCCACTATGCGAGACTGAGAACAGTCAAGATATTGCAGAGTGGAAATATTGCCCAATGAAGCAGGAATAGTCCCACTTATTGCATTACGTCCAATATAGAACTCCTCGAGCTTGGCTAGACAACCAACATTACTGGGTATTTCTCCAGTTATGTTGTTGAAAGCTAAAGACAACATTTTGAGCTCCGTGAGTACCAGGCAAATGTTGGAAGGAATACAACCAGAAATTTGGTTGTGAGATATACTTAATACCTTTAGATTTGACACAATATTCCCTTCATCTAGCAACAGAGGACCAGAAAGGCTATTGTTTCGCAAACGTATGGCAAGTAACGAAGAGATATTAAACAGTGTTGCGGGAATAGAACCTGTTAATTGATTATTAGCCAAGGAAAAGTCTGCAAGTTGGCTCAGATTACCGACCTCCTTTGGAATGTTGCCACTGACTCTATTCCCAGACAAACTGAAGTTCAGCAATTTTGTGGCATTTCCAACAGAAAGAGGGATCATACCCGTGAGGCTATTGTTCCTGAGATCCAAGACTCTGAGTTCCGGTACATACCATGGTCCTCTCCACATTTCACCACTGAGTTCATTGAAAGCCAATGAAATGATTTGAACTCTCCTGTTTTGAAATAGACTTGTTGGTATACTTCCGTGGAGCTGATTGTTTTGAATATCAATCACTCGCAAGCGAGGCAAGCGGCCAAGGCCATATGGGATGTCACCGTGGAAGCTGTTGTTCTCGAGATTGAGAACACTGAGGAAGGACAAATTGGCCAAAGACGGGGAAATTGTGCCTTGTAGTTGCAAATTAGGAAGAGTCAAGGTCACAACCCTTTGTCTTTTTGAACTGCAAGTGACACCGAACCAAGAGCAAAAAGAAGTATTGTTGGTCCAATTATTGGCCAAAAAATGACTGGGACTTTTAATAAGATTTTGGAAAGCTAGTAGAGCTTGTTGGTCAGTCTCATTTGAGGAAGCAAATGATACAGAAAATTGAACTAGAAATAGAAGAATCAATAAGAAAATGTGCTTCTCCATGATATTACAAGTAGATTAATTTGTGTGTGTGGTATTTCAAATGATCAAAGTTACTCCACTATGTATAGCACCAAAACAAATAAAATGTTGAAAAGCATAGACTATAATTTTCCAAAATGTGAAAACCGATTCATACGGAGGAGAAAAACAAGTAGTAAACGGAAAAAAGAATCTGTCCATTTTTGTTATTGATATGGACACTAATTGGGTTGTGTTTCACAAAACGAAATAAGTCATAATAGAAATAAGAAATGTTGCTATCAATTTTCTATGTATATAGTTAAGAGCCAAGTCAATAGGAGTCAATCATCATCACATATCATCATATCATGTATCATATCATCATATATTATTAAAAATAGAAAATTCCAAAATGCAAAGTTGGAATACCATTTTATTTCTATTCCTACTAAACCAAAATGCTACAAAAAACTATTTAATTAATTAAATATAAATAGTATCATATCATCTTGCTCTTTCAAAAACTAAATTACTTATATTTTTTAATTTTTCCCATATTTGTATTTGTTTTTATTTCTCTTCTTCAATTTACTTAACACAATAAAGTAATTAAGACAAAAGAATCGGATTAATTCAGTAATTAACTTCATTTGACTAATTAAATGCAGGATGAGATTCATCTCATTGATGGAAAAAAAAAACGATACATAGAGAACACTAGCAGTCACTTTGGTGACTTTTCTACAACATTTTTTTAAAAAAAAGGAATTTGAGACGTATGAAAAAACAGCATATAAGTAACTATTGGAATCTATTTATTTATCATTTATTTCTTTTAATTATTTACTTTAAATATTCATTCTCATAACTCATATCTAATTACTTATTCAATTGCTATTTTTAATATCTATAACTCTCATACTTTTCGTATTCATAGCCTCCAAATTTTAATTTAAAACTTTAAGATATCTTTTGACATTCCTTAATTTTTATCTATACAAATTCATCTTCTTTGTTTCATGAGCCCCCCACCCAAGATTATCATTTTCCTTCTATAGTTAAAGTAGTGAAGAGCTTATATTATTAATGTACTATTTGTTTCATGCTTTAGCTTAAATCGATGAAGATGACTCTTGAATTTTGATTGGTTATGGAAGAAGGCGTTGAAAAAGAACTCAAAAAATTATGTATTGATTTTGTATCTCTTTTTTCATCTATATCGTTATGATTAAAGTCTTAAGAAGGATGCGAATGTTATATTTTTTTCTTCTCTGTTTATTTTTATTTTTTTGTTATTCTCTCTATTACACATCTTTGATTTAATTTTTTCGAATTTCTAATTGTAGTAAGTGTATATTTTTATTGAGCTCAAAATAGTTATTTATGAATTCATTGGAAGTTTGCTAACTACTACCAAAGTTAAAAATTTACTGTTGCTTAGAAGAAATTAAGTTTAAACCTTAAAATACGTTCCTCATTTGGTATTTCTTATCATACTTTTAAAGATTAATTTATAATTGTTGTATTTTATTACTCATTACACACACAGAATTTCATATAGTTTTAATCGTGCTATAAACCACTCAACTATTTTCATTTTGCAAGTTTCATACATAAACTACAAAACCCATAAACTATTATGAACTCATATTAAAACTTCATGGAGGAGCATTCAACGTGAACATCAACCAAACAGGTTCAATTGAACCCCAGGTCTCCACCCCTTACAAGAACATTAGATAGTTTAGGTATGAAATCCGTAAAAATAATAATAGTTTAGGTTTTACGTAACTTATTCACTCTTCATTTAATTTGTTCGTCTGTGTATTGTTTATATTGTACTCCTTCTGTTCTAGTTAGTATGACATAGTATGATTCGACAGGAAATTTGAGAAGGCATTGAAAACTTTTGAAATTTTTAGTTTTAAACATGTCATAACATATGTATAATTACAAAATTATTATTTTTTGTCATTATAGATAAAATGATTTCTTTTTTATAATTAACAGTTACTAAATGATTGAAATTTCCACAAACTTTTATTGAAATGTCATCACATTGAGGAATACATTGACAAAAACACAAGAATACAGGTGAATTGCGTAAACTGAGGGGTAAGGAAATTGATTGAAATCAATATTTCCAAAGACTTAGGAATAGTACCTGACAATGCATTTTTTAAAGACAGGTCAAAAGCAGGAGGAAAATATTTGCATGCATTATTTCCATAAAACCAAAGAAAAGACAGTCAACTTGCATTAAGTTTGAGTCTCCAACACTCTAACTTAAAGTTGGAAGGCATAGATGTTAGTTAAGGTCAAATTAAACGTCATATTTATGTTTATATATTATGCCAATTTTATTTAATAACATTAAGAAGTAATACATAATCAATTGTACCTTTTAACTTGGCTTCAGCTTATATTTATACCCTTCAACTCTGGTTGCGCACAAGTAAACATTTAAACTTGTAAAAATGAATAAGTAGACACATACATACATCCTATATGACATAATACATGTAGGATGTCATGTAGGACGCATGTTGAGGTGTCATACAGAAATAAATTCTTGGTAGACAGTGAACTATACGGCATACGCGCTGTCACGTGTAATTTCACAATTTTCTTTCATCTTCTATAGAAAATTGAAAGAGGAGAGTCAATAAGAAAATATGATTTTCCATGATATGACAAGTAGATTAATTTGTATGTTTTGTATTGCCAATGACCAAAGTTACTCCATTATATATATAGAACCAAAATGCAGGACCGCCTTGTTCATAAGGCCACTAAAGCAATCGCTTGGGGCCTCATTTTTTTGGGGGCCCCACTTTCTCTCAAAAATGTGAGTAGGTATATGTATATATTTTGGTTACAATAGCACATCATGTGTCCCGTGCTTGCACGGGTTTATAGAATTTAGTACTTGTACAATTGTCTAATTTTCAGTATAAAATTTTCCATAACTATAGTATATCTCCGAAATGATTAAACCAACATTTGATTTTTGATATTAAATTTCATGTAAGTTATGTAGAGTTTAATATCAGAAATCCAAGATGACAAATTACTACTCCGAAGTATATATACTGATTACTAAAAATGTGGAATAAAAATTATAATATTTGTTTAGTTAGTAGAACCTTCTTAAGTCAAGTGAAGGATTATGGACTGGCCTTATAGATGCAAACCTCTGGAAAATTATCCTAGAAAAGCCCCAAGTTAAAATTCAGAAACATTCTTTTCTTTGGGCATAGTTGCAAAGTCCAAATGAGACCAAAATATTTAGAGGCAAGTGCACAAATAGCCGATTTTGAAATCACCATTTAAGTCATTGATGTATTGCATAAAAATTTACAAATTTAGCCAGTTTGAGATTAATTTGAGAAGACAAACGATGTCATAACTCTGAAGTTACGTTTATGAAAGCCTAACTTCATACATCATTTGCAAGGATGTCTAAAGTTTGGCTTGACCAGTCCTAAACACTCATATATTTTTTCTAAATTTTGGTTTGACAATCTCAAATTTCGAACAGATTATTTGAAGTTATTTGTGACATTTTAATCACTTAAGCTGTGAAAAATAATTATCCGAAAAATAGAGAGAAAAGAACACATCCTTTTGCGAAGCATGGTGAAATGAATTTAAAATCCAAATTTTTGAATTAAAATTTTTAAAAAGATTTTGAAATTCAAATTTGTGAATATGTTGACTTTCATTACAAGCTTGGAGTTTGGATCCAAAAAATACAATTAAAATAAATAGTACACAATGGTCCAACTTCGAAACTCCAATCTTGTAACAAAAGCTAACCAATTCGTCATACTAAATTGATCCTACCTACCACAACAAAAAATTATAAAAATTGGCCGCAAAACTAAAATTATTAATGAGCATTGAAATTGGTATTTAATGAGCATTAAAATTGGTATGTGTCTCTTAATTTTAAAATAATTAATACTAAGGATTAAGTTGAAAAAAAAATCATTTTCTCTTGATTGTTTAAATTGATAACTATTTTAAAACAATTATTTTTAGTATACATGACAACTAAAAAGGAATTGTGAGAATATATCTCTAGACTAGAATCTAAATATATTGCCAATATATGAAAAAAGAACATTTCGGTGCACAAAACATCTCACTTATCATAATACTATTTCCGTTCCAATTTATGACACATTTTTGAATTTCGAGATTCAATTTTTTTTTGTTTTTACAACTCAAACAAGTCTATCTTTAACCATATATCATATATCTTTTAATTTTTTTAAATTACGAATTATTATGACTTATAATCTTTTTACATAGTTTTCAAATATGTAAATCTTATTTCAAGAAATTTAAAAGATTTCATGCCTGAATTCATATTAAAAAACTAAACTATTTAACTCTCAAAATTCATCATATAAATTGAGACAAAAAATATAAACACACAACTCCAATCCATAATTTTTAGGTCATACGAAAACAACTTTAATGTAAATCCAAAACTATCCTTCTACCAATATATGAATTTACAAAAAAAAATAAAAAAAATCTCATTAACTTTATTTTTTTCTCAAATATCTCAAATTATAGTTTCCACAAAAATCCCAACAAAGTGGACCCCACATCCAGCTTCTCCTCCACTTTTCTATCCAAATTTAATATTTTACCGCCAAACGCCACACAAGCCGCTCTCCCATTTAGCGGGAAAATTTCAAAAAAATTTCGTTATACGAAGAAGAGGGAAATTCAAATAAAAAATTCAAAAAAAATTGTTTGTTAAATGCTCTCTATATATACGCACAGATCTCACTGAAATTGTAGCAAATTCTTTTTGTAATCTGTTCCTTCTGCCAACTGTTTGACGAAATTCCTCAGTGAAAAAAAGAAAAGAAAGAGGAGTTGAAGAAGAATGTATGTTGTGAAGAGAGATGGGCGTCAAGAAGCAGTTCATTTTGATAAGATTACTGCTAGGCTGAAGAAATTGAGTTATGGGCTTAGTCCTGATCATTGTGACCCGGTGCTTGTTTCACAGAAAGTTTGTGCTGGTGTTTATAAAGGAGTTACTACGAGTCAGCTTGATGAATTGGCTGCTGAGACGGCGGCTGCTTTGACTGCTAATCACCCTGATTATGCTTGTGTGAGTCTCTCTCATTTGCTTTTTTTAAAACAAAGATTTGATTTTTTACGGAAAAGGTGAAAATTCATTTAGTTAATTAGTTGGGTTACTCTTCGATTTGCTTTATGTCTATTGATGTGTTTTTTTTCTTTCTGATTTGTGTGTTTGAATTTGTTGAATTTGGAAATGATAATTAGTTTTGGAATTTGGGTTAATTTGAGGTAAAAAGTATTTTGTAATCTAATGAAAGAAGTCTGAATAGTGAGAATCATCGTGATTATGCTTGTGTGAGTCTCTGATTTGCTTTTATTTTTTTGTTAAAAAAAATTGGGGGTAGGGGCTGGAAAGATGGAGAGGGGATTATAAGGTGGCAATTGAAGTTGTACTGATTAAGTTGAAATTTTAGGTAGGCAATCAATTGAGCTATTTTTTGATTTGCTTTATGTCTATTGATCTGTGTTTTGCTGGTTTGTGTTTTGAGTATGTTGAATTTGGAAATGATTATTAG
This sequence comes from Solanum dulcamara, assembly GCF_947179165.1. Taxonomy (NCBI): domain Eukaryota; kingdom Viridiplantae; phylum Streptophyta; class Magnoliopsida; order Solanales; family Solanaceae; genus Solanum; species Solanum dulcamara. Next base: position 71,684,859 of record NC_077246.1, on the reverse strand, counting down.
TTTCAGATTCTGGGTTAATTTGAGGTAAAAGTATTACGTAATCTAATGAAATGGGACCAAATAGTGGGAAATTGATATAGGAGATTCATATAATCAAGATAGATTATTTCCTTGATTATTCAAATTGAATAAGTAAAAATGTTTGGAGGGATTATTTACATTTGCCTTTAACCATCGGGAGAACGACATTGTGAATTTGTGGATAACAATAATATTGTAATCTTGTTATCTACAAATTAAAGATGTGGTTCTTTGAGCCGCTCCTTTTTTCTTTTTTTTCTTGATAATAATGGAATCATAATAAGTTTGAGTTGTCACTTTCCATGTAAGAAAACTAAATATGATTTAATTATATATATACATGTAACTACAACCATTTCACTAATGCTAAAATTGGGTACCTCAAGAAGACAACTTATCTTGATTATGTTGTGTTGATTGATATAGCTAGTGAAATGTCGTCAAACATTTTTGAATATTGTATAAAACCATTGATTGAATATTGAATGTTGTGTCAATTGATATAGCTAGTGAAATGCTGTCAAACATTTTTGAATGTTGTAAAATGGGAAGTGTCATAAATTGGAATGGGGTAGTAATTATTATGTTCTCTCCCTTTGTTGTTCAGATAGAGTTAAAGCTTCTGTTGAGGGTACATCTAAAGATGATTTCTTGCTTTCTGATCATGGTGTATTTAATCATTCATTTGTTTAATTGTATTTATGTTGCAGCTGGCTGCAAGGATTGCTGTTTCCAATCTGCACAAGAACACAAAGAAAATATTTTCTGAGACGTAAGGGCTTTGAAATATTATTTATCATCAGTGTTTTTAGTTCTTTGGAAACAAAAATGCTGCTCTAATGATTGAGAGTAGAAAGGTGTTGCTTATGATATTTGTGATTTTCACAGGGTTAAGGACATGTACAACCATGTCAGTGAGAGATCTGGACTTAAAGCGCCTCTCATTTCTGATGAAGTGTATGAGATTATAATGAAGGTATCATTGCCCTGTTTGAACATTATTTTGTTAAAGGCTAGGATGACATTGCTTAAGTGAAAGCTTGATTTTTTATTGAATGATAGCATAAACACAGTTGAGTGGATTAAGATATTGTAGAAAAGTCATTGATTTTGGAAAGCACCAGTTTCACCAAGTCTTTTGTGTCTTACTCATTTCAAAATGTGTATCCAAACCTGTTCCTGTGCTCTTCGCGTAATTACTGTTGATATAGCTTAGTTACCCTGAATATGTACTCTTATTTCCATATAGCCTTGAAACAGATTAAAAGTTTCTCAGTTCATTTTTCATGCACATCATCATTTCGTTGCTGCTACTTCAACCAAGTAGTTATGAGATCATTGCCTGTCTTTGTGCCTTGTTAAGAATTTCACAACCTATTTTCAGGAAATAAGAAGTGTTATTTTTTTTAATTATTATTATTATTTTTCATCTGTTTATCTATAAACTTTTCCCAATATTTTGGCTCAATAAAAACATGATTTAACTAAGCCCAAGATGGTATACACATTTGAAGTGTTATGCGGATGATGATAGTTGATTCCCTGATACTTTTGAAGTTTGGAGGTCAGTTATTTACTACTTGCCTTTTTGTTCCACAGAATGCAGCTCGATTGGACAGTGAGATCATATATGACAGAGACTTTGATTATGATTACTTTGGTTTTAAAACCCTTGAGCGGTCTTACCTTTTAAAGATTGATGGAAAAGTTGTAGAAAGGCCTCAACATATGCTGATGAGAGTCTCTGTTGGGATCCACAAGGATGATATTGAATCTGCCATCAAGACTTATCATTTGATGTCTCAAAGATGGTTCACTCATGCTTCTCCAACTCTTTTTAATGCTGGAACTCCAAGACCTCAAGTATGTCAATTTGATTAGGAAATAGTTTCAGAGTGTAATTTCCAAACAAAAGTTGTTTAATAGTTTTCTTCCTTAACTTGCAGTTAAGTAGCTGCTTCCTGATATGCATGAAAGATGACAGTATTGAGGGCATATATGACACTCTTAAGGAGTGTGCTGTTATTAGCAAATCTGCTGGAGGAATTGGAGTATCTGTGCACAATATTCGTGGTACTGGGAGTTATATTCGTGGAACAAATGGGACATCAAATGGAATTATTCCAATGCTACGTGTGTTTAATGACACTGCTCGATATGTTGACCAAGGAGGTGGCAAAAGAAAGGGTATGCCTAGACTTTTGTGTCTGTATTAGATATAGTTATCATGGACCCAGACTTGATTTGATTTTTTCTGACAATTTTATGTTGTGTGTAGGTGCTTTTGCTATCTATCTTGAGCCCTGGCATTCTGATATATTTGAATTTCTGGATTTGAGGAAGAACCATGGAAAGGTGTAGTTATTATCCTTGATGTAATCAACTCCCAATAATTATTAGTCTCATAGGACTAAGGCGACTTAATCAAACTGTTCTTTACATTAGGATTTGCGTAATCTTTTCATGCCATAAGGATTGTAATTGCTAAATTGACCAACATGTCTATCTCTGCAGGAAGAGCATCGGGCCCGAGATCTTTTCTATGCTCTTTGGGTGCCAGATCTTTTTATGGAAAGAGTCCAAAGCAATGGGCAATGGTCTTTATTTTGTCCAAGTGAGGCTCCTGGATTGGCAGATTGCTGGGGTGAAGATTTTGAGAAGATGTATACAAAGTATGAAAGAGAGGTAAAAACAAGTCAACTATTGTGATTAATTGCCTGCCAAGCTTGGAATCCTTGGACTACTTGATATTTGTCAGCATATGATCTAAATGATCCCATTTTGTTAATTCAGGGCAAGGCTAAGAAGGTTGTGCAAGCACAAAATCTCTGGTTTGAGATCTTGAAGTCTCAGATAGAAACTGGGACCCCGTACATGCTATATAAGGTGACTTTAATATTGTTAATCTTGTTGTTTTTGTTGTTTAGATGCATCAAAACCTTTTTTAATCCTTTCTTCTGTTTGTTATTATAGGATACTTGTAACAGAAAAAGCAACCAGCAGAATCTTGGCACAATCAAGTCTTCTAACTTGTGTACTGAAATTATTGAATACACAAGTCCTACTGAAACTGCTGTGTGCAATCTTGCATCAATTGCTCTTCCACGATATGTTAGAGAGAAGGTAAATACAAATGCCATACACTTAAAAACATTGCTTCATTTTTAGTTTTCTTTGTCTTGTTATTTCATCATTTTCCTTTTAAATCTTTTAGGAGGTCCCAAGTGAATCACAACTGTCTAAGCTTGTTGGGAGCAGAGGCTCTAAAAACCGGTACTTTGATTTTGACAAACTGGCAGAGGTTAGATTTTGTTATGACAAATTGGACTTATCAAATTATAATGTATCTTAAGTTAATCTTGGATATCTTTCTTATTGTGTTCTATTTTTCATGGGAGGCAGGTCACTGCATTGGTGACTATGAACCTGAACAAAATTATTGATGTCAACTACTACCCTGTTGAAACTGCAAAAAGGTCTAATTTACGACATAGACCTATTGGACTTGGGGTCCAGGGTCTTGCAGATACATTCATATTACTTGGCATGGCATTTGATTCACCAGAGGTAAGTCACTCTCCATCCATCTTTTGTTGTTTAACTGGTTCAGTTGGGCTGATCTTGTATTTTGTCTATGTATAGGCTCAACAGCTAAACAAAGACATATTTGAGACAATATACTACCATGCTTTAAAAGCTTCTTCTGAATTAGCTGCCAAGGAAGGCCCATATGAGACATATGCAGGAAGTCCTGTAAGCAAGGTATATATTGGAGCTTTTCCTTTAGTTGATGATTACTACGTGAATCACTTGCTTGGTTTTCCAGGACTTCTGAAAATTGAGCCAGGCTTTCATTGAGTGCCCTTCTTGATAAAAAATTGTGATTTTCTGTTAAATATGAAGATGATATATCTAATTCAATAGACAATTGAAAATGTGCTCAAAATAAAACCTGAAATTATGGGGCCAAAAGTTTAATGATTTGTCAGATTGTGTGTTTGATTCACTATTGCCTATTTCTTTTTGATTTCGTATTGTACTAAATTAAGATCGGACAATTCTGTTCAGGGTATTGTCCAGCCGGACATGTGGGGAGTAACACCATCAGATCGATGGGATTGGGGTATACTCCGTGAAATGATTGCAAAGAATGGTGTAAGAAATTCACTTCTTGTAGCTCCAATGCCAACTGCTTCAACCAGCCAAATTCTTGGAAACAATGAATGCTTTGAGCCATACACATCCAATATCTACAGTAGAAGAGTTCTAAGGTTACTTTTGCTGCCTTATCCTTTAGCTCAATTCTAATTGAGTTAATTTTTCTCTCTTCATATTTTAACTATGTATGTTCCTTTTCAGTGGTGAATTTGTTGTGGTGAACAAGCATCTTCTTCATGACTTAACTGAGATGGGGCTTTGGTCTCCTACTCTCAAGAATAGGATAATTTACGATGATGGTTCTGTGCAGAAAATCCCAGAAATTCCTAATGATCTTAAACTCATATACAAGTATGGATTTCTTTATTGCATTGCTTGTTTTTTCTGTTGTCAATTTCATTTTACTTCAAATTTCATGCTTATACTATTTAATGATGTTAGGACTGTTTGGGAGATCAAACAACGGAACTTGGTGGATATGGCTGTTGACCGTGGCTGCTATATTGATCAGAGTCAGAGTCTCAACATCCATATGGACCAACCCAATTTTGGAAAGCTCACGTCCCTCCATTTTCATACTTGGTCCAGGGTATGCTTTCCATTTCAAACATCTAGTTGGCATATCACAATATTTTCTTACTAGACCTAATAGTCGATCTAGGAGCCAACGTGCTTGCTCTATCTTCCTACGTGAAGATTGTCTTGTGGGGTTTTGCTTACACAGGTTACTTACATGTCTTTGAATTTCAAACTTGTTACTGGCAGGGTCTGAAAACAGGAATGTATTATCTAAGATCACGTGCTGCAGCTGATGCTATCAAGTTCACAGTTGATACTTCCATGCTAAAGGTATCAACCATTACATCTTGTTTTACTCTCTCATCATAAACTCGATATGTTCATTGTAACAGAACACGTTTGGAACTCTAATGCAGGAAAAACCAGAGACTGCAGTTGATGAAGAAACTAAAATGGCTCAGATGGTGTGCTCTTTGAGTAACCGCGACGAGTGTATGGCTTGTGGAAGTTAATGCTCCTATGCAGATAACCAGAAGCATTTTGAACTATTGGGTTTTGCTATTTATCTTTTCCCTGGCTGCTGGGACAGCTTAGTATCTATAATAGGTCATATCGCGATGTGGCCCGTATTGATGTCCCTGATTGAATATGGTTTAACTCTTTGTACATATACATTAGGTTATAGTATCTTGCTATAACAACCAAGCTAGTAATTTCCTTATATCAGTAAATGATAAACTTGATGAGTCGATCCACCTACACGTTTGAATGTATCAGTGATGAAATTGTGTTAATGCCAAGAAAAATAGTTCTGGAATGCCTGTATTTCCTCATTGTTCATTTTTTTTAAAAAAAAAAAAACTAAGTCAAAATTTAGAAAGAAATCATAATATTTACTTTTAAACTAGGTTTTGTAATTGATATTTTCCCGCGATTCTTTTCAATAGTCAAAAATTTATAAAGCTCAAGTCAAATTTTTCAACAATAAATGATGCCTATAATTTTTATAACGAATAAAGAAGTCAAAAGGTATGAATCATTATTTATTTGCTGACTTAATATAAGAAGGCATTCAAGAAAACAACATCACTGCCCCTTTTATTATTATCCCATGATGAATATCCAAACTCTTTGTCAATTATTTGCATATTTTTACGGTCTAATATTTGACTTTGATTTCCACTAATTGCGTAAACTAATTATGATGTTTACAAATTATAATACTTTTATGCTCTCATGGTCTAAATTAAGAAAAATCTCAATGGCAAACATAACTATTGAACATGCAAAAATATGGTAAATTACTTATTGCAACATGTAAAATTATACTATGTAATAATATTAATGTAAAACTTTTTCGCATTATACAAAAAGGGCATAATTTTTCTATTATCAATAGTTAGGGGGCATAATGGTACCATTTAATTAAAGGTAAGTGCATTTTTTTGGCCAAAAGCTAGCAGAAAAGGATAATTGTTTAATTTTCAATAGGTTAAAGGTTTATTTGCTCAACTTGACTAACGTTTAGAGTAATTTTGTGCCAAAAAATAATAAAAGTGATCAAATTTAATTGCTTTATATGATCAATAATTCAAAGGCGTTTTTGGCTCATTATGTTAAAATAAAACAATAACAAGTTGCATATACATCTGTACTTCCTATGAAGTAATTATGTATGTATAACAAAAAAATCACATATTGTGTCATTTATTTTAATTATTTGCGTTGATCTTGTTTGATAAATTTGTTATGTTTCGGAACTTTCAGATCTAGATGAAATTAAATTTGATATATTTTGCAATTTAAATAATAAAGCTTTAGTTTATTTAAATTCAATTATTTTATATTTTTATTGCTAAAAGTTCATAAAGTTTGACCTAAACTAGCTAATACATATGCAGCAATTCATCTCATGATGAGTCATGACCATTACTTAAAAAGCCAATTCAAATTTGTGGACAAATTTGATTGAGTTTGAAATATGTGTACGTGTGTGTATTCGTTCTATAAGTACATGTTGTTTTTTTTATAAAAAAAATAAAATTAATTACGACAAGGAGGTGCATTAAGCGTAGATGCGTCAGTTAAGAGGTTATAACAGAAGTTAATCATAGTAAAATAAATAATATTTTTTAAAATTGGATAAATATTTGCTAATAAAAAAATTATTAAGAAAAGATTTTGTTCAAAAAGAAAATAAATAATATATATTTGAAAAAAGGTATTTTTGACCCATTAAGTAACAGTAATGATATTTTTAGACCAAAATATTGATGGCAAAGATATTTTTGGACAAAACTATAAACGCGGCCATCTTTATTAGTTTCACATAATTTAAGAGCATATTTGACGCTTTTCCAAATAAAAGAAAGTGACCTTCTTGTTGTGTTTTTTGTGGTTGAATTTAAATCAGAATAAAACTAAATCCACCTAGCTAGACCTCCCTAACTAAAAAGAGATGAAATTAGCTACATAAGTTATTGGTAATTTTTGGCTAATTCGTCGCTAATTATCAAAAATTAGAATAGAATATTAGTAGATAGTCGAGTATGGTCGGGCGTTAGGTGGGAGAGTTAGGGGGCTAGCCCCATATTCTCCTCCTTATTAACAATAAGTAGTATTAATAATTACATAATTTCTTATTCTTCAATGTGTTTTTCTTTGCTATTTGTTGCTTCGTTTTCTGTATCTTAATATTTTGTTGTCATTTTTCTTCTTCTTGCTATATATTCTCCGAATAACTAATTCTTTTTTCCAAGAATCTATCAAAAATAACTTTTCTAACCCATAAAAATAAGAATAAGCTCAGCGTATATTTTATCCTCCTGTGAAATTATTGTTATTGTAATTAAATACATTTTAAAAAATAATTGGTAAGCATTAGGACCTAGTATTATTCAATATGAAAAAGATATTGAAGTTGTAAACCAAATAATAATCTTATCAACTTTTCCACTTCAACTGGAAGAAGAAAAATAAAAGTTGATTTTGTGATGTATCATGACATAATTATCATTAAAAAACAAGAGGAAAAGAACAAAATAAAAGTCTTAGCCTTGGTGAAAGGGGAGAATGAAAGGAATTCAAATACTCCCAAAGAAATTATATATATTATAAATTTAAGTTTTATTTTAAACACACAAATATTTTAATATAGTATATGTTAAAGATTACAAATTTTAAAATCATCGCTTATTTTCTAAATTTTATATATATATATATATATATATATATATTTTGTTATTTTGATTTTTTTAATCAATGTCTGTTCTTTTATTGGGATCTGACTAGGCTCGATTTTATATCAAATACTTACTTATTCTCAAATTCAAATTTTGAGATTTTTAATTAAGAATATAAAAATACTTATCATTTTAATATATATATTCTTTAGTGGTATATGTCGGATATATACTAAAGTAACACTAACAAAAATAGAAAAATTAGATATGATATTATACCAACAATAATGCATTGAAACTCTGAAGTTAAAACATATCATTTGGACAAGAGCAGTATTAGGATGGATGATTCTTTGAAAGTACTCAAGTTGCGTATCTTTCTCATTTCGCAGTTAATATGTTCTATTACTGATCAATAAAGTGAGTTAAAAATAACATAATTTCATATTCATTTTTCAACAAAAACAATAATGTAACATTAGATAAAAAAAAATTATTTTTTCAAATTTAATAAACAGAATTACATAATATCTATAATAATGAAATGTATCACGTAAAATTGATCTAAATGCACTTAAATTGAATCGAACTTTACAGCACAACACCATAATTTTTTTTAAAAAAAATTGCATGTGTGACTGTTACAAAAACCGCGTTATATTTCACAGACTTTGACTAAAGTCAGCGTTGACCAATCACTTGTCTTCTTTTTAAAAAGGCCTTTCGGCGTCAGCACCGTCAATCTCCGTCCACAATAAATAAAAAATACTGCCAAACATTACAGATTTCCCATTTGACTCTTTTATTTTCTGAAAAAAAAATTGTTTCTATTTTATTTATTACTTCCTCCATTTAAAAAAAAATAGCCTAATAAGATTTGATATGAAGTTTAAGAAAAAAAAAAAAAAAATTTAATCTTGTAATCCTAAATTAAAGTTATGTCAAATGTATCAAAATACGTTTTAATCATGTGGTCTTAAATATGTCACGTGAAAAGTTGAAATTAAAATTTTATCAAAAAAAAAGAATCATTCTTTTTTAAATATATTAAAAAGGAAAGGATGTCATTCTTTTTAAAATTGATGGAGTATTTTTTATTAGAAAGATTATTTTTTTTAAAAAAAAAAAAACTTCACTGCAATTTTAAAACTAATAACTACGTACATTGCCACTGATTTAATATGTCGATACAAAAACGCATTAACATTATCAGTATGTTTTTAAATATATTTCTGTAAGAATATATCGACTTCCTAATTTTTTTTGAATTAACATATTTAAAATATTTAATTATAATTTATTTTATGACTAAGTATATATCGATTTTTTTCTTTGGAAAGTCGTAACAATAAAAAAATTGTCAACATCCCATCATAAATTGAAATAAATATATATAGAGTATACAATTATTTATACTTGGAAACAGCCTCTGGCAGAAATGCAAGGTAAGACTGCGTACAATAGACCCTTGTGGTCGGACCCTTCCCCGGACCCTGCGCATAGCGGAAGCTTAAGTGCACCGGGCTGCCCTTTAAAATAAAATTAAAAATGTATATACTTAGAAAACCAATTTGACAAATTTGTTTCAAAATATTTAGAGCAGCTGGTCCAATTTGGCATCACTACTCTATTTTTAGAGTATCTTGGTCAATGGTCTTCCAGAATATACTTATAAAACTGTTTTATAGGATAAATCTCCATTATTAATTACAATAATAGTATTGACATGTGATCATTACTATTCACATATTGCCTGTTTGGATCCTTTTAATTTGGTCCCATAAGACTAGGTCATCTTAATTTTTCCTATATTGATCATAGGAAAATAAAAACAATTGATCTTTCACCAAAATTAATTAAATAATGTGGCCCATGTTGGTCTCAAAAACTTTTCCTTTTAATGTATTTTACGCCATACAATATTTAGATTAATCAAAATTTCATAATAAATGTTTGAACTATTACATATTTGAACTATCACACACTATATATTAAAGATATGACTTTTACTGTTGAATCATTTAAATACTTAAAATTATTCGATAATAGACGTGTGATAGCTAAAAAAATCCCCATAAAAATAAGTTCACTTGACGTTTCTAACAATTAATACTTTAAGTATGTAATGATATGAAAACATTGGATTGTTAAGATATGAAACTCAACTTAATAGCTTAGATATGCTTTAATATATTTGGATGAAAATATTAATCTAAGTCAAAATTCTATTTGACATTCCTCTTTTTAACAAAAAAAGAATGTGTACATCACACATCATCAACTATTCAATTGGTTGTATCTTAATATATAAATAGTACTAATAGTTCAAATAAATTTTAAAAAACAATATATATATATATATATATATATAATTAGAATGTAAAATTTGAAAAAAAAATTAATTAATAAATATAATTTTGATTATTAACTCAAATTATAAAGTAAATATCGAATATTGATTTTTTTAAAAAAACAAAAACAAAAACAAAGAGGAATGGGTTGTTCATGTCGGCCTTTAGCTTATATTGGACTCAACAACACCAACTGACAAAACAAAAGCTGCTAAATATTGCCATCCTCAATTTTATGATATCTCCTTTCACACTTAGCTTCTCCAAAATAATTCTTACTTTTCGTTTTTATTTATTTATTTTATTTTAAAAAAATATATTTTTTCCTAATATTAACTTTTTTGGTCATATTTTTTGTGATCTAAAATAAGAGATAGATGTTTGTGTGACTATAAATTATTTTATTAAAAATAAAATGAATACTTTAAAATTAAATTATTATTTAATCTAAGAATGTGTCATTCTTTTTCGAACGGATCATATTCTTTTTCGAACGGACTAAAACAGACGTGATTAAGAGTACTTTCTCCTTCTATTTGTTGTATCTATCTAGCCCATGAGTTGACCAACCAACTCTCGTAGTGTAGATTTGCTTTTATTTTCTTTATAAATCTAACTTTTCTATTTTTTTTTTAAAAAAACACAAAGTTTTGCGTTTACTTTTTTTCTTTTTTGTTTTTTAGTATATTTTCAACTCCCAACTCTAGCAACCTTAAATCTCTCTCTATATAACTGTTTGTTCAAGAAATTTAGTTTGCTATCTCTTGTCAACCTTCTTGAAACTCAATTTATTTTTTCTCTCTCTTTCTCTTTAGGGTGCGGCGAGATGTTTGATGCATCAGACTTATGTTCAAATTTGTCATTTTATATTAAAGTAATTGTTAGTACTATTATATACTAGTAGGTTTTTTTTCCTTTTTGTGTGTTACATGTGTATATTCAAGGTGGCGAATTATAGAAAAAAAGGGGATTATGAGGCAATTAGTATAAGAGATGAAGAAGAAGAAGATGGGATTACTAATAATAATAATAATAATAATGTAATGTTTTCTGGGAATATTAATAGAGAAGAAGAGATGTCTGTGATGGTTTCTGCATTGACACGTGTCATTACTGGTGAAGATAGAATATTAAATCAAGGAAATAATAATAATAATAATAATAATAATAATAATAATAATAATAATAATAATATTGGTTCTTCTTCTTTGAATGAATTTTCTGGAGGTGTTGGAGAAAAAAGAGGACGTGAAGAGCAGCAATATTTCTTGTCAAATATTATTAGTTCATCATCAGGTATGCAAAATAATTCTCTACTTTGCTTCTTTTAATATATGTTTATAGGACTATATTTGGTTATTTTATTTATGGAGTGTTCGGTAAAAAATACATCTAAAATATTTTGATTTTTTGATTTTATACTTGAACTATCGGTTGTACATGTAAGTTTCGTACCTGAACTATATATCATCAAATGTTTATCGAAGTTGCCGGTAGCTATCAGTTTGTTCACTTTTTCTATCTGAAATATCACTAAAAAGAGAACAATTGATAGTTAAGGTATGTTTTGATAAATATTTGGTGATAATTCAGATATAAAATTCAAAAAATTAAATTGGAATAGTTAAATATGTTTGTTTTGACCCTTGATTCTCTTTTTTTTAATGTATACAAGATGAATTTATTAGTTGATTTGGATGTGAGTTATGTAGTTCTTATTTATGTATAAAATTAATACAACAATATTTGATTTGTAATTTAAAAACTCGCATAATTAATGCATATATAAATTTTAAATTCTGCTAATGCATATATAAATTTTAAATTCTGCTGCTCTTCATCTATAGCAGTAAATCAAAAACCAACTAGCATGTCAATATTGTATGTAATGTAAATCCATGCAAAGATAACATGAAGAAGACTAGAGCCTCAAATTTTACTTTAGGTCATGTTAGTTTATTTACTTTTAGTTTAATTTTTATGTTCTCTAGTGTCTATTATAGTTCAACACACTAGAAAATATAAGAAACTTCTAGTGCTTCTATATAATAAAAGGAACTTCTTTTTGGACTATTAAGTTAACTTTATTGATATAGCAGGTAATATTTACATGTACATATAGATATCTTTTGAATGGACCCTTCCCTAAAAATATGTTTTCTTTGATTGTGTTATTATGTTAATAGGTAGTGGAGATTCAAGCATTAATAGAACTATTGCAAGCAAGACATCATCAACAGAAGCAACATTCATATACACTAGCACTCCAACATATGAGCATAATAATAACACCAATGTTATTGATTATAATCAACCAAGAAGAAGATATAGAGGAGTTAGACAAAGGCCATGGGGAAAATGGGCTGCTGAAATTAGAGATCCATATAAAGCTGCTAGGGTTTGGCTTGGAACATTCGATACTGCTGAAGATGCTGCTAGAGCTTATGATGAATCTGCTCTTAAATTTAGGGGTAGCAAAGCCAAACTCAACTTTCCTGAAAATGTTAGGCTCTTGCCTACTTCTTCAATCCCACGTCAGAATGACGTTGATAATATGAGATTTTCGATAGAACAACCATCTCTGACAAGCACAGTTCCCACGAATATTACCATGGAAAGTAATTTGGGATTTTTAACAGAAAAACAGTTTCTGACAGGCACATTTCCCATGAATTCCGTGGAAAATGTACCTGTCTCTAGTATTATTTCTCCTAATACCTCTACAAACACTCTTTCAGCAATCTCTTTTTTTCCAAATAGTAATCCAATAGTGCACACTCAATTATCTAATAGCAATTTCTTGAATGATGATTTTCAAAGGGTGCATTCATCTTTAAGTTTGTTAAACCAATCCAAGTTTTCTACTACATTCCAGTCTTCTTCTTCTTCTCCATCGTCGTCTTCTTCTTCTCGAGTGCCTTTTGTTCCGAGTATGTATTTTCGTGGTTCTCAGCCTACTAGTCAGAGTAGCGAAAGTGATTTTCGGGCTACTTCGTCGGATTCAGCTCATTACCCTTCTTCTTCTTCAAGATGATGTAGTAGAAGTGACTAGTTAGGGTTTTATATTTATAACCTCAATATGAATTTTGAATGAATTGTGAACCAAAATGGGTCTGCATAATGACCTATGTAATGGACAAAGTCCTAGTTTTCTTTTTTGATGATTTTGTTGGGTATCTATACCTTGAGTGAGAGCTCATAAAATAAGAGTTATTTTTGGAAATTTCTTGTTTTAACAAGACAATATGGGGTGATGATGGAATAAGTGATACTATAACTTAATATTGGGATATCTTATTTTATATGTTGGTATTTGACTGAATATTGAATCTTAGAATCAAAAGAAATTAAAGCTTTTGAATACACAATTAGCTTGATATATGCAAAATACTAAAATTGCAACCATTACAAACAATTAGATCAGAGGTGATCAAGCTGGTCCTAACAATTGTGGTTATAAGGTAAACTACATCTTTCTCATGGATGGAGGGAAATGTCCAGTTTAGGGTGCTTGTTGGAGCAATCCAAATGCTCGATAGAATATAAATTTGTATAAAATGCGTGTATAAACACCTTAACATACTCGAGTAAACAATCCTCATCGGAACAAGAAACTCGCGAATGCACGTGTTATCTAAACGAACCTATATTCCACAATGGAATAAAAATACTTAGCATGCAGATACTTAAAGAAAATGAACTGGTTGAATATATATATGCTTTCATTCAATTCTCAAAGGAAGATGATGATTAGTCACAAGGAAGTCTACACTTTGAAGTCTGATCGCATGGGGAGGGCACATGATTGATATCAACCTAATAAAATTTTCAATCATCTGATCCTATTTGACGAATAACTCGAAGAGTATATTAACCTGTGATCTCTTAACATCAATGATAACCGTTGTTGATCACAATGAATAAAGCAGCATCAGGAGAATACAAGAGGAAATACAAACAAAACAATGTAGATGCAAGAAAAAGTCTAAGCCAAGGAAGTTGAGGAGGCAGATGAAGATAACAGGGGTGAAAGGATTGAGACTACGAGCTTTTTCCCCTTTGAGGGTCAGGCAGCCAGACTGGAAAACGATTTCAGTTTTGTCACATAACTGCTCCTCGATTACAATTACCATGATTGATAAGCTACCTTTGGAGTCCTGCCAATCTTTCAAGCCCTTATTGCAGCTTTGTGCACCATTGTCTCCTTGTGGATTTGGTGACAACTCTTCTCAACAAGGTCAAGCAGCTTCTCTAAATTAAAAGCCCAAGAATTTAGTACGTCATTGCTGTCTTTTGCTGGTTGAAAACAGACTATACCCACAGGTCTGTCAATCTTTGCGACAAGTGCTTTTGATACAACCATTTCTGAAAGGTGTTCTTCGGCTTCCTGAGATGAGAGAACAAAAGCACATGTTAATGAGTAAAACACGCAATTTCAATCGGTTCAGAAGAACATGTAAACAATGTTTTCAGAATAACAATGATGATCAGGATGATCATGTGGAACTGGATAGCAGACACTCTTCAGCCATAAAATAGTTAACTTAGGCATCCAGATCATAGTTTTCAGATTTTTAAACCCACTCAAACCAATACCTAACTACACTAGCAGCATTAAATGCCAATGGAGCTTTTGGGGTACTATTAAAATCTAAATTTAAAGACTAACTATCAAGAGGGATCTAATTTGAGAGCTTGTAGTAGCTCTCACAGTGATTCAAGTCAACTGTTTATTATTCACAACGCCATGATTTTCTTTTCTTTTTAACTGCAAAGATGGAGCATAATTTTCACGCTATCCATGAGACTTACAAATGCTAGTGATGTATGCTACAACACAGATTTTTCAAGAAACAATGTTAGAGACACGTGGGGAAAGAAAACACAGTTACATTGCTATTTGTTTTGAGGGGTTTAAATTTAACCCACAATGTTCTTGCAGCGTACATACTTTGCAGAGAATTAATCTAATGGAAACTTATCTATATTTCAATAGTAAAATTTATAAAGGAACATCTCAGATGTGATGTATAATCAGGAATGAGGAACCATGAATACCAACCTGAATGGAAAGGCACAATAAATCTGCTAATCTTTTCAAAGTTATCCTCGAGTAGTATTTTGAGACAACAAGAATGTTCTGCAAAGAAATAATCATAGGAAAAATGAACCAAGAAGCCATAAAAAGGAGCAAAAGAGAGATTTGCAGCATAGGGTATTACATGCTCTATAACTCTCAGTCTGAGATCTTCAGCTGCCTTGTCACCCAAAGAGCCACCAAGCATATTCTTTTCATTTTCAAACTCATCCTTGAAAGTATTCCATAATGATGTCCATTGAATGACTTCCATGGTAATTAATTGTTTCAGAAGCAGCCTAAAACAAAAGAAAAGGCAGATACTAATAAACCTTAGACCAAAACTGTTTGCCTTCTAGAGCAGAAGGATAGAAGAAAATTGTAAATTTTCATATTGAAGCTGTTCCATAAAAGATGAGAAATATTTTACAACTATTTCGCTTCCAGGTTAATAATTTGAGACTAGATTTGATGCCAACAGTCCATATGGCTATTCATCCCAAGCCATTACACATTATTTCCCTTTAGAGTTTCTACTTAGAAACAAAAGTTTCAAAAGTAAACTTTGTTAACAAGGCATTAATAATCAAATTAAAACAATCTTTTTATTGATGGTAGTCAATAATGTGTTCTAAAAGTTCATAAAAAGCAGCCTCACCACTAAACTTGTTACCGTATTATACACAATATCTTCTTGTAGAGGTTTTACTTAAATACAGCAGTTTTGAGAAACTTTATTTGACAAAGGTAAAGTTAAAAAAAAAAGTTTTGAGAAACTAAACTTTGTTAATTTAGAAGAGATAATTATGTTATGATAATCTGCTTTTAGTACTTGTATAGAAACAATGTTTTACTGAAGAAGAGGCCTAGTTAAAGAGTGATATTCTTTAAATCCATAAAAGGGTAGACTCACTACCTCAACTTATTCCCACAGATGCACAGTAAAATTATCAAACATTCAGGCTGATACATCTGCATCTAATCTTGACTATGTATTCAAGTCATTATGAGAAGAAACACAATTTTACTTTGATAAAGGTAATTATTTTTTATTTTTTTGAGAAGGACTTTGATAAAGGTAATTTTCATACAGAAGAAAACTCATATCTAGCTTGTATAAAAAGATATGCAAGCTAAATCCTGGGGTTTCTTCTCCACTTTATTGCAAAATACTTTACTACCTAATGCCAATTGATACAAAAGCAAGGATATTTTCCAAAAAGGGTGCTGATGATGGTTGGAAAAATTTGAGAAACATTTTTCCTCACAATCTCCTAAGGACAAATGAAAGATAATTGCTAATCCTCAGCTCCGTAGAACAAAATTGGGCAAGTACAGTTTTCAAGAGAACCTGAAATGAGGGATCTCTGAAAGATTCTTGTCTTCCAAAGTTGAGTTATGAAGACTTGATTGCATAGGATCATGCGGTGACAATACCAAGTACCAGCAAATTTTCCTCAGCACCTGCATTATATAGCAAAAAGTTTCAGCATAATTTAGGGGTATCCAGAGATCCTGTGGCCCAGCTTTTCATGTAGGCTCCTAAGTGACGCGTAATCAAATATTTCTTTTGGATCTTTTTGACAAAACTGAACTAGATGTATCTGATTATTCTTGCAATCCTTCCTTTTTTCAATTGGGAAAAAAATGCATTAACTAAAGCTCCACTTAAGTAGGAATGTTTGCCGTTTAAGTTCTGAACATATTGGATATGTCCATCATACAACACATTTTATTCCAATATACCAGGTTGCTCTTTGTTAATTGGCCCCTCAACAGCTTAATAATTTCTTTAACACTATCAGCTTAGCATAGATGTCTATTGATTTCTAAAGAAGTTGTTTAAGGAGTAGAAAGCCAGCACTAATTCATCAGAAAGGGATGGACTTGAACAAGCATATAATAAAGTGTTTCCTTCTTTTTATTTCTTTTTCCCATGTGTCATCTTCCTGACAAATGAGAAGGATTTCTCTTTCTTTCTTAAGCTTAAAACAGACTACATGCAGAAAACAAAGGCCCAGTTTGTTTTCACTTGGTGGAGGTTTGAATTCGAATCATTCATATCTCAACCAACTTAAGCACATTTGTTATTCATTACAACTGTTTATTTTCTCTGCAGATCTGATTCATTCATATATTACAGATATAGTTTCAAAATCATTAAAACATTTACTTAAAAACTCCTGTGGAAGCAACCTTTTACTACTCTTCCCAATGCCACTTTACAACCACCACAACTTCCAGTCTTCCACTGCCACCCACCACCACTACCAATTATCTAAAGCGCATTGCCAGCTCAAAAAATTGAAACCGAAACAACAAAATTCCACTCTCTTCTTTACAAAATTATCCACTTCCCTATATCAGAAAAAGGAAGATTTCTGTATCGAGTAAATACGTTAGCATTCAATACCTTCGTTTACTTGTGTCCCCAATGTTCATTGACAATTTGACATTTGATATCACATGTTGATGTAATACATTAGTTCTCTAGTTAAGATTGATAATTCATGGATGCAATCTTGAGAAAAGAAGATTTGCATATGAATTGCACAGATTACCATACCACCTCAAGAATATAACTGAATTAGGCTTACTGGTATCCACTGTGCTGGGTTTTCCTTTACAGAAGGGATCTCATAGATGGCCTTGTAACAGCGACATATCTCAAGGTAATCATTGTTCTGAAAGTAATACCTGCAGCACCGGAATAAAAGAAATTATTGTGACAAGTTTAAGGCATACAAATACAACGAAAAGTTCCAGATGCAACAACTGCAGTCTCCATTTTTCTAGCAAGAGCTTAAAGTTATCTCAAAAGTACCATCATTAAGGGAGTTCTTTTAAGCTCTAGAATTGACAAACTTGCAAATCAAAGACGAAGTAAATCAGGTATGATCAAGTGCTTGCAACAGTGAGCCCTACTCACGCATAAAACTTTCTGTGAAGGGCATGAACTAAGTCTATCATATGAAGCATGACTTTTGTTGGAAAGGAATTTCCCACTTCACAACCAGGTGCCTGAACTTCAAGAGCTCTGATCTTAACAAGGTCATAATGGCAAATTGAATAGCTTATGCTGTTCTCATGAAGGGTAGGTCACTGTTGGCCACTTTTTAACTGCTCAGGGATGAAACCAATAATCAATCTTTCCATGGCTTAAGAAGTTTCCCTTTAGGTTAAGCAGAGGATCAAGAATAAAATCCTCAGCTTCAGGTAAGCCAGAGCGCACTGCTCGAGTATGATATCAATTTCCATGGTAGAAGCATGACTTGAAAGAGAGGAGGGGTTAACCCAATCACATGTTAATTTAGATTTATGAAATATACCTTTTTCCACTCCTCAAACGGATGTTAGAATCCACCATCGACATTCTAACGATTATCATGCAAGTGAAAAACAATGCGAAAAAGTTTTTGGAGGGAGAAACTAGTATAGAAAGAAGTATAATTGACCTTCTAACAGCTTAATATTCCAGTCCCAGCACAATCTTACTATGAAACTTGAAACTCCAATCAATCAATCAAACAACTATGCTTCAATTCCAAACGAGCTGGGATTGAAAATGCAACATTTTCACTATGCTTCAATCCCAGACTAACTAGAATAAGTAATGTAACCTTTTCAATCAGACCATTTCGTTGCTGCAATTGAAGTCCATTCATAACAAAAACTAATCCTAAAAGACGGGAAATGAAAACTATAGCTCTCAAATACTCATCTTTGCAGAATTTGAATGAGGTCGGCATAACATCACAAGCATGAATATTATCTCTTTGGTGGAAAATCAAAATCTTTTGTGTACAAGCAGAGTAAAAACAGCATTTCCCTTGGTGTTACCGAATAGTTGATAACAGTAACAAGTTCTACATTGTATCATTGTCAAACCCCAACACCATAAGGCCGATTAACTTTCAAAAAATTGCAAGAAATCCAAATTCATTTATAAGACAAATCAAATTATAAGCAAAATGAGGACAGTCAAAATGTTTCACTGGATGCACATTATGGACACATTCAATTGTAATGGGGCATGCACTACAAAAACAAGACAAACAACCATCAGCTAAATATGGAGAGTCATAAAGGTTTCACCCAGAATGCACATGTTAAATAATTCAGTAGTAAAATGAGCAATGTACATTAAGGGTCAGGATGCATTGAAAATCAACTAAGAAGCAAGTCAGTGATTTTTTTCAACACTAATCTGTTCAAATTAGGACCATGCTACAATAATCAGTGAAGAAGAGGCATCAACTACAACTATTAATCTGTTCAAATTATGAGTTTGGCATAAATATGCTGAGCCCCTGAGCGCTTAGGGTAAGAATAGTCTAGTTTATCATCATTATCAAGAGAAAATAACTTGAGGTATGAATTGACGTAGATTCTTTTATTTTATTGGACCTCCAACGAAGAGGAGCCCGTCCTTGGCGTAGAGGCACACTCCACATAAAATCATAACTCACCTAATCATCAATTCATAGTAAATCCGCTTCAACTCTAACAATGATGGAATATCTGGAGCAGGCTCTTCGACTACATTATCACCTTCTTTGGGTTTCTTCTTTTCTTTAGTAGGATCAGCTTCAAACACTTTGGGATTGATCTTTCTTGAGAGTATTTGTGCACGCACATAATCGAGACTATCCAAACAGAGACGCACCTGTAGAGTTCAGCATTACATAACTAGCCAAAGTCATGCTTCAATATTCTGTAGAATGAAAGGGATCAGTGATACATACTTGTTCAAGAATAAACGCAATCTTCTCGGTTTTTGCTATTGCTCCAAAAGTTTCAACCTGTCCGTCAACATACCCACAGATGGGAACATTGCAAGTAAGTAAATCCCGAAAAGTTCCCAATAAAAACTGATGTTCAGTTTGACACCGATCACTAGATCAAAAAGACTAAGTAGTCACCAAGGAAGAGGTCAACAAATACTGACCGCAACTTCTTGAATCAAATTAGCAGCCTCGGCTATGAGTCCTTGTTCTTCTTTCATTTTTGCAAGCTTCTTAATCAAACGGGCTCTCTCAATTTCAACATATATCTACATGCAAGATTAAAGTCGTTCGGTGGGAAAGAAAGACAAAAGGAACCAAAGTGTTCTAATCTAAAATTAACCAAAAAAAACAAAAGTCAAAAGAACACTTACCTTTCCAGCAGCTACATTGTTAAGGGTCTTGATGAGTTCTATCTTAGTTTCAAGATCAGGTGTCTGGTCAATATACTGCATCGCTTGTTGGACCATAGCCTGTACAGCCTGCACAAGTCCAAATTAAAAAACACTAAACAATGTTATTACACAGTGGTATAGAACAGACAAAACCATGAGATCATCCATCACCACAGGAGAAACATCGCATCTCACAGGTTTCCCATAGCAATGAGATAGTTCCACATACAATATGTTAAGTAAAGAACGGACGTGCCTATAAGCACTTGGCATAAGCAACGGGCAGGAGCATATATTCAACTGTATCATGTTAATCAAACTTTCCAAGGTAAATAGGCACATGACTAGTAGCCAAGCATGCCTAAGCATTAACACATACGCATGTCACCACATTACACATCTGATCATGCCAATGATGAGTGAACTACATAAAAGGAAAATCCTCTCCTCTACCCAAATATGCATGACTTTTAATGATTATTTCTGATAAGTAAGCAAGCAAACATTAGAAAGCATCAACAAGGTGCAAACTAATTTTACTAAAGTCTGCATTAAGGCAGAAAATCACTGTTCATGACAAACACATCAACCATAATCACTGCATACCACAAAAACAGTAACTTTCCTTTCTTTGTACCCCAATAAGGAAAATACTCACTTTCATACTTCTTGTACGATATAAAGCAGAAAATAAAAGCATATATCTTTCCATCTAGAACAAGAGAAAAATATTAGCCCCCTCAGGCCTTCACCCTTTCAATTATCCTTCCTTTTTAACTCTCACTTATTAAAGCAAAGATAGTATTCCTTCACAACATAAACTAGATTTTTGAACTACACCCTAAGAAATCAATAATTCCTTTGACATTTATAAAATCGCTACCTGTTTGGAAAAAAAAAAGCAATCAAAAAGTCCTTTAAACTCCTAACATGGACTTGAAATCTAACTAAGTAAAAGTGGGATTTTGATACCTCTTCCCTATAGTATGTCCTTTCTAAAAAAAAAAGATTTAATCAATTGGTAGTGCAGTCAGAAGATATTCAAAAATTTGGAAAACAGAAAGTAGATAAGATAAATTTTGTTATGGACGGGGAGATGGATTGGAAAGCATTTCTTCATTTCTGAAAATTCTAATACTAGTTCAAAATTTCCAATAACATATGATGCATATATATATGAACAAGCATTCGTTATAGGCAACACTTCAAAATGTGTTGATATCCATTGTCCTCCTTACTGATGGAAGTTATCATTTTTTTTCTTCAAAATTTCCAATAAGATATGATGCATATATATAAATATATATATGTGTGTATATATGAACAAGCATTTTGTTATAGCTCAACACTTCTAAATGTGTTAATACCCACTGTCCTCCTTACTGACTGACACTGTCAAAATTCAGCACACCAATCCCAGTCTATTCAGGCTCATTACATTCTGCTACAAGGACACACATATAGTAATAATAAAAAATAATACCTGTTTCAATTGTCCACGGCGCTTTGACAATAGAACAATCTGCTCATTAAGTGTAGTCCATGCACGAGCCTCGAAGCAGAGCTGAAGAATATCAATGGAAGCTTTCCTCGTACCCGCAACATCGCCAGCTTGTCTCATCTGCTTCTCCACATTCAACAGTATCTCTATTTGCGCCTCCAAATTCCCATTACCTTCCTGAAATTGAGCAAAAAAAACATTGAATATACCGAAATGGGATCTGAATCGAATGAAAATACAGAGAAATTCAACAAGAGAATAGTAGATTACCATTTTTTGAATTCGATCGCTGTGAAACCCTAAGAGAGAGAAAGCTAGTATAGAGTGTTGAATACGGTCTCTTTTACTACTTTTTGAGTCTATGCTGTTTTTGTATTATTTTTGTTTTCTTTCTTTTCTCTTTTCTTTCAATTTTCAATCTAGTTTTCTTGTCGAAGGGGCTATGGTACATATTATATTAATATGTATAATAATAATAATAATAATAATAATAAATAATAACATATTTCGTGTAATTTTATGATATATATGCAAACATTATCATTACAAAGAAAAGAGGTAGTTTTTGATAGACAAGTATATATTAGCGTGTGTGATTATTTAATACTAAATGAATGTATGATTCAAATTATATGGGTTCAATCTATAAAATCTTATCACAAAATTCATTATGTTTTAAAAATTACAAGTATAAATATAAGTTCTTTTTAAATCTAGTGATATTTTCATATAAATTTATATAATGTGTTGGAAGAATTAGGTTGGAATAAAACTCATTATTTATATTCCAGGATCTATCATTGAATATAGGTAGCTTAACTTTTGTATAACTAAGTTCTTTGTATTTGTCAATTTTTCTATATATTTCCTATGAAACTATTTTTACTAGGAATTTGGATGACAATAATGCTAAATGCTTCAATCATACAGTAGTTTGAGTTTGCTGCACATTTCCTTGCTAAATAATGCATCAATGGTTGTCAAAAAATGATTTAATTTCCTCAACAGTTTTCCATTCTAAACAAATTCAGCTAGAAAACCGTGCTGAATTTCAAAAGTGAGGATGCGATCATACCAACACTGATGCATTATATCCTATCAGAACTCAGAAGTTAAGCATATGAGAATTTGATTCCCCTTGGACACATAAAACAAGACAGGAAATAGGAGTTTCCAGAGTAATCCATATAGGAAGAGTAATAGGAAAAGAATGACTAGATGTATACATTTTCAAATTCCTTTGACATATGTCCATAGTTCTTTCAAGAAATAATAACCAGCAAAAGACATTATAGAAATCAGCAGATCATCTGTGTGTTTTGCGACAAAACTGTTCTGTGTATGGTCTCGTCCACGAAAACAGGTTGAGCCAGAATGACACCGGGAAAGAGCACTGGAGATGAACTTTCATGGCTAGCCATCATAATGTATCACATTTCAAATCTCAGAACTGACTGCAAAATCATTGCAGTAGATGGCTTTGGCAAAGATGGTAATATCGGAGGACCAGTTCCCTTCACTTCTTCTTCACCAACCAGAATGGCGACTTTCAGATCTGGAGGAAAATTGCGACTCTAGACCAAATCCAAAGTCAAGCTCAGAACGACTTATGGGCGACCTGTCACTTCCTCTACCTCTAATATCACCAATATCTTGAGAGTTACGTCGTTGGGATATCTTCATCAGATCATCTCCAATCTCAAGATCATCTTCTACCTTGACTCTTCTATCCTCGTCAGAGATGTCAACTTCTGTTACTTGAATGTTGCCGCCCTTCCTAGTCTTTGATGCCTCTTCATGTACATATCCGCGGAAATTGTTCTTCGAAGGTTCTATCTTCGAGCAGAATACTTCAAGAAAACTGTTCATGCAACCGCGGTAATACACATTGATCCTGTTGTCTCCTCTTAGCCCTCTCTGACGGAAGTTCTCATATGTGGTCTATGGAGTTCAATATAACTAAAACAAATCAAAATAATGCATGGGGAAAAGAAAGAGAGAGAACGTAGTGATATCAAATCAATTGTCTAATCTATCATTCGACAGCCAACAAAGATTTTATCTTATTGATTCCTGACATTGTTTTTGTAAAAGCAGGTGATGGGAACATGACAATACATTCAACAGCAGACCATTTAAATCTCAAATTAAAACAAACCAGTCCAATTAAGAATTGACAAACAAATACGACATAGATAGCTCAATGAGTTTAATGATCAGTGATACCAATTCACATCATTTGAATTGAACTGGTAAAAAAAAAAGATTACTCTAGACGAGCTATATTCACACATTTTGAAGAATGAGCCTTCAATATATGTACCGATTCAACAACAACTACATAACAACAAGAGGTCAATCAAAAGTTCCGGTTGATAAAAGATTTCAAAGAATATTGGAAGGAAAAGGGATTCGAATTACTTGACCATGTCTTAAGTATTCCCTAACAGCTGTCTTGAAAAAAGTATAGCTATAGAACATTTCTACACATACAGATTATTGACTCCAGCATGCTGGAGCTAGAGAGAGACGTGTTTGTGAGCAACATAATCATCACAGAAAACAAAATGATCAAGTATATAAAAACTAAAGCAGTACTGCAATTATTATACTCGCAAACTAAAGCAAATGAAAAAATTGAACTATATATTGACATAAGAGGTGTAAAAGAGTAACCTGATTTCTACTTATGAGATACAAATGGAAGCCAGTGAGACCTCCAACAAACCACAGCGAAACAAAACAATATGCCATCAGTGCCACTGAAGCTGGCGATACTTTGATAGCCTTCCAAGCAGTTCCATAATCATCCACAAGAAGTTTAAGATATAATGCCGACATTGAAAAGACGTAAACACAGAGGAGAGCAGTTGAAGAAACAAATAGGAAGAAGCAACGATAGTTGCGCTGTACACCAAAAAAGAAATGAGTCTCAAGAGGCCGCCAAGGTGCAGCTAAAAGTATCAGGTGAAGTTCTTTTTGATAGACTTTTTATTTACAGCCACATAAGCAACTGATACAAAATAAAACAGGGAAGGGATACAACAATTTCTCCTGCCTGTTCCTTAGACAAAATATCCAACCTCACCATTGCTTCATTATGTTATCCCTTAAAACTCTTTTAGAGCATAATGAAATTGAGCACAGTTTTGCAAAGAAATAGCCTACTTGTTTCTCGAGAAGAGATGGGAAACATGCTCAATATCATTTGATTGAATACCACCATTCATTAATTACAACATAAGCACAGTCCAAGTAAAGATTCATTTAAAAATGAAAGGCTAGAAACATACATCACAAATGCTAATGTCCACACCTAGATTATAAGTGTCTTGTCAAAGCTTACAGAAGCCAATCAGTCAATTCAACAAACAGCAGCTTATACAAATAAAGTAAGCACTTCTACAACTACTAATCAACTAAAAAACTGCGGATATTTTTCGGCAAAGCAGTAAACACAAGGCTGAAGTGAATTTCTTAAGAGAAAGAGCAAAGGTGGAAGGTTTCATCTTCATGATGAGCCCAAGAAACCATAGAGGTAGTTATAGAAAGAAAAGGAATATAAAATGGAATCACAAAAGAAACTTGAGAAAAGAATAAGCTGTAGAAGGAAGATTCACTACCTTTCCAATGCATTGACCCACCCAAGGACAATGGTGATCAAACCGCTCCACACAGTTATTACATACTGAGCAATGAGAGCATCTTGGTGGACGATACAACATACATGTTTCACAATATTTAACTCTCACTGGCAGACCATTTACAATGATTTCTTTGGTGCGAGGCAACGGTTTTCCAACGTCAATGGAAGCTGAAGAATCATAACCTGATACTTCCTCTGGAGGATGAGAATTGCGTGGAACAATGCCAGGATCCTTGGTTGATGTTGAAAGTAGAAGAAACAAGACCTATTGCAACAAGCACATGATTTTTCACATTAGTCACAGAAAAGCTATGTTGCTCGGAGCCTTGGACTCTTCAAAATGTGGACACATGCATGTTGGAGCCTCCAAAAGTAGTGCATGCTTGGAGGATCCAACACGGGTGCAACAACATTTTGGAGAGTCTGAGCAACAGAACAGGAAAGTGGGAAAAAATTCTTGACAGTTATCAGGTGCAAGAAAATCAAAGGCAGCTGAAAAAACACAAACAAAAGAGTTGGACACTCTGGGGATGTTTGCAGAAACATAAATAGAAAGTTATGGGCAGAAATCTGCAAGATGAAAGTAAGAAGGAAATAAGTACTAGCGGAACTTTGCCCCGCATATGATAAAATATTAGAGGCCAAATAAAGTAAAGTGTGAGGAAACTAACATAGATTGTGAAGACAATTGCTAAGACCAAAAATGCATATCCTATACGTCCAGTTGTGAATTTGTGAGCAAGATTACTTGCAACAAATACACAAAATATAACAACAGGGACAAGGATAAGCGTAAAGGTGATGATCAATGACTTAGCATCTGGCCCGAATATCAGCCTCCCATCAAGCAAGAATTTCTGCGG
Source organism: Solanum dulcamara (assembly GCF_947179165.1). Taxonomy (NCBI): domain Eukaryota; kingdom Viridiplantae; phylum Streptophyta; class Magnoliopsida; order Solanales; family Solanaceae; genus Solanum; species Solanum dulcamara. The sequence goes on along the minus strand of NC_077246.1, from coordinate 71,658,362 downwards.
ATAGCAAACATTAACAAAAAAGAAAGTTAATGCGAACACAATGTCAAAGCAGAACATATCCTAGAATAGCATCTCATTTCAATAATAACATCAGCAAACTAGTGATTTCCCAGTGAAGCAATTGGTGAAGTTGACTGCCTTGGGTGTTCCATCATAGGTTCCAAGCATTTACTTTGTTTATGTTGTTTTTAGTTTTAGTTCTTTTTACTTCAAAACCACACCCAATTCAATAGTTAAAATAAAGAAAAGGTTAACTTAAATTTGGTAATTGATAACTCGTCTTCATGGAAATGATACTTCACTTATCACTAATTACTTTTGCAATCATTTACAGCGGCGTATAGAAGGTCCACAACATTGTCAAATTGTTTATCGAAACCTTAAGTAACCAACTCAACCTATTGGCCACTAAATTTCAGTTCTACACAGTAATTTCAAGTGGCAATCAAGCATAGCACTATTACTATATCAATCGTCCCATCAACAAGCAAGAGACGATCAGCAATTATAAACCAAACGAAGGAGACCACGATCCTTAAGCTTAAACAAGTAATAAACCAATACAACTAATCCAGCAACCAAGAAGTCCAAATTTTCTTTTCTTGTCTAACAGAGGCAAGTAAAGCAAAAAACCCAGATCAAATCCGACATTTCATTTCCATTAAATTAGTACTATATGCACAACCAGTTAACAATACCATTCAAAAGCCATTAGCTTACTGAAAAAAATTAAAGAAAACTTTATATCCAAGCATACATGATCCTTAAGGTAAAATAAATAATCAAGTAATATAACTAAATCCAGCAACCCAACAAGACCAAATCTTTTTGTCCTTGTTGAAGACAGGAATGGAAAGCAACAAAAACCCAAATCAAATTCCCTCTAAAGTACACAAATACCGAGTTTTTAACACAATATATGCACACAAAAACACCATATCCCTAAAAATCCATTAGCTTTCTAAAAATCAAAGATTACTCTCTCCAAGTTTGCTTAATCCTTAAGCTCAAAAAGAGCATTCAACTAATGCAATTCAATATAGCAAACCGGACACGCCAAAACTTCTTTTCTCGTCAAAACAAAGCAAGAAAAGCAACAAAAGTCCAAATCAAACTCCTCTAAAGTACGGAAGAAAAAATGACTTTTAACACAATATATGCACACCAAATACCTTGAGCCGAGTTCTATCAGAAACAACCTCTCTACCACCCAATGTAGCGGTAAGGTATGCATACAATCTACCCTCTCCGGATCCCACTTATGGAATTACACTGGATATGTTGTTGTTGATATGCAAACCAAATACCCATATCCCTTAGAAAAAACATTAGCTTTCTAAAAATCAAAGAATACTCTCCCCAAATTTGAATAATCCATAAGCTCAAAAGTTAATATTCAACTAATACAACTCAATCTAGCAACCCCAACACAGCCAAGCAAGTAAATGGGTGTGCATATAATGTCTAGCTTCTAGCAACCCCAACACAGCCAAGAAAGTAAAAACAACAAACACCCAAATCGAATTACACTAAAATACACCAACCCATCGAGTTTTAACACATTATATGCATACCCATTTAATCATATTCTTCAAAAACCACTAGCTTCTAGCAACCCCAATACAGTCAAGCAAGTAAAAACAACAAAAACCCAAACCAAATTCCACTAAAATAAACCAACCCATCGAGTTTTAACACATTATATGCACACCCATTTAGTCATATTTTTCAAAAACCACAAGCTTCTAGCAACCCCAACACAGTCAACCAAGTAAAAACAAAAAAAAACTCAATTCAAATATATGCATACCCATTTAATCATATTCTTCAAAAACAACTAGCTTCTAGCAACCCCAACACAGCCAATCAAGTAAAAACAACAAAAACCCAAACCATATTCTACTAAAATAAACCAACCCATCGAGTTTTTAACACATTATACGCACACCCATTTAGTCATATTCTTCAAAAACCACTAGCTTGCTTAGAAAAAAAAAGAAGTAAAAAAAGTACAGTATACACAAACTTGAATAATGTATTAACAAGTAGCAAGAAGCACTCACATTGTTCCCCTTCCAGCACTGGTACACCCTCTTGGGCTTGGCCATGAAATAATAACTGTAATGATTCTTGATTTATCACTTTGCTAAAGCTGGAAGAAGAAGAAGAACAATTGAGCTTTTATTTTAATTGTCTATTTTAGTAAAGTAAGTTTTTTTATAATAATTATGATAAATAAATAGCTACATAAAAGATAGTTAGCGTTCAACTTCAAATCATTATATTTATTTTGTTTTTTTTATGACAAGAAAAACCTTCAACTCCTGCTTTTTGAATGCACACAAAGTAAAATATTTGCTTCTATCCCATTGCTCGTAAATTATATTTGGGAATTATCTCGTACTAGGCAAACTTGATGCGGTGAGCTCGATTTAAAAGGCAAATTCTTTGCTTTCACTAATTAAGAATTTTAAACACGAGACCTCCAATATAAAAGTCTCAAATCCAAATTACTGAACCACTATAAAAGGTTATATTATTAATAAGTTTAATTTAATAAAATATGTCTTTAATTAAATTATTATTTTTTAAATGTGTTTGATTAATACGAGTCAAGAAATATGAAACGCGAAAAGCGAAAATCAAGTGAGTAGTTACTTTTCTTCTTTATTTATTTTTTTGCTTCACCTTTTGTGCATACAAATTCGTGTCAAAATGGCGGTCTGTGGTTTAAATGCGGTGGATTTCATCATTTGTTTATGGCTTTTCGTTTCTTTTTTTTTCTTTTTTTCTTCTGTCGGCACTTCCTTTTTTTCTTTTCTTATAGGAGATATAAAAATAGTGTTTAATAATATTGATATTAATATTTATTTTAGTTTTTAAGTTTTTTTTCTTATAAAATATTTAATTTAATATATTAAAAATAACATATATCAGTTATATGTTATATAATTCTAATACATTTTTTGATGTATTCTACTAAACAATTCAATCTAATTGGAGATCTTTAATATCAATGTGTCTATCTAATGTTTTGTATGAATTTAAATAGAGAAAATATCAAAAACAGCATTATAAGCACCTATTATTACATAAAAGTATAATGAGATTTTACTATATTTTAAAATGTAGCAATATTTTGATTTTTAAACGTAATAAAATATATGTATTTGTTGCATATAACATCTCAATCTAAATAAAATAATGCGATTTTTTTTATTGTAATATATATTGCACAATCTCGTTATGTTATATATTTTTTTTAAATATCACTACAAAGAGTACATAATATGTGCATGGGTCGAAATTACTAATTAATTCGAATATTTTTTTCATTTAACTACTAATTACGTAATTTTCAAATTTCTACGTGTTCACTAACAACAAATTGACAAGGCTAAACAGCTAAAATAAGTTTAATTGTGCAAAAAGAGAAGGTACAATCAACTACAAAATATTGTACAATTCAAATTTGCTTTTTACATATATGATAGTAGTCAACAATATCAGTGGCACAATTCACGTTGTGATTGCGTAGCGTAAATTTGACCGAATAAGAAAAAGTAAAAGTAATGTTGAATATATATTCTATACCTATTTTTTATAGAAAACATAACAGATATTCAATAAAATAGGAATATGTATTAACTCGAGCATAAATTACCATACAAAGAAAATATATAAAGATATTTATTCATAGTCGTAGAATTATCGAGGTAGCAGGTAATTTATGTTATTTCTTTTTATCTATTCAAATCCCTTGAATAGAGTTATTCAATCACACTCGACATTTTTACAACTCAATAAAAATATGAAACTTGTATCTAATTAATACCGTACTCTTGATTAACCAAAATACATTCGTACCTTTAATTTATAACAAAACTATTGTAAATTAATTTGATTTAGTATAATATCGAGTATGAATAAATTTTTATTCCAAACATATTAAGAATTGAGCAAAAGGATAGTCAAGTAGATAAGGAATGTTTTGGAAATGCTTTTAACAAATATTTAAGGACTTGGGATTAGGGAGAATAAAGATTAGATTATGAATCCTTCTTAATATTACTAATTTAATCCATAAGATAGATTTCATGTGACAAAACACTTGGAAAAGAATCTGCCTTTACTTGCAATTTCAAATTTGCTCCATGTTACTTTTAAAATTGTCTCAACAAATCAAAAATTAATGTAAGGTTTTGAAATATGGTTCCATCTGCATGGATATGGTTCAATAAAAAAAGAGGTTCAATTTTTTTTTTAATCTTTACGCTAGGCTAGGCTAGATTGTGCGAATCGACTTCAATTAGTTTAATGGATATTTATAATTATCTTTTATCAATACAGATACTGAATAACTCGATCTTTCAAAGCGTGAGCAAATGTAAAAAAATCACTTTGATATTTTTGCCTCCGCTAAATTTTGAACTTAAAATCTCATAATTCTCAGCATGCATGCTTCATTGACCACTAGATTGCATCGGATGCCTCGATCTGTTGGAATTTATTTGTGTAGTTAATGAAAATTCGACCTTTAATTCCAAGTGATATTAATATGTTTATAGCTTTCTTTTTTTTTGGCTTATTAATGGAAGATGATGTATTACTATAGGAAAAGAGACATTGGCCAACAAATTTTCCTTTTATCCTTAATTGAGTTAATGCCATCGTATTCAAAGTTATTAAAGTCTTTTGACGATATTTATATAAAGTGCTAGCTATTTATAAATACACATTATATTATCGCTGCTAAATATAATATAGCGATAATTATATTATTATCTCTAAATAATTGGCACAAATCCTTTATTTATTGAAGTGTATATATATTGTGTGTGTTTCCTTTCAAATGATTGTTCTATTCCAAGGGTTTGAATGTTTGTGAAAATTTATAGGTGCTTAAGAGTTTTCCTAATATTCATATGGTATCTTATTCTTTAATTTTGTTAATATCTGTTATTTTGTTTGCATGACTTATTTTGCTATTTTGTTATCGTTATGTTCCTTTCTATCATGCTTTGGTTAAACTTCTTTTGAGCTGAGAGTCTATCAGAAACAACTTCTTAATAAAATTAGAATCCATGTATATTCTTCCCTCTTCTGACCTCATTTATAAGATTACACTAAATAGGTTGTCCTTATATATAATTAGTCGTTTTATTTACTTCTTCAAATATTGATATTATTTACAAAAAATTGTGTATAGGCCACGGGTCAAACTTGAGAACCAAACAAGAACAATTACAAGAATGTGTATGTACAAACAATCACCTCATGATCTTTCTAACGTCTACAAGCTAAGGGACTTGTATCAATGATAATTTTGCTCTTTATAAATCACAACATATTTAGTGACGAATCTAAGATTTGAAATTTATAAATTTTAAAATTTTATTGTATATACATGCAATTGAACTAAAGTTATTGAAATTTGTCAAACCTGTACGTCCCATGCATGCTAGCGTTCCATCCTTATATACAACACTAATCATCACCATATATGTTATATGTGAATTTGCTCTTTAACCACTTGAAGCTGTTCCTCAAAGATGTTTTCAACTTACCTTCCATGGAGTACATGTTATAACAAGCCACCCTTTTCCTCCTTTTAACCTCTCGATTTTCGCCTGATCCACCATTGAAGCTGTAAGACTTGTAAGTTCTCTCCTCGAAATTAAATCTTGATTTGACATGAGAAGTAGAATGATAAGAGAGTGATTTACTCTTCTCCATGATCGAGAATACAAGAAGTTTACTAAGAAAAATGAAGAGAAAAGACCTTTCTATTATATGGTGAATTTTTTTTTATAAAGAAGCATTTGTATATTTGTTATTATTATTAATGGACCCCTTGGTGCAAAAATGTTAGTGCGGTTTATGCACAAAATCCTATATATGTACTACATAAAAAGCATATATTGTATATATTTTTGGTGTGAAAGAAATTTTTATATTATCAAGCCACTTAAAAATTATTTTAGATTATTAATTGGTAAGTTGTTTTTAAAAGTGAGATTTAATAATCTTTAAAATAGGATAAGTGATTTAAATAATACGTACATGTCTATATTAATTCTTTTTTTTTGGTATAATCATTGTATATGGGTCACTTGCACGCGAGCACCTTGACTATTTTAATAGAGTGTCTATTATCTCTAGCCCGCACAAATATTAGATAATTTTATTCATTCAAATTTAAATAAATGAAAAGAAATAATCTGCTATTTTTTTCCTTTCTAGATTTTGAACTCGAGACCTTGTGGTTTTCTATAAACTTCATTAATAATCAAATTTAATAACATTAAAATGCATTAAATTATTTTATTATAACATGTTAAATATGTTTAGAGTGCAAAAATTATTATAATGTCAATATGTATAGTTTACATTTTATATTTATATGTATATAAATAAAAATGGTTGTTTCTGGATATATAATGGGAAATTGTCCACTTCATAAATTAGGTCCCTTTGGCTATAAAAGGATATAAAGCATTTCAAGTGGTGGTTGAGCCAATTGAAAAAAAATATGAAAAAACATTGAGGGAACCACCATTTATTCTATTTTAAATTATTTATTGTTCCTTTTCTTTTTCTTTCATTTATTATGTCATTGCTTTTTTGAGCTGGAAGAAGCTTTTTTTACATGTTGATGTACTCTAACTAAGCATATTCTATGTTAATTAAATCAAATAAGGGAAATTGTTGGGACTTAAAAGTTGGTTCGGTTATTTTCTAAGAGAAAGTGCATGGTCGAACCATTTCTATGTTTACCACAACGATGCTCGATGAGTTCCAGTTGTCAGAGTCTTCGATAAAAAAGAGGTAAAGATCCTGATTCAACTATTAAGATATTATTTGTTTTGGTCTTTTGAACTTCAGTTCGTAAGAATTTATTAGACTTCAGTTCGTACAAATTTATTTTTTGGGTTTTAACCCAAAAGGCTCCTCTATCCCTCTTCAAAGACTTGCCATCCGTTATAGGCGTCACTCACCCCCACCCCCTTTGGAACTTAGTGTCTTCGCTCACTGCATTGAGGGAGAGTCGTACTCTAACATCATCTGAGACAGTCTTGATTCAACTGTTGATGTATTATTCATTTTGGACTTAGTATCACACAAGTTTTTTCCTTGGATTTTAACCCTTAATTTCCTTCTCTCTGTCTTTACTTCTCAACATCAACAAAATTTAGACAAATATTTGTGATGCAATTGATACTTGTGAGCCTAAACTTTTTGTCAAAATATTTATTTGGCAAAAGTCAAATATAAATGTTGACTTCAGAGGCATTATTGAAAGAACAGCTAGAGGGGGAGTCCTTAGGGATCACACATGCAACATGATGATATGGATTATATATAACCTAGCTACATAATGTATTTTCGAAGGATTCGATATAGGTGCAAAGATAATATATTTGAAGAATTCAAGTAATATTGGTGTTAATTAAATATAATTAAATAATTATTTGCTCATAAATTAATTAGGCTTGGCTAAATGTGTAGCTTTAAGAAATTTATAATTATTACTTAAATCTAATTAATGTGCAAGCAGTTTGGCATCTTGCTAAGCCTATACATATTTTTAATCACCTAAATGTTGTTAGCCGTTTAAATTAAATTATTATATACAAGGATGAAGAAAGTGTGCGTAGCAAATTTTTATACAAAACAACTAAAATAATGCTACTAAAAATCACCTTATCATAATAATTTGACGTAAACAATCGGTAAGTTTTTACAGTGTTACTTTCTCTGTTCCATATTGGTTATTCACTTTGTCCTTTACATGCCCCTTAAAAATTCATAAGTTAGAGGGTAGTTTTACTATTTTACTCATTAAGAAACCTTTACTAAACTTTACAAACTTGTTTATACTTTCAAAATGAATTAATTGTAATGAAAAAATAAAAAAAATATATAATTAATTTTATCTTAATTTTATAAATTAATAAATAATTTTAAATAATTATTTTTAATAATATGGACAAGTAATTTACGGCGGAGAGAGTATATTTTACCAAAAGTTATATTAGGCCTAGCTATATATGTATAGCTTTTGGGAATTGGAGATTATTGATTAATCCAATTAATTATTTCGCTCATCTAAATGTTTGGTAGCCACCATACAAAATATATAACATGTAAAATCGCTTTTCAAATAATTTGATCGTTAGAGTGAAATGTTATAAAAAATGTGACTGTATTACAAATTCAAAAATCACACACCTCAATTTATTTGTTTGACACAGAGTTTAACAAAGTAATAAAGACTTTAATTTGAATCTTGTGATTTTAAATTAAAATATGTCAAATGTATTAAAATGATATTTTCATGTGGAAAGTTGAAATTAAAAAAATTTTGTTATGAAATGAATTACAAAAAAAAAATAGGACAAACGAATTGAAATGGAGGAAGTAATTACCCATTTGTTTGTAACCTAAGGAATGTCAATTTGTCTTGGCAAGTCCTAAAAGCTTACAGTCTAGACAGCCCTTTAATAAGTTAGTCTAAATAATTTATTGCTTATAAGTTAGTTGTCTTTGTTCATGTTACACATATATAGTAGTAATGTACAAAACACACTACATAATTTCTTGAATATTTCAGACAAATTTATATCAATTTCATCCAACAATATGAGTGTATCAAGACTTGTATCCTCAGTTTGTAAAAAAATAATCAAACCATATTCATCCACTCCAATTTCACTTGGTTGTCACAAACTCTCTTATCTGGATCAAATGATTGGTGGCATTTATATCCCTTTTGCCTTATTTTACCCTAAATTGAGTAACACATGGTCAAGTAATATTATATCTGACCATCTTGAAAAATCCCTTTCAAAAGTTTTGACCAATTATTATCCATTGGCAGGGAAATTGAATGGCAATGTTTCTGTTGATTGTAATGATCATGGAGTTGAATTCTTCACTACAAAAATAGATTGTCCAATGTCTGAAATTCTCAACAATCCTTATTCTGATAAAGATAATTTAGTCTATCCGAAAGGAGTCCTTGGAGCGTATTCATACAAGGGTAGTCTTGCGGTGTTTCAACTTACTCACTTCAATTGTGGTGGAATAGCGGTCAGTATATGTTTGGCACATAAGGTTGGGGATGGATACACATTAGGCAACTTCATGAACCATTGGGCTAGTATAGCGTGTAATCCAATGAGTTTAGAAACATATCACATAAGTTCTAAATTTTATGGGGCGTATTATTTTCCACCAACACAAGATGACGATTTGTCAATTGTATCCAATAACAATATCGTGCCAGAAAGAGAAGAATGTATAGCCAAAACTTTTTCTTGCTCATCTTCTAAATTATCTGCGCTGAAAACTAGGGTTATCAATCAATCAGAAGTACAAAATCTGACTGACACAGAAGTTGTGACAGCATTCATTTACCAACGCGTATGTAAATTGGCAGAATGAAACATGCATCAGGGTAGAATCAAATCAACTCGGAATCTCAACTCAGAAGAAGGAACAACTCAATCAAGATGTCCTATGTCTAAACAAGAATATGATTTAGACAAGACCAATCATATACAATTCAATCCAATCCATTTCAATCCGACTCAGAGTACTATCAAGACCTATATGGGAGTTTCTCTTATCCGACAACTATCACTTATGAGCCACTGATATTACAACAAACCGACGTTGTTGCCACGTCCGTTCATACCTTGTCAGGGTAGAAACAAATCAACAATCATGGATCCATAACCAATCAAGTCCTATCATGTCAGGACAGTAATTTGGGAAACATCCGACTTTAACGGTTCAATCCTCTCCGACGTTTGGCGACGTAGTTATTGGGTTTGAGTTATTACTTACTCTTACCCAATTCGGTGTTCGATACTCCTCTCAAGACTCAATGCTCAAAAAATTCTATCCAATAAGTTCGATCTAGTGATTTCGACAAGTCCCATTTGGACCCTTATCAATTTATCAATTCTATCACAATCAAACCTCTAGACCGATCATACTATCCCATTAATCCAAATTACATTTTTCAAAAGTAGTTTAGATAAGCATTTATGACAACATTAAGCATTTCTCCATTCATTTAACCAATCTTTTGGGGCTAAATCATGTCTCATTAAGACTCCAAATCAACAATTAAGGAGACTCAAAATATTTAAGATTATAACAAAAATATGTATAACAACTCATACCAATCAACTCTTAGACCCAACCATAGAATAAAAATATTGTAATATAGAAATCAACTTGAGTTCGTGGGGATGAAGACATGAAGCATTTATCAATTCCTCAACTCATCAACATCAACATAACAAAATCAAGCTAGTAGACGTAAAAACTCATTAGGACATAGATATATCAAGAAAACTCACTTCATATGAATATTCAACTCAAAGAAGATGTAGGGCACATGGGTGAATTCAATCCATATTATGAGCAGCCTTACATATCTGACTTGAAGAACAAATCAAGAATTCGATGGCCTTACTTGAAGAACTTGAACTCTAGCCCTCCTTCTCTTCTCCAATTCTTGCTCTCAATGTTGTTGGGTGTTTTTTTGGAGAGAAAACTCCTTAGAAATTGGTATGGGGGAGGAAGTTAGCCCTAAAACGTAGTGGGGAAAAGATCAAAAATCCCCTCCCAAAAATTGAAAATGGGCAGAAATTTGAACTAAGGTGGAACAAGTCCGCGTCGCAGAGTTGTTCCCCCATAGTTCATTTTTTTTTGAAAGTCAATTTGAACCAAGAGTGGCCAAGTCCGCGACGCAGACTGGTCACGTACCCTTCTGGTTAACTGGATATAACGTTTTACGCTAAATTCCAAAAAAATTAATCTTGATGGTGTTGGAAAGAAGACTCAAAGACCTTTAATTTGATAGGTCGTGGTATACCTAACTCGTAATATTCTGAAAGTTATGATTGATTGAAATTGACCCTTATACGGACTCATCTGAAAACTTAGCTGATAGAAATTCTTTGGACTTGACTTGGTTTTAGGGATCTCTTATGACCCTAAATCACATCTAACACACTTTAAATACTTAGGATTTGATCCTAGATCATATATATAATTTGAAGTCTTCGAGTTCAATCATATACACATAAGAAGAATGGTCCAAATCTTAGCATAGAAATTTTTGAGGTGTAACATGCTCGAACTCATCGGAAAGTGAAACTAACAATATTAAGGCCATATATCTATTAGTAAAAGTTACATCCATATTCTGCAAATTTGTCGCCAAATTATTAAAGCTGGTGGTATGATCATTCATTGTGCTATCGGGATATATGTGAAGCGTAATAGTTTCTTTTTCATGTAAAGTTTATTTTGACTGTTTTTCTTCAAGAATTTCTACTCCAGTGCATTCTATAATTTACTTGCAGAAGTTTCCTTTGTATATGGATATTTTTGTTCACTTGCAAGGTAAGATCGAATGGTACGCAAGCAACATAATTGATAATCTTCCAATCTTCTTCTCCTGCATCGTTTGGCTTCATTTCTTCTATGGCAATGTCTAGTCCTTGTTGAAAAAGAACATCAAGGACCTCGCCCTGTCACATTCTGAAATGTCCTAATCCGTCAAAAATTTCAACTGCAAATTTCGCATTTGACACAATTCTTTTCATAAGAGAAGCTGCCAATGATGACGTATTATTGACATTTGATATGGACTCATCATTTTTCTTATCTCCCATTTTTGCTACAAATACTATTTATTAGCTAACAATTGCAAAATGCCAAAATAAATCTTTTCTGATGTGGAAGTTCAGATTGTGCTGCAACCACAGAGCATACTCAGATAAAACCTTGACTCTGATACCAATTATTGTGGAAGCCGAATATATAGAGAGTGATGAAATCACAACTGCTATATCTAAAGGTAGTTAATAAATAGTAAATGAGACAACAATAAAAAGAACGCCAGAAATTTACAAGGTTTGACAAAAGTTTATTTTCTTTTGCTTAATCCTCAGACACAATCAACCAATAGTTATTTCACTCCAAAAGAATACAAGTTAAATACTACAAGAGATAAAGAAGATCAAATGCCTTAGAAGATGAGAAGGAAAGTGAGTGGTGTGTTACAAATGAACTAAGAGCTACCTATTTATAGGAATGAAATCTTCCTCTTGAAGTCATCCATGACATCACTATGAGTTAAAATGTCAAGGTTTATCTTGTAAAACTATTTAATGGTGTACCAAAATTTTAACTACAAATTTTCTACCCAACTTTTTATACCAAAGAAGAATTATCTTCCTACCAAATCTTCACATTAATTCATCTAGAATTTTGTCAAATTCAACACAGATTACACATTATAGACACTAATGCGTAATCTGAAATCATTGTTTCCTTTATAGTTATGATGTGCATGTATGAAAGATAAACTCCATGGTGTTACATAGGGGTGTTCATGGTCCGATTTGAAAATCTAAATAAATAGAGAAATTCAAAATCTTTAGATAAAAACTAAATCAACAGAAAAAATCTAAATAAGTGGAGAAAATCTAAAATAACAGAGAAATAAAATAAAAAACACATACAAGATGAAAGACTAGAGAAGCAATCCATTCAAGTGAAACTTTAAAGACACAAAAATAATTACACAAACAAAGAGTAGAAAACATACAAAAAGTAACCAAAAAAGTAAAAGGAAGAAAAAGTTAGACTTACAGAGATTAAAACTTCTTGCACTCAATTGTTATCGTGAGAGACTGAAAGCAGAATAGAGGTCTACAAGGTTTGGGAGGAAATAAGAGGGAACTGAAAATCTAACGAGGAAAAAATTTATTTATGCTAACTATTCAGTAAAGGTTTTTTATTTTACTTTAAACGTAAATGAGCTTGGGGAACATGGGCTAGACTTTTTTCTTGGAATAGTCCTAAATTATGAAGAAGTTAAAAAATAGATAAAGTTTAATAAACATATATAAATATATATAATATTTTAAATATGTACATATTTATCGGTTCGATTCGGTTTAGTTTGGTTTTCTTTATGGGTAACACCAAACCAAACCAAATGTTATCGGTTTTTAAAAATCTAAAATCAAACCAAACCAAACCGAGCCAGTTTTCGGTTTATTAAATCGGTTTGACTTGATTTATCGGTTCGATTCGGTTTAGTTTGGTTTTCTTTATGGGTAACACCAAACCAAACCAAATGTTATCGGTTTTTAAAAATCTAAAATCAAACCAAACCAAACCGAGCCAGTTTTCGGTTTATTAAATCGGTTTGACTTGATTTATCGGTTCGGATCTATTTTTCGGTCTCGTTTGAACACCCCTAGTTTTACATATTGCTCTTCGCATTCGATTGATGGAGCAATCCTGTATTGTTCAATGTATTCCCAGCCTATTGTCCTGATCACTAATTCATTCTCGCGTTGAGTTTTAAACAAGAATTTAATCAACAATATAATGCAGCATCAGAATCCATAGCTCTACACTCGCACCTTTTTTTTTTTTTGCTTACATTATTATATAATTTAAGTAAATTTCTTAACATAAATATAAATTTGAGCCAAAATTATTCAAATCAGGTAACCTAGGTCTGATAGAAGACCTTTTGATTTAAATATTTGCAATTTAATGTTATCGATTTTTCTGTTTAAAAAGTTCATTATGCAATTATCAGCTCTGACATAGTCCAACTAATGTCAACTACCCTCTTTATTGCTATATGTGAGCGTTTGACCCCAAGTAATTTTTGAGAAAAACTTGAAAAATATTTAAAAACTTTGTTTATCCATACAATTTGCCATTACTTGACAAATATATTTGGCAAAATCCTCAAGTTTCCAAGTTCTAAAAAAACTTAGGAACTTGGGAAGTTTTAAAATTTAAAAATAATCCCAAACTTTTATATTTTATATACACACCAATTATTTATTAATTCCATCTACATATTTATCTACCAACTTACTCCATTAATATAATCAACCAAGATTTTATAAAAGAATAGTTTGGTATTACCTCCTCCGAAAAAGAATAGTTTGAGTGACAAGATTTGAAAAAACGAATAATTTGTTTTTAAGTCGATGAATGTATTGCTCTTGCCTATAATTTTATTTTATTGTTGTTGTTTTTTATCAATTATGTTATAAGGTTTTTTTGACGGAACATGTTCATTATAAAATGATAACACAAACTTATGAATATTTTTAATAATTTTTAGAATTTACAGGTTAAAAATAATATGTTTTGAAATTTCACCAAAACTTGGAAAAACTTGTGGGCAAACGCATGGTGAAACTTCACCAAAATTTCTCCCAAAAATAACTTGTCAAGAATATTTGGGAACTTGGGGCCAAACGGCAGACACCTCAACTTATCTCTATTGTGTCAGTTAAATAATCTAACTTACAAAATGATCATCTAGACACCTCCAAAATTTATATATCATGTCAATGTCGGGTGTCCACAAGACACAATGTACGTATGAACGAGTTGGAGTGTTTAGTTGTCAGTTGAAATCAAGTTGAGGTGTCTAAATGTCACCATTGCACACCTTCATAATTTTCCCCATATTCTCAAGGAATTAATGTCATATTGATGACACCCTTTGATTTTACTCAATTATATTCTATAAATGGTGGTATTGGACATAACATTGTATACATAAAGAGACTTGAGTATACTTGGAGGAAATAATAAAAACTTTCATCTCTAATTGCCTCTATATTTCTATTGCTTTTACTTTTAGTATTATTACTTTTAGCTTCCTTTTATAACACTCTAACTTTATTTTCCATATATTCTTTTGTTGCTTACCCTAAGGAAATGTGTACAATTTTTTTAATGGCCAAGTTGAACTTTTAGCAACTTAATTAATAACTATGGTCATTTTCATGTTCTATGAGAGTTAGGCCTATCTAAATTTTATACAGCAGTAGGGGTCAAACGTGCAACACACTTTCTCAAAACTAGTAATTTAATTAGTATCAAGGTGTCCACGCGAGAGAACCGAGATCATTGGAGTACTTGGACATAACTTGATTTTGAGCTTCCTATGTATGACCCTTCAGAAGGGGTTGTTGTAAATCTTGCTGAGGTTGGTGGTGGGGCAGCAAGTTTCAGAGGCAGAATTCTCTGTTTGATAGACCTTACAGTAAGGTTAACCGGAAGCAGTTGAAATCGAAAATGATGCAGAAATGCATACAAAATGGTGTTAAATTCCACCAAGCCAAAGTTATAAGCACCCCTTTGATGGTTTTCATGGATCGGTGAGGTTCTCATTTGACGGACAATGTGTGAAAGCACCGGCCATCAATGAAAAACACTTATATAGTTGAACAGAGGAAAATAGATTCAAAGTGTGAAACCAGTGATTCCCAATGCATAATAGATGAATGATCAATCTCTTTAGATAGGGAATGCCAGAAAAGACTTCATTTGTACAACGACCAGAAAAATCCTGTAGATTTGCCATCTGTGTCACAAGACTTTCTGTTCTAGGACTGGGTAAATAAGAGGGTCCATCCAGAGTTCTTCATCATCCATATCTTCATAAAGTTGTATCGTTGGAATAACTAACTCTAAAAATTAGAGTTTGCAAATTCTGAAGCTCTGAGATTGATTCAGGAATATCTTCTCTGTCAAATGGAACTTGGAGATATCTCAAATGAAACAACTATTCTCTGCATATGCAAGATAAAAAGTAGAAGTCATCATCTTAATTTCAAGGAGGTAAATTTAATAATGATGAAGAATCGAAGAACTTTTTATAGAGAATTAAATATTACCGAGACTGTTATGGATGTAAACCTTAAGGGAATTATTTCCCATGTCCTCTTGTTCTTGTTCAATATTTCTTGCAGAATCCTCAGCGGTAGTGCTGCAATCATGTAACTCAATTGATTCCAAAGTACAAATTTCCCCAAAATCTGCTGGAATTTCTTGCAGATAGAAGCAACCCTTCAGAACGAGGCGTTTTAGATTTGGGAAGTTATCACTGCTAGCTTCTAAACGCTCAAGACATATGACCTCCAGTAACAACAACTTCAAGCTTTTGAACTTATCTTTATCACTCAAACTCCATTCATGACTTGATGCTCGACAATCTTTAAATTTGAGCTCTTCAAGATTTGGCAACATCATAAAAGTTGATGATATATCTGCCCAAACAAAATTACAACACAAACTTAAAGACAACCTCCTAAGTGATGTTGGAAAAACAAATCTCTTGATGGTGTCTTGCAAAAACGGTGACCCGTTAAACTTGAATGCTTCGAGTTTTGTCAATCTGGACATATCCAATAGCCGGTCGGGAAATTCTTGTTTGTACTCAGGTACATGAATGATCAATCTCTTTACATTGGGAATGCCAGAAAAGACTTCATTTGTACAACTGGTGTAACAAAGACCAGAAAGTTCCTCTAGCTTTGGCATCCCTGTCACAAGACTTTCTGTTCTAGGACTGGGTAAATAAGAGGGTCCCTCCAGGCGTATATACCTCAAGTTCTTCATCATCCATATCTTCCCAGGTAAAGTACGACCACTACAAATTAGAGTTTGCAAATTTTGAAGCTCTAAGATAGATTCAGGAATATTGCCACCAAATCGAACTTGGAGATATCTCAAATGAAACAACTTTGTAATCACAAGTGGAAATGACTTGAACTTTACATATTCATTGAAGATGGACAATACCCTGAGAAGGTTGAAACGAGAGAAAAAGTCATGTATTATAGAATGACGGGGCAATCTCCTGTGAAGCTTAATATGGTCAAGAGGTAGATTCAGCCGAGAAAATAAGTATATAGATCTGGCAACAGGGGGTAATAGCTTATAGCAATCATCAACTGAATAAGATTTGGTTTGAAAACTGAAGCGACGAACATTATGCTTTTGTGTTGGAAGGGTAGGGTGAGTTCTCTCTACATGCATATGCTTTGTCATTTCAGCTTCTATTAAACAGAAATCACGCAGTAGATCATGTATTCCACATGCTTTTATCTCACCATTGAATCTCCTCTTTCTAGCCTGTATCAAGTTCCTACTAATAAGGTCCTCCAAATAATCTATCGCCACTTCCTCCAAACTTTTACCACTTCCAGACGTCCTTATGAAACCTTCTGCAATCCATAATTGGATCAATCTCCGAGTATCAACTTGAAAATCTTCTGGGAAATCACCCATAGAAAGAAAGCAAGGTTTGAGGCGATTAGGCAAGTGGTGGTAACTCAAACCGAGCACTCCCATGCATTTATCTGGATGACTAGCAATGATTTCACTCAAGTTTCGGGCAACATCCTTCCAGCCTTCTAATGTCCTGGCCACTTTAGAGAGATGTCCCGCAATCATTGAGATTGTCAAGGGTAGTCCTTTACATTTTTCTACTATTTCCTTACCAATTTCTTCCAATTCAGGAGGATGATCATATTTTGCTCCAAACACCTTATCACAAAGTAACCTCCAACCGTTTTCTAAACTCAAAAGGCTCATCTCATGAGGGCTACTAGTATTTGCGTACATCGCTACGTCAGTTTCCCTAGTAGTCAATAAGATTCTACTTCCATTGTTGTAATTAGGAAATATTCCTCTTATACTATCCCAAGCATCCCTACTCCAAATATCATCAACAACAACAATGTATCTTCGACCCTTTAGTTTTTTCTGCACTAGGTCAGCTATCTCATTGTCATCCATCTCATCGTAATCTTTTGTTTTAAAACTAACTGTTTGCTTTGAAATGCAACGTAAAGCTTCTAACAATACATTTCTACACCGAAATTCTTGAGATATTGTAACCCAAGCAAGAATGTCAAAGCGATACCTGATTGTAAGATGATCATAAGCTTTTCTAGCGAGTGTTGTTTTGCCAATGCCACCCATGCCTGATATTGTGACAACGTCTAGATCCCGTGATCGTCCTATCAACCTATTAATTATGATCTCCAAGTCATCATCAAGTCCCTTCACAGTATCATCTTCCAACATTGGATAACTTGTAGAAGAAGTGCCAATCAAGGAATCCCCGGATAATTCAACAACTTGATCATCAGTATCATGTGAAACAATCTCCATCACTTGTTTCTTTGTTGTATCCATTTTTTCAACAACTGATAGCAAATCCTGGTGTTGTAAAATTCCAAATGTCCAGCTTGAGCCTTTGATGATTTGAGTAATCTTCATTTCAACAACATCTTCTGTCTCACTAGAAGCAACTCTAATTTTTTCTTCCAAAGATTTGATCTTTTCAGGGTGAAAGCTAATTTTTTCAAGAACATGTTGAAAATATTCAGCAGTAGCATGAAGAGAATCGAGTGTTTTAGCAGTGTGACCATGAGAGAGTTCTGGAATATTTCTTTGATCAAGGGTTTGAAGAAGAGATATTACAGCAGTATAAGCTGCCATCAAGTCAATATTGAAAGGAATTGAAACAAAATAAATTTTGAAGGAATAGAGAGGATGTAATTCAAGATATCAAATATTAATCTTTTGTATTTATAGAAACTTGTATGACATCCTGTTTTCAAAAAAAATGGGGTAGGTAAAGGGAAAAGAGGAAAGGAGATTACAAGGTGGGGAATTGAATCCTCGCCAACAATGGAGCTGCCAAGGTTTCCCACCCTTTGTATAATATTCTGTTTTAAGAAAAAAATGAATTTCTTTGAAATTTCGAAAAGTAGTACTTAGAATTGACAGTACAAACTAACACAAAATTGCTCCCAAAGAAATTTCAAAAAGTAGTACTTAGAATTGATAGTAGAAACTACCATGAAATTGCTGGAAAAGAAATTTCAGGAAATGGCATTGAAATAACTGTAGTCTAGTACCTATCACTATATTTATTATTGCAATAAAGATGGTTGTTGACATTAATCAGATTAAGTAAGGGTTACATTAAACATCCTCCGTTCATTTTTACTTGTCCATAATATCAAAAACAGATGTCCGTTTTTACTTGTCAAATTAAAAAAAATCAAGAGATAATTTACCATTTTATATCGATTTTACCCTTATTATTAAGTACATCCACCTGAACTCTAGCTCACTGTATCCTTCCACTTACGTCAAACATGACATTTAAATAACTATTGTGTAGTACCTATCACTATATTTATAGCAATAAAGAGGGTAGTTGACATTAGTTGGACTATGTAAGAGTTCACAATTGCATAATGAACTTTTCAAACAGAAATATCGAAAACATTAAATCGAAAATATTTAAACCAAAAAGCCTTCTATCGGACCTAGGTTACCTTATCTGAACAACTTAGATAATTTTGACTCAAATCTTATATTTATGTTAAGAAATTTACTTAAGTTGTATAATAATGTATCCTTAATTCAGTAAGCCAAAAAAAAGGTGAGAGTGTAGAGCTATGGATTCTGATGCTGCATTATATTGTTGATTAAATTCTAGTTTGAAACTCAACGCGAGATCAGGACAATAGGCTGAGAATACATTGAACAATACAGGATCGGTCCATTCAACTAATCACCCGTAGTACTTCATCAATCGAATGCAAAGAGCAATATGTAACACCGTGGAGTTTTATCTTTCATACATGACCGCCATTCTATCTATAAAGGCAACAATGATTTCAGATTACGCGTTAGTGTCAATAATGCGTAATCTGTATGTAATGTGATCATCCATATTATGTTTTCTGGTAAGTAGTTCAAGATTGTGCTTTATATGAAATTCGGGCATCAGTGGTGCTTGATGCAACTGGCTTCTCTAGATATCTTGTTCAATTTGATAAACCTTATAAAGTAGCTTATGACATTTTTGGTGAAGTGGAAGAGCACCCCTTTGACGTAAACAAGATGTTTTGCATGAATTCATGAGGGCCATCAACATAAAACACTTATATAGTTGAACAGAGGAAAACAGATTCAAAGTGTGAAACCAGTGATTCCTATATTCCATAGGCAATGCATAATAGATTGAAACCTTAATCATTTTGAACAATCACATAACACAAAATAGATATTACAGTACATCAATAGTTACAGTATACAAAATACGATATCACAAGTGGGCGAGACATGTACTAAACATGCTAATTCCTTAAACATGAATTTGACAAACGATCAGAACATAAAAACGAAAGATTTTACTTTTCAAAATATAAACTAAAAGGTTATGCATTTGGAAGGTAGCATTAGATGGTCCCTTGAAATAAGCTTCCGTTCTCCGCATAAGCAAGATAAAAAGTAGAAGTCATCATCTTAGTTTTAAAGAGGTAATTAATAATGGGAAGAATCGAAGAACTTTATGGAGAGGTTTAAAACTTACTGCGACTGTTATGGATGTAGACCTTAAGGATATTGTTTCCCATGTCCTCTTGTTCTTTTTCAATATTATTTTGCAGAATCCTCAGCAGTAGTGCTGCAATTGTATAACTCAATTGACTCCAAAGTACCAATTTCCCCAAAATCTCCTGGAATTTCTTGCATCCTGTAGCAATTCTTCAGAACGAGGCGTTTTAAATTTGGGAAGTTATCACTGCTAGCTTCCCAATGCTTAAGACCTGAGCCACTCAGTAACAACAACTTCATGCTTTTGAACTTGTGTTCATCACTCAATCTCCATTCATCACTCACAGGATAACAATTTTTAAGTTTGAGCTCTTCAAGATTTGGCAACATCATAACAGTTGATGATATGTCTTCCCAAACAAAATCACAACACCGTTTTAAAAACAACTTCCTAAGTGATGTTGGAAAACCAAGTCCCTTGAAGCTGTATTCTAAAATATGTGGCCCATAAAACTTGAATGCTTCGAGTTTTGTCAATCTGGACATATCCAATTGCTGATGGGGAGATTCTATTCCGGAAAAAGGTAGATAAATGATCAATCTCTTTATATTGGGAATGCCAGAAAAGACTTCATTTGTACAAAGACCCGAAAATTCCTGTAGATTTGGCATCCCTGTCACAAGACTTTCTCTTGTAGGACTGGGAAAACAATACCCTGAGAAGATTGAAACGAGAGAAAAAAATCATGTATTATAGGATCACGACGGTAGATGGGCAATCTCCTGTGAAGCTTAATACGGGTTACAAGAGGTAGATCCAATCGAGAAAATAAGTAGATTGATCTGGAAACAGGGGGTAATAGCTTATAACAATCATCAACAACAACAATGTATCTTCGACCCTTTAGGTTCTTTTGCACCATGTCAGCTAACTCATTGTCATCCATCTTATCATAATCTTTTGTGTTAAAACCAACTGTTGACTTTGAAATGCAATGTAAAGCTTCTAACAATACATTTCTACATCGAAATTCTTGAGATATTGTAACCCAAGCAAGAATGTCAAAATGATACCTGATAGATTGTAAGATGATCATAAGCTTTTCTAGCGAGTGTTGTTTCGCCAATGCCACCCATGCCTGTTATTGTGACGACGTCTAGATCCCGTGATGGTCCTGTCAATCTTTTAACTATGATCTCCAAGTCATCATCAATTTCCCTGCACGATATCACCTTCCAACTTATCTGACAGCTTTGGATAACTTGATGATTTGACGAATTTTCGGCTTAACAACATCTTCTGCCTCACTAGCAGCATCTCTAATTTTTTCCTCCAAAGATTTGATTTTTCCAAATACAAATTCATCAAGAACTTTTTGGAAATATTCAGCAGTAGCACGAAGAGAATCGAGCGTTTCAGCAGTATGAACATGAAAGAGTTCATGAATATTTCGTTCGTCAAGAGTTTGAAGAATAGAAATTACAGCACTATAAGCTGCCATCAAGTATTCAAGATTTATCAAAATATTGTAAATTAAAGTGCACTATTATACACAGCATTACCTTGCATTTCTGTAATGAGGTTATTACCTTGAAAGTTGTTCTTTCTATTGATGTATAGCTCTTTTATAAGTAATTATTTAATTGTTAATCCTTGTCATCGATCTTATGTGTATTCTGTGTAACAAGCTTGATTATTTCCTTGTAATTTATAAATTTTGTAATTTATAAGTTTGGATTGATTATTTTCATGAGTTATTTCTAGACATAGAATTATGAAATTTCTTGAAATATTTTTCTAAAAATAACTTATTATTACCGTATGATTGAGCAAATTATACTAGACATACTAATTATTTTAACTAAAAGATTTGGAGGGAATCTTTAGATTAAACAACAGTATTAGAGTTATCTATATATCAGTAACTATATAGTAAGCCAAGTGTATAAAATTTTTATATATAAATTGGCATCGAAGTTTCTTCATTTCGGTAACTACTTTGATTGTTGTTTTTAACCTTTTGATTTTCAATTGTTCTCTCATAAACCATTAAGGTCTTAATAAGTTATTGACCTATTTTTTTTAAAAAAATTAATTTGATGTAAAAATAATTGTATCACATTTTGAGGAACTTTTTATAAGTAAAAACACTTATTTAAGTAATATTTATATAAGTTCTAAAAATTTGTATTTCCTAATAAGGGGTATATGCGCAACATATGTGTTCAAAGACTAGTCAAATGAAAACGGATGGGAGAATTAATAGGTTGTTGAGAGGTTTTGTAACATCCTAAAACTATATAAATTTAAGGCATAATACATAAACATAACACTCAAACTTGATCTTAGCTGGTAAGTAAATATTCTAATTTTGAGAATGCATATCTAGACACCTTAACTTGGTCTCACCTGACAATTAAACCACTCCAACCCACCCCTACCGTGTCTCGTAGACACTCAATGTTGACATGACATATAAATTTATGAGGTCTCGAGGTGATCATTTTGTAAGTTGGAGTGTACAACTTACATAGTGAAGACGAGTTGAGGTGACTAGACGTACGTTCTCAAAATTATTAAAGTGTCAAATTAACTAACTGAATAAATAATTTATAACTTAATAACTAACTTAAAAGATAACTTACTTATGTGACTGCTCTAGATGTAGACCTGGATTAGGCATAATACATAAAGAGTCATTTAAATTTGATTTTATATCTAGCAAGTAAACATTTTAAACTTTAAGTATGTACATTTAGATACCTCAATTTATTTTTATTGTGTATGTACATTTAGATACTTCAACTAATCTATGTTGTGTCAGTTAAACACTTCAACTTATAAAATGATCATCTAAACACCTCCAAAATTTATATGTCACGTCAGTGTCGGATGTCCACGAGACACAATGTACATAAGAACGAGTTGGAGTGTTTACTTATCAACTGAGACCAAGTTGAGATGTTTAAATGTGCAATCTCAAAATCAAAGTGTTTACTTGGCAGCTGATGTTAAATTTAAGTGTATGTTTATGTATTATGCTTTAATTTAAGCTATAAAAACTTAAATTGTACTTGGTGGAACAGAGGCTATTTTCTCAGAGAAATATTTTGCGGTGATTGGTTGGTGAATGAAAAAAAAAACTTTTTTTTAATTTTTTTTGTTGCACCTTCTTTTACTAAAGCCAACACTTTAATGCATTTTGTGCTTATTAAAGCCCAAATAGATTTGAAGTGCTTTTTAAAGCTTTTCAACACTGTCGATAACACCTAATTATGTAGGCTCTGTTTTGTTCACTAAAATAGACCTTGATTAGCTCTTAAAAGCACAAAAATGCAGTCAAGTCTTAATTTTGTACCAAGTATTTTGCTGTACATGGCTCTGTTATCTTGTCAACTCATTCAAGTTAAGACTTTGACCACAATAATTTGTGCAATTAAGCAAATTCTCTATAAATTTAATAGAACTATTTTCATAAATCTAGTACTATTCAAACGAATTAAAGGGCTATTTAATTACCTGTATGAGTAAAGAAGAGAAGTGTAATTCATCGCTCTAGGAATACCATTATTTCAAAAAAAATCATATAAATGAAGTTGGATCAACTTACTTGTAAAAAACGATGAATAGTCTTCACCTAAGTTGCTCAGATTCTTCATTTTCGATGCCATACTCGTGTCAACAAGGAGTCAAGCTTTGGACCTTCAAGCTTTACAAAGGTTATTCATAAAGATAGAGGTGCTTGAGTACACCTTGATTCCAAAAAAGGGATTTTATGCCTTGATGATTGCTTGGGAAGAAGAAAAAGAGGCCAAGTTTGCAAAATGGGGCTACATTCGCAATTTTACTCAAAAACCATTTTGGGCTACTTTTGTAATAAATAGCCTAAACTAGAAATTTGAGACTGATACCATGATTTCTGTAATAAAAATAAAGCTAAGGTGAAACTAAAGTTTAACTTATATATAGAAATTTCTAGCGGTCCTTTTCCTTTTATCTCCTTATGAGATTCTCCTCGAAATACCTTTGTATATATAATGTCTCATAATTTAGATATATAACTTTATTTTTAGCTATATCCCCGCACCTGTATCTATACCTAGAATTGTACCCTTTGAATCTTAAAATTTAGATTATGAAGAATCTGACCTCTAGATCTGCACCCATATCGAACCCCACTCTTGTATTGACGTTAAAAACAATCACAATTTGATTTAGTTACTAAAACAAAGATGCAGGTAGCGTCCACATATAAATAAAACGGCAAATAGAACAATGAGGGACAGTTTTACAATTAGCAAAATTTTCTCTAAATTAGAACCTTTTGTGGTCTCTCCAGAAAAATGACTAACATTTAATCTTTCTTAATTTCTCGTCATATCTCGATATCCTAGAATCGAGATGAATTTAAATGGAGTAACATAATTAGTGAAAGTCCACATAATCGAGCGATCTTAACTTATTTGAGATTGAAGAATATTAAATTGGAGTAACATGGTTAGTTAAGGTTCACATAGTCGAGTCTATCTTATTTGGGATTGAAGCGTACTAATTTATTAAGTACATATAAATATGCCCTTTAACTTGACTTCTTGACATCTACACCCTCCAATTTTGGGTTTGCGCATATAGATATTTAAACATGTATAAAATTGAACAGGTAGACACACATGTTCTACGTGGCATAATACACGTAGTATGCAACGTAAGACACAAGATTGTCATGTAGGATGCTAGGTAGGACGAACGTGTCTATTTGTTCAAGTTTTTGATACTTAAAGTTAAGGGTGTACATGGATCGGGTTGGTTCGGATTTTTTACAAACCAAACCAAACCATTTGTGTCGGGTTATTAAATCTATAAACCAAACCAAACCAATAAAAATCGGGTTTTTCGATATCAATTTTCTCGGATTTTTTGAGTTTTTCGGGTTTTTTTCGGGTTTCTCGGGTTTTTCATAGTATCTAATAAAAAGAACAGAGCAGTGCTTCTTAAAAAGAGTTCTAGTATAAAATATCAACATATAAGATGGAGGCAGAACATTGTTTGAAGTTTTAACTTTATAATATAACTTTATAAGACAAGCTTTTTTGTATATTATTTAGATGAGCTTCTCAAGTTCAAATCTAAATGTAAGAAAGAAAATAAAAATTATGAAAAATTTTAATTTTTTTTTTATAAATTACATTTTAATAAATATTTTTATGTATAACATAATTTAAAAGTAGTATATCTATAATCGGGTCGGTTTGAGTTCGGTTTGATTTTTTTTAGGTAAAATCAAACCAATCCTATAATGGTCGGGTTTTTTTCCAAACACCAAACCAAGTCAAACCAAACCACTAGTCGGTTTTTTTTCCGGTTTGGTTCGGTTTGTCGATTTGGTGCGGTTTATCGGTTTGCCCTGTACAACCCTACTTAAAGTGCCTACTTGTGCACTAGTAAAGTTAGAAGTTATAGTTACCAGTTGAAGCCAAGTTAAGAGTCATATTTATGTATTATGCTAATTTATTATTGTTGATGTTGTTTCAGTATATATCAATGCCTTTGTTTTGATGTTGGATTTTCAACTCCTCTTCCCTCCCTTGGAACCCTCAGTGAATTTCCGTTATCGCTATATCCTTTTGATGCGCATTGGGTAAACTCAATTCTGTATAATAGCTCGCAAATCATACAGAAAATACAAATCACATTAAAGCAAGATCAGTATGACGAACTCGAATAAGAAGGCGTTGGGCAGGAGAATCAATATCTAACCTCCCTTAATGGGTTACCCCTTTATTACTTGCTATTCTAATCTCTTAGTATATTTTGTACATTTCCACTAGGACATCAGTCTATTCAATAGCTTATGTTATATATATTTATACTTTGCAAATTCTCTTTTCATTAGTTCCTCATTTAATTAAATTATTATACCAAATATAACATATATATCTTTTCAACTTTAGAGTCGTAATATCGTGTTGAATTATGCTTTTATAATGTGATGTTATTTAGTAATTCGTTTGTTTGCTTTCTTCTTTTAATATTGACGTTGATCACTTAGTAAGAAAAAATCATGTGTACGTCACTGATAATAAATCAGGTGGCCAATTATGCTCTAGCAAAGAAATCAACTTTATGACAAGGAATGTTTAACTCAAACTATATGTCTAACTAATTTTACTAACTTGAGAATTTAATTCAACTAATATATGTTTAATGTTAGGAATGTTTGTTAATTTCCTATGTTTAGGTTGGTCACTTTTCCTATGTTTAGGTTGGTCACTAACCTATCTAATGAATAACTACTAAACAGGAATGTGGATCATCTTCATGTTTAATTAAAATAGTGTATATTTTTAATGTATGAACTCGTGATATAAAATTAATTAATTAATTATCATTATTCCAATAAGTAACTAAGCTTATGATTGATACAAGTAACTATATGAATATCTAAAGACTAAAGCTAAATTATTTTTAAATATAAAATGTATCATTTTTTGGGGGCATTTTTTAATTTTATTTATTATTTCACAATCAACAGCCACACGTATCCTGATTGTAATAGTTGGGTTTTGTTGTTCATTAGATAAGGTCCACGTGTTGTGGATCCCTGATATTTTACTAATGAAGTAAAAATTTTTATTAAGGGTATTCAGAATATAAGTAAATACACAAAGAAGTCAAATTAAAGGAGTTCGACGTATATATATGTGCCAAAAAATGTTGTTAATATAACCAAACCTTATACAACCAAAACCTTATACATATCTGTAACCCAAGATAATACCCGAGGTTAATCGAAGTTATTGGATACTCGTGAACTCATATGTTGTACATTAGATTCGCCTTTGAAGCATATATAAGTTATGTGTGGTTGGTTTCAGGCGTTGAGCTACAATAGAGCTTACGAATTCGGCCAAATTCAGTAACTTTGATTCAAATCTTGTATTTAAAAAATAATCATTTAACATGTATAAATTATTACTATTTAGAACTCGATAACTTTAAAGAAATAAAATCTCTAATCAACAATTAGCTTTTAATCCTGGCTCAACCCGGTTTTAACAATTGAATATTAAAACAATATATTGACTTGTTCATAAATCTTAGGTCCAACTTCTAACGAACACATTCTAATTAGCAGAATTAATTATAAGAAAAAAACGAGACAAACTTTTACATTTTTTGTATCTTGCAAAAGTCAAAGTGCTGACACATAAAAAAAATAAAAAATAAACTGCTGACATTTTTTCTTTTATGGGGGATAAAGTTAGCTTCATTTTTGCAAACTAACATATACCAACCAAGAAATTTCTTAATTTTGTATATGCATTAAACCACAATTTTTTTTATGACCACTTCACCTAGGCTTGCAAAATGGTTTTAAAAAACGAGTAATTATGGGTTGAATAACCAATTTTTCATCTCCGTAAAATATAAGTGTGTCAGATATTTATTTAACTCATTTTCAACCCGTTCATATGTGATTGGATCCGCCCGTTTGTCACTCATACATCACACCTTATTGAGTATTTTCGTAGAGTGATGCAAAAGAGATTTACTACAACATGTCAACATTGAATATTTTATAAACCTACAATTGAAATAATTCCAATGTAAAATTTGAGTTAATAGTCAAATTAAATCTTCATTTTAATTTTTCATATAGTGATGCTCGCATTGGTTATGCGATGATTCCCGTATTTATCACCTAATTCAATATGAAAAGTAGTACACATATCAGTAATAATGCATGAGAATACATAAAATGTACGGCGAGTTGCTGATATAACTATAGTTATATGGTAATTTTATAAATGTACAAAGTAGCCTACTTGTGTTTTTTTAGGGTGAGATTTAGCATTTTTTTGGCGTTTTTTATTTTCAAATTTTAAGACTTTGATGTGATAACTGGATGTTGAATGATCATCTATGAAATTATCCCGTAAATAACAAATCTTGTATTACCATATCATTTATATGTAAATCAAACAACTCAAATGAACTTTCATATTTTTGAAACTCATATCATATCAATAGTGAAAGGAGTGTTTAACAGTAAAGTTGTCTTCGCGTGACTTATAGGTCACAAGTTTGAACTGTTGAAGTATTCACTAATACTTGTATTAGGCTAGACTTTATGTTCATATCTCTATCCTACTAACATGGAATACTTTGTGCACCAGATACAGGGGCGTATGCAGGGGGGTCACCGGGTTCACGTGAACCCATGCTCCCCTCATGAGATCGTATATAGTAGTGTTATATTTTTTAAAAAAATATTAAAATATAGATGTGTGAATCCCCATTCGTAGTATCATATAATGCGATGAAAATTGAGTGCACCTCTCTAAATGAGGTTAGAAATTTAAAATCTTATATCTATCTTGTTTTACTTTTCTTTCTAAAATTTGGCAACACCTCTCTAAGTGGTTATTGATAGCTTTTTGGTATTTTAATATATATATATATATATATATATATATATATATATATATATATATATATATATATATATATATATATATATATATACTATAATTTTAATAATTTTCTATGATAAGAACCTAAATATCAAACCGATCAAATATATATCTTAGATCCACCTTTTCTGTAATAGTGCACCAATCATCTGGAAGTCATCTTTTCTCATATCATATCAATAGTGTCATATTCATTGAAACCATCAAATTGTTCAACGTTTGTACATATGACATACATTTTTAGTTTATTAATTTTTTTTTGAAAAGGACAACTTAATTGATAAATGCTAGTTAGTATAAGGCAGATCAACTAACTATAATGCATGCCATGTTTAGTTTTTTTTTTTCTGTTTTCACATTAAACATTGTTTTACCTTTCAACTACATTTACCTTTCTGCACAATAATAAAAAGCCCGGAGGGCATAATTGATTTTTTTTTAAAAAAAATTGTTTTCTCACAAACAAGCAAAGAAATAAAACGAATAAAAAATAAAAAAAAAAAATGAAGAGAACTCCTTAGAATTTTTTGCTTCCCATCAAAAACCATACTCCTTCCGTCCCATTTTATATGTAACTTTCCCCTTTAGAGAGTCAATTGAACTGATTTTTGAAGCTAAATTTTACTAAATTAAATTTAAATATTCAATAATATAATTATATAAAAATTAAAATAAATTGCAATTTTTCTCATATTTATATGGTGAAAATTACACATCTTAAAATTTTGGTCAAAATTCATATAGCTAGAGAAATTTTTTGGGTTAGAGGGAATATGTTAGTTCAAATTAGGTAGTGTTGCTACTTGAAACCAGAAAAGTTATTTGTGAAGAAAATTTCAAACATTAAAAAATTAGTGAGAGAGCTTTCACTGCTAGCCACTTTGAGAAAATGTACTATAAAAGCAAGTCTTAAATTTTATTTACTCATATAATCATCCTTTTCACAAACACACACACACACACACAGATATAGTGCCATTTCACTTTGAAAATCATTCAAACTTAGCCAAAAATAAATAAAAATGGCACTAATAGGATTAGGTTACATTGAAATTTTCCTAGCTTTGTTCTGTTTTCTTTTGTTTTATTGCTTTAGACATTCAAATTATCCAATAAATTTTCCAATTTTTGGTATGGTACCAGGATTACTGTACAACCTACAACAAATTCATGAAAGGTGCACTAGGTCAATGAGGGCCTCAGGGGGCACATTTTTATTCAAAGGTCTATGGTTTGCAAATATGGACACATTAACAACAGTTGATCCAGCCAATATTCACTATATCATGAGTGCAAATTTCATGAATTTTCCTAAAGGTCCTAAATTCAAAGAGATGTTTGATGTTTTAGGTAACGGGATATTCAACGCGGATTTGGATATGTGGAAGGTTCAGAGGAAGATGACTCGTGCCTTCATAACTCATCATGAGTTCTACAAGTTTTTAGTCAAGACTAGTCGCGATAAGGTGGAGAAAGGGCTAATTCCGGTTCTTGATCATGTTTGTAACAAGGGATGTGTTGTGGATTTGCAAGATTTGTTCCAAAGGTTTACTTTTGACACAACTTGTATATTGGTTACTGGATATGATCCTGGATGTGTATCGATAGATTTCCCTGATGTTCCCTTCTCGAAAGCAATGGATGATGCTGAAGAAGCCATTCTTTTTCGTCATGCATTGCCCGAGATTATTTGGAAGTTGCAAAGATGGCTTAGAATTGGAGAAGAAAAGAAGATGATTAAGGCTCAGGAGATATTGGACTATACTATAGACAAATACATTTCCAAGAAGCGCGAAGATTTGAAGGAAATAGGCAATTTGAAAGAGACTGAAGAGGGATTTGATCTCTTGACATTTTACCTAAAGGAAGAAGAGTATTTGGGGGTTAAATGTGATGACAAGTTCTTGAGGGACAATATATTGAATCTTATGATAGCAGGGCGCGACACGACTAGCTCTGCTCTCACATGGTTCATTTGGCTTGTGTCAACAAATCCACAAGTTGAAAAAAAGATAAGGGATGAAATCAACTTTGTTATCCCCAATGAAGAAGTTGAAAAATTTAGGCTTTTCAATGTTCAAGAATTGAACAAACTTGTTTACTTACATGGTGCATTGTGTGATTCATTAAGGTTGTATCCACCAGTGCCATTCCAACACAAGGAGCCTCTTGAAGAAGACATACTCCCAAGTGGACACAAAGTTCATCCAAAGTTAAAGATTATGTTTCCATTGTACGCGATGGGGAGAATGGAGTCGATTTGGGGGAAAGATTGTTTGGAATTTAAGCCTGAGAGATGGATTTCGGAACGAGGGACGATTAAACATGAGCCATCATACAAGTTCTTGGCTTTTAATGCTGGACCAAGAACTTGTCTTGGTAAAGAAGTGGCTTTTACTCAAATGAAGGCTGTGGCTGCTGCTATTATTCACAATTATCAAGTTGAACTTGTTAAAGGTCACCTTGTTCAACCAAATGCTTCTATTATTCTCTACATGAGACATGGTTTTAAAGTTAGGATTAATAGGAGGTGGACTTAATAATTAAGGATAATATGTTATGTATCAAGTATAAGTATGTTTTGTATGTTCAATTTGCTCCTATTAGTTTTGTGTTTTCTTGTTAATTTCATATATATAGGGATGTAAAATTTCTTTATTGAATTTGTTCTATGTTGGTTTGGTATTTAATTTTACATGTAAGTTGTTCAATATATATGTGAATCTTCTATATGATTAAGAAGTAGTCTATTTAAAGTAGAAGGGTAGAAGAAAGGTTGAATGAAATTATTTTAACAAGTAGAGTTAATATATGATTGTAAATCTTCCACTAATTTGGTGTTTGGAAACTAATAAAAAAGAATAGCACAATATATAAATATGACCCTTAACTTGGCTTCAGCTAGCAATTAGGACGTCTAACTTTATTAGTGCACAAGTAAGCACTTTAACAATCTAAAACTTGAACAAATAGACACATTCGTCCTACATGACATCCTACATGTCGTGCAATTTTATGTCCTACATGACGTCCTACGTGTATTGTGTGACGTAAGACACGTGTGTCTACTTGTTAAATTTTATACAAGTTTAAGTGTCTACTTGTGGACACGCAAAGTTGAAGGGCATATATGTAAAATGAGGCCAAGTTAAAGGATATATTTATGCATTATGCCAAAAAAAAATGTATGAGAGGAAAGACTAATATTTTATGGATTTAACTTATACAAACTAATAGACAGACAATGTAAAAAATTTCTACACTTATTTCAACATGCTGTAATCAATAATTTGGTTTTATTAAGAGTATTAATCCCACTTATTTAGAATTTATTCTTAGTAAGATGGATTTATAACCACACTAAATATTCATGGCTTGTTTTTAGACTACTAATTTTAAGTAGTTGTTTTTTTTACTTAAACTTAGTGTACAATCAAACATCGTCAAATCAAGATGGGATTCTCTAATTCTCAATCATTTCAAATATAATTGTTGCTCCAGAAAGATAGGCAAAAAAGGGAAAAAGACATAAGTATCCCCTTCAACTATGCTCGAAATCCCAACTACACATCTTAACTTATCCTATTACCCCCCTAAACTCATTCATTTTGTAATTTCGTGCATCTTATTGCATACCTGTCACACCCCGTGAATTCACGCAATTGAAGCGTGTGTGCTGGTTCAGTGTGCCACGTAACATTGCAGTAATTGGGAAGAAAAAATGGTGTGAAGACTTAATTGATTCTCATTAAATCTTCAAGTGGGAGAATGCAAGATAGTCAAATACAACAAAACACATTTTGAACGCGTAGTCAAAAAGGGAACAAAACGTGTTTTGAACTTGTAGTAAAAAAGGGAGGTGCAATACGCGGATTTTACGTGTTTCTAGTTTTCTATAAATATAGGGTCTCTTGCCCTCATTTAGATTATCTCACAAAATACAATCCAAAAGAATAAGAACACAAAGAGAGTTATACACCAAGATAAATATTGTAGTCTTGAGTGTCCTCTTTAGTTAGTTGTTTCTTTTATAAGAGAGAAGTGTTAATTGTTGTTTTCTCCTTGTATTTGAGAGCAGTGTACTCCCATATTATCATAGTAAGATACTTTTACCCGTGATTTTTTCTCTCTATCTGTTTGAGGGTTTTCACGTAAAATTCCCGTGTCCAATTTATTTTCATTATTTATTATCATATCAAACTTTAGTTGTAGTGCTTCCTCCCCCAACGTAACAAACATGGCCTACCAAGAAATTGCTCGATTTTCGGAATGTTCCCGAGCCTTCTTATCCATATACATAGAATTAATGAAAGGATTACAGAGGTTCTTTCAAGAACTGGAGGTACATTCTGGGCACAGTGGATCCTGCAAATGTGCACTCTATCATTAGTGCAAATTTTTCCGAATTTCCCAAAAGGGCATTAACTCAAGAAGATATTCGATGTTTTAGGCGATGGAATATTCAATTCCGACTTGGATTTGTGGAAGAATCAGAGGGAATTCGCCAGAGAAATGATCGTTCATAAGAGATTCTACAAGTGTTTGGTGAAAACTAACGTTGACAAGGTCGAAAAATGGCCTGATTCCGGTTCTTGAATTCGTGGCTAAAGAAGGCAGAGTTCTTGATTTGCAAAGATGTTTTCAAGAGATTAACATTTGATACAACATGTATATTACTCACAGGCTTTTATCCTGGCTGCCTCTTTTGATGGCGCGAGGGTATCCTCTACTTAACCCTTTTAAGAGTTAAAAAGAAGTGTTTCCTAACGTAAAAACAAAACTTTTTCTTTCTTTTACCAATGAGGGAGAAATGACTATTCATTTTTTCTCCACTTGGTTCCCGACATTTCCCAATTCGCACCTTGCTTAAACCCAACAATTCACTTCTTGAACACCATCGATGATGCTAATGACGTATGTTTCATAAGCCATTTATTGCCCGAAAGTGTTTGGAAGTTGCAACAATGTCTTGGATTTGGTCCTGAGAAGAAACTAAGCAAGGCAGAGGAAGTCCTTGACCAAGTTATAGGCAAGAATATATAGATGAAACCTAATGAATTGAGGAATGCAACAAAATCCGAGGAAGATGAATAGGATTATGATTTATTAACATCATACATAGTCGATGGAGAAACAAAAACAGGGCTAAAGTTTGACGACAAGTTCTTGAGGGACACCATACTAAACTTCATGTTCGCAGGGGCGTGACACACTTGCCTCAGGCCTTACTTGGTTCATCTGGCCAGTTGTCACGCACCCCGAGATTGAGAAGAATATAAGGGAAGAACTTAAATGCAATTGGCTCATTAGGACTATATATCGCTGCAATTCAATTAATTTTCGATACTTTAATTTAAAATGATAACGAAAAATCACAATGCTATAATTAGAATGTCTTATTAGTTATGTAAAATAATACAACGAACTTAAATATAACTCATTGGTTAGCCTTAAATCTATGACTTAGATTAACAATTAAATTTATATTTGGAAGTTAAAGCCACAGATGATAATGATCAAATAACAAGACCATTGTTGATAATACATTAATTATGATATTCTTTTATCATTGATACATAATTTAGTTGATCTGTAGTGAATTGGTGAATAAATATATTAATATCCTTATATAGTAACAATGCAAAAAGATTTTTAAAAAATACTGATGTTTAAGTTCTTAATCAAATCAAAGAAAGATTTCATAGTATATATATAATATTATGGGTCAGGAGTGATAAAAAATGGGTGAGTTATTTTTTTAAAAGCCACATGGTATTTTTTAAATTAAAAAATTTAGCTATTTTTAAAAAAAATTCAATCTGTTAACGAAAAATATAAATATCATCATTTGTTAGATGACAAGTATATAGATGCACTATTTATTAAATGTTGATTGTATATATGAATCAGGATAAGTCCGCTCTTAATTGCAAAATTGAAGAATATTTGCCCTTTTCCCTTTTTAATAGTTAACCAAAAAATCATCTGATATATAATCAAATATTAATTTAAAAAACCTATGATAGGTAGATAGTGCGTGCAAGTAATAATATTTTAAAAAAGGTTCACAGCCTTGTAAATGTCATCTTTGCCAGTGCAGCAAGAAAAGGAAACCAAAAAGAGCAAAAAGACATAGTTAATGGTGTGCACTCATCTTTTTTATATTCTAATCTTTCTTGGTGGCAACAAACATCCAACTTGTCTCAACATTCAATACAACGTTCAATATCTATATTAAACATCTATTAAATTACCGTATCGTATGACTCATTTTGAGTGCTTCTCAATAGAATTTTTTTCTATTGTCAAAAATTCGAAAACGAAATTTCTAATTAAGAATTGAAAAGTTTCAACGAATGACAAATTTACATGTTAAAAATGAGGTACATGAACTCGTAATTTCTCTGATATATATACGTGTTTTCTAGAATTGATATAATATTATCTGCTGACACCTATGTTATACAAAGATGAAATTGTGCACTTAGTTAAAATGTTAATGGTGGGCACTCTATCTTTCCATATTCCAATCTTTCTTGGTGGCAACAAACATCCAATTTGTCTACATTCGATACAACTTGTATTTTTGGTTTTCGTGTTTGATATTTATATTAAAATTTAATTAAATTTAAATTTATACATTATATGATATTTTTTAATGACGTGCTTTCATAAAATAATTTTTCATTCTCAAAAATTCGAATTTAAAACTCTAATATATTAATGAAGAGATCTCAACCAAAATACAGCAAGCAAAGCACTTGTCCTTGTTCTATAAAAACATAATCCCCAACAACACAACTTCTCTCCAACAAAAAAATTCCCTTCTTTCCCTTCAAAAATAGTTTGTTTATATATATATTTTCCTTGTTCATACTCTGACAATGGAATATCAGAAAGAGGTAAGAGACTATCTTTGTTAATTAATTCACATATTATTGTCTGTCTTCTTTTGCATTTTGTTGCATTTTTTCCCATGAATTTTGTATGTGTCAAGACTTATAGTACTTTTCTTCAAGAATTAAGATATATGATCACAAGATTTCCTTTTTTTATTCCTTCTTCAAGAATCAAGATATATAATCACAGGAATTCTTTTATTCCTTCGTCAAGAATTAAGCTAAACATTAGGTTTCCTTCTTTATTTTTTCTTGTTTTCCTAGTATATATGTTTTTATTTGTGGCTTATAACCTTGCTTTGCCAAACTTCTAAAATTAATTTATTTTAATTGGTCAGGTATGTTTTTTTAAAAGTACTTTCAATAAGTAGCATTTTATGTTATGAATAATCAATTTGAAAAGCATAAAAAAATGTGTTTGACAACTTTTGCTACTGAATAAAAGCATTTTTTGAGATAATTACTGTAGATGGTTATTCGGTCATTTTAATTATCGAAAAATGGTCACTCGGTGCATATTCATGTATATTCGGTATATATTTATGTATACTTAATGTATATTTCATGTATAGAATGTATCATAATGTATATTTAGTATATAACTCATATATAAGTAATCTATATTGTATAGTCAGTGTATACGTTTTATGACTTTTGTCAAGCTATATTATAGTCATTGAATTTTCATATGATTTTTGGCTATTTTTTATGTAAATAAAACATTGTTATATTTGTTGTAAACTAATTAGTTTATTGTATAGATTTGAAATTGTCCTTTTTTTCCTAATAGCTTGGACAAACACATTAATTCTTTAAAATATACTTATCTCTTTTTAAAAAAAACACTTTTTAACTTCTAGAAATTTGGCCAAATAAACTATTAGTATGCTGGGAAGTATCTTGATGGTTCAACTTCTTGAAGAAATTATTCATATTTTTAATTAATTTATGACATATTTCTAAAAACAAAAGATGTAAATATATTTATTGATTGAAAGTTAATTCTCTATTGTGCAGAAGAAGACTGGACCATGGCTATCTGTGCCACAATTTGGACATTGGGACCAAAAAGGTGTCTACCCTGACTACTCAATGGATTTCTCTAAAATAAGAGAAAATAGGAAACAAAACAAAAAGGACTTATCAAGAGCTAGTTTTGGAAATGAGAATGAGCTCATTTTCACTACCAAAAGTGATGCAAATTCAGTTTACTCTCCTCACAGTAATGATCATCATTACCATCACAACCAATCTCCAACTGTAAGATTTTTTAACTTTTTTTTTTGTTGATTTTATGCTAGTTTGTTGGAGAAACGGTGAGGTTTCTTTGTGTGATCTATATTATGGGTTCGATTTGCGGAATCAACAAATAATGTTGTGTTAGGATAGACTGTCTGCAACCCACCCCCTTGGATTACGGTCCTTTCTCGTACCCTGTGTGAATTAATGCAGGATGTGTTGTCCACTAGGCTGCCTATCAGTTTGTTGTACTTGAAGGAGAGTTTTGGAGCAACAGTAAAGTTGTCTTTGTGTGATGTATAGATCATGGATTCGAGCTGCGGAATCAACAATTGATATTGTGTTAAGATAGGTTACCTGCATCCAGGGGCGGAACCAGAATATTTGATAAGGGGGTTCAAGAAAATTAAAAAATAAGGGATTGGATGAAAAAAGTAAAAAAATGTGTCATTGTCGAGAATCGAACCCACGACCACAGGCTCAATCACAGGCGCCTTATCCACTAATCCACAATCTCCATTTGTTAAGGGGATGCAAAAATAATATTTGTACATGAATAAAAAAAATCGCAGTATATATATATAGTGCAATTTTCCGACGAAGGGGGTTCGGTCGCCACCCCTCGCACCCCTGTAGTTCCGCCCCTGCCTGCATCCCACCCCTTTGGACTATGGTCCTTTCTCATATCTTGCGTGAATGCAGGATACGTGCACTAGATTGTCTTTTAATTTGTTATACTTTTGAAAAAAAGAGCTTCGGAGCAAAAATAAAATTGTCTCCTGATATAGATTTAAACTATGGAATTAGCTACATATATTTGCGTCATGCTAAGTTGTCTACGTTGAACATGAAATGCGTTATGCACTAGGTTGCCTTTTAGTTTGCTGTGTTTTTACTATCTTTAAATAATGACACATTACATATAGATTTTTAATTAATATTTCAAGATGTATATGGTAAACAATATATGAATCAGATAAACAGTTG
Organism: Solanum dulcamara; assembly: GCF_947179165.1. Taxonomy (NCBI): domain Eukaryota; kingdom Viridiplantae; phylum Streptophyta; class Magnoliopsida; order Solanales; family Solanaceae; genus Solanum; species Solanum dulcamara. The sequence continues at coordinate 71,620,545 of NC_077246.1, read as the reverse complement.
GCAATTCTTTATAATAAATATGTATGGAAAAATATATAGTAGGGTACATGTTGTAGGACCATTGTTGGGGACAATGCTCAGTTGTCCATGTAAAAATATTGGCCTTATTGATCAGTAGGTGTCAATGAACCAAGTAGTCTTCTATAATTTGTTTGACTTAGTTCTTATAAGCTATAAAAATTGGTCTACTGATTAAACAGAGGGAATTGTTCTCTTAGCTTATAAGAGTGTGACCTAACGGTTAGTGACATATGTAAAAATCAATATGGTTGTGATAACATTTTTAGAGGGTCCAATTTTTTTTTAAGAATTTGATATGATTGTGATAACATTTTTAGAAGGTCCAAACAACAGTGTGTATGATATAAGGGTTGATATATTCTTCTTTGCATTTTAGCATAGTGAACTATACAAGTAATTGTTAATTTAATTTGTCTTTCTTTTGACAGAGGATGAGAAGGATATTCAGATATTTCAATTGCTGTGCAAAAGCTTGAAGTTCATGGAATTGATGTATTCCAATTTCTTCCTAAGTTTTGAGTGTCTCTTATATGAAATAGGAAAATGTTATGAATTTTGAAATTGTGGTGATTGCTTCTTACTGTCCTTTGCTTCTCTTGGGTACATTTGAGATTGATCTCTATGTAATTTGACTAAATATATTTAACCTTCCATCAACATAAACGTACAATTTCGATCCACCAACTGACGAAAGTCAAAAAATTAATAGAATCAATAAAATCTACATATAAAAAAGGGATAATGCATAAGTATCTCTTTAAACTATAATCGAAATTCTAGTGACACATCTTAACTTAACTAAGGTCCTATTACCCCCTCGAATTCATTTTTTCTGTTGGCATGACACCTTTAACTAGGTAAGATGTTTGTGTTTGTAAAACACGCGCACGCCACATGTGTAAATATTTTTTAATTTTGTTTTTGAATTTTCTTTATCTTGTATTTAAATTAAGTTAATACACACAACTTTTTTTAAAAAAAATTTGCATTGTGTTTAAACTTTTTTTCTTTTATTCATTATTTTTTTCTATTGATTTTATTTATTCCTTTTATTTTTTATGCCTTTCCTTTTCATTTTATTTCAAATGCTTTGTATTTAAATAGGGATAATGCATAAGTACCCCTTAAATCAGGAGCGGGGCCACTTATTGCTCAGAGGGTTCATCTGAACCACCTTGGGCAAAAAATTATATTATTTATATATGGTAAAAATAATTTTTTATGTATATATAGTAAAGTTCATGTGCCTACTTTTCCAAATTTTAAACCCTCTAAATTAAAATTCTGGCTTCCACATTGCCTTAAACTATGATCGAAATCTCATGACACAACTTAATTTAAGACCACAAGTTAACAATGCTTTAATTTCAATTTCCCACATGATATATATAAAACCATAATATAAAACAACATTTTAATACATTTCACATATCTTTAATTTAAAAATACGAATATTCAAAAAAAATTCTTATTTTTAAATTTTTTGTATAAGTCAAAATAGTATAAATAAATTGAATCCAAACGAGTATATACTCAATTTCTGTCTGGTGGTTTAAGCAACACGCCAAACCTTATCAACAACTTCTTGTTATCCAAAAAAAATTCCCCCAACAAATTTTGAGCAAAAAGTAATGTCAAATTCTACATCATCTCTCTTCACTACACCTTCTCAATTTTTGTTGCAATGTAGTAATCCATTAATCCCTTCTGCAAAATTGAGCATCAAAATTCGAGCATCAGTTTCTTCTTCTTCTTCATCAGCTGCTGCTGGTGTTGATTTATCCACCCTCCAAACAGCTATTTCTAAGGTGCTTTCCCTTCTTTTTTTTTTGTAATCGAGAAATTTAATCTTGTCTCCTTTTTGTGCATATAATTATTTAAAATTAACACAGTTCATTGTGTCACTTAACAGTTGAAAATTATGCAGTAAGAAAAGTTGTATTTCTTTAATTTTATCACAGTAAAGTCACTTTTCTATAGTCTTTAAAGAATTGGGGGATAGGGAAGGGGGTTACAACGCGGGAAATTGAACCATCATCAATAATGTGATAATGTGAAAGTTAAGGTAACCAGCCAACTAACTATTACTCTCTTCGTCCATCTTTATTTGTCTACTATTGACTTTACATAATTCTTAAAAAGCTATAAATAAAAGAGTAATTTTATCATATCACCCTTTGAATATGATAAATACAATATTTTGAAAAATATAATAGGGAAATGACTACTAATTAATGATAAAAGGTAAATTAGAAATTAATTGTAAATTATCTCTTGATTTCATAAATTAGACAAGTATCGTTGGACATCTATTTTTAGTATAATAGACAAGTAAAGGTGGATGGAGGGAGTAATATTTCCTTTTCAAAGAGTATTTCACACAATAAATTATTCTGACCGACTTGGTGAATTTTTTGCACCTAACTCTGATTTAACATTTGTATCAGTCCAAATGGACTTGATTAATACCAACACCAAAAATAAAAGAGATAATAAACACACTTGAAGTATCATTTTTTGGTGAGTTTTCTACTTAAACTATCATGTGTTTGTCTTTTCTTACTTGAACTATTACTGGCTATTTATCTATCAAAGCACGACTCTAATTTAATGAGTCAGCTGCCATGTGGATGAAATTCTATGAGCAAATTAAGTTGTCACAAGCCTTTTGGCGATTGTATTCAAACATTTGGTCTAGTCATCTTCGAGGTGTGTTTTGATAAATAGTTGTCGATAGTTCAAATATGAAATTCACAAAAAAGATACTTCATTAACTACTTTAGTGTCAACTATTTTGGAGCAGATTGGGCTCTCTTTTTGGTTTTGGGATTATTTAAGTTGCATGTGAACGGCTATAAACACCAAATGTCGGAAAATCGGTCAGAATGATTTTGGTATGAAATGGATATAGAGATGACTTTTCTGCGACAAAAATAAAGATGAAACGGGGGGTCTTAATCAAATGTGGAAATTAATTCTTAATAGGCCACACAACATCAAGCATGTTTAGTCATCTCTGTGATTGAAAAGTTATAGCTAGTTTGAATAGTGCTGGTTAATTGGAAATCTTTGTTTTACCATCATACTTTTTGCAATTACTCTTAACTGTTTTGTGCACATATTTTCTTCATTGTAGAAAGATAGTAATGCTGTCAAAGAGGCGCTTGATCAGCTAGTTGAAGTTGGTTGGTCCAAACAGTGGAGTTCTCAACCATATGTGTCACGTCGAACGGTCAGTTTTCATTTAAAATGTGAAGCTTTTAGAAAGATCAACACGTATCTATCTTATTATCTACATTATTTGATTAGCACAAATTGTGCCCATATATAATTCTCTGTAATGGTCTTAAAATTTTCTCTTGCAGACATCTCTTAGAGAGCTGACAACTCTCGGAATAAAAAACGCAGAGAACCTTGCAATCCCAAGTGTCAGAAATGATGTAAGTTTCTTGATAAAATTTGTGTGTTATTACTCTGATGACAGTAGCTCTCAATTAGGATATTGTTCTGTATTCTAGCTGAAGAAAACTATATGTTCACAAGGGTGTGATAGTTAAGGGGAACATTTGAGTCAACGTCGCATTTTTTGGCACATATATTGTTCGATCTTATTCATACAGTGGAACGTTGGTATATATCCGATCATGATATTAATATATGACTACACATTTGTTACATTTCTTTCCCTACTCCTTACAAACACAATTCATGGCTCCAATTGTTGTTACTTGAAACATAAAAAGGTGGTTTAACAAACACCCTTCTCCGTGGGCTTTAGGAATCGAAACCGGACCAAGTTCGCACACAAGCCTGCTACCAAGCAGGAGCAAAAAAAGGAATATGTTGAAAGATGATTAATGTGGTTATGTCTTCTTTTATTTGACTGTTTTGGACTCCGTTATTAAATCTGTTACTGATTTCCTTCAGTGATGCAGGCAGCTTTTCTCTTTACGGTGGTAGGCACAACAGGGTTTTTGGGTGTTCTTGCTGGCCAACTTCCTGGTGTAAGTTCTCTTACTACCCTACTTTTCTGCTGTTCCTTGTGCTTTCTTTTTTTCCGAAGTTTCGTATTATATCTAAATAAATAGTTCCTCTTAAGGAGCAGAGTACTCTGGTTTGTAAGCCTCATTATCCCTGTTAAGTATGCGGACAACGCACTGGATATGGGGCCTTAGTCTTTCATTTGGTTCTATTGTTACAGTCAATCTAGACAACTATATCTTGTTTGGTTTTGTGGGACAAAAATCTATGAGCTTATCATCTGGACTAAACTCAAGTTGACAATCTTAAGAGGTGTTGGGGTGGGATTGTAGTCCAACGCCCCACCCCTTTCTAACTACTGGCCACTTGTTTAATAGTGTGAATCACCTCATCAAAAAGGTTAATTTGTTAAATAGACGAAACTTTTGTTTGTTCATTACAAATCAACAACATGTCCCGCACCCAAGCGTGTGGCCTAGTGGTCAATGAAGTGAGTTGAGAACCTGAAGTCTCAGGTTCAATTCCCAACGGAGGCAAAAACACTAGGTGGTTTCTTTCCATCTATCACCAAAACCTCATGGATAGAATATTCCAATACCTGTGTTTTTAGCAGGTACCCCGTGAAATTAGTCGAGAAAATCAATAACATGTTCCCATATGTCTGAACCTGAACATTTTTATAGCAGGTACTCTGTGAAATTAGTCAAGAAGATCAACAACATGTTCCCATATGTCTGCACCTGAACATTTTTATTCGGAACCTATATAAAAATATTATGGATGTATGTGGCGTCAACGTAGAAGTACTTTTGTAGGTTATTTGCAAAAAGGTAATAATGCGCGCAATTCTCAGGTTATTGTGTTCGCCTTGGTGTCACTCCAGCACCAAGATGGGCTGTGAAGTACATTGATGTTACCGTGTATCTGTATAGAAGTTGATATATCCATGCAGGTTACATTGTCGATTCCTTTTTTATGATTTCAGGATTGGGGTTTCTTCGTTCCATACTTGATCGGAAGCATATCTTTAGTGGTTTTGGGAATTGGAAGTACTTCCCCAGGGTAAGTCAAATATTTTAGGCGTTCTTCTGATTCTAATAATGCATTATACTAAATTTTCAGTTGAGCTTTTTCTACTGCATGCAGGTCGTTATGGCTCATTCGTTTATTCATTATGTAGGCTCCTTCAGGCCGCCATTGATGGATTTTCATCGCTTTTTCCTGATTACCAGGAAAGAATTGCCAGACACGAAGCAGCTCATTTCTTAGGTGACATCCTGTTCTAGTTTTCAATATTTTTTTGTTTTATTTTTATTTGGTTACGATGATGACATGAGTGAAGCTTAAATAAGAAAATGAGGATTCATATTACACGGACCTCGACTTGTTAGGAATTGAGGCATAGTTGTAATTGTTGTTGTGCTTCTGCGCTTCCATTAACTTTCCTCTAATAAGCTGTACAATGTCAATTTCAGTTTCCTACCTAATTGGTCTTCCCATCCTTGGATATTCACTGGATATTGGGAAAGAGCATGTCAATTTAATTGATGAAAGGCTGGAAAAGCTTATATACAGTGGGCAGCTTGACTCAAAAGAACTTGACCGGTATCAACGTCAAAAGAATCTCATCTACAATCAATTAATTACTTCCTCTGTTTCAATTTGTTTGTCTTGTTTTGACTTGGCGCAAAGTTTAAGAAAAAAGGGATACATTTGAATCTTTTGGCCTACACCAAACCTTAGACATTTTTATGGTTGTATATCATTTCATTAAGGGTAAAAAGAGAATTTAAAGTTAAGTTGTTTTTAAGTATAAAAAAATGACATTCTTTTTGGGATAGATAAAAAAGGAAAGTGGGCGACATAAATTGGGACACAAGAATTACTTGCTATCAAAGGCGAATGTAATGCAATAGCTACAGGGTCGATGGAACACAATAATTTTGGTTCAAACTATGTATATGTGTTAAAATTGTCACTAAATAAGTACAACTAATAGATTTTGAAGCCAGTAAATCGAATAATTTGTGGCAGAATTTTGAGCTCGAAACATAATGTTCAAATCCTGTATCTGCCTTTGCTCTGCTTGCTATATGTAGGTGCTTTGTCAAATATCTGCAGCTCGTTATATTTCACACAAAGTAACATTGCTTCTGAAATTTTCACCGGAAAAAGAAATTTATTTACAAGTAGTTGCATTTCTCAGGTTGGCAGTGGTAGCGATGGCCGGGCTGGCAGCAGAAGGGCTAAAGTATGATAAAGTTGTTGGTCAATCAGCTGACCTTTTCACTCTTCAGGTTTAGTAATCATTATTTAGGAGTTAGATTGCCCTTTTTGTGGAACCGTTAATAAAGCAAAACTGTTTCTGTTTGTCTTAACAGAGATTTCTAAACAGGAGCAAGCCGTCGCTAAGCAAAGATCAGCAACAGAACCTTACAAGATGGGCGGTGAGTCTAAAACCGAACACATACTGTGATAAATATACACAAACTATTGAAATATATAACATAATTAAATAATTAGAAGTGTGACCTCTCTGATAGTTTTAGCTTTCAGATGAAATCATCACACACTTCATTATGGTATCAGAGCACGTCACAGAGCGTGGTGAGACATAATATAACTACGTAATCAAAAGTCTGCTAGATTAGATGGTCACATACTTCAACACAAACATATACAAAATTCAAGATGCATACACACATTGATATTGTTGGCTTTGCCACTTCTAAGCTACCCGAACATATCGACTATAATATTGCAAGCAAATCCAAGCATGTCCATTATATTGTCTGATTAAATTTTTGCAGGTTCTATTTGCTGCTTCACTACTGAAAAATAATAGCAAGCTTCATGAAGCCCTAATAACGGCAATGACAAACAAGGCATCGGTTGTAGAATGCATAGAAGCAATTGAGAAAGCAGCTTGATCTTACTCCACAAATGTGACTACACACTTGTACATGAAAAAACATGTGAATTTTTTCTCCTAAATTTGAAAAATTATCGAAGAATAGAAAGAAGTATATATATATATATGCTGAAAAGAGAATGTATCCTATTTTTTTGACATTGATGTTGAACATATGAAATGTCACCAGAAATATGAAATATTATATATACGAGTTTTAGAGTTTTCGAATTTCTTACTTGAACTATCATCAAGGTATTTAGGTGAAGAGAGAATAACTAAGTAATTTATAGTATGATATGAAAGTAAATTATAGTTGAACAACGCAAACAGATTCAAGTGGTACGTACCCCATAGACAATGCATAATAGAAATTTTATTCATTTCGAACTATCACATGACACAAAATAAATACTCCTATTACAGTACATTAATTCAGAACAGAACTAGAGATCCTGGCCCCTCCCTTGAAAGCTCCTGGTGTTGCGACTATCACCGGTAAGTAGTTTTCGTTTACAAAATACCAAATCACCAATGGGCAAAACATGCATTCATAAAACATATTATTTAACAATTGATTATAAGAGCATAAAATAATTACTTTACTTTTCAAAGTATAGGTTAAAAAGTTTCTGGTTTTAACACAAAAAATTCATTTCTTTGACTTTTCAAAGAACGTTTTGCACCAAATATTTTTGGGAATTTTTTTTAAAAAATTTGGAAACTATTCTTTGGTCATATAACTTGTCATTACTTGGCAATCATTCCAAGTTTTCAAGTTCTACAAAAAACTAGTATTTGGGCCAAGTTCTAATATTTGAGAATTTTTAAAAATTTAAAAATTACCCCAAATTTTTATATTTTATAAAAACACTCATCATTTATTAATTGTAACTAATATTTATCTACCAACTTACTCTATTAACGTTGTTAACTAATACCATTAAATAACATCTCTATCTATTAATAAAAGAATAGTTTGTTACTACCTCCTCCGAAAAATAATAATTTGAGTGATAAGATCTATGTATTCTTCATGCCCATATTATTTTTTATTGTTGTTGATTGTTATCAATTATATTATAAGTTTTTTTTTAATGGAAATGTTCATTATAAAATTATAATGATAATACAAACGTATGAGTACAAAATAATATTTTTTGAAACAGTCAAATATTTTTGAAAAAATTTATGGTCAAACGCATGGTGAAACTTCACTTAAAAATAACTTGTCAAAAATATATGCGAATTTGAGGTCAAAGGATAGATTAAAAAGTTGGTAAAAAAAAAAACAAACTGAAAAAGTAGGTAGTTTCCTTGAATTTCTTTAGATTTGGAGCTATTCAATGTTTTCTGTATGAAAAGAGAAACTAATAATGTCAAAATTCCACATATTGATGGTGACTGTCTTTTGAGTTATATTTAATATCTTCAATTAAATCCTATCCACTCTATCCAGAAATATTCCAATTGTTAATATCCCAATCTTTTCTTGTTCATCATTTTTGAGTATTAATTTGATGGCAGCTTATAGTGCAATATTCCAGAACTCTTTCGTGATCACACTGCCCAAACGCTTGATTCTCTTCATGCTACTGCTGAATATTTCCAAAAAGTTCTTGACTTGGAGATCATAGTTAAAAGATTGACAGGACCACCACGGGATCTAGACGTTGTCACAATAACAGGCATGGTTGGCATTGGCAAAACAACACTCGCTAGAAAAGCTTATGATCATCTTACAATCAGGTATCACTTTGACACTCTTGCTTGGGTTACAATATCTCAAGAATTTAGGTGTAGAAATGTGTTATTAGAAGCTTTACGTTGCATTTCAAAGAAAACAGATATTGTGAATACAAAAGATTACGATGAGATGGATGACAATAAGTTAGCTAACCTAGTGCAAAAAAAAAAACTAAAGGGTCGAAGATACCTTCTTGTTGTTGATGATATTTGGAGTACGAATATTTGGGATAGAATAAGAGGAATATTTCCTTATCACAAAAATGGAAGTAGAATCTTATTGACTACTAGGGAAAACGAGGTAGCAATGTATGCAAATACTTGTAGCCCTCATGAGATGAAACTTTTGAGTTTAGAAAATGGTTTGAGGTTACTTCGTGATAAGGTGTTTGGACCAAAACCTGATCATCCTCCTGCATTGGAAGAACTTGGAAAGGAAATAGTAGAAAAATGCCTAGGATTACCCTTGAAAATCTCAGTGATTGCGGGATATGTCTCTAAAGAACGTTGGAAGAATGTTTCCCAAACCTTAAGCGAAGTCATTGCTAGTCATCCAGATAAATGCTTAGTAGTGCTCGGTTTGAGTTACCACCACTTGCCTAATCGCCTCAAACCTTGCTTTCTTTCTATGAGTAGTTTCCGAGAGGATTTTCAGGTTGACACTTGGAGATTGATCCAATTATGGATCGCAGAAGATTTCTGCAACACCCCTCAAAAATTTTCCCTAAGATTCGGGCCTTCTTTGTACACGTGTGGGGCCCATCGTATTTATTTTGAAGTACGTGCTTGAGTTAAGATGAGTCCAGAGGAGTTTAAGAGCGTTGGAGGTGATGTGGGGTCATTGAGGACCCCTAGGACCGAGCTAAGCCCAAAAGATCCGTCGTGGCTAAGTTTAGGACGAGTTCACGTAAGGGTCGACTTTCAATGACCCTATCGTTTGAAAGATGTCAATCCGGGTGGCCCACGACCTATCAAATTAAAGGTCGTCGAGTCTTCTTTCCAACGCCACCAAGAACGTAAATTTTGGAGTTCGAAGTCAAAGGATATGATGATCCGAAGACGAACTAGCACGATAGGAATTTCATTTTTTGGCCTGGGTTGCAACTGCTGGGGAAATGGCCTTGGCGCTGTAAGGGCGCGATGCGCCACTATCGCACCAGAAATATGCCTCAGTAGTTTGGTCTCTGGCGCGATGCGCCACTAAAAGTTGTGCAGGGTTTTTCAAGCCAAATTCCCAGAATTCAGAACAATGGCCTTGGCGCTGTAAGGGCGCGATGCGCCACTATCGCGCCAGAAACATGCCTCAGTAGTTTGGTCCCTGGCGCGACGCGCCACTAAAAGTTGTGCAGGTTTTAGGCGTAATTGGCCTTGGCGCTGTAAGGGCGCGACGCGCCACTATCGCGCCAAGAGCATTTTTGGCTAATTTTCAGAATTTGGAGGAAGGGCAATTTGGGAAATTTCCCAAATTATATATACACAAACCTTGTATAGTTTGGGACCATTTTTCTTCAGCCCCACTCTCTCTCTAGAAAAAGCCCTAGCTCCTCTCCCTTCTCTCTTCTCTTCTTCTCCATTTCCAACCAAAAAGGAGTCCAAGAGCTTCAAGACTTCAAGCTCCCATTGAAGACCCAACATCAAGGTTTCTTCAAAGTCTTCACTAAGGTATGTAAGGCTAACCAAAACATGGGTTGAGTCCACCCATATGCCCTATTCTTGTGTTGAGGTTAGATATCCATGAAAATGGAGTTTCTTGGTATGGTACATGTTTGAATGAGTTTTGTTTCCATCTTATTTAAGTATTTATGTGCCAATGTTGTTGAGCTAAGAGATTCCTAAAATGAGCCCTTATGTAAGTATGAGATGATGAGGAAATGAGTTGCTAAACATGTTTTGTTGGTCTTGTTAATTATATAGATTCTATAAAGTATACTATTTTCTTTAAAATGTTGCCTATTATAAGAATGTCGATTTGAAGTCTTGGAGATATGATGAGTCACAAAGATTTTTCTCAAATAGATGGAGGTAATGATTGATTTTATATCTCGATGATGTTATATATGTGCATTTAAAATTTCCTTGAAGATATGATTGAGATTGAGCATTGAGATTGAGATTTGGTTGTGATAGAGTTGATGAGTCGACAAGGTTGTAATGAGACTTGTTGATATGAGTTGATTGAGTTGAGTTGATGGAGTTTTATGAGTATTGAGTCTTGGGAGGAGTATCGAGCACCGAATTGGGCAAGAGTATAGTCCATACTCGAACCCAATACCTGTGTTGCCAAACGTAGGGGGGATTGAACCGTTAAAGTCGGATGCTTCCCCGAGAGCTTTTGTCCTGACATTATAGGACCTGGTTGGATTGGATCCATGAGCGTTCGTCGTTCATGCCCTGGCAAGGTATGAACGGGCGTGGCAACGACGTCGTTTCGTTGTACCTTCACTGGCTCATAAGTGTTGGTTGTCGGTTAAGAGAAACTCCCAAATAAGTTTTGATAGCACTCTGAGTTAGATTGAGTTGAATTGTATATGATTGGTCCAGTCTAAATCATACTCTTGTTTAGACTTAGGACATTTGATTGAGTTGTCATTCCTTTTGAGTTGAGCTCCCGAGTTGGTTGATTTATTCTTCCTTGATGTTCGTTGTATTCGACCATTTTACATACTCGTACATTCCATGTACTGACGCCATTTGGCCTGCATCGTTTCATGATGCAGAGACAGGTACTAGAGATCATCAACCGGCGCTCCGTTGAAGATCCACTTACACTTCCAGCCAGTCGGTGAGTCCTCCTAGTTCTCGGAGGATATTGAGCCTTCCTGTACAGTTTTTGATTGTCTTTTCTTTATTTAGATTGTCGGTAGCCATGGGCTTGTCATTGGCACCTTTTAGACTTGAATAGAGGCTTCATAGACTGAGATGTGAGGAGGTCGAGCGGTCATCTTGAGGATTCCTATTTTGATTATCGTCTTGATTGTAAATGTTTGGCCTTCGGCCCTTATGATATGAGAAGTATTTCTTAAATTGAGTTTTCTGCTAATAGAATGTGCTTGAATGAATAAGTGACTGTACCAAGTGGTCCGCTCGGAGGTCAGAGATGGCCTTCGGGTGCCGGTTACGCCTAGGGTACCCTCCCGGGGCGTGACAATTTCATAAGGACTTATGAAAATAGTAAATGTTTGGAAGAAGTGGCAATAGATTATTTGGAGGACTTATTTAGCAGGAACTTGATACAGGCTAGAAAAAGGAGATTCATTGGTGAGATAAAAACATGTGGAATACATGATCTACTGCGTGAGTTCTGTTTGATAGAAACTGAAATGACAAAGCATATGCATGTTGAGAGAATTCACCCTACTCTTCCAACACAAAAGCTTAATGTTCGTCGCTTCAGTTTTCAAACCGAATCTTATTCAGTTGAGGATTGTCATAAGCTATTGACCCTGTTGCCAGATCTATCTACTTATTCTCTTTATTGAATCTACCTCTTGATCCCCGTCTTAAGATTTTCTGGAGAATTCCCAGCTACCGTCGTGATACTATAATACATGAATTTTTCTCACGTTTCAACATTCTCAGGAGATTTCCCATCTACCGTCGTGATAGTATAATACATGAATTTTTCTCTCGTTTCAACCTTCTCAGGGTATTGGTCATCTTCAATAAAGTTGTAATGTTCAAGTCATTTCCACTTGTGATAACAAAGTTGTTTCATTTGAGATATGTCCAAGTTCGATTTGATGGAGATATTCCTGAATCAATCTCAAAGCTTCAGAATTTGCAAACTCTAATTTGTAGTAGTAATCCTTTCGATATAACTTTACCTAGGAAGATATGGATGATGAAGAAGTTGAGGTATATAAGTCTGTCTAGGAGAGCCACTTATTTACCCAGTCCTAGAAGAGAAAGTATTCTAAATAAGCATCTTGTGATGTCAAATCCAAAGGAGCTTTCTGGTCTTTGTTGCACCAGTTGTACAAAAGAAGTCTTTTCTGGCATTCCCAATCTAAAGAGACTGATCATTCATCTGCCTTTTTTCTCATTCAAGAATTTTCCAGATTATTGGCTCATGGATTTGTCTAGCTTGAGAAAACTCGAAGCATTCAAGTTTTTCTAGGACTTTAGTTCGCTATACCCCATCAAGAGTTTTGTTCTTCCAACATCACTTAAGAGGTTGACTTTAGCTAACTTTAATTGTTTTCCTTGGGAAGACATATTATCAACTGTAATCATGTTGCCTAATATTGAAGAGCTCAAACTTAAACTTTGTATAGCCAATGATTTTTTATGGAGATTGAGTGATAAAGATGAGTTCAGAAGCTTGAAGTTGTTGTTACTGAGTAACACAAATCTTAAGCGTTGGGAAGCTAGCAGTGATAACTTCCCAAATCTAAAACGCCTCGTTCTGAAGGATTGCTACAGGCTGCAAGAAATTCCAGCAGATTTTGGGGAAATTTGTACTTTAGAATCAATTGAGTTACATGATTGCAGCGCTACTGCTGAGGATTCTGCCAGAAATAGTGAACAAGAACAAGAGGACATGGGAAATAATTTTCCTAAGGTTTACATCCATAACAGTCGCTGGTAAGTTTCAATTCTTCACATTATTAGTTACCTCATGTTTATTAAATCTTAGCTCCTTGAATTTAAGATGATGACTTCTACTTGTTATTTTGCATATGCAGGAAATTGGAACTTATTTTAAGGGACCATCTAATGATCTAATAATGCTATCTTCCATAACTGATGTATTGTAATATCTATTTTGTTTTATGTGATAGTTCGAAATGGATAAGGTTTTCAAGCGATTATGCATTGCCTATGGAGTATAAGAATCGATGATTTCACACTTTGATTTTCCTCAGTTCATATATACTACATGTTTTTAGTAACATCAAGTAATATCGTGCATTTTCGACCAAATTTGTTGTTGGTTATGGATTCTTTCTCATGCTTCCATCGAAGCAGGTAGCATAAGTTAAAGCCTGTATTTTCTGACTGAAAAACAACATGGACAAGTGGTTGTTTCCTTAGGCCATTTGCACAAGCTAAATTGTTCAAAGATCCATTCTTTCAGTACAAGTAAAATTTCTGGGAATAGACATACTGTGACACCCCAGAAATTTTTCCGCAAAGACTCAAACCTTTCTTCACGTGTGAGTAGACTCGGGCCGGAGGACTTGTAATTCTACATGTGAGTTAGGACTAATTCCTAAGTATTTGAAGTGTGTTAGAGGTGTTTAGGGGTCATAAGGGATCTCTAACACCAAGTCGAGTCCAAAGAACTCCAATCGATTAAGTTTTCGGACGAGTTAGTATAAGGGTCAACTTCCAACGACCATATCTCCTAGGATATAAACAACTGGGTGGACCACGACCTACCAAATTAAAGGTATTTGAGTCTTCTTTCCAACGCCACCAAGATTGCAATTTTTGGAGTTTGGAGTCAAAAGTTATGGCCATTTTACTACAGACTAGTACTGCAGGAATTTCAAGCCTGGGCGAAATTTGGGCTTGGCGCTCCAGTGGCGCCCCACGCCACTATAGCGCCAGAAAACAGCCTCAGTAGTTTGGGGCTTGGCGCGACGCGCCACTATAGCGCCAACAAGATTTTTGCCCATTTTTCAGATTTTTGAAGAGGGACAAATTGGACTTTTTCCCTAATTACATATACCCTATCCTTGAACGTTTTGGGACCATTTTTCAGCCCCCACTCTCTCTCTAAAAGCCCTAGGAGCTTCTCTCTCTCTCTCTCTTCTTCTTCTTCCCCAAATCCATCTCCAACAAAGGGTGCCTTCAAGAGTTTCAAGGATTCAAGTCTTCCATTGAAGACCTAACATCAAGTTCCTTCAAAGTCTTCAAACAAGGTATGTAAGGCTAACCTAAAATATGGATTTAGTTCTTCCATATGCCCATATATGTGTTGGATAGAAGTTGTGAAAGAGTTGAACCTTCTAAGAAGGTTTTCTTGAAAGTTTTCCTAAACTATGGAATGTTTTTAAGTACTATTAGTTGATTGATGTTTTTAATGACTTGAGTTACTAAATAGTTAATTTTCATATTATTGACTACAAATGTATCTTTGTAATAGATTTATAGGTATTGACGATTCTCTTGAGTTGAGTTTTGTTGAGAGTATGGGTTCATGTTTCATTCACATGAACCCAAGATGAAATTTCTTGTTATAAATGTCTTGAGGTTGAGATGGATAGTTGTGTGTATATATGTATTGATTGGAATGAAAAGAATGAATTGGTTAGTTAAGAATGTCCCTTTGCTTCTATAAAATGAACATAGGACAAAAAAATAAGGATATTAGAGTAAATGTTTGATGATGATGTAAATGATAATATATGATGATGATGTGATGATGATGTTTTGATGACGATGTGAGGGATGACGTGAATGGTGCTTATTTAATATGTGTAGAATGATTGATGAAGAGGTATATTGATGAGGATGTTATGTGATGAAGTGGATTGGAGTCTAATGTGATTTTGTGGTATATGATGTGCATAATTTGAGTTGATTGGAGTCTTAGGAATATTTTAAAAATAAATTATCTCTTGAGGAGGAGCTCTAAATAAAGTATTTGTGAACCTTTTTGCATAACCTATTTATACACTATTTTGAGTCTAAAGAATTATTAGTTTCATCTTTGATTTAGAAAGGAGTTTAAGTATGAGTTGAGTATGAAGAGCCTTTAAATGAGTTGAGTATCGTTACATTAAAGTATTTATTTTGAGTTTGAGTTGAGGAGTTGAAATTATATTTTGATGTACATAACATTTTCTACATTCATTGAGTCAAGATTGTATAAATTTTTAAAGAGAAGAGTTTGATGATTTGAGATGAGTCGATTTCAAAGAAGGTCCAATGAGACTTGTCATTACGAGTTAATTGAGTTGAAATGAGAACAGAGTTGATGAGGTGGCAATGTTCCACATGAAACTAGCCGTGAGGGCTTGTTTGAGATGATTGAAGGAGTTTTATGAGCATGGAGTCATGGGAGGAGTATCGAGCACCGAATTGAGCAAGAGTACAGTCCATACTCGAACCCAATACCTGTGTTGCCAAACGTAGGGGGGATTGAACCGTTAAGTCGGATGCTTCCCTGAGAGATTTGTCCTGACATTATAGGACTTGGTTGGATTGGATCCATGAGGTTCGTCGTTCATGCCCTGGCAAGGTATGAATGGGCGTGGCAACGACGTCGTTTCGTTGTACCTTCACTGGCTCATAAGTGTTGGTTGTCGGTTAAGAGAAACTCCCATTTAGGTCTTGATAGTACTCTGAGTCAGTTGAGTTGAGTGAGTTGCTATATGCTTATGAGTTAGTCCTGTCTACACTATTTCTTGTTAGACTTAGGACACTTGAGTGAGTTGTTACAGATTTATTGAGTTGAGTCCTTTGAGTTGAATTGTAAAACGTTGCATAATTTAATTTGCATATTTACTGAGTTGAGTCCTTTGAGCTGATTGTTGAGTTGAATGTTGAGTAGATTGTATACGGTCGGATTGGAGTAGATGAATTGTGATTGGAATGAATGGAATGGTATGTGACTAGATTGGATTTGATTATTGAGTTAATTGTTGAGTTGAGTGTATATAATCGGATTGCACATGATTGAAAGGGATCGAATTGTAAATGAGTTGATTGAACGGTATTGTGTATGATTGGATTGGACTGTATGGTATATGATTGATCTTTGTCTAAAAATGTATTATTACTTTAGACTTATGACGCCTTGTTGAGTCTCTCTTATCCTTTCAATTTGAGATATTTGGACCGCTGCTATTCTTCCTTGAGGTATGTTTCATTCTGCCATTTTACATACCAGTACATTCCACGTACTGACGCCATTTGGCCTGCATCGTTTCATGATGCAGAGACAGGTTTGAGAGATCGTCAATAGGAGCATCATTGGGGATCTATTCGCACTCAGCGTGTTGGTGAGTCCTCCCCTACATTCGGAGGACACCGTCTGTGTATTCTTGCATCGAGTTAGCCCTTTTCATTTTGATTTGAGGTAGCCATGAACATGTCATTGGCACCAATTAGATAGTAGTGATAGAGGCTTCATAGACTAGATAGTGATGAGTCGATCGAGTTATTCTTGTCAAACTATTTATAATGACAAATATTAGAGTCGAATTTGTTGGCCCATGACCTTTATTCTTTGAGTTAGACTGAGGTTTGAGTTGCCCACTGAATATTCTCTTTATTCTTTTGTCTTCCGCTGATCGAATGAATGAACGGATGTGTGATCAGGCTATGTGGTTCGCTTGGGAGTCAGAAATGGTTTCTGAGTGCCGGTTACGTCTAGGGTACCCTCCCGGGGCGTGACACATACACTTCAGTTTGATTCATTCAATTTTTAGTAAGTCAAATAATTATTTGATAAGTAAACCTAACATGGTGTTTGAAATTAATTAAAGGGTGTTATACAACAATTGGTTCTTTTTAAGTAAAAAAAGAACTGTCTATGGGAAGAAAGAAAACATTAATCAAATGTAAATGGATGGGATATAATTATTATTTTTAGTATTAAAACTGACACATCTGCTTTCACACACCCAGTTGGCATTGACTTTGTAAGTCAATTAATTTATTAACAAACTAAGATGGTTTTGGAAATTATTTAACACAACAAGTAGCTATAAATACACATTGCAGAGTCTCTATTTGATATATTGAATTGCATACATATTCTCTACTCCATCAAAAAGTATTGCTGTAATTTTTCTTCTTCAAACTCTTGACGAACAAATAAACATGTGATGAAGATTATTTCTGATGATGCTGATCAAGTTCTTGGATTATCCGGGGATTCCTTGATTGGCACTTCTTCTACAAGTTATCCAATGCTGTCATATAAGTTGGAAGATGATATCGTGCAGGGACTTGATGGTGACTTGGAGATCATAGTTAAAAGATTGACAGGACCACCATCGGATCTAGACATTGTCACAATATCAGGCATGGGTGGCATTGGCAAAACAACACTCGCTAGAAAAGCTTATGATCATCTTTCAATCAGGTATCACTTTGACCTTCTTGCTTGGGTTACAATATCTCAAGAATTTAGAGGTAGAAATGTATTGCTAGAAGCTTTACATTGCATTTCAAAGCAAACAGTTAGTGTCAATGCAAAAGATTATGATGAAATGGATGAGAGTGAGTTAGCCGACCTAATGCAGAAAAAACTAAAGGGTGGAAGATACCTTGTTGTTGTTGATGATATTTGGAGTAGGGATGTTTGGGATTGTATAAGAGGAATATTTCCTAATAACAACAATGGGAGTCGAATCTTATAGACTACAAGAGAAACTAAGGTAGCGATGTATGCAAATACTAGTAAACCTCATGAGATGAACCTCTTGAATTTAGATAACAGTTGGAAGTTACTTTGTGATAAGGTGTTTGGAACCGAACATGATCATCCTCTTGAATTGGAAGAAATTGGAAAGGAAATAGTAGAAAAATGCCAAGGACTACCCTTGACAATCTCAGTGATTGCGGGACATCTCTCTAAATTGGCCAGGACATTAGAAAGTTGGAAGGATGTTGCCCGAACCTTAAGTGAAATCATTGCTAGTCATCCAGATAAATGCTTAGGAGTGCTTGGTTTAAGTTACCACCACTTGCCTAATCGCCTCAAAGCTTGCTTTCTTTCCATGAGTAGTTTCCCAGAGGATTTTCAGGTTGAGACTTGGAGATTGATCCAATTATGGATTGCAGAAGGTTTCATAAGGACGTCTAGAAGTGGTAAAAGTTTGGAGGAAGTGGCAATAGATTATTTGGAGGATTTAATTAGCAGGAACTTGATACAGGCTAGAAAAAGGAGATTCAATGGTGAGATAAAAACATGTGGAATACATGATCTACTGCGTGAGTTCTGTTTGATAGAAGCTGAAACGATTAAGTTTATGCATGTTGAGAGAACTTACCCTCCTCTTCCAGAACATAAACATAATGTTCGTCGCTTCAGTTTTCAAACCTTATCTTATTCATTTGATGATTGGTGTGAGCTGTTACCCCATGTTGCCGGATCTATCTACTTATTTTCTCGATTGGATCTACCTTTTTCACCCCATAGTAAGCTTCCTGGGAAATTGCCTATCAATTGTCCTATAATACATGAATTTTTCTCTCGTTTCACCCTTCTCAGGGTATTGGCCATCTTCAATAAAGATGTAAGTTCTCAGTCATTTCCACTCGTGATTACAAAGTTATTTCATTTGAGATATCTCCAAGTTCGATTTGACGGAGATATTCCTGAATCAATCTCAGTGCTTCAGAACTTGCAAACTCTAATTTGTAGTGGTTATTCTTCCTATATAACTTTACCTGAGAATATATGGATGATGAAGAACTTGAGGTATATACGTCTGCAAGGAGTTGCTTATTTGCCCAGTCCTATAAGAGAAAGTATTCTAAATCTAGAGGAATTTTCTAATCTTTGTCACGCTAGTTGTACAAAAGAAGTCTTTTCTGGCATTCCCAATCTAAAGAGATTAATCATTCATGAACCTTTAATCAAACAACACTATTTTCCCAATCTTGAGCTCTTGGATATGTCCAGCTTGAGAAAACTCGAAGCATTCAAGTGTTATTCCTGGAGATATTATAGCCTTATGCATATATCCATCAAGAGTTTTGTTTTTCCAACATCACTTAAGAGGTTGAGTTTAAACAGAAGTACACATTTTCTTTGGGAAGACATATCATCAACTTTAAAGATGTTACCAAATCTTGAAGAGCTCAAACTTAAAGATTGTGAAGCCATGGATAATGTATGGAGATTGAGTGATGAGGAAGAGTTCAAAAGTTTGAAGTTATTGTTACTGAGCAAACTACATCTTGAGCATTGGGAAGCTAGCAGTGATAACTTCCCAAATCTAAAACGCCTCGTTCTGAAGGATTGTGACAACCTACTAGAAATTCCAACTGATTTTGGGGAAATTGGTAATTTGGAATCAATTGAGCTACATTATTGCAGTGCTACTGTTGAGGAATCTGCCAGAAAAATTGTACAAGAACAAGAGGAAATGGAAAATAATCTCCTTAAGGTCTACATACATAAAAGTTACTGTAAGTTATCCATTATTGATTCTCTCATCTTTGTTAAACCTTACCTCCTTGAAATTAAGATGACGACTTGTTATCTTTCAGATGCAGAGACTTGAAGCTTATTTTGCTGGACCATCTAATGCTATCTTCCGAATGCAGATCACTTAAGTTCATATTTTGATCGTTTGAGAAATTGATGTTTTAGGAATAAGCATGTTTAATACATGTCTCTCCCATTTGTGATTTAGTATTTTGTAAACATTGACTCTTTTGACGTACTGTAATATCTATTTTGTTTTATGTAATAGTTTGAAATGATTGAGGTTTCAATCTATTATGCATAACCTATCGAGTACACGAAATGATGGTTTCATATTTTTGAATCTGTTTTCCTCTCTTCAGTATAATACATGTTTTTCGTTGATGGCCGGTGCTTTCACACTTTGAGATACTGGATATCAATAATCTTTCTTGACGATGGTAGTAACAGTAAGTAATAGCCAGGAATTCTACCTGAAAATTATGTTGTATAGCTCAAAAAAAGGCACGTAGAGGAACTTGCTTCTTTAGGCTATAGTGGTGGTAGTAGTAATGTAAAGGAGAGAGGAAATCTTTATATTTCCCTATTAGTTATGATTTTCTCAAAATCACTATATTATCAAGTGTTAGGCTTAGAGTAGTTGGTGATAATTCCTTACTTGCTTGATCGCCTTTACATTGTTCTACATGGGATTTGATCCCAACTCATAATAGGGTAAATTATAATGCATACGAGTTATGACCGTGTACACTTTCTCTCATAGGGGTGGATTTGGATGTTATCAGCTATAGTGGTTGTAGTAGTGATGAAATGGAAAAAGGAAATCTTGATACGTTGGTGAAGGCTATTGTTGGAGTTTCTGTCGGCATTCAATATGAAAATTCAAAACCAAGCAAGAGTGTTAAGAGGCGTGAGACAAGTGCGCAACAAGAAGCAGCCAGAGAGCGAAGAATACAAGAGGAACAGATTAATATTGTAAACAATCAGGTTAATTATTGAGAATGAAAAGCTAGAAAGAAAGCTTGAACCCCTTGGGTTGATCTCCATCCCACCTTTTCATTGCCTCTGATTTTATGCACCAACAACATTGAAAATCCTGCACTTCTTCATGTTCGACGAAGTTATTATTGTGATTTGTTATTGTCTTCAAGTTCAACGAAATTATTGGCATTTGAGGTACCGCTACTCCAGTAATAGGTATATCAGTTCTGTCCAAGGAGGAAGTAATCCAACATTTCGAGTACAGTGAGGGGTTTAAATTAATTTCTTAAGGACATGTAGGAATTATGTATGCTCGGATAGTTAATTCCTCAAGGACACACAGAGAATTAGGTTTCTGCATTTTTCAGATTAATGTTTTAACACAGGATTATAACATAACTTGTGCTAACTGAACCGCTGTATAAGTAGTCTTGGCCGATAGAAGCAGGCACACTTGGTGAGGTAAGCCGACCACATAATTTTTCCCTGGCCATTGAGCGTCAGGCGTGCTTGAAGCCCATAGTAGGTGAGCCTCAAGATGTTTTGCTATGAGAAAAAATGCCTTGGGAATGTGCATTCTCTGATCCATTACTTGTCAACTGTATAGATGCTTTTGTTTTCTCCAATAAGAACCAATAATTGATGCCTTTTAAATTAAGTAAAAGCCTGTCCATATCAGAAAATGGATGGGAGATAATTGACTTTGTTTTTTTAGTAATTTATTGATAAACACTAACATGGTGTTGGAAATTAATTATACAACAAGTTTCTACGAAACAAAAGAGTATTATTTGATATCTTGAATTACATCCTCTCTACTCCTTCAAAATTATTTTGTTTCATTCCTCTCCATATTGACTTAATGGCAGCCTATACTGCTGTAATTTCTCTTCTTCAAACTCTTGAACAACGAAATCCAAAACTCTTTCATGGTAAAACTGCTAAAACGCTTGATTCTCTTCATGCTACTGCTGAATATTTCCAAAAAGTTCTTGAAAATGCTAGCAAGAGTAGATTTGACACTGAAAATATAAAATCTTTGGAGGAAAAAATAAGAGTTGCTGTTAGTTATGCAGAAGATGTTGTTGAGATGAAAACTTCTCAGATCATCAAAGTCTCTAGGTGGACATTTGGAATTTTACAGCACCTGGATTTGCTAAAAGTTGTTAAAAAAATGAATACAACAAAGAAACAAGTGATGGAGATTGTTTCTCATGATGCTGATCAAGTTCTTGAATTATCTGAGGATTCCTTGATTGGCACTTCTTCTACAAGTTATCCAATGTTCGAAGATGATATTGTGCATGGACTTGATGATGACTTGAAGATAATAGTTAAAAGATTGACAGGACCACCGTCGGATATAGACATTGTCACAATATCAGGCATGGGTGGCATTGGCAAAACCACACTCGCTAGAAAAGCTTATGATCATCAAACAATCAGGTATCACTTTGACATTCATGCCTGGGTTACAGTATCTCAAGAATTTAGGTGTAGAAATGTGTTGTTAGAAGCTTTACGTTGCATTTCAAAGCAAACAGATATTGTGAATACAAAAGATTATGATAAGATGGATGACAATGAGTTAGCTGACCTAGTACAGAAAAAGCTAAAGGGTCCAAGATACCTTGTTGTTGTTGATGATATTTGGAGTAGGGATGTTTGGGATAGCTTAAGAGGAATATTTCCTGATTGTAACAATAGGAGTCGAGTCCTATTGACTACTAGGGAAACTGAGGTAGCAATGTATGCAAATACTCGTAGCCCTCACGAGATGAGCCTTTTGAGTTCAGAAAACGGTTGGAGGTTACTTTGTGATAAGGTGTTTGGACCAAAACATGATCATCCTCCTGAATTGGAAGAAATTGGAAAGGAAATAGTAGAAAAATGTCAAGGACTACCCTTAACAATTTCAGTGATTGCGGGACATCTTTCTAAAATGGCCAGAACATTAGAAGATTGGAAGAATGTTACCCGAAACTTAAGTGAAATTATTGCTAGTCATCCAGATAAATGCTTAGGAGTGCTCGGTTTGAGTTACCACCACTTGCCTAATCGCCTCAAACCTTGCTTTCTTTCTATGAGTTGTTTCCCAGAGGATTTTCAGGTTGACACTGGGAGATTGACCCAATTATGGATCGCAGAAGGTTTTATAAGGATTTCCGAAAATGGTAAAATTTTGGAGGAAGTGGCAATAGATTATTTGGAGGACCTAATTAGCAGGAACTTGATACAGTCTAGAAAAAGGAGATTCAATGGTGAGATAAAAGCATGTGGAATACATGATCTACTGCGTGAGTTCTGTTTGATAGAAGCTGAAATGACAAAGCATACGCATGTTGAGAGAACTCACCCTACTCTTCCAACACAAAAGCATAATGTTCGTCGCTTCAGTTTTCAAGCTGAATCTTACTCAGTTGACTATTGTTATGAGCTATTACCCCCTGTTGCCAGATCTATCTACTTATTTTCTCGATTGAATTTACCTCTTGAACCCCGTATTAAGTTTTTCAGGATATTGCCCATCTACCGTTGTGATCCTATTATAAATGAATTTTTCTCTCGTTTCAACCTTCTCAGGGTATTGGCCATCTTCAATGAAGATGTAATGTTCAAGTCATTTCCACTTATGATTGAGAAGTTGTTTCATTTGAGATATCTCCAAGTTCGATTTCATGGAGATATTCCTGAATCAATCTCAGAGCTTCATAATTTGCAAACTCTAATTTGTGGTGGTTATCCTTCCATTGTAAATTTACCTGGGAAGATATGGATGATGAAGAACTTGAGGTATATACGTCTCGAAGGATATGCTTATTTACCTAGTCTTAGAACAGAAAGTCGTGGGACAGGGATGCCAAATTTAGAGGAACTTTCTGGTCTTTGTTACACCAGTTGTACAGATGAAGTCTTTTCTGGCATTCCCAATGTAAAGGGATTGATCATTCAAGCACCTTTTAATAAAGAAGAGTTTCCCAATTGGCTATTGGATATGTCCAGATTGACAAAACTCGAAGCATTCAAGTTTTACGGGTCACCTTTTTTGGGAGACTCCATCAAGAGATTTGGTTTTCCAACATCACTTAGGAGGTTGTCTTTAACTCGGTGTTGTTATTTTGATTGGGCAGACATATCATCAACTTTTATGATGTTGCCAAATCTTGAAGAGTTCAAACTTAAACGTTCTCGACCCTTGAGTCATGAATGGAGATTGAGTGATAAAGACGAATTCAAAAGCATGAAGTTATTGTTACTGAGTGGCTCAGGACTTAAGCATTGGGAAGTTAGCAGTAATAACTTCCCAAATCTCAAACGCCTTGTTCTGAAGAATTTCTGGTATCTGCAAGAAATTCCAGCAGATTTTGGGGAAATTTGTACTTTGGAATCAATTGAGTTACATGATTGCAGCACTACCGCTGAGGATTCTGCAAGAAATATTGAACAAGAACAAGAGGATATGGGAAACAATATCCTTAAGGTCTACATCCATAACAGTCGCAGTAAGTTTTAATTCTCTCTCTAAAAAGTTGTTCGATTCTTCGCATTATTCATTACCTAATATTTATTCAATTTACCTCTTCGAAATTAAGATGATGATTTCTACTTGTTATCTTGAATATGCAGGGAATTGAAGCTTATTTCGAGGGACCATCTAATGTCATCTTCCAAATGCAGAACCTTTTAGTTTTTATTTTGAAAAGTAAAATCATAATTTAGTTTTATGTTCTGATCGATTGGTTATATTCATGTTTTAGGAATAATCATGTTTAATACATATCTCGCCCTGTTTCTTTATTTTGTAAAAAGGTAACTATTGGTTTACTGTAAATACGCCTCTGGCAAAAATGCTAAGTAAGGCTGTGTACAATAGGCCCTTGTGGTCTGGCCTTTCCCCGGACTCTGCGCATTACGGAAGCTTTAGTGCACCGGGCTGCCCTTTTGTTTTATGTGATAGTTCGAAATGAACAAGGTTTTAATCTATTATGCATAAGAATTGATGGTTTCACGCTTTCCTGTGTTCAAGTATAATACGTGTTCTTATTAACAGTAAGTAATATTATGCATTTTTCAACCAAGTTTGTCGTTGGACAAGTGTTTTTCCTTAGGCTATTCCACACGCTAAATTGCTCAAATATCCATTCTTTCTGTACAAGTAAGTAAAATAAGAGTCCAAGTCCATCAATGTCTCAATCTTGAACTGAAATGTTCCATTCTGGTACAAGTAAGTAAAATAAGAGACCAAGTATATCTTACAATTAAAATTTTGGGAAATAGATACACTTCAGTTTGGTTCAGTCTGAATTTTTTTTTGCCTGCATTTTTCTTCAGCCACTTTTTTGTTACTTAAAATGCTGAAGGGGAAAACTAAAGACCATCGATACAGATCTGCTTTCACACACACACCCAACTGGCATTGACTTAGTTTTGTTTTGTATTTATCAAAAACAATAATTTATGTTATTGATAAACACTAATATGGTGTTGGAAATTAATTATAAAACAAGTTTCTATATCTTTCTACTCCATAAAAAATTGTTTTGTTTCAATTCCTTTTCATATTGACTTGATGGCTGCTTATAGTACTGTAATTTCTCTTCTTCAAACTCTTGACCGACTAAATATTCCAGAACTCTTTCATGTTCACATTGCTGAAACACTCGATTCTCTTCGTGCTATCGCTGAATATTTCCAAAAAGTTCTTGAAGAATTTGAACCTGAAAAAATCAAATCTTTGGAGGAAGAAGTTAGAGTTGCTGCTAGTGAGGCACAAGATGTTGAAATGAAGATTTCTCAAATCATCAAAGGCTCAAGCTGGACATTTGGAATATTACAACACCAAGATTTGCTACCACTTGTTGATAAAATGGATACAATAAAGAAACAAAAGATGGACATTCTTTCTCATAATGCTGAACAAATTCTTGAATTATCTGAGAATTCCTTGATTGACACTCCTTCTACAAGTACTTTGTGATAAGGTGTTTGGACCAAAACATGATCATCCTCCTGAGTTGGAAGAAATTGGAAAGAAAATAGTAGAAAAATGCGAAGGACTACCAGGGGTGTCAAAATGAGCCCAAATATAGGTAACCAGCCCAACAAGGAGTGGACTACCCTTAACAATTTCAGTGATTGCGGGACATCTCTCTCAAATTTGCAAACTCTAATTTTTAGTGGTAATCCTAATTTTGATGTAACTTTACATACAATCCGTTAAAAATAAGGGTAAATTTGTGTCAAAATATAATGAGAAGCTATATTTGGACTCAAAGTATAACATGAAAGGTATATTTGGATAACGAGGGGTATATTTAAACTATTTCTAATAGTACATGGGTATATTTGACTCTTTTCCGTTTAGTTTAAGATAGTACTCCCTGTGTCTCTATTTATTTAACTTTAAAATGTGAGTTTTACCCTTAATAAAATTATTTATAGCCATACAACCATCTATAACTTATTTTAGACCATAATTTTTAAAAGTTTTTATTTCTTTCTCATACTCTGTTTTTTTTAGAGTAGGGAAGAATAGTACTCCTTCATCAATATGTGGTACTCTAGAATTGACTCAACAAGTCAATATGTGGAAGCTACTTCCTCTGTCTAACAATAGTTATTCATTATTAATTTACACACTCCTTAAGAAACAATAAATAATAGGGGTAATATTACTACATTACCTTATGAATATTTTAAATTTAATGCTTTGGAAAAAATGTATTAGATATTGAATAGTATTTAATAGTAACAGTAAAATAGACATAAAAGAGTAAATTATCTCTTGATTATCTAAACTAGACAAGTATTGTTAGACAACTATTTTTGGGAGTATTACCAAGTCTAAAAATGGGAAGCTATTGCCAAGTCTAAAAATGATACTATCTACGTTCCTTTTTATTTGTCATTTTTTTTTTGAAATCAAACTGCATGAATTTTGATCAATATTTTAAGATTTATTTTCTCATATAGTTTTTGAACATCTAAATTTTAAATATTAAATTATTCTAATTCAATTTAGCTTCAAAAATTAGTCAAATTGACTCTCGGGGACCGAATTGCGACGAATAAAATAGAATGAAGGGAGTAATTTTTTTTCTAATCATTTTCTCCATTATTGACATGACGAGCCTCGGAGAATTTTAGTAGCTTAATTAGTTGGTTATCTAAACTTTCATCGAGGGTTCGATTCCCTTTTTCGAAAATTAAATATGACCCATAGGCCCTTTTTTATATATATATTACTTCCCCTACCCCATTTTTTAATTTTTTTTTTTTAAAAAAAAAAGACATGACGAGCCCCACCAGTCTTTCATTACTTCTCATTTTTGTACTTATTGAATTTCTTTGGAATTTAATAAAGGTAGTACTTAGATTTGACCAGTAGTCCAAACTATGTGCTTTTGGCGAGTTTTTATTTTTTTTTTTATTTTTTTGAACTTTTGATAACAAGTTTTGTCATGTGTAACATTTTTGACTTTGATCTTGAAGGCTTATTCAGAAGTTGTCACATGTGTAACATTTTTGACTTTGATCTTGAAGGCTTAATGAGGGCAAGTGGGGCTCAAAAATTCAAAATCACCAATTTATAATTGGATGGGGATTTTTTGTTTACACGTGGCATTAGTCGATTTTGAAAAGAATGTCTCCTTAGTAATTTAACAACTCTTTAATCACAATATTATACATCAGTAGATGACATTATTTAAGATCACAAGATTAAAAGGCAATTTGGTATATTATTACACATATCTTTAGTTTAACATCACAAGATTCAAAAAACTTCATTATTATCTTAAACTTCGTTGTCAAGTCAAATAAAAACGAAAAAGTTGAAAGACAGAGTAGATAGTTTCCTTGAAATTTCTTTAGAGGAGCAATCCAATGTTTTCTGTATCAAAATTCTACATATTGATGGTGATTGTCAATAATGTAGTATGATATTTCTTCTCGAGTAGTATTTAATATCTTCAATTAAATCCTATCCAGCAATATTCCAATTCTTAATATTCCAATCTTTTCTTGTTCATCAGTTTTGAGTATTAATAATTTGATGGCAGCTTATAGTGCTGTAATTTCTCTTCTTCAAACTCTTGTTGATCAACAAAATATTCCAGAACTCTTTCATGTTCACACTGCCCAAACGCTTGATTCTCTTTATGCTACTGCTGAATATTTTCAACATGTCCTTGAAAATATTCGCAAGAGTAGTAGATTTGCCAGTGAAAAGATCAAATCTTTGGAGGACAAAATAAGAGTTATTAGTTATGTAGAAGATGTTGTTGAGATAAAAATTTCTCAAATTATCAAAGGCTCAAGCAGGACATTTGGAGTTTTACAACACCAGGGTTTGCTACCACTTGTTGAAAAAATGGATACAATAAAGAAACAAGTGATGGAGATTCTTTCTCATGATGCTGATCAAGTTCTTGAATTATCTGAGGATTCCTTGATTGACACTTCTTCTACAAGTTATCCAATGTTGGAAGATGATATTGTGCACGGACTTGATGATGACTTGAAGATAATAGTTAAAAGATTGACAGGACCACCGTCGGATCTAGACATTGTCACAATATCAGGCATGGGTGGCATTGGCAAAACAACACTCGCTAAAAAAGCTTATGATCATCTAACAATCAGGTATCACTTTGACATTCTGGCCTGGGTTACAATATCTCATGAATTTAGGTGTAGAAATGTGTTTTTAGAAGCTTTACGTTGCATTTCAAAGCAAACAGATATTGTGAATACAAAAGATTATGATAAGATGGATGACAATGAGTTAGCTGACCTAGTACAGAAAAAGCTAAAGGGTCCAAGATACCTTGTTGTTGTTGATGATATTTGGAGTAGGGATGTTTGGGATAGCTTAAGAGGAATATTTCCTGATTGTAACAATAGGAGTCGAGTCCTATTGACTACTAGGGAAACTGAGGTAGCAATGTATGCAAATACTCGTAGCCCTCACGAGATGAGCCTTTTGAGTTCAGAAAACGGTTGGAGGTTACTTTGTGATAAGGTGTTTGGACCAAAACATGATCATCCTCCTGAATTGGAAGAAATTGGAAAGGAAATAGTAGAAAAATGTCAAGGACTACCCTTAACAATTTCAGTGATTGCGGGACATCTTTCTAAAATGGCCAGAACATTAGAAGATTGGAAGAATGTTACCCGAAACTTAAGTGAAATTATTGCTAGTCATCCAGATAAATGCTTAGGAGTGCTCGGTTTGAGTTACCACCACTTGCCTAATCGCCTCAAAGCTTGCTTTCTTTCTATGAGTAGTTTCCCAGAGGATTTTCAGGTTGACACTCGGAGATTGATCCACTTATGGATTGCAGAAGGTTTCATAAGGACTTTTGGAAATGGTAAATGTTTGGAGGAAGTGGCAATGGATTATTTAAAGGACCTTATTAGCAGGAACTTGATACAGGTTAGAAAAAGGAGATTCAATGGTGAGATAAAAGCATGTGCAATGCATGATCTACTGCGTGAGTTCTGTTTGATAGAAGCTGAAATGGCAAAGTTTATGCATGTTGAGAGAACTCACCCTTCTCTTCCAAGACAAAAGCATAATGTTTGTCGCTTCAGTTTTCAAACAAAATTTTATTCAGTTGATGATTGTTGTAAGCTATTACCCCCTATTTCCAGATCTATCTACTTATTTTCTCACTTGGATTTACCTTTTTCACCCTGTATTAATCTTCTTGGGCTATTTCCCATCTACCGCCGTGATCCTATAATACTTGAATTTTTCTCTCGTTTCATCCTTCTCAGGAGACTTCCCATCTACCATCGTATAATACATGAATTTTTCTCTCGTTTCAACCTTCTCAGGGTATTGGTCATCTTCAATAATGTTTTAATGTTAGAATCATTTCCACTTGTGATTACAAAGTTGTTTCATTTGAGATATCTCCAAGTTCGATTTGATGGAGATATTCCTGAATCAATCTCAGAGCTTCAGAATTTGCAAACTCTAATTTGTAGTGGTAATTCTTCGTATAGAACTTTACCTGAGAATATATGGATGATGAAGAAGTTGAGGTATATAAGTCTGTCTAGGAGAGCCACTTATTTACCCAGTCCTAGAAGAGAAAGTATTCTAAATAAGCATGTTGGGATGCCAAATCTAGAGGAGCTTTCTGGTCTTTGTTACACCAGTTGTACAAAAGAAGTCTTTTCTGGCATTCCCAATCTAAAGAGACTGATCATTCATCTGCCTTTTTTCTCATTCAAGAATTTTCCCAATTATTGGCTCATGGATTTGTCTAGCTTGAGAAAACTCGAAGCATTCAAATTTTGCTGGGACTTTAATTTGTTTTACCCCATCAAGAGTTTTGTTCTTCCAACATCACTTAAGAGGTTGACTTTAGCTAAGTTTTTGTATTTTCCTTGGGAAGACATATTATCAACTGTTATCATGTTGCCTAATCTTGAAGAGCTCAAACTCAAACATTGTATAGCCAAGGATTTTGTATGGAGATTGAGTGATAAAGACAAGTTCAAAAGCTTGAAGTTGTTGTTACTGAGTAACACAAATCTTAAGCGTTGGGAAGCTAGCAGTGATAACTTCCCAAATCTAAAACGCCTCGTTCTGAAGGATTGCTACAGGCTGCAAGAAATTCCAGCAGATTTTGGGGAAATTTGTACTTTAGAATCAATTGAGTTACATGATTGCAGCGCTACCGCGGAGGATTCTGCCAGAAATATTGAACAAGAACAAGAGGACATGGGAAATAATTTTCCTAAGGTTTACATCCATAACAGTCGCCGGTAAGTTTCAATTCTTCACATTATTAGTTACCTCATGTTTATTAAATCTTAGCTCCTTGAAATTAAGATGATGACTTCTACTTGTTATTTTGCATATGCAGGAAATTGGAACTTATTTTAAGGGACCATCTAATGATCTAATAATGCTATCTGATGTACTGTAATATCTACTTTGTTTTTATGTGATAGTTCGTAATGGATAAGGTTTCAAGCTATTATGTATAAGAATCGATGGTTTCACACTTTGAAAAATATCATGAACAAGTGGTTGTTTCCTTAAGCTAAATTGCTCAAAGACCCATTCTTTCTGGGAATAGACACACTTCAGTTTGATTCATTCTTGCTTGATGAAGCGAATTTTTAGTAAGTCAAATAATTTATTGATAACTAAACACTAACATGGTGTTGGAAATTAATTAAAGGGTGTTATACAACAAGTTAACAACAATTGGTTCTTTTTAAGTAAAAAAAGATCTGTCTATGGGAGAAAGAAAACATCATATATATATATATATATACTATCTTAAAGAGGCTATTATTAGGGTTAAGGGAGAAAGAGAGATAATTATCTTCTATTTCTAATGGATCTTCTAATTGGGTTTGGCCATGTGGTATGGATATGGGTCGGGGCGGGTAAGAGAAAAAAAATGGGTTCGAATTTAAATTTGCCCAATAAAAAGATGACATGTAATACTTAATAATAATAGTAATAATAATAATAATAAAAGGTTGTTAGTTTTAGGGGTAAAAATGGACCAAGAAGATGGACTGAGAGGTATTTTTAGCCCAATAGATGAACGAGGGGTATATTTAAACATTTTCGTATAGTCCAGGGGTATTGTTGACCCTTTTCCTAAAAGGAAAAGATAGTTTGATCAATAGATTTAGTAGCAGATTGTGTTCCTATATACAGTCTAAAAAAAGTCTTGATCAGAAGATGAATGTATCTTCATTAACTTTTATTTAGCATACCAATAATAGGTTGTTGTGGGACGGTTGAGATCCCTCCGATTAATTAGAGATCTCGTAGGAGTGCCGTCTCCAAAAATAAGCCCTCGCAATGCATAAATCAAAATTTAATTCGGGTCCAATATGAGTACCGGGTCCTAGAGTGAATAAAACAAGAAAGAAAAAAGACTGTCTTTTAGCATTATTTTTTGTTCATGTTCTCTTTTGGAAAGAATGAAGGAAAAAATGCATCTCGTAAAGGATAACACATTTTTTAAAAGACGTATTGCTTTTGAGACGCCATGACTCCACGTTGTCAAAATTTCTATCACATACATATTAATGAATGTCGGCGTTCCAAATTATGTGACATAGCTTGTATCCACATGAAATTTAAGAAATATGTCTTGATTGTGAAATGTGTGACATCACCGAGTGTGAAGCTTTTTCCATATGAAAATAAGGTTAAATCTAGCATATTTTAATAACGGCGAGAATACATTAGATTCCAAGACTATCAACAAATAGTGAATATGTACTATCTCATATAATTTAGGAGCAAATTTAATTTTTTTGCTCATTGAAAAAATGGTGTTACATAAAATGAAACGACGAAGGAGTTGGTAACATGTGGCCTTTCGAGGTAGCATAATTTCCTTAAGGCCTACATACATAACAGTCGGAGTAAGTTTTAATTCTCTATAAAAAGTTCTTCGATTCTTCACATTATTAAATTTACCTCTTTGACATTAAGAGGATGATTTCTACTTGTTATCTTGAATATGCAGGGAACTGAAGCTTATTTTGAGGGAATCTAATTCCATCTTCCAAATGTACAACCTTTTAGTTTATATTTTCAAAAATAAAATCTTTCGTTTTTATGTTCTTATTGTTTGTTAAATTCATGTTTTAGGAATAAGCATGTTTAATACACATTCTCGTCCATTTGTGATTTCGTATTTTCTAAACAGTAACTATTGATGTACTGTAATATATATTTTGTGTTATGTGATTGTTCAAAATGATTAAGGTTTCAATCTACTATGCATTGCCTATGGAGTATGTTAGAGTGGATAAAAAGTCCCACATTGGTTGGGGAATGTGTTAGGGGAGGAAGCACCACAACTAAAGTTTGATATGATAATAAATAATGAAAATAAGTTGGACACGAGAATTTTACGTGGAAACCCCTCAAATGGATAGAGGGAAAAATTCACGGGGTAGAAGAATTTTACTATGATAATATGAGAGTACACTACTCTCAAATACAAGAAGAAAACAACAATAAACACTTCTCTCTTGTAAAAGGAATAACTCACTAAAGAGGATACTCAAGACTACAATATTTATCTTGGTGTATAACTCTCTTTGTGTTCTTACTCTTTTGGATTGTATTTTTGTGGGATGACCTAAATCAGGGTAAGAGGCCTCTATTTATAGAAAACTGAAAACTCGTAAAATATGCGTTTTCTTGTCAAAAGTTGCTAAAGGAGGCAACAACTTTTGAAAAGCGTAAAATACGCATTTTCTTCTTGGACAGTGCATGTGCACCTCCCTTTTTGACTTTCTTGCATTCTCCCACTTGAAGATTTAATTGAGAATCAATTAAGTCTTCACACCATCCTTTCTACCCAATTACTGCAATGTTACGTTTCTGCTAAACCAATAGAAGATCGACACCATATAAACTTGTTACTGTTGATCGGCTTCGTAAACATATCTGCTAGGTTGTCATTAGTGTGAATTTTCTGAATTTCCACACTGCTTTCTTCCACCTTCTCACGAACAAAGTGATTTTGAACTCATATGTACTTTGTCCTTGAATGAAATGCCGGATTCTTTGCAAGATGCAAAGCGCTCTGACTATCACAAAACAGAGCAACCTTCTCTTGTTTGTGCCTGAGCTCCTCCAGTAACATCTGCATCCATATTGCCTCTTTGCTAGATTGTGTAGCTGTTACATATTCTTCTCCCATCGTAGATGTAGCCACGATAGACTGTAGTTTTGAAACCTAGCTTATAGCTCCTCCCGCATTGCTTTTATCAAGATCACTTGCATAATGTAAATCAACATAACCTTTAACAGTAAAGTTTGATCCTCCATAACACATTGCAACATCTGAGGTACCCTTGATATATCTCAGGATCCTCTTAACAGTATTTCAATGCTCTCTACTAGGATTAGCCATGTATCGACTAACCACTCCCACTGCTTGTGCAATGTCAGGTCTTGTACATACCATGACGAACATTAAACTTCCCACTGCTGATGCATACGGTACTAGAGACATCTCCATCCTCTCTACTTCATTGCTAGGACTCATACTTGAGGATAACTTGAAATTAATAGGAAGTGGGGTAGAAATTGACTTATAGTCTTGCATCTTGAAGCGTCGCAAGATTTTTGTGACACCTAAAAATTTCTACACTAAGATTCGAATCGTTCTTCGTATGCGTATAGGCTTGAACTCAAAGTCTTCAAATTGTATATATGATCTATGATTGATTCATAAGTATTTAACGTATATTAGATGTGATTTAGGGTCATAAGGGATCCCAAAAATCAAGCCAAGTCCAAAGAATTCCTCTCGGCTAAGTTTCCGAATGAGTTCATATAAGAGTCAACTTCAAGCGACCATATCTCCTAAAATATAACGAATTGGGTGGCTCATAACCAATCAAATTAAAGGTCTTTGAGTCTTTTTTCCAACTCCGCTAATATTGCATTTTTACGAGTTCGGAGTCAAAAGTTATTCTTGGTCGAACAGACAGGACCTGCAACGAACTTTGACCAATTTTCCAGATTTTGTAGGGATATTTTGGTAAAATTACCTAATATCTATATATACAACTGGACGCATTTTGGATCATATTTTTCAGTCTTTTGCCTCTCCAAAGAACCCTAATCTTCATCCCCTTCTCTCTCAAATTATCTCTAACAAAAATCCTCTCAAACTGAAGGATTCAAGTTTCCTATTAAAGACCTAACATTAAGGTTTCTTCAAAATCTACTATATGGTATGTAAGGCTACTCAAAACATGGATTGAATTCACCATGTGCCCTACATCTTCTTTGAGATTGAATGTTCATGTAACATCCCCAAAATGTTTCACTAAGATTCGAACCATTCTTCATGTACGTGTAGGATCGTACTCGACTATTGTAAATTGTATGCATGAGTTAGGATCAATTACTAAGAAATTGGAGAGTGTTAGATGTGATTTAGGGTCATAAGGGATCCCTAAAATCAAGCTAAGTCCAAAGAATTCGTCTTGGCTAAGTTTTCGAATGAGTTCGTATAAGGGTCGACTTCCAACAACCATAGTTTTTTGAATATAACGAACTGGGTGGCCCATAACCTATCAAATTAAAGGTATTTGAGTCTTCTTTCCAATTCCACCAAGATTGACATTTGTGGAGTTTGGAGTCAAAAGTTATGACCCTTTTTCGATGGACTAGAACTGCAGGAATTTCAGGCCTAGGCTATAACTGCAGAAAACCTGGGCTTGGCGCGACGCACCACTATAGCGCTAGGAATAAGATTTAGTAGTTTGGCCCTTGGCGCGACGCGCCACTATTAGGCTGGCAGGGTTTTTAAGCCTATTTTCCAGAACCCAAAAAATTTAGGCTTGGCGCTGCAAGGGCGCGACGCGCCACTATAGCGCCAGAAAACAGCCTCAGTAGTTTGGTCCTTGGCGCGATGCGCCACTATTAGGTTTCAGGGTTTTTAAGCCTATTTTAACTTGGCGCCGCAGTGGCGCGGCGCGCCACTATAGCGCCAGGAGAGTTTTAGCCCATTTGTTTCCAGATTTTTGAGGAAGGGCAAATTGGACTTTTTCCCTAATTATATATACTCTCTCCTTGAATAATTTGGACCATATTTTTCAGTCTTGTGCCTCTCTCTAAAAGCCCTAGAATCCACTCTCTACTCCTTCAAATCCATCTCCAACATGGATTGTCTTCAAGATTTCAAGAATTCAAGCCTTCCATTGAAGACCTAACATCAAGGTCCCTTCAAAGTCTTCACCAAGGTATGTAAGGCTACTCAAAGCATGGGTTGAGTCCACCCATGTGCCCTACATCTTCTTTGAGATTGATTGTTCATAAGAATGGAGTTATTGATAGATTTATGTGCAACTAGGTCTTTTTCATCTATTACCCTAATTTTTATTATGTTGATGTTGTGGAGTTAAGAAAGTGATGTGCTACATGTTGGTATGAGTTGATTGATATGAGAGGTTAAACATATTTTTTAGATTTTCTTAACTATGTTGATTATGGTAAATATGTTAATTTTCTTAAATATGTTGCTCATCTTGAATTGTTGATTTAGAATCTTGGAGTTTTGATGAGTCCCAAAAGATTTGTTAAATGAATAGAGGAATGATCGGATAGGATTATATGTTGTTATAAATGCATATTTAAACTACTCTTGAAAGATATGATAGGGATTGATCGGATAGTATAATTGGGATAGGTTTGATTGTGATAGAATTGATGATTTGACAAGGTTCCAAATGAGACTTGTCGATATGATTTGATTGAGTTGATTGGATGGAGTTTTATGAGCATTGAGTCTTGAGAGGAGTATCAAGCACCAAATTGGGTAAGAGTAAGTAATAACTCGAATCCAATAACTACGTCGCCAAACGTAGGAGGGGATTAAACCGTTAAAGTCGGATACTTCCCAAATTATTGTCCTGTCATGATAGGACTTGGTTGGATTGGATCCATGATTGGTTGATTCGTTCATGCACTAGCAAAGTATGAATGGATGTGACAATAATGTCGGCTTGTTGTACTATCACTGGCTCATAAGTGATGGTTGTCGAATAACAGAAACTCCTATATAGGTCTTGATAGTACTCTGAGTCGGATTGGGTTGAATTGTATGTGATTGGTCCCGCCTAAACCATATTCTTGTTTAGACTTAAGACAATTGATTGAGTTGTTCTTCCTCTTGAGTTGAGATTCCGAGTTGATTTGATTCGCCCTTGATGTTTGTTTCATTTGGCCTGCATCATTTCATAATGCAGAGACAGGTACTAGAGATCATCAACCGGCACACCGTTGAAGATCTACTCACTTCCAGCTAGTTGGTGAATCCTCCATGTTTCCGAAGGATGCCGAGATTACTTTTATAGCTTTGATTTGTTTCTCTTATTTTTATTTTTAGTAGCCATGGACTTGTCATTGACACCTTTTGGATTGTTGATAAATGCTTCATAGACTAGAGTGTGGAAATGTTAAATTGTTCGTTTTGACTAGTTCTATTCTAGCTAGTTATTGATTTGATATTTGTTTGGCCTTTGGCCCTAAATTATGAATAGTATTCTTATAATAGAGTCTTCCGCTGATAGAATATGATTGAATGAAAGTGTGACTGGACCAGGTGGTTCACTCGAAGGCTAGAAAAGGCTTTCAAGTGCCGGCCATGTCTAGGGTACCCTCCTGGGGCGTGACAAACATGGTCAGAGTCTAGAGTTCAAGAGTCCTAGGGAGTCTATGAAGACATTTCTAGTAGAGTCTTGCTTATGGGTGTGTTGTGCACCACACTTATAATCAGGAGGCTATAAGACATTCAGAATTGTTTCACTTCTTTCATACTCTGAACTCGTGCGATAGAGTTAAACTCTATAAAACTTTCTTTCTAATTTGTGCATTTATACGTCGCAGAAAATGCCTCCTAAATATACTGCCAGCTAGAGGAATGCTGATAACATAGGGATGCCACAGTTAGAAGTGCGCCCATCGAGGGCTAGGGGCCAACCTGCAAGGTATGTTGAGGCACCTCAAGTGCTTACTACTCCACCTGCACCAACTTCAGAGGTAGATTTTCAAGGAGCGATTGCTATGCTCACTCAATTAGTGGCTGCCTATAATGGTAACCAGAGTTCGCCAACTCTTAGCTCTAGTTCTCAAGAGCCGTCTGCTGCCATGAGGATTAGAGATTTCCTGAGAATGAATCCACCAATATTAACGGGTTCTAAGGTTGAAGAAGACCCCCAGAATTTCATTGATGAGATGTGGAAGATCCTGAAAGCTATGCATGCTACGGAGATAGAGGGGGTTGAGTTGGTGTCTTAGCAGCTCAAGGATGTGGCAAACATCTGGTATAACTAGTGGGAACAAAGTAGAGGAGAAGATGCTGAGCCTGCTATTTGGGATGAATTTGAGAGAGCCTTTCTTGACCACTTCTTTCCTAGAGAATTGATGGAAGCAAAAGTAGAAGAGTTTGTAAATTTGAAACAAGAGGGTATGACCGGTATATAGTACAGTCTAAGGTTCATCCAGCTGTCCAGATATGCTCCAGAGATGATCCCAGATATGAGGTCGAAGATGAGAAAATTTGTCTCCTGATTGGGAAGATATGTGAAGAAGGAGTGCAAGGCAGCATTATTGATCTCTGACATGGATATTTCCAGATTAATGGTGTATGCTCAACAGGTGGAGGATGAGAAGAGGAAAGACAAGGAGTAGCATCTAAGCAAGAAGGAAAAATTAGCTGGACATGAGAATGAACAGAGGCAGAACAAGGGCAACAAGTCCTTCTTCTAGAAGAGGTAGAATTTATGGAAATATGGATGTTTGCATGGTGGGGGCATATATAAAAATGACCGTATATATGTGTTATGGTATCGGCAAGATGAATTAAATTTTACGTAGTATTCTAGTAGTAGTTATTGTGGATTTTATATTGGAAATGGAAGTTGAATGAATTTGGGTGAAGTTGGAAATGTGGTATAGGGTGATGAGATGGAAATGAATTAATTTTGTTTAGTATATTAGTTGTGTTGTTGTGATTCTTATAATGTAAATGAGGGCTAAATGGCTTAAGTTGGCATTGAAATGGATTGTAGGAAATTATGTCATTTTAGCATGATTTTATGATATTATGGAAATGAAGTTGTTAAAGTGTGGATTGTTGTTGTTGATTATGAATTTAAAAGTAGAAAATGCGTCGTGATAGTTTTGTTGCATATATAGAGATTTCGGGTAAAATATAGAATCGGTGAATATTGTCTAGATTGCTTGGAATATTCTTGGTCTACGCTTGAATGATCTTAAATTAATATAGGAACATAAACATGTTAATATTGATTTGAAAATGCAAAGTTGGATTGGAAGTTGTTGCACTATTTAGAAAGAAGACAACTTATGTTACGATGCATTTCAAATCGATTGTTGATGTTATTGGTATTGTTGTTGGTATGGTTGTCGACATTTTGGCCAAGTTGAAATCTCGGGGATGTTATATGTATATGGGAGATGCTGCCCAAATTTCTGTAGACAAGTATTGGTTAAGATTGAATTCTTAAAGCCTTATAGTTACTATTTGGTAAATGTGACCAATTGTAGATTTTGGAGGAAATGAGATTTGAATTCGGACAAGCATAAAAGGCCAATAAGGTATGTAAAGCTTTACCTTTCCTTCTCTTGGCATGTCCTAGGTGTAATAGGTTTGGATACGAGCCTCGGAGATGACTCTACTCTTCGAAATCGACACCTAAATTTGCTCTTTTCCATTCAGTAGAATTGAATTAAATAGTTATGAATAGTTTAAAAAAATTGTCTCAACATATAGATTTTGCACAAATAGGACCCGACTACCTTAAAATTCTTATAAGTAACGTCATAAAGTTTAACGCACATAATTTGTGTACGCCACCTCATTTGGCTGAGATGGGCCCACTATTCCTGAACTTTTCTTTGTTATTCCATTTGACTTATGTTGAGTAGAATTCAAAATATTAAATGACTATTATTTTAATTAGTCCATTAAGCTCCATAATATATTTTGAAATACAGAGACAATTTCAGAAAGATTATTTTAACATAGACTAATGTAACATCAGAAAGACATGTACTATGATTATTGTTCAATTTCGTTTATATGATTTGTCATCAGAGTTATGCTATTGAGTTTCTATAAGTGTTTTGTATTTGAAATTGTATTTAATTTCTCACTACTCTACTCGTGCATACTGTAACCATTCTTTCACTGAGCTTGGGCTAGGATATGTTATCAAGCGTACTTCTCTGCATTGTTCGCCATGCCCCGACGTAAGGGGGCAGGTATGATAAGTACATGGGTTTTGGAGTATGCTGTGCCATGTACACTTATGTGATGTTTGATGATATGACATGATGTGGCTATCTGATATGATATGATATGTTATGGAGATATTCCGTATTTTGGAGTATGTTGTGCTGTGGCGCCAGTGACAGAGTGGCGACCACGTTTTGTTCACCGAGTCCCATAAAAGGGACCGGATATGACATATGTTTTCTGCATTCATTCTATGTGTTTATGATAAACCTTTTGATATTCTGGACATTTCGTTGAGTTTCTATACATGCTATTCGGATTATGGCTTTATTTATTACAGTTCATGCTTTACATATTTGGTATATTTTTATACTAACCCCTATCTTCGGAGGCTGCGTTTCATGCCCGTAGGTATAAACATTCGATTTGCCGATCCTCCTGCTTAGGATATCCACCTAGCTGTTTGACAGTGCTCCTTTGTCCGGAGCCCACACTTTGGTACTGACTTTTCTGTTGTATATTTGTACATGTTGGTCAGGGGTACGACGGGGCCTTGTCCCATCCTATGACTAGACTATCATTATGTAGAGGTATGTAGATATTTGTTGTGGCCAAGTAGGACATTTTCAGAGGTTGTGTCCAATATGGGGCAATAGAGCCCAATATTCTACTACCGCGCCACCAGCTAGAGGTAATTAGAGGGGCACTACTTTAGGTACGAGTAGAGATACAAACCATCTGTATGCCATGGGTAGTCTCTCTTTGTGGCTAGTAAATTTGATAAAATTCCTAAGTGTCTTCTAGAACCCTTCAGTGTAGCTACTCCTATTGGTGATTTTGTCTTAGCTGAGAGAGTCTATAGAGATTATACCATGTCAATCTATCACGGGGATACCCTGGCTGACTTAGTTGAGTTGGACATGGTTGATTTTTATGTGATTTTTGCCATGGACTAGCTTTATGTCTGTTATGCCTCTATTGATTGTAGGACTCAGATTGTTAAGTTCAATTTCCTGAATGAGGTTGTCATAGGGTGGAAGGGTAGTCCTATTATTCCTAAGGGTAAATTTATTTCCTACCTTAGGGCCAAAAAGTTAATCTCAAAAGGGTGTATTTATCACATCATGCGAGTAAAAGATGATAGTGTTGAGCCTCCATCCCTTGAGTCGATTTCGATTGTCAACGAGTTCTCTAAAATGTTTACTGAAGATCTGCCTGGAGTCCCTCTTGATAGTGAGATCGACTTTGGGATTGATGTTTTTCCTGATACGCAACCTATCTCTATCCCTTCATATAGAATGGCTCCTGCTGAGTTGAAAGAGTTGAAAGGACAGTTGAAGGATTTGTCAGACAAAGGATCCATTAGGCCAAGTGTCTCACCTTGGGGTGCTCTTGTCCTATTCGTGTGAAAGAAAGATGGGTCTCTTAGAATGTGTATTGATTACAGGCAACTAAACAAGGTCACCATAAAGAACAAATACCCTCTCCCCATAATAGATGATTTATTTGACCAACTTTAGGGTGCCACTTATTTCTCAGAGATAGACCTAAGATCAGGTTACCATCAGTTGAAGGTGAGGGTGTGTTATATCCCCAAAACAGCTTTTTGGACCTGTTACGGCCATTTTGAGTTCCTGGTTATGTCATTTGGATTGACTAATGCCCCTGTAGCCTTTATGGATCTCATGAATCGAGTATTTAAGCCGTATCTTAATATATTTGTGATTATCTTCATTGATGATATTTTGGTTTACTCCAAGAATGAGGAGGAGCACGCCTATCATCTTAGAGTCGTCTTGCAAACTCTAAAATACCAAGTATTATATGCAAAGTTCTCCAAATGTGAATTTTGGCTTGCATCAGTGGCTTTCTTAGGCCACATTATATCTGGAGATGGTATTCAGGTTGATGCTTAGAAGATTGAGGCAGTAAAAAATTAGCCCAGACCCACCTCCCCAACAAATATAAGAAGCTTTTTGGGTTTGGCTGGCTATTATCAAAGGTTTGTAGAGGGATTCTTATCCATATCATCATCATTGACCAAGCTGACCCAAAAGAAAGCCAAGTTCCAATGGTCTGGTGCTTGCGAAGAGATTTCCAGAAATTGAAGACCAAGCTGACCACTGCTCCTATTTTGACTTTGCCTAATGAAATAGAGGATTTTATAATCTATTGTGATGCGTCTAGAGTTGGTTTGGGATGTGTGTTGATGCAGAGGGGAAATGTGATAGCCTATGCTTCAAGACAACTTAAGATTCATGAGAGAAATTACCTAACTTATGGCCTTTAGCTGGCAGTTGTGGTATTTGCTCTTAAAATTTGGCGCCACTATTTGTATGGACTGCATGTTGATGTGTTCACCAATCATAAGAGTTTACAATACGTCTTCAGTCAAAAAGAACTCAACCTGAGGCAAAGAAGATGGCTAGAGTTGCTCAAGGATTATGATAAGAGCATTCTCTACCATCCAGGTAAAGCTAATGTTGTTGCTGATGCTCTTAGCAAGTTGTCTATGGGTAGCATTGCCCATATAGAGGAGGGAATGAAAGAATTGGCTAAAGAGGTGCATAGATTAGCTCGATTGGGAGTTCAGCTTGAAGAGAATAATGAAGGTGGAGTTAATGTTTAGAATGGATCTGCATCCTCCTTTGTGGCAGAGGTAAAAGAGAAGCAAGACCAAGATCCCGTCCTTCTTCAGTTGAAAGAGGCTATTCATAAACAAAAGGTACCAAAGGGGTAGATGGTGTGTTGAGGTACTAGAATAGAGTGTGTGTCCCGAATGTTGATGATGTTCGAGAAAGGATTATGGCTGAAGCACATAGTTCCAGATACTCTATTCATCCTGGTTCTACGAAGATGTATCATGAATTGAGGGAAGTTATTAGTGGAGTGGAATGAAGAGAGATATCACTGAATTTGTTTCCAAGTGCCTAAATTGCCAATAGGTTAAAGTTGAGCATCAAAGGCCATGTGGGTTAGCTCAAAATATAGAGATTCCGGAATGGAAATGGGAGATGATCAATATAGACTTTATTACAGGTTTGCTGAGGTCACAAAAACAACATAATTCAATATGGGTGATTGTGGATAGAATGACGAAATCAGCTCACTTCTTGGCAGTTAAGACCACTGAAACTGTAGAAGATTATGCAAAATTGTACATCCAAGAGATTTTCAGATTGCA
Organism: Solanum dulcamara; assembly: GCF_947179165.1. Lineage (NCBI taxonomy): Eukaryota > Viridiplantae > Streptophyta > Magnoliopsida > Solanales > Solanaceae > Solanum > Solanum dulcamara. The sequence continues at coordinate 71,577,829 of NC_077246.1, read as the reverse complement.
TGGGGTCCCTTTGTCTATCATCTTAGATAGAGGAGCTCAATTCACTTTCCTATTTTGGAGATCTTTTCAGAAAGGACTGGGTTAAAAGGTGAATCTTAGTACAACCTTTCATCCCCAGACAGATGGACAAGAAGAGCACACCATCCAAACATTGGAGGATATGTTGAGGGCGTGTGTACTTGAATTCAAAGGAAATTGGCATGATTACTTACCTCTCATAGAGTTTGCTTACAATAATAATTATCATGCAAGTATTCAAATAGCTCTTTATGAAGCTTTGTATGGGAGGAGGTGTAGGTCACCAGCGCGGTGGTTTGAAGTTGGCGAGGTTGAGTAGATTGGGCTTGATTTTGTTCACCAAGCTATGGAGAAGGTGAAGGTTATTCGAGATAGGCTAAAGACAGCCCAAAGCCGCCAGAAATCTTACACCGATATGAGAAGAAGAGACTTAGAGTTTGAGATAGATGATTGGGTGTACTTGAAAGTGTCACCCATGAAGGGCGTCATGGGGTTTGGAAGGAAAGAAAATCTTAGTCCTTGATACATTGGCCCTTACTAGATTGTGAGGAGGATTGGGAGTGTCGCTTATGAGTTGGAGTTACCTTCTGAGCTAGCCACCATTCATCCGGTATTTCACATATCGATGTTGAAGAAGTGCTTGGGCGATCCTTCATTAGTAGTCCCCATTGATAGTATTGGAGTTAAGGATAGCTTGTCCTATAAAGAGATTCTGGTCCAAATTCTTGATCATAAGGTTCGTAAATTGAGGACCAAGGAGATTACCTCAGTCAAAGTCTTGTGGAGAAATCAATTTATGGATGAAGCCACATGGGAAGCTGAGGAAGATATGAAATCCAAATATCCACATCTATTCGTGCCTATCGATGAGAATATTGAAGGTAATGTCCATTTTCTTGATTTGAATTGGTATGTCCATTCTTGAGTTTGAATAGTAAATTATTTTAAGCATTTGATTGGTTGTATGATTGAGTCTTGATTGTTATTTGTACCTCGAGTCCATCCTTGGTTTACTCATTATTCGAGGATGAATGATCCCAAGAGGGAGATATTGTGACACCTCAAATTTTCTATGCTAAGATTCAGACCGTTCTTCATATGCGTATAGGCTTGAACTCGAAGGCTTCAAATTGTATATATGATCTATGATTGATTCATAAGTATTTAACGTATATTAGATGTGATTTAGGGTCATAAGGGATCCCAAAAATCAAGCCAAGTCCAAAGAATTCCTTTCGGCTAAGTTTCTGAATGAGTTCGTATAAGGGTCAACTTCAAATGACCATATATCCTAAAATATAACGAATTGAGTGTCCCATAACCTATAAAATCAAAGGTCTTTGAGTTTTTTTTCCAACGCAGCCAGATTGCATTTTTACGAGTTCGGAGTCAAAAGTTATGCTTGGTAGAACAGAGAGGACCTGCAGCGAACTTTGGCCAATTTTCCAGATTTTGTAGGGATATTTTGGTAAAATTACCTAATATCTATATATACAACTGGACGCCTTTTGGATCATATTTTTCAGTCTTTTGCCTCTCCAAAGAACCCTAATCTTCATCCCCTTCTCTCTCAAATTATCTCCAACAAAAATCCTCTCAAACTCAAGAATTCAAGTTTCCCATTGAAGACCTAACATCAAGGTTTTTCCAAAATCTACTCTAAGGTATGTAAGGCTACTCAAAACACGGATTGAATTCACCATGTGCCCTACATCTTCTTTGAGATTGAATGCTCATAGAAAGTAAGTTTTCTTGATAGATTTATGTCCTAATGAGTTTTACATCTATTAACTTGATTTTGTTATGTGATATTGATAAGTTGAGAAATTGATAAATGCTTCATGTTTGATATGAGTTGTTATACATATTTTGTTATATCTAAGAGTTGATTGATATGAGTTGTTGAATATATATATTTTTATTATAAACTTAAATATTTCGAGTCTCCTTAATTGATGATTTGGAGCCTTGATGAGTCCCCAAAAGATTTGCTAAATGAATGGAGAAATGATTGGATAGGATTACATGTTGTCAAAAATGCATATCTAAACTACTCTTGAAAAATGTGATTGGGATTGATTGGATAGTATGATCGGTCAAGAGGTTTGATTGTGATAGAATTGATGAATTAGCAAGGGTCCAAATGAGACTAGTCGATATGATTGGATTGAATTGATTGGATAGAGTTTTATGAGCATTGAGTCTTGGGAGGAGTATCGAGCACCGAATTGGGTAAGAGTAAGTAATAATTCAAATCTAATAACTACGTTGCCAAACTTAGGATGGGATTGGACCATTAAAGTCGGATGTTTCCCAAATTATTGTCTTGAAATGATAGGACTTGATTGGTTATGGATCCATGATTTGTTGATTCGTTCCTACTCTGGCAAGGTATGAACGGATGTGGCAACAACGTCGGCTTGTTGTACTATCACTGGCTCATAAGTGATGGTTGTCGGATAAGAGAAACTCCCATATAGGTTTTGATAGTACTCTAAATCGGATTGCGATAGATTGGGTTGGATTGTATGTGATTGGTCTTGTCTAAATCATATATTCTTGGTTAGACTCAGGACATCTTGATTGAGTTGTTCCTTCTTCTAAGTTGAGATTCCGAGTTGATTTGATTCTACTTTGATGTCCGTTTCATTCGGCCATTTTACATACTCGTACATTTCATATACTGACGCCATTTGGCCTGCATCATTTTATGATGCAGAGACAGGTACTAGAGATCATCAACCGGTGCACCATTGAAGATCTATTTGTTTCCAGCTAGTTGGTGAGTCCTCTCTATTTCCGGAGGATACCACAGTTATCTTTTCAGCTTTGAGTTAGTTTTCCTTTATTTTATTTGTGGTAGTAATGAACCTGTCATTGGCACCTCTTAATTGTTGATAGAGGCTTCATAGACTAGAGTATGGATGATGTTGATTTATATCGTTGTGACTAGTTTCATTTTTACTAGTTGTTGATTGGAGATGTGGTTGGCCTTTGGCCTTATTTATGAATAGTATTCTTATGAGTTGAGTTTTCCGCTGATAGAATGTGACTGAATGGAAGTGTGATTGGACCAAGTGGTTCACTTGAAGGCCAAAAATGGTTTTTGAGTGTCGGCCACGTCTAGGGTACCCTCTTGGGGCATGACAATTTTCTTCAAGTAGTTCTCTTGAGAAAGTCAAATATTCCTATTATTTTTGTCTTAGTGAATTTGCATTCCTAGAATCTTATTTGCTGGTCCCAAGTCCTACGATTCAAACTCCCTAGCCATCTGTGCCTTTAAATTTGTGAGAGAATCGTTGTTGGGGCCTACTACCAGCATATCATCAACATACAACAGCAAAATAATAAAATCGTCATCACCAAATATCTTGTAATAAACACAAGGATCTGAACTGTGTCTATTGTATCCAAGGCTTATAATGAAGGAATCAAATCTCTTATACCAATACCTCGGCGCCTGTTTGAGACCGTATAGAGATTTGTTCAATCTGTAAACCAAGTTCTTTTTTCCCTATTCTTCAAAACCTTTTGGTTGGAGCATGTAAATTTCTTCTTCAAGCTCTCCATGAAGAAATGCAGTTTTGACATCTAACTGCTCCAAGTACAAGGTAAATATAGCACACATTGCCAGGACCACTCGAATTGTTGTGAGTCGAACCACCGGAGAAAATATCTCATTGAAGTCTATACCTTCTTTCTGAGCGAATCCTTTTACCATCAATCTTGCACAATACTTCTCCATTTGATCATTACCATTGCATTTGATCTTGTAGACCCATTTGTTTCCAATGGTCTTCCTTTCTTGTGGTAATTGAACAAGATCCCATGTTTTATTTTTATAAAAAACTTTAATTTCTTCTCGCATTGCTGCCATCCACAGAGATGATTCTTGGCCTTTCATAGCCTTATGAAAAGTTGAAGGCTCTCCATCCTTTGTTAATAGACAGTATGCAATATTGCCCTCCATAGAATAATCTGAGTGACAAGCTGGTTCTCTTCTTTCCCTAGTTGACCATCAAACTTGTGGAGTTTTGATCTCAGCTTGCTCTGGTGCATCTTTAGAAGAAATTGGAACTTATTCTATTTCTTCAATTTCAGCTGTAGTAGTCTCTGATTTTTGTTTCGAAGTGCTACCTTCTTTTGCTTATATCTTGTTTTCAATAGATACAACATCCCTGCTGATTACAACCTTGCGGGCAGTGGGATCCCACAAGCAATACCTCTTGACTCCATCAGCATACCCTAAGAAAATGCACTCTCTGGATTTCAGATCCAACTTCAATTTTTCTTGAGTGTTGTACATAACATAAGTAGGACTTTCGAATATATGTAAGCAATAATAATCAGCTGGTTTTCCTGTCCATATTTCCATTGGCATTTTCAGATCAATTGTGGTTGATGGTGATCAATTGATCACATAACAGGTGATTTTGACTGCTTCTGTCCAGAATGGTTTTTTCAATCTTGCAATTGCCAACATAGCTCTTATCCGTTCCAATAAGGTTCTGTTCATCCTCTCTGCTACTCCATTTTGTTGTAGAGTATATGCCACTGTGAACTGCCTTTAATACCTTCTTATTTATAGAAGTTATCAAATTCATCACCAGTATATTCTCCTCTATTATCTGTCCTTAGACACTTAATCTTTTTCTCAGATTCCAGTTCTACCCGTGCTTTGAACTCTTTGAAAATCGGAAAAACATCTGCCTTTCTCTTGATTAGATACACCCAGCTTTTCCTGGAGTAATTATCGATAAATGACATGAAATATTTTGCTACTCCTAGGGACTCCACCGATGCTTGCCAGACATCAGAGTGGACCAGATCTAATATTTCCTTGCTTTTAGCAGAGGAACTGCTAAACTTCAGTCTATGTTGCTTACTGGTAACACAATGCTCACAAAAGGATAGTGAAACCTTTTTGAGCTCTGGAAGAAGCTTTTGCTCAGTAAGAATATTCAAACCTCATTCCGACATATGGCCAAATTTACGATGCCACATCATCGTTAATTCTTCAAATGAACTTGCTGTCGCGATTGATGCTTCTCCTTCTTGGTGTGTTTCACCTTTAAGCACATATAGATTTGCAGCAAGTTTTTCTTCTTTGATCACTACAAGCGCTCCTTTTGATATTTTCATGATTTCACCATGAGTCTTATATGAACATCCATTATCATCTAATTGTCCAAAGACAATAGATTCTTCCTCAAGTCTTTTACATATCGTACCTCTTGGATAGTGCATACCGTGCCATCATACATCTTTATTTTGATGGACCCAATAACAATAACATCCAAAGCATGATCATCTCCTATGAACACAGATCCTCCTAAGATAGGTTTATATTGATGGAACCATTCTCTCTGGGAAGTCATGTGCCATGTTGCTCCTGTGTCCAAGATCCAGACATCAGTGAAATGCTTTCTGCCTTCATTATTTGATATTTCTTCACTTTATAAAATATCACCATCATCTGAGGTACTTGCAACATTTCCTTAAGCATTTGATGACTCAGGGTGTTCACTCTTCTTCTTGAACCAATAATCTTTCTTGATATGCCCTTTCTTGCCACAGTTGTGACACTTGATATTCTTCTTACTTCTTGATTCAGATCTACCATGATTGTGACTTCCACTGAGGCCATGTTCCATTGGTCTTCCTCTCACCATCGTCAAAGCTTCAGCTTGCTACGAACTTGTTTGTCTGTCTTCCTTATTTTTGCGTCAATTTTCTTCTTCTAAGACTCGAAAACTAGATAGTCTGTATTGTTCGTTAGGTTGATGATGAGTTGATCATATGAGTCAGGCAGACTTTGAAGTAGAAGCTCCGCACGTTCAGTTCCCTCTATTTTACAGCCCATTATTGTAAGTTGCGAAAATAGAATATTCAAAGTATTGATGTGTTGAGTAACCGACATGGACTCTACTATTCGAAGAGTATACAATCTTCTTTTTAAGAAGATTTTATTATACATAGACTTGGCCTCGTATAATCCCGTAAGAGTATCCCATATTTCCTTCGTCGTCCGTTTTTCACCCATACTAGACAACACTTGATTAGCTAGTGTCAAGTGTAGATCAGCAACTGAGTTGCTGTCTATGTCGTTCAACTTGCTTTCATTAGTAAAGACTGTGGGACTGCCCTCAATTGCAACTAAGCAATTATTTTTTCTCAATATCGCTCTTATTTTCAATTTCCACAATGAGAAATTAGTCCAATTGAATTTCTCAACGTCAAACTTTGTTGTACTCGACATTGTTATTTGCTTCACACCCTTCTAGATTGTTTCTGAATATTTTTGCGAATAATTGTGACAAACTGTACTCTCACAGAAATTTACTATTCATGTGAATAGTACTTTTCATCGAATTTTACTATTCATAAAAATTTACTATTCATAAATAGTACCTTCGCTTAAAATAGACAGAATAACCGAGGGCTCTAAGACCACTATTAGGGGGAGAAAACACCACAACTAAAGTTTGATATGATAATAAATAATGAAAATAAATTGGACACGAGAATTTTACGTGGAAACCCCTCAACCAGATAACTCACTAAAGAGGATACTCAAGACTATAATATTTATCTTGGTGTATAACTCTCTTTGTGTTCTTACTCTTTTGGATTGTATTTTTGTGGGATGACCTAAATCAGGGTAAGAGGCCCTCTATTTATAGAAAACTGGAAACACGTAAAATACGTGTTTCCTTGTCAATAGTTGCTAAAGGAGGCAACAACTTTTGAAACGTGTAAAATACGCGTTTTCTTCTTAGACGGTGCATGTGCATCTCTCTTTTTGACTTTTTTGCAGAATGGACTTGTGGTCTCCTGATATAGACTTGAGGAATCCTCTCCTCATGAGCTAGCGTTCGGGGTTGAGTTAGGACCAGGTGTCATATTTTTAGATAGTATTAGAGCCAGGTCCATTCCCATTTAGGCTTTCGGTCCATGCTCTAGTTGGGCCTCGGCGTGAAGGGGGTATTAGAGTGGATAAAAAGTCTCACATTGGTTGGGGAATGGACTGGTGGTCTCCTTATATGGACTTGAGCAATCCTTTTCTCATGAGCTAGCTTTTGGAGTTGAGTTAGGCCCAGGTGTCATTGCTAGTCATTTAGACAAATGCTTAGGAGTGCTCGGTTTGAGCTACCACCACTTGCCTAATCGCCTCAAACCATGCTTTCTATCTATGAGCAGTCCTACTTCATAGGGCTGTACAGGGCAAACCGTTAAATTGCACCACACCAACAAATTGAACCAAACCGGAAAACAAAACCCGACTAGTAGTTTGGTTTGATTTGGTTTGGTGTTTGAAAAAAAACCCGATCATTATAGGGTTTGTTTGGTGTTAACTAAAAAAAGTCAAACCGAACCCAAACCGACTCGATTATAGATATACTACTTTTAAATTATGTTATACATAAAAATATTTATTAAAATGTAATTTATAAATATTTTCTTAAATTTTTTCATAATTTTTGTTTTCTTTCTCACATTTAGATTTGGACTTGAGAAGCCCATCTAAATAATATATAAAAAAAGCTCATCTTATAAAGTTATATTATAAAGTTAAAACTTCAAATAGTGTTCTGCCTCCATTTTATATGTTGATATTTTGTACTAGAACTCCTTTTAAGAAGCACTGTTCTGTGCTTTTCATTAGATACTATGAAAACCCGAGAAACCCGAGAAAAATTGATATCGAAAACCCGACTTTTATTGGTTTGGTTGGTTTATAGATTTAATAACCCGACACAAATGGCTTGGTTTGGTTTGTAAAAAATCCGAACCAATCCGGTCCATGTACTCTCCTACTACTTGGCATCCTACATGTATTATTCCATATAGGATTCATGTGTCTACTTGTTCAACTTTATACTAGTTTAAATGTCTACTTGTGCGCACCCAAAGTTAAGGACATAAATGTAAAATGAGGCCAAATTAACGAGCACATTTACGTATTATGCCTATTTCCAAGTACTCCAACGATCCTGTTACTCACGTGTTGGCCCACACATACCTTCAAAAGAAAATCTCTTCCTACGGTACACAACCTACCTACTGTCTCTGATCCATTAATTTGTTTCTTTGAACCAAATATATTATTTCTTTTTCCATTTTTTGATATTATTTCCTCACAAAATTTAATTTAAATTTTGTGGAATAATTTCAACAGTATTTCAAAAAGAACTTGGTCCTTTCAAACAGACACCAAACTAAAATTGGCAAAATAATCTTCAATAGTAATTTAGAAAAGACATGTTCCTTTCAAGCAGATACCAAACCTGTTTTGTACGGGTGTTTTCACAACATGTCAACTCAGAATTTCAGCTATAAATAGAGAGGTGTTGACTAATGAGTTAGTTAGCAAGTTAATGGTTAGTTAGTGGTTAGTTATAACTAATCAAGGTTGTTAGAAAGCTGTTAGATAGTTAGTTGGTTAGTTAGATAAATATGTATATATATACAAGTATAATACAAAAAATATGAAAAATGTACAAAGATAGAAAGCCATATACACAAAATAAAAAAAGGATACTGATATTTTCTATCTTCTCTCTCTTACTTTCCTTTCTCTCTTCTTCTCTCCTCTTCTCTCTTTATTTCTCTCTAATGGAGTCTGTGATTAACCTCCATTAACGGAGGTTTAACATGGTATCATAGCCTCACCGTGTCCTATGGTGTGGTAAACTCGTGTGCTAAGATTCTAAGGCAACAATCAATAGAATTGGTAGTCAGCAACTAAGAAGAACAAGCTAATCTCAAGTTGTGAAAACTATGGCTATTACAGGTGAATTTGAAGCCGGATATGTGGAAATCAACAACTTAAACACAAATACCATAGCTGAAACAGTGCATTTCAGAGCTCCCATGATAGATCATAGTCATCCACTTTACCTTCAACCAAATGACACTCTAGGAAGCTCCCTGATCTCCTTGCAGCTCACTGGATTGGAGAACTATGATATCTAGAGTAGGTCCATGCGCATTGGATTGTTAGGTAAGAGTAAATTAGAGTTTATTGATGATAGGTATCCTAAATCAAAATTTGGCCCTGAGTTTGTCGATATTTAAGAGAAATACAACGCTGTTGTTCTATCATGGATTATGAATGTTGTGAGGCCAGGTCTGCTCAGTAGTGTTGTGTACAGTGATAATGCTCACAAAGTATGGTGTGGCTTAAAGGAAAGGTTTGACAAGGTTAATGGAGTTCATGTGTTTCATCTCCATAAAGAGATTCACAGCCTAAACCAAGGAACTTTGTCAGTGACTGACTACTACACTACACTTAAGAGCCTATGGAATGAGTTTGATTCCATCATGCCCTGTCCAGGATGCTCCTATGATGATTCTAGAAAGTTCAAAGAACACTGTGAGTATCAAAGGCTACTTCAGTTTTTAATGGGACTCAATGAATCCTACTCTGCTGCTAGAGGTCAAATTCTACTTCAAACTCCTACTCCTAATCTAAACAAAGCCTTCTCACTCATATTGGATCATGAAAGTCAGAGAAATTTGATTCATGCAAGTTCAAATACTCATAGGGCTATTGAAATTACAGCCTTGTTCAATCAGAAGACCTACACTACTGGCAGTAGTAATTTCGGAGGTGGTGATGGCCAACCAAATAGAGGACATTATGACTCTCAGTATAAACCACAGTCACAGAAGCCACAGAAGGTTGTAGTCTTATGTGAAGTATATGGATACATGGGATACACCAAAGAACAATGCTTCAAAGTTAAAGGTTATACTGTTGGATGTAGGTCAAAGAAGAAAGGGGGCACCAACAACTCATATGCTAATCAAGCTGAAATCTCTCAACCTGTTAGCTCCAATTTAACCTCTTCAGCTTCAGTACCTTTTTTCACACAAAATTAGTATCAACAGATCATGCAAATATTGGCAAAAGGAAGTGAGAATGCAGGGGAGCACTCAGCTAAAGCAACTACTGCAGATAGTACCCTATCTGCCTTAGTCTCCAAATATGTGCCTATGGATTGGATTGTTGATACTGGAGCCACAAACCATATGACAAATAGGCTTGATGTACTTGATATAATTCAACCTGTTCCTAACAATGAGAGAAGAGAAGTCCAGCTTCCTACTAGTAATGTAGCATCAGTTTCACATACTGGAAAACAAAAGTACTTGGTAGCCAAAGTATCAGTAATGTATTGTTTGTTCCAGAATTCAAGTGTAATTTACTAGCTGTGTCACAACTAACCAAGGAACTTTAGTGTATGGCCTCCTTCTTTCCTGACTTTTGTATTTTTCAGGATCTTACAATGGACTGGTCAGAGGGATTGGTAGAGAATACCAAGGTCTCTACATCCTCAAGGAAGATTTCCTCAGTTCAGTCTCAACTGGTTCTTCTTCAGCACATTCCATAAATACCTTATATACTGCATCAACTCAGTCTGTATCAATTTCACTGTGGCATAAAAGATTAGGTCATGCTCCTATAGACATAATAAAGAATTCCACTGGTCTTGATATTGTACATACCAGTTTGCATTTACCTAGTACTGTCTGTCCCCTAGCTAAACAAACCAAGTTGCCTTTTTCAGCCAGCACTCATGTCTCTAAGTCTGTATTTGAATTAGTTCATTGTGATATATGGGGTCCTTACAGAGTACCAAATCATTCTGGAATGAAGTACTTTGTTACTATAGTAGATGATTTTTCTAGATTCACTTGGTTGTTTCTCATTACTTCTAAAGCTGATACTATAGTAGTACTGAGGAAGTTTTTTTCACAGGTTCAAAATTTCTTCTCTACTACTATTAAAACCTTTAGAACTGACAATGGTAGTGAGTTTCTCAGTCATGATTTCCAATCTCTCCTCTCTACTCTTGGTATTCTTCATCAGAGGACTTGTGTATATACACCTCAACAAAATGGTGTTGCTGAAAGGAAATATAGAACTATTCTAAATATGGCAAGAGCTATTAGATTCCAAACCAGAATTCCTTTAAAATTTTGGGGTGAATGTGTCACTACTGCTGTCTATCTGATTAACAGACTTCCTTCCAAACTCCTTCACTATAAATCCTCCTTTGAACTATTATACTCATCACCCCCTTCTCTCTCACATATTAGAACCTTTGGCTGCCTATGCTATGCTGCTTGTCCAAAGGTTCCAGACAAATTTGCACCCAGAGCTATTCCTGTAGTCATGATGGGATATTCTTTGACACAAAAGGGATACCTCTTATATGATTTGCACTCCCAATCCATGTTTGTGAACAGGAATATGGTGTTCATGGAAGATGTCTTCCCCTTTAAAGACCTAAAAGCCTCCTCTGATCCTATCTTTCCAGTACTCACTCTATCTAACCAAGAAGTTGATCCCTCTCCTATATACCTACCTATTTCATGTCCAAGCCAATGTCCTTCACCCTCCACAGCTCCTCATCTTGTGCCTCCTTCACCCACTGTGCCTTGTCCTAGAAAGTCTTCTAGACAATCTAAACCTCCCTTGTGGCTTCAAGACTTTGTCACTGCTCATCACAACTCCTCCTCTACATATCCCATCTCTGCCCATCTGTCCTACAACCATCTGTCCCCATCTTATACCCATGCTCTAGCTGTCTACTCAGCCATCACTGAACCCATATCCTACTCTGAAGGATCTCTTGACCCCAAATGGGTCTAGGCCATGGGGCTTGAGATTGCTGCCTTGCAGGATAATCATTCTTGGATAGTAGTGGACTTTCCCCTTGTCAAAAAACCTATTGGCTGCAAGTGGGTCTATAAGGTAAAGTACAAAGCCTCAAGTGAAGTTAAAAGGTTTAAGGTCAGGCTAGTTGCAAAAGGTAGTCAGCAAGAAGGTCTGGATTACAGTGAGACATTCAGCCTTGTTGCAAAGATGGTTACTGTGAGATCAGTTGTTGCTCTAGCTGCCTCTAAAGGCTAGTGCATTCACCAAATGGATGTGCATAATGCTTTCCTCAATGGTGATCTCTTGGAGGAAGTCTACATGACCATTCTTGCTGGTTTTGCAATTTTGCAAGACAGGGGGAGCTTGGTAAAGTCTGCAAACTCCACAAATCTCTTTATGGCCTCAAACAGGCTCCTAGGTAGTGGAACTTGAAGTTAACAGAGGCTCTGGTACAACTGGGCTTCAGTCAGAGTCACTATGACTACTCTCTATTCACCAGGCAAGTTGAAGGTAACATAGTCATTATATTGGTATATGTAGATGATCTCCTAATCACTGGCAGCAGGCAACAATTTATAGACTGCATAATGAAGGATCTGCAGAAACAATTCAAGATGAAGGACCAAGGAGAAGTTAAATTATTTCTAGGAATTGAAGTTTCCAAGTCCAGTCAAGGCATACATCTGTCTCAAAGAAAGTATGCATTAGGTGCCGGGGGTACAGGTCGAATTTTCTTCCATTCTTCTATAGTAGCATCCGTAGCGACCTCGGTAAAGAGTCCAGTAGCCTCGACGGCGCTATAGAGAGGTTTAGAAGCATTTTATTGGCGACACAATTGGAATTAGACGATTTTGCCAGTTTTTCGTGTGTGTTAGCCCACAGAATTTTTAGGTGCCAGGGGTATGGGTCAAATTTTCTTGGATTCTTCAATAGTAGCATCCGTAACGATCTGGGGAACGACTCCAGTAGCCCCGGCGGTGCTATAGAGGGATTTCAGAGCATTGAATTGGCGAGGCAATAGGAATTAGACGATTTTGCAGATTTTTCGTGTGTGTTAGCCCATAGATTTTTAAGGTACCGGGGGTCCGGGTTAAAGTTTCTTGGATTCTTCCATAGTAGCTTCAGTAACGACCTGGGGAACAACTCTAGTAGCCCCGGCGACGCTTTAGAGTGGTTTAGGAGCATTTTATTGGCAACGCAATAGGAATTAGGGGATTTTGCCAGTTTTTCGTGTGTGTTAGCCCGCGGATTTTTTAGGTGTCGGGGGTACGGGTCGAATTTTCTTCCATTCTTCCATAGTAGCATCCGTAACGACCTGGGAAAGACTCCAGTAGCCCCGGCGGAGCTATAGAGAGGTTTAGGAGCATTTTATTGGCGATGCAATAGGAATTAGGCAATTTTGCCAGTTTTTCGTGTGTGTTAACCCACGAATTTTTTAGGTGCCGGGGGTTCAGGCCAAATTTTCTTCCATTCTTTCATAGTAGCATCCGTAACAACCTGGGGAACGACTCCAGTAGCCCCGACGGTGCTTTAGAGAGGTTTAGGAGCATTTTATTAAATACGCAATAGGAATTAGGTGATTTTGCCAGTTTTTCGTGTGTATTAGCCCGCGGATTTTTTAGGTGCTGGGGGTACGGGTCGAATTTTCTCAATTCTTCCATAGTAGCATCCGTAACGACCTGGGGAAAGACTCCAGTAGCCCCGGCGGTGCTATATAGAGGTTTAGAAGCATTTTATTGGCGACACAATAGGAATTAGGCAAATTTGCCAGTTTTTCCTGTGTGTTAGCCCACAGATTTTTTAGATGCTGGGGGTCCGAGTTAAATTTTCTTGCAATCTTCAATATTAGCGTCCGTAATGACCTGGGGAACTACTCCAGTAGCCCCAGCGGTGGTATAGAGGGGTTTAGGGGCATTTTATTGGCGATGCAATAGGAATTAGGAGATTTGCCAGTTTTTTGTGTGTGTTAGCCCACAGATTTTTTAGGTGTCGGGGGTTTGGGTCAAATTTTCTTGGATTCTTCTATAGTAGCATCCGTAACGACATAGGAAACGACTCCAGTAGCTCCGACGGCGCTTTAGAGGGGTTAAGGAGCATTTTATTGGCGATGCAATAGGATTTAGGCGATTTTGCCTGTTTTTCGTCTGTGTTAGCCCAAGGATTTTTTAGGATATTTTGCTAGTTTAGGATATTTTGCTAGTTTTTCGGGTGTATTAGCGTAAGGATTTTTTAGGTGCTGAAGGACCTGAGTCGAATTTTCTTGCATTCTTCTATAGTAGCGTCCATAACGACCTGGAGAACAACTCCAGTATCCCCGGCGGTGCTATAGAGGGGTTCAGGAGCATTTTATTGGCGACGCAATAGGAATTAGGAGATTTTGCCAGTTTTTCGTGTGTGTTAGCCCACGGATTTTTTAGGTGCCGGGGGTTCGGGTCAAATTTTCATGGATTCTTCCATAGTAGCATCCGTAACGACATGGGGAAAGACTCCAGTAGCCCCGGCGGCGCTTTAGAGGGGTTTAGGAGCATTTTATTGGCGACGCAATAGAATTTAGGTGATTTTATCAGTTTTTTATGTGTATTAGCCCATAGATTTTTTAGGTGCCGGGGGTCCGGGTCAAAATTTCTTGGATTCTTCCATAGTTGCGTCCGTAACGAACTGGGAAATGACTCCAGTAGCACTGGCGGCGCTATAGAGGGGTTTAGGAGCATTTTATTGGCGACGCAATAGGAATTAGGCAATTTTGCCAGTTTTTCGTGTGTGTTAACACAAGAATTTTTTAGGTGCCGGGGGTCCGTGTCGAAATTTCTTGTATTCTTCCATAGTAGCGTCCGTAATGACTTGGGGAACGACTCCAGTAGACCTGGCGGTGCTATAGAGGGGTTTAGGAGCATTTTATTGGCGACACAATAGTAATTAGGCGATTTTGCCTGTTTTTCGTGTGTGTTAGCCCACGGATTTTTTAGGTACCGGGGGTACGAGTCAAAATTTCTTGGATTCTTCCATAGTAGCATCTATAACGACCTGGGAATGATTCCAGTAGCCCCGGAGGCGCTATAGAGGGGTTTAGGAGCATTTTATTGGAGACGCAATAGGAATTAGACGATTTTGCCAGTTTTTCGTGTGTGTTAGCCCACAGATTTTTTAGGTGCCGGGGGTTCAGGTTAATCTTTCTTGGATTCTTCCATAGTAGCATCCGTAATGACCTGGGAATGACTCCCGTTACCCCGGTTGCACTTTTGAGGGGTTTAGGAGCATTTTATTGGCGACACAATATGAATTAGGAGATTTTGCTTGTTTTTCGTGTGTGTTAGCGCACGGATTTTTTAGGTGCCGGGGGTTCGGGTCAAATTTTCTTGGATTCTTATATAGAAGCATCCGTAACGACCTGCGGAATGACTCCAGTAGCCCCGGCGGCGCTTTAGAGGGGTTTAGGAACATTTTATTGGCGACGCAATAGGATTTAGGCGATTTTGCCAGTTTTTCGTATGTGTTAGCCCACGGATTTTTTAGGTGCCGGGGGTCCGGGTCAAATTTTCTTGGATTCTTCTATAGTAGCGTCTGTAACGACCTGGAGAACGACTCCAGTAGCCCCGGCGGCGCTATGGAGGGGTTTAGGAGCATTTTATTGGCGACGCAATAGGAATTAGGCGATTTTGCCAGTTTTTTGTGTGTGTTAACCCACGAATGTTTTAGGTGCCGGGGGTCCGTGTCGAAATTTCTTGGATTCTTCCATAGTGGCGTCCGTAACGACCTTGGTAACGACTCCAGTAGCCCCGGCGGCGCTTTAGAGGGGTTTAGGAGCATTTTATTGGCGACGCAATAATAATTAGGCAATTTTGCCAGTTTTTCGTGTGTGTTAGCCCGCAGATTTTTTAGGTGCCGGTGGTACGAGTCAAATTTTATTCCATTCTTCCATAGTAGCATTTGTAAAAACCTGGGGAACACCTCCAGTAGCCCCGGCGGCGCTATAGAGAGGTTTAGGAGCATTTTATTAGCGACACAATAGGAATTAGGAGATTTTGACAATTTTTCGTGTGTGTTAGCCCACGGATGTTTTAGGTGTCGTGGGTCTGTGTCTAAATTTCTTGGATTCTTCAATAGTAGCATCCGTAACAACCTGGGGAACGACTCCAGTAAACCCCGGCGGCGCTGTAGAGGGGTTTAGAAGCATTTTATTGGAGACGCAAAAGGAATTAGGAGATTTTGCCAGTTTTTCATGTGTGTTAGCCCACAGAGGTTTTAGGTGCCGGGGGTCCGGGTCAAATTTTCTTGGATTCTTCAATCGTAGTGTCCATAACGAACTGGGGAACAACTCCAGTAGCCCCGGCGGCGATTAGAGGGGTTTAGGAGCATTTTTTGGAGAAATAATAGGAATTAGGCAATTTTGCTAGTTTTTCGTGTGTGTTAGCTCACGGATTTTTTAGGTGCT
Organism: Solanum dulcamara; assembly: GCF_947179165.1. Classification (NCBI taxonomy): domain Eukaryota; kingdom Viridiplantae; phylum Streptophyta; class Magnoliopsida; order Solanales; family Solanaceae; genus Solanum; species Solanum dulcamara. The sequence goes on along the minus strand of NC_077246.1, from coordinate 71,561,711 downwards.
GGGGGTTCGGGTCAATTTTTTTTGGATTCTTCCATAGTAGAGTACATAACGACCTGGGAACGACTCCAGTAGCCCCGGCGGCACTTTTGAGGTGTTTAGGAGCATTTTATTGGCGACGCAATAGGAATTAGGCGATTTTGCTAGTTTTTAGTGTGTGTTAACCTACGAATTTTTTAGGTGCCGGGGGTTTGGGTCAAATTTTCTTGGATTCTTCCATAGTAGCGTCCGTACCGACCTGGGGAACGATTCCAATAGCCCCGACGGTGCTTTAGAGTGGTTCAGGAGTATTTTATTGATGACGCAATAGGAATTAGGCAATTTTGCAAGTTTTTCGTGTGTGTTAGCACACGGATTTTTTAGGTTCCGGGGGTTCGAGTCAAATTTCCTTGGATTCTTCCATAGTAGAGACCGTAACGACCTGGTGAATGACTCCAATAGCCCCGGCGATGCTATAGAGGGGTTTAGGAGCATTTTATTGGCGATGCAATAGGAATTAGGCGATTTTGCCAATTTTTCGTGTGTGTTAACCCACGAATTTTTTAGGTGCCGGGGGTCCGTGTCGAAATTTCTTGGATTCTTCCATAGTAACATCCATAACGACTTGGGGGACGACTCCAGTAGCCCCGGCGGCGCTATAGAGGGGTTTAGGAGCATTTTATTGGAGACGCAATAGGAATTAGGCAATTTTGCCAGTTTTTCGTGTGTGTTAGCATAAGGATTTTTTAGGTGCCGAGGGTCCGGGTCGTATTTTCATGGATTCTTCCATAGTAGCGTCCGTAACGACCTAGGGAATGACTCCAGTAGCCCCGGCGGTGCTATAGAGGGGTTTAGGAGCATTTTATTGGAGACGCAATAGGAATTAGGCGATTTTTTTAGTTTTTCGAGTGTGTTAACCCACAGTTTTTTAGGTGAAGGGGGTCTGGGTCAAATTCTCTTGAATTCTTCCATAGTAGCATCCGTAACGACCTGGGGAACGACTACAGTAGCCCCGACGGTGCTTTAGAGAGGTTAAAGAGTATTTTATTAGCGGCGCAATAGAAATTAAGCAATTTTGCCACCTTTTCGTGTGTGTTAGCCCACGGATATTTTAGCTGCGGGGGGTCCGGGTCAAATTTTCTTGGATTCTTCCATAGTAGGGTCCGTAACGACCTGTGGAATGGCTCCAGTAGCCCCGGAGGAGCAATAGAGGGGTTTAGGAGCATTTTATTGGTGACGCAGTAGGAGTTAGGGGATTTTGCCAGTTTTTCGTGTGTGTTAGCCCACAGATATTTTAGGTGCCGGGGGTTCGGGTCAAAGTTTCTTGGATTTTTCCATAGTAGCATCCGTAACGACCTTGAGAACGACTACAGTAGCCCCGGTGGCGCCTTAGAGGGGCTTAGGAGCATTTTATTAGCGACGCAGTAGGAATTAGGTGATTTTGCCAATTTTTCGTGTGTGTTAGCCCACAAATTTTTAGGTGCCGGGGGTACGGGTCGAAATTTCTTGGATTCTTCCATAGTAGCGTCCGTAACGACCTGTGGAATGGCTCCAGTAGCCCCGGAGGTGCAATAGAGGGGTTTAGGAGCATTTTATTGGTGACGCAGTAGGAGTTAGGGGATTTTGCCAATTTTTCGTGTGTGTTAGCCCACAGATATTTTAGGTGCCGGGGGTTCGGGTCAAAGTTTCTTGGATTATTCCATAGTAGCGTCCGTAACGACCTGGAGAACGACTACAGTAGCCCCGGTGGCGCTTTAGAGGGGCTTAGGAGCATTTTATTAGCGATGCAGTAGGAATTAGGCGATTTTGCCAATTTTTCGTGTGTGTTAGCCCACAAATATTTTAGGTGCCGGGGGTCCGGGTCGAAATTTCTTGGATTCTTCCATAGTAGCGTCCGTAACGACCTGGGTAACGACTCCAGTAGCCCCGGCAGCACTTTAGAGGGGTTTAGGAGCATTTTATTTGAGACGCAATAGCAATTAGGCAATTTTGCAAGTTTTTCGTATGTGTTAGCCCATAGATTTTTTAGGTGCCGGGGGTTTAGGTCAAATTTTCTTGGATTCTTCCATAGTAGAATTCGTGACGACCTGGGAATGACTCCAGTTTCCCCAGCATTGCTATAGAGGGATTTATGAGCATTTTATTGGCGACACAATAGGAATTAGGCGATTTTGCCAGTTTTTTGTGTGTGTCCCTCAGATTTTTTAGGTGCAAGGGGGGCCATGTCTAAATTTCTTCGATTCTTCCATTGTAGCATCCGTAACGACCTGGGGAACGACTCCAGTAGCCCCGGCAGTGCTTTAGAGTGGTTTAGGAGAATTTTATCAGCGATGCAATAGGAATTAGGCGATTTTGCAAGTTTTTCGTGTGAGTTAGCCCACGGATTTTTTACGTTCCGGGGGGCCGTGTCTAAATTTCTTAAATTATTCCATAATAACATCCGTAACGACCTGAGGAACGACTCCAGTAGCCCCGGCGATGCTTTAGAGTGGTTTAGGAGCATTTTATTGGCGGCACAATAGGAATTAGGCGATTTTGCCACTTTTTCATGTGTGTTAACCCACAGATTTTTTTGGTGTCGGGGGTCTGGGTCAAATTTTCTTGGATTCTTCCATAGTAGCATCCGTAATGACCTAGGGAACGTCTCCATTAGCCTCGACGGTGCTATAGAGGGGTTCAGGAGCATTTTATTGGCGACGCAATAGGAATTAGGCGATTTTGCATGTTTTTCGTGTGAGTAAGCCCACGGATTTTTTATGTTCCATGGGGCCTTGTCTAAATTTCTTGGATTCTTCCATTATAGCGTCCGTAACGACTTGGGGAAAGACTCCAGTAGCCCCGGCGGCGCTATAGAGAGGTTTAGAAGCATTTTATTAGCGACACAATAGGAATTAGGCAATTTTGCCACTTTTTGTGTGTGTTAGCCCACAGATATTTTAGGTACCGGGGGTCCGGGTCAAATATTCTTGGATTCTTCCATATTAGCGTCCGTAACGACCTGGGGAAAGACTCCAGTAGCCCCGGCGGCGCTTTAGAGGGGTTTAAGAGTATTTTATTGGCGACGCAATAGGAATTAGGCGATTTTGCCAGTTTTTTGTATGTGTTAGCCCACAGATTTTTTAGATGCCGGGGGTGCGGGTCGAATTTTCTTGATTTCTTCCATAGTAGCGTCCGTAACGACCTGGATAACGACTCCAGTAGCCCCGACGGTGCTATAGAAGGGTTTAGGAGCATTTTATTGGTGATGCAATAGGAATTAAGAGATTTTGCCAGTTTTTCGTGTGTGTTAGCCCACTGATTTTTTAGGTGCCGGGGGTCCGGGTCAAATTTTCTTGGATTCTTCCATAGTAGCGTCCGTAACGACCTGGGGAACGACTCCAATAGCCCCGACGGCGCTTTAGAGGGGTATAGGAGCATTTTATTGGAGACGCAATGGGAATTAGGCGATTTTGCCAGTTTTTCGTGTGTGTTAGCCTATGGATTTTTTAGGTGCCGGAGTCCGGGTTGAATTTTCTTGGATTTTTCCATAGTAGAATCCGTAACGACCTGGGGAAAGACTCCAGTAGCCCCGGCGGTGCTATAGAGGGGTTTAGGAGCATTTTATTGGCGACGCAATGGGAATTATGCGATTTTGCCAGTTGTTTATGTGTGTTAGCCCACAGAATTTTTAGATGCCGGGGGTCTGGGTCGAATTTTCTTGATTTCTTCCAGATTAGTGTCTGTAACGACCTGGGGAATGACTCCAGTAGCCCCGGCGGTGCTTTAGAGAGGTTTAGGATCATTTTATTTGCGACGCAATCGGAATTAGGTGATTTTGCCAGTTTTTCGTGTGTGTGTTAGCCAACGGATTTTTTTGGTGCCGGGGGTCCGAGTTGAATTTTTTGTTATTCTTCCATAGTAGCATTTGTAACGACCTGGGGAACGACTCCAGTAGCCCCGGCGGCGCTATAGAGGGGTTTAGGAGCATCTTATTGGTGACATAATAGGAATTAGGCGATTTTTCCAGTATTTCTTTTGTGTTAGCCCACAAATTTTTTAGGTGCCGGGGGTCTGGGTCGAAATTTCTTGGATTCATCCATAGTAGCATCCGTAACGACCTGGGAAACGACTCCAGTAGACCCGGCGGCGCTTTAGAGGGGTTTAGGAGCATTTTATTGGCAGCGCAATAGGAATTAAGTAATTTTTCCACTTTTTCGTGTGTGTTAGCCCACAGATATTTTAGGTGATGGGGGTCCGGATCGAATGTTCTTGGATTCTTCCATATTAGTGTCCGTAACGACGTGGGGAACTACTCCAGTAGCCCCGGCAGCTCTAT